>NC_090663.1:6119017-6770783 GCF_013368605.1 Nyctibius grandis | reverse complement strand
GTTTGTCTCCAGCTGAAGATAAAACAACTGAGTGCAGGACTCCTATAAACACTCGAAAAACAGCACCATAAAGTCACACTTGGCAATTCAAAGTTCCCATTTGTTTGAACAAATCGGATCTAGCCAAAATAAATATGCTGTTCATCTCTTTTGCTATTCCCCAAGTGGCCATACAAATCTGAACATACTGAAAGACTAAAAAAAAATGCTTCACAAGTTATCTAAATCTTCAGAACAGTTTCAGAATTGCTCAGTCCTAACAGAGAATTTCTACTTATCTCACCTGAAAGACTAAAGCATAACAGATAATGCAAGTACTTAACAACCACTCTAAACTCAGGGAAGGATAAAGTTGAAGCTATGTTCCCTGCACAGGAACCACGAAAAAAATTCAGCATCCGAACAGGTCAGACACATACGTAACTGGGATAGTTCCTACACAGAGAGTTACAAAGAGAAATTCTGATGTGGGACACAACAGCTTTATCACAGCTCCCAGATTCTTTGTTGACTTTTTAAACAAACACTATTAAGGCATATCAGCAAGGGATGATACAGATTCTTTGCAAAGCATAAGATCTGGGACACAGCAACACAGAGACACACATAGCTTTGGTTCTCATCTCACCTCCAGCAAGACCGAAGCACAGACCAGAAGCTGCAGTCTGTCCCCACCACTGAAGGAGACACACCCTTGAATTTAAGGCCAGTGCTATAAACCCAGCCTGAAATATTCTCGTCCATTTCTTGATTCTCTCTTCGAGGCACCAGAGAGATAAAACTCCGCTGACAGGTATTAAAAAGGCACAAGTGAAAGGAGAAAGAGTTACCATTGGCCACTAACTCCCCTCTTCTTGGGTGCTGGCAATCGCATCCAGACTTTCAATTGGACCAGCAAGACATGTAAAATCCTTAATAAAGGAGTCAGAACAAATTGCAAACTGTGAGACAAATACGTAAGTAGGAAGTGGTTTCATCAGTTTATTGCTTTTAGCAACCTGAACTTTGTTGCCATTTCAGGGATGGCTGAGTCTGTGCAGGCATATTCAATGCAGTACACACTACCACGGAGAACAATGTTTTATCACAAGCCATAAAACTGGTGGGAAAACAATCTAATCCTACATCAACATAATTTCAGAATTTGACAGTAAATACAGCATCTCCAAAAAGCAATTGGCATTTACATTAAACAACTGATTATTTTTAAGTTACTGAGTACAACAAACTGGTGAGGACCATGTGGCTCTGAAACACGTACTTTCAGTGTATTCAGAATGTCCTCCCAACACACACGTTCTGAAATCTTCCGAAATTTCACTAATACGAAATGAAATGAAGGTACTTTGCTTCCAGTTTAAATACCAGGAGAAAATAATTAGCACATTTTAATATATTAACTAAAAGACTATCTGTATAAAACTCTTCACATATGAAATATTTAAATTAAACATATAATTATTATACTTACAAGAAAAACATAGACTAGAAATGTATTGCTAGTACAGAAATTAATGTGTTTCACAGAGGAGGAGAAGTTAGATTAATATTATTGCTATAAACACAAACAGCATCAAAGACAACAATCTGACGTTCAAATCTGCTCACCACCCACAACTGGCTTTCAAGGACACGCAGGTAGATGGGACTTACGAAGATGAGGTCCACAACGTTCTTCAGAGTTATGCTTTATGATCTGATGTCATTTTATTGCCTTTACTATAACGGCCAGAATCAGTCTGCTGCTCCTGCGTTCTAACATTAGCATTCAGTAGACCTTCTCTCCATGTGGAAAAAAAAAACCACTCAAAAAAAAAAAAACCAACCCACACTCAACCACCTTAATCTTGCTTTCCCACATTAGAATTTTGAAAATTTAAAACTACAACTACATTCACATTTAGCCCATAACAAAAAAAAAAGTGGGCATGTTCACCATGTGGAAAGTCCATGACCATGAACAGTGTTTCTAGGCCAACCTTTGATCAATTTGCTAACAAACTTTTGTTCCCAAATAAAGCGTTTTTCACATACTGTAGATTGAGTAATGACACTACTCAGTGCAAACACAGTCATAACTACAAGGCTACTAGTTACAAAATGAAAATGAACACCACAACCCGCTTGCAGATCTGCACAGTCCAGTTTCTTTGCAATACACTGATTTCCAGTCACAAGAACATATGTCTATAGCTTTTTTTTTTTTTAAGCACACTGCTTTCAGCGGTTCCCTAGCTTGCCTCTAGATCATACTACCTTCTCAGAGTGATTTTCTTCTTAACTTATACACACTCACCCAAGTGCTGACTTAAAAGTTGATCCGGGAAAACCAATAACTCTACCTCTCCCTTCAATTAAATAGTCAACACTAGAGTTCATAAGGGTTATCATCATTGTAAACTATTAAGGTTACGACATGGGTAATTAATAACTTAAGGATCATAAAGTAAACCAATGGAAATTTTAACCTAGTCATAGATTCTATTATTGCTAAATGGAAGATTTATACAAACCAGGGTTTTATAGAATCAGCAAGTCTCAAGTCACCCAGAAAAAAAAAGAAAACCGGCAGATTTTGTATTAATGCCACTTCTTTAATTGGGGTAGCTGAACTCTGCTGCAAATCAACTAGTTAGAAACATTTATCTGGGTCTTAAGGAATGGAAATGACAAAAGATCTGATTTAGGTGAAAGTCTCCTACTGGCTAAATCCTCTTACAGTGGGCCCTGAGCCCAAACATGCCTCACGATAAAGCAGGATTCTAACCTAATACATTAATGCATCAATGTGTTCAGTATCAATCACGAATGCCAAAGTACTTACTATTCAGTTGTTCCCACAACAGCTACTTTTCCCTTCACCTCCACTCCTACATTCCTCCTCCACCCGCACAAAAAAAATTAGCACAAAACCAAAAGAATATAAATATTCGAGGGGGAAACACAACGCTCAAGTTGCAAGAAATGAAAGCCCTAAGAAGCATACACCTTTCTTTTCATGGCATGCATGAAAAGGAGTCATACACCAAGAACTGGATTGACAAAGACAGTAGTTCAGTGGAAAATCTTGTATGCTGTCAGACCACTCAGGTTAGCATTGTGCGTACCATATACATCTGAGAACAAAAACACTGCTTTTCTTCATAGAACTTAAAACATTAAATATTTTAAATGGATCTCTTTCAACTCCAAGTTGTATTTACATAGTTATCCACAAAAATGTGCAAAGTAAAATCTGACATCAAAATAAATTTAAAAGTCCAACAAATTGAACCTGACATTAAAACAGGCAGCAGAGATTTCACATCCATTTTATACACACTTTAAAGAACTACTTATGATGGTGAGAAGGTTGTTCGAGCTGAACCTCTAGAAATTTGACAAATCCAAACCACGTCGCCCATCAGTCACTAGCTGTCTTTGCCGCAGAATTCACAATGTATCCCACCAGTGAGGTCTTTGACAACTTTTTCTTTGATCAGTTTTTGCAGGAATTTTGTTTCGCTTGTCACATTGTGCATCGTTTGTCCGTTCATGGCAGCCATGCAGAGGTTGTTGTAATAGTGCAAAGGTGTGCTGGGCTGAGCGAGGTCGTACCCAAACCCTGCTAAGCTCACTTCATCGCATAAATGTGTGGCCAGAACAACTGCCGTGACGCCAATTGTAGGTACGTTCTAAAAAGGGGGAAAAATGAAGCCTGCTGAATTCAAACATAGTCTTTGCCTGTTTTTATAAACAGTTCACAAAATTTAATGGCTTTGTCTATTCCCTCTCCTCACTTAAAACTGAAATCAATTACAACTAAAACTAAAAGTCAACTAAATGACCAAGTAAACTAAAAACTTTAGGGCCAAATACTATGACAACTTGAGTATTTGCCTGTAACAAGACGTTTGGCTGTCAACAATTTTTTTTTCTGTGAAGGCAAGATGCCCTATTACTATGTAGTTAAACTACAAGTGAACCCTCGCTCCAAACACTCAAACAACTCCTGACACCCAGTTAAACTTGACACTTCTTGGTGTACGCTCACTTCATTCTTGAGCAACAGGCTCTCTAACAGCATTCTTCAGAATCTGACTTTTCACTGAACAACCCATGCAGAAGGCAAGTATACTGCAATACAACTAAAAGATACATAGCTGGGTATGTTACATTATTTTTATAAATAAATGTGAGAAGATCCTTCAAACCTTTATGTAATAATGCTACCATTAAATGCTTTCACACAAAAGGTAAAAAGATGATGGTTATTAAGTATTTTTCATAGTTTAAGAGAACTAGCAACATCCAGTTTCTCAAACAAGTAATTAAAATAACAAAAATGCAGTGTAAAATTAACTGGGCAGTTCATCACTCCATCCTATTGCTGGAGCAAAGGACACAGAGGGAGGATATATCTGTCAGTTGCTATTGAGCACACTGACATACCTAGCAGTTCCAGCTGCTGGAAGGTTGCTTTATGCTGGCCTGGTTTCCATACTCTCTCTGCCTTCCCTGCA
This sequence comes from Nyctibius grandis, assembly GCF_013368605.1. NCBI lineage: Eukaryota > Metazoa > Chordata > Aves > Nyctibiiformes > Nyctibiidae > Nyctibius > Nyctibius grandis. The sequence goes on along the minus strand of NC_090663.1, from coordinate 6,766,281 downwards.
GCTGGAGACACATCTGTCTATAGCTGATTGCTGGTTTGACTTAACAAGGCTGCTCTTAACACACTTAGTTGTGACACACTAATGTGTGTCTTTAATATTTCACTCACACATCATTGTGACTGGTGTTAACACTGTACTGGAATGAATTTATGTCTTGCTGCATCTGAATGCTTTGTAAAACAGGCCATTTCATGTCAGCATGAACAGGCATAATACCTCATCCAAAAAGGTGAGCTGAAATCCTACTTTGATTTTACACAAGAAAATACAGGAGTCTTTTGAGAGCACATTGATGTCCTTATTGAGACCAGCTCTGAAACTGCACAGAGAAACTATATTGAAGGAAGAGCCCAAAACTTTTTTCAGTTTCTTATTTTACTTTGTATTTTATAGTCTTCTAAAAGGAAACTTCTTACCTTATCCCAACCCCAGAATTTTGATCGAGGTTCAGGGTACTGTAGAATGTCCAAAGCTGTCTCTTTGATGATGACTGGATTCAGAATCCGAAACTGCTTTGACGTAAAAGGAATTTTCTCAGCGACCTCCTTCCAAAAGAAGAGTCGCACCCACAAAGGCTAAGAGAAAGAAAAAAACGTTTAGCAAAGGCAGACTCTGAGCTTGCAATGTGTGTGGCAGACGCAGTACACAAGTTATAGAATTCATCAGTGATTCTGAGAAATTCAGGTATCAGTTTACAGCTAAGGTAGTTTCAGGAACATCAATGTACAGCTCAAGTGGCTGACCCAAAAAGAGGAAAAACCTTGAAAGTATTTGGAATTGCAGAGAGGATGGCAGAGGGAAAAGTTGTTTATTCTGAATATTTGACTGCACTTTGTGTTTAATCAGTCAACATATCCACCAGCACCTCCAGGTTCTTTGGACCTTCCCCTGCACAACTGAGCAGGCAGCAGTATTTAAAGAAATGAGAAAAGGAACCACCGTTTTCCACGAACATTAACCAGGCATACTGAAGCAAGCACTGGATTTAAAACAATTTCGCTCAGGCTTTGAAGTGAACAGCTGTTGTTTGACAGCATCCACCTAGTGACAAATGCAACACTTCAGAAGAGGATTTACACAAGACTCAGCAAGCTAGGTTCTGATCTCATGCCACTTGCAGTCAATTAGATGCATGCTAATGGAAAAAACAATATTAAGTCAGGCCCATTTTAACAATCTTTCCGTATAATGGGTAACACTAAGCAAATAATAAACTGATATAGCTGCAACATAGACCTGTATTTTTTAAACAGGCTTTAAGGTACAACTCTACAGCAGCTTAAACTGATCAAATCTAGGTTGCGATGGTCCCATCTTCCCACCCATGCTCTGAACCAGTTTACTAAAGTACCAGCATCTACCCAGAGAGCTGATCCAACTGAAAGCCTAGTATTTGAAAGCAGAACTATGTTTTCAGTTCACAGAATCACAGAGTGGTTGAGGTTGGAAGGGGCCTCTGGAGGTCATCTGGTCCAGTCCCCCTTGCTCAAGCAGGGACATCTAGAGCCGGTTGCCCAGGACCATGTCCAGATGGCTTTTGAATACCTCCAAGGATGAAGACTCCAAAACCTCCCTGGGCAACCTGCGCCAGTCCTCTGTCACCCTCGCAGTCAAAAAGTGTTTCCTGATGTTTCAGTTTGTGTGTGTTGCCTCTGGTCCTGTCACTGGGCTGGCCTGGCTCCATCCTCTTTGCACCCTCCCCTCAGTGATTTATGTACATTAGTAAGATTTTCCCCTGAGCCTTCTCTTCTCTAGGCTAAACAGTCCCAGCTATCTCAGCCTTTCCTCACAGGAGAGATGCTCCAGTCTCTTAAGCATCTTCGTGGCCCTTCAGTGGACTCTCTCCAGTATGCCCACTCCCAGATCAGTTCCCAAAACTGGCTCTCTGCACCAGCAAAAACACCAGAGCAAGGAAGAAGGTGGCAATGAGCAGACCTGCTCCTAAGCCATGCAAAACAAGAAAAGGTACCCTTTTCATAAAGCACATACTTCAGTCTTGTAACTCACTAACAGAGGATGTTGCAGATGCCAAAAAGCAATCCCTCTTTCAATCCCCCCAAGACAAATTTTAATACAGAAAGCCATCCTTGTACTAGTCATTCTTCAAAACCAAACCTTAAAACATGAAATAGCCAGATAGCTTGTAAAACAAGTAACTTAAGGATTCAACGCAAGTTAGAAAGCTGCTGGTCACCAAAATTACCACACTGTTGCAGGGAGGTCAAGACCAACATTGTCTTGCCCCTGGTAAAAAAAAAAACAAAAAACAAACAAACAAACAAAAAAAAACAGGGAGCAGTTGTTCTTAAATTTGTGCAAATTCATGCATTCAGGAAAATCTCCCCTCTACAAAACATACTCAGATTATTCAAAACAAGGCAATATCCCTGCACACACTCTCTGGACTGAAGTAGTAGCAGACAGTCATTGTCAGTATTAAATAGACCTTCCATGTGCTCTCATGTTCTAAAAAAATCACAGAATTAAGAAGGTAACTTGGAGTACCTAAACTAGTATGTATCAAACCATTAAAAAAACTTGACAGGCTTTCTTCTAAATCTCTCTCAATAATTCAGACCACTTGTTTTCTATCTGTGGTCAGAAAAAAATAGCTACTGGTTTCCAAATTGCAGAAATTACCTGCCTGCAAACCAAAAAGGCTGAAAATCACCAATTTAAAGAGAATGTGGAAACATGGTACCTTTCTATCAGTTCCTTAGGAATCTCTGCACTTCTTTAAATATTCAGTGAGAAATAAAGGACCTCTTAATTTTGGAGCCACAGACAAATGTGAACTAACAACTGTGATGCTTCAATTACACATTAACTGCATGTATACCTATGGCAGCAGCACAGACTTTAGCCGTTAAAAAAAAATGGACTGGCATCCAGAAATCTCATTTCTGTTTCAGGCTCTGCAGACTTGAACAAGTCACTTAAACCTAATGTGAAATGAATTCCACTTTAGTAAACACTTGATATGTCATGTAGCTTGGTGCAAGCCTCCAATATCTGCAGAAAAAAACAGTGTTACTGTCAGCATGGGGCTTCAACATGAATGCTGGTACCAACTGTAACTAGGAGACAGAGCTAAAAAACCCACAAAGTTACGTAAAAGATCCTCCGTATAATAAAACAGGAATTAACAGATCAGGCAGCTTCTTAAGCACTAGAAAATAAAAACCAAACAAAAATCACAGGTACATAACACTGCCACATTACATACCAAGGTTTCGTTTTTTACTATTGCTTGAAGCCAGTTGAAATCAACACTTTTAAACAGAACAGCCACAAACAAGCTAGCAGGAGGATACTCGTGCTCAGAAAGGGGGGCTCCTTCCGGGTAAGTCATCCGTATAGTAGTTTTGTTACCAACGTGATCTGTGTATCCTTGAACTGGTGCATCATTTAACCTAAAAAAAAAAAAAAAAAACCACAATGGAGAGAACCTGTATTTAATATGCATGGGTTACAATTTCATTAAAACATCAGACACTAAGCAAAGAACTTTTATTTGGCCCACAGAGCAGAGAAGAGCGTTTTCTCAGTATCTCCGTGTTCCTCACCGCACACACTCATCTGTCCCTTATCTTTGATAGGAAGCCAATTCTATTTCTGGATTAACTGGCACAAGTGCAAAACTTCAACAAGAAAAGCTTGAATAGAAAAGTAACTTGAAACAGCATTGCAGAATTTCACATTCATTGCCTTCTGCCAACTCAGAGAGGCTCAAAAGAGGAAGGGAAAGAAAACACACAGGAAGTTGCCTGCATTATCTTTTTTATGTATATATATACATACACACACATATATACACACACACAAGTACCACACACAGAAAGGCATTCAAATTATCCCCTCAATGCAATGTAATGCATCCTGTGGGTTTACATCATTCCAGCTCACCAAAAATTTCAGATGCTAGCACACTGCTGACAAGAACAGCATCATCCAGCTCCATCAGTTGTCCAGAACAGTGTAAGTCCAACAAACTTTTCTATATCAACAGAAAAGTCACCTTCACCCTGCCAGCCCCAATTTCAGAGAAGAGTCAATGCAAGTCTTCCGCCCCTCCACATGCTAACAGGTTTGTTTACCTTTGTGTAAGAGATATTGACTCACTGTATCAAGTCTTCCCTTTTTCAGAGGAGCAAGTCTTAGTTTACAAAGCAACTTGGGAAAATGCTTGTACTAAATTTATTTGTGACTTTACATGATTCAAAATACAAGGAAGGAGAGTTCAAACAGAAACGTTCAGAAGGCACGAATACAGGGTGTGTATTCATTTAATTCAGACATTAGATAACACGAGTAATCATAGAAAGCATGCACTGGTCTTGTAAAGATAAGGAAAGATAAGCATGCTATACAGTGTGTAAGCAAACGCTTCACTGAAACACCAATTAACTTTTATTGTGTTTGAAATAGCTGTTATAAAAAAAAAAAATCCTTCCAATAAGCATCCCAACTAACCAAGGGGAAAAAGGCAGAGGTGAGTCCTAAAGCCCACCTCTGACAGCTTAAACATATGAATGGATAAAACCAGGATTGCCTACCTGCCTATGACTTCACTAGTTTCTATCTGAAGTCCACAAATAATTACACTGAATTCCTGTCTTGGAACATGACAACTTATTTTGCTCCTAAGACTTCAAATTGCATCAAGTCACAAGTAAATTTCTCAAAAGCACTTTCAGAAACAGTCTTATAAGTTGCATAAACATTGGAGATACTTTCCCCTTAAAAAACAAAGTTGGCTCATAAAGTAAAGCTGAAGTAGCTGGAATCCTTAAACAGAAAATACATACCTTATAACAATATCAAATTGATTCAGTAAGTGACCTAGCTCTGATCCATGCAGAATTCCACCACTGCCGACAACAACACAACGCTTACAGTGTTTTGACTTTAAATCTTCTGGTAAATCATGCTCAGGTAAGAGTTCAAGGAGATTTTTAAGCTTATCAAAAAACTTGTGAAATCCAAAAGGAGGTTCATATTTAAATAAAGCTTCATCTTCATTTATATTTTTTCTTATGAAGGGAGATATGTCCATGCTGTATTTCTCTGCAAACAACTTCCCCATTTCTTTCTTCACATAAGAAGGCCGGCATTGCTCCTGCAATGCAGCGCTGGCATACTGTTGTGCTCTCTAAAACAAAACATACATGATTTCAGCTAGGAAAGCTTCAGGAACATACAAAGCCCTCTTAATGCAACCCACCAGCTGACTGCTGGCAGTTTAGCAAGCACAGGGGTTCATAAAGAAAGCTTAAGCATGGCAATACACAACATTTTAAAGCATTCGCTCAAATGCAGATACTAACCAGTGCAGGGTGAAAACCTGCAAAGGAACATTTATCCATCCAATCGCTTAAATCTGGATAGGAGCTTTTCTAAAGAATAAATTAGGCTACTAAAAGAGAGAACTGAAAATGAGCCATTTGAGAACATTTGTACTGTTACTTACAAAAACAAATTAAAAAATCTAGACATACTTCTACCCATCTAATTCAGCAGCAAGCCACGAAGCGGAATTGCGTGACCTGAGTTCTGCCTGTGGTAGGATTTTACCAGAGACACGTCCACTGGGTACAAGTTCTGTGAAATGGCATGCTGGACTTTCTTACTTATCAAAATGAAGTGACACCTCTTCCAGAAGTATTGCTAAAGTGGTATTATAGAATCATAGAATTGTTTTGGTTGGAAAGGACCTTTACGATCATCGAGTCCAACCATTAACCTAACAAACACTGCCAAGTCCACCACTAAACCATGTCCCTCAGCACTACATCTGCTCGTCTTTTAAATACCTCCAGGGATGGTGACTCCACCACTGCCCCGGGCAGCCTGTTCCAATGCTTGATAACACTTTCCGTGAAGAAATTTTTCCCAATATCCAACCTAAACCTCCCCTGGTGCAACTTGAGGCCATTTCCTCTTGTCCTATCGCTTGTTACCTGGGAGAAGAGACCAACACCCTCCTCGCTACAACCTCCTTTCAGGTACTTGTAGACAGCAATAAGGTCTCCCCTGAGTCTCCTTTTCTCCAGGCTAAACAACCCCAGTTCCCTCAGCCGCTCCTCATCAGACTTGTTCTCCAGACCCTTCACCAGCTTAGTATTGCTAATGACGAAAACATAACTTTAAAAGGAATGCAAGGTGGAGGTGTTTCAGGTCTTCTTTCAAAGACTAGTCACCAAAATAAAAGACTACAGTTCCATAATGCATATAAAGATTAAGCTGTCAGATAAAACTACACATTGATCCATCTCATTAAAAAAAAAACAACCCACTATTCATGTACATCTTTTAGAAATCTGTAGTGGCAAGTTGGTATCTGATACAAGGAAGGACAGAAATAGCAAAGGTATTATTTTTATCAGTTAAAATAACATCTTTTTGCATGTTCTCTTCCCTGACACAGCTCTGCTGAGCTTTCCTCCACCATAATAAAAAAAAAAAATTGTGAGCAAACACGGGAGTCAGAGTCAAGATTCAAATCTAGTGCTACCTCAGTTCCCCTTCTGTACTGTTAAGGAAAGGGAAGTGTGTATCTGGGTGCACAAGGAGGGAAGTTGTGCTGCTTTGATTTTATATTTTTTTTAAACAAGATTGTTCTACAGAACTGCCTCTGCCACCATTACAAACTTCTATGCAAGTCTGGGCATAAACACCACACTTTTCCTGGCCAAAGCACGACTGAGCAACTTCATGCTGTACTTTGCCAGCAAAAGTCCGTGCATGTTTGGAAGAGCCTCATTTTTAAGGCTGACAGTTGTGCATCCTATCAGTAAAAATTAATGATGCCAATAACTTGACAACTGCCCCAAACAGTTTGCAATCAGCTACTACCTAACTAGACACAGAGCAATGATATTTCCTCATCCTGCATCTAACACAAACAAAATCATAGATTTGTTTTGGTTGGAAAGGACCTTTATGATCATCGAGTCCAACCGTTAACCCAGCACTGCCAAGTCCACCACTAAACCATGTCCCTAAGCACCACATCTACTCGTCTTTTAAATACCTCCAGGGATGGTGACTCCACCACTTCCCTAGGCAGCCTGTTCCAATGCTTGATAACACTTTCTGTGAAGAAATTTTTCCTGATATCCAATCTAAACCTCCCCTGGTGCAACTTCAGGCCATCTCCTCTCATCCTATTGCTTGTTACTTTGGAGAAGAGACCAACACCCACCTCACTACAACCTCCTTTCAGGTACTTGTAGACAGCGATAAGGTCTCCCCTGAGTCTCCTTTTCTCCAGGCTAAACAACCCCAGTTCCCTCAGCCGCTCCTCATAAGACTTGTACTCTAGAAACGAATCATGAGACAGCAATAAACAGTCCATGCAGTCTTCAGGTTTGCTTGGCTTAAGGTGGTGGTTGTTTGGAAGCAATAATATGTTATTGAGAACAGAAATAAGTCAAATAAGAGAAAAAGGGGAGGCAAAGAGGCTCAGAAGGGGAAAAATATGCACTGAAAAAGGTGGGAGGTGGGGGAGGATGCACATGCAGTGATGCTAAGATGAGACTTAAATCAGGGCTTCTGCTCTAAGTTGTGTCTTAGAATTGAGACACTCAAAGACAGAAATGTAACAACTCTAAGCCAAGGTAAGTACTGTTACAAAGAGCAAACAGGTTAAGTAGCAAAGGCAGAGAAATGTCAGCAAGAATTAAGAGAAAGCTTTATTGGTGTCTGTTACACCAGCTTAAAAGCCACATGCAAAACTGTAGTTGAAGTAAGTAGCTGCCGCCTTAAATAACTGAACCAAGAGCTACTCCCTCCTGCACATCTGCCCCATGATCACAAACAAATCTGAGCAACTACAAGGCAAAGCAGACTGGGGAACTGGCTTAGGTAAAAATAAACATTTGGTTTAACGTGTTGTGTTTGGGCAGGGTAGTTTTGTTGGTTTTTTTTTTTTAATGAGTTACTTTTCATTTGCATCAGTTTTCTGATCACTGGTGTCATCTGCACTGACACAATAGTACGATGACGCATTGTGGAGTGACTACTGGGGGTAAGTTACTGAAACTAATTACTGGAGGCACACTTATTGAGAGTAAGGAAGTAAAGTTATATCCACATCCTATAGAACTAAGAAAGCATCCAGGATGGAACGTGGTTGGCATGTAAGGAATCTGCTCTGTGATGGTTCCCCAGGCAACCTGGCCTGCATTCTCAGATGTTCAGCACCAGGGGAGCTTGGTGTGCTAACTCAGAGAAGGGAGGGTGGAACGGTATGGAGATAACCATGGCCAGGCTCTGTGCTAACAAGGCAGGTACGGGAACTCGATGGTACCTCGTAGCAGATAAATCACACAGCTACTGTCAAATGAGAGATAATACCCCATTCTACCAAGAATGCTGGTCACTGAGCCAGCAATTGTGGTGAAATCGTGTCCTGTGGATGAACTTTGCTCATTATAATCTCATTATAATACCAAAACACACCTCCATCCCAAAAGCTACCCGCCTCCCTCTCCCCCTGAGCATGCTCTCTGAATTTTTCTTAGCCTATACCTTTAAATCGAAGTGAGGGAATTTTGCACCAATCAATAATAAAGGTATGCATGACTACAGTCACTCAAGCTCCACCTAAACTTAGGAAAACAGTATAAAGAATCCTTAAGAAAGCAGCAAGGTGGGGAAGATACCATCACTGAGAAGTCAGGGAGACATCACTACGGACTTCTGGGAGCAGTCGACGGGCAGAACCTCTCTTCCCCACCCAAAGGGATGCCTTTGGGTAAGATTCATACACTTGGTTTTACCAGGTGCTTCCCCAGGAAACTTAGACATCAAGCTTGTAATTGTATTAATAGTGCTATATGGTCATCCTGCACCATATACATGTTCATAGGTACCTAAGCGTGCTTTACAGACAGTGTATTCCTCACCGGCAACCTAAAAGAATCTGTATCTGTTGCTTGAATAAATTACCTTAACTGTGGAACTGGTCACGAGGATTTTATTTCGATGGACGTGCCCAGATTCATGGCATAATCTGGAACCGTGTTAGTTCATCGACCACGACTGGGCCCTGCACTATTAGTGCATCTGGACCTGTGTTAGTTCAACATATCAGCTGTTGACTGATAGGCCAAAATCGGCACTATTTTCAGCCAAAATTTAAGATGTCACATTGGGCATCACTCAGAGGCTAAACTCAGCCACCCCCAGCCCCTCTAACATCTGAGACAAGCTGGAATGCAAGGGGGTTTAGCTTCTGCCAAATTAGCCCTGCTACACACAACACACCTTAAACACAACACATGTCCATTTCAAATGTTATTCTTAACAGTCACAGTTATCTCATTTTACCCTTAAAAATCCAGTTTCTCTGCGCACTTCTGTTGCCAGTCCACAAGAACAAAAAACAGAAGTTCTACAGCATGAAATGAAGCAAAATATATTTTCCCCTCACAGAATAATTTCAGCATTCTAGTTCTTTGTTATAGACCCTTATAACTCTTATATTGTCAATTAGTAACTTTTTTTTAAGCCAAATTAAAAAAAAAAGCCAAAAAATACCAACCCTTACACGATCGAGGTCCACATATGGCATTTTTGTTCTGTCACATTCTTCAGGGCCAAAACGTAATTTGAGGATATAAAGGAAGCACCCTCCAACCACAAACAGTGCAAGAAGTCTAAAAACAAACAGGAGGGTATAGGGGAAGGAGAGAGAGGGGGGAAAAAAATCATCTTTTTTTCCAGCCATCCATCAACTGTTAAATAAGTATTTTTAAACAAATTTAAGACAGTTGAAGAACTTCAGGTGAATACTTGCATTTTATTCAAATCAAGAAAAACTATTACTTTGTTCCCTGCAAGTCTTTATCGACTCTTCAGAACTATCTGCAGGGAAGTATGAACATACACAGATGCTTTGATAAGGAAAATGGTGCCTATTGAGACTCTGATTCATGCAGTTCTATGCCTGCATCATCTACTTTAAATGCATCTCTGATGGATCAAACAGCTCTCCTCACAAAGAAACCAAAAGTGACTTGTTTTCCTACTTTAAAGGGCAACTCTATTTTGACATATCTATTTTCATGCAAGTTAAAAAAAGGATGGAACTTCTAATTGCAAGATTTTGGGCCAATGGCCACCATTCTCAAGCAAAACTTTCAACTCACTGGCAGGCTAGAACACAGAGTTTAGATGCTCAGGTTTATCTTGAGAAGCCTAATTTAATTATTTACTTTAAAATTGAGTAATATAGCCTATCCGTACCTTTGATCTACTCATTTCTCATTCCTAAGGAATCTCACTGTTGATCTCCAAATATTCACTTGACTTGCTTCATGTCTAAACCAATTTGCAAAAATTACAGCATCATTTGGTTCGAATTGTGGTTGTTGTTCAAGTATGTAGTTTGAGCTTTATTACTGATTTTCATTTCCTATGTTTTCTTAAGTCCTGGACATTTGTTTAAATGCCTTAAAAAAAAAAAAAATCTTTCAAGTTAATACAGGTTTCCAAGATTTTTTTTTAAAAAGCTTGTACTATATTGGCTAATAGATGCAATCCTGGCACTTAATTAGCAGTATGTGCTGCTAATAAGGTGGCCACTGGAAAAGCAGCACTGTTCTCACATCTGATGTAACTAAATTAAATTTTGCACGGATAGAGGGTCTAAAACCTCTATTAGCATGTTAGGCTGCAACCCCTGGAAACTGGCTGACTGGCAGAAATGGGATTCACAGCAGATGAATGAGGCTGGTTTTCTCCCACAGAGGTTTATCAAGTATCTCTAGATTGAGTTGGGGCTGCACCATTCAGGTGCTCAAAACACCAGTGGATATAAAAGTCTGGCTTTGGGTTTTTTAACCATTAAGACCTAAAAATTCATATGGCAGAGAGGCATCACAGTAGTGAGCTTTTTTGGTCTAAAATATGGTTCTGGATGTACACTAGCACACACTCATTAATTCCAGTTTGATGTTAAACTAAAACTAATGGAGTAATGAAGATTTTGTGATGTAGCATTCTAGAAGTCTTCATAAACAGATTAACTATGAGGGGACACCTCCCCAAAATACCCACTAAACATCCACTGCCCTTCTATTTCTTCAATTAGCAGACTGTACAAAAGCCTCAACATTGTTACTTATCTGGATACAAAAAAGGTTAGAAATACTTGTGAGTGAAGTACTGGGATCTCATATCGCCTTGGGAAAACAGGCACTACTATAAGAGTGCCCAGGTTCCTCAAAGTGTTTTAGGTGCCCCAGGGAACACTGTGTGCCTAACCCTCCATTCAGTTCCTGTGGCAATCTCATCCCTTCATTTTTGCATCCTTTTTGTAACTGCCCAGGCTAGGGGGAGAGCAACTGACCTCTATTATTGCTGTGACAGTGACACTTACTTGCGAGTACCTTTTAAAAACCAGCTTGGTCTTCTCATCTTCATGTGCAGCCACCTTATACCATTGCACAGGAGGTGAACAATCACTTTTCAGCTTCACAGAGTTATTGTCACTCCGCATTGCTGTAAAAAAGAAAGAAAAATATTATCATAACGTTTTCTGAATGGAAAAAAGTTCAGGGTACATCCAATGACTGCTAACCTACTTTATTTCCCAGAGAAGACTGTGGTTCTTGGTTATCGTGTCAGGAATACTGAATCGCTCCTGACCTCCTCGTGATCAAGAACATACTCATTTCAGATGCACTGCCAGGACACGATTCTAACAATACGAACATGTTGCCAGGTATAGGTCTTTGCATTCTTCATAAGCCAGAGGTCTAATAACTGCAACTACATCAGTTACTGTCAAACACCTCTGTTTGATCTTGGTCAAACACCATTTCGTTTGAGCAATTATTAGCCTCCAGACAGGAAAAGAATCTCACAGTATTCTCAGGGTGTTTAGGATCTCTGAATCAAAGTGCAAGTACTACACTACCCTGATCCCATCCTCAAAACCGGAGCTCACATCTCAAACCAACTCCCTGATTTCCCTGAGGTTAAGCAAACCTGTCTCATCGTCGGTCTGAATCTACTGCTGACCACTTCAGAAGCCCCAACAACATGGTCAGCAACTTCAACAGCAAACACCAAAGAGGGTGTGCAGGAAATTTTGCCCAGCACACAGCAGTACCAGGAGGCTGCCAGCAGAAGGGCAATTTCTGTGCACAGCAGCAGCTCCCCTCCAAGGAACGCTGTGAACCCAGCAGGAGCACACAGTGCTCCCTCACAGATGGGCATGTCACTGATCATTAGCTAACGAGAAGCAATCTCGCTGCTTACTGTTTGTAAGCTCCCATGAGCTTCTATCAGCATGCTTCAATTCTGATTTTGGAAAGAAACATGCAGGCTGGCACACCAACTTCTCACAGACTGCTCCCATTAACCAAAGATGTCAGCAAACAAGGAAACGCCACGCAAAGCCTACCCATAGGAGCCTGCAGGTTTTGCCCTGAAAGGAGAAGGGATACAGGCAAGGGTTTTTCCTGCCTTACCAACCTCCTGAAGCAGCACTCCCTGTGATCAGCCAACCATGGAAGGGTGCAGCCTGATCCTCCACAATGGGGGATTTCAGCCCTACTCCTTCCCTTTGATCTCAGTGCTTAACCCCCTCTGCTCTCCACTGCAAAGATGTTCATGCTCTTCTGTTCTCTTGCCAAGAGTTCTGTCACAAGGACTTTTAAAAAAAGCAGGGCTAAGGGAAGGCTTTTATCTAGGAATGATTTTCCACATTTTTTTCTGCTCCACCTCCTTTTATTTTATAGGGCAATATGACCCATTTGAACTAGCCTGTATCACCACTTCAAAACGCTGGACAAACAACTGATGTTCTTAAACACCAGGATGAAGGAGCTGACAAGATAGAAGCATCCCCTCCAGATCTGAAATCCAGCCCACTGCAGTTTCAGGGATATCTAATTCAGAAGATGATACAAAGTCTCTCTCCCTTTGCACAGCCACACATCCTTTCTCAGTAACAAATTTGGTATACGTGGTAGAAGGTGAAAAGCCACAAACCACCGTGAGACAGGGTGGGACAAGGAGAGAGGACGATTACCACCAGCATCTTAAGTCCTTTGAAGAACAGACAACGTTTAAGTGATGCTTTCTAGACTCTCCCACAAGTGGTTATAATCCACAAAACGGAGCAAGGCAAAAAAAAAACAAAAAAAAAGCCTAATGGTTTTTGCCACCAGCAAACTTCACCACTTAACTCAAACATAGGTAACTTGGTAATCACAATACTGCTAAGAACCTCAAATTACCCACCTGTAGCTGTATTTATTAATTGCACAGACCGTCACACCCGTTTATAGGCCTTTGTCACAAAGCAGCAACACCTTAAACAATGCCTTTTAGCAGATCTGAAAGCACTGTACAAATCGAGGTCAGTACCGTTAAGCCCGTCTTGGAACAGGGTAAACTGAGACCCAAGAGGTAAGTGACACCCTAAGGTCCCCCACAACGGTGGCAGTTAAGCTGGAAACCAAATCCAGTTTCGGCCTCCCACACAACCTGTCAGGACACAAGACAGCAGGTCACAGGGAACCTGACAAGCCTTACAAGCTCATCATTTTCTCAGAGTAACACCTTGTCTTTACCAGCTGCATCCATACCGCTGAATAAAAACAGCGCTGAGGAGCAAAACTGGTTGTTGACACCTGTGGCATTACAAGAGTTAAACGGAGCTCCGATGGAAAGCACCTACCCTGGTGGGAGGATGACCTTGGGAGCAATAGATAAAGAGAAGCTGAGCTAGTGTTTAAGCTTAAGTCTGCACGGAGCTTGGCTGAAAGGGTCCAGCTGGTTTTGATGGCCTGTTTGCACATGTGGGATGGGAAGGCCTGAGTGGTTGGGAAGGTACTGAAGGTGTGTATGAAAGGTGGGTGTGCCCCAGAATAAACGTCTCAGTCTCTGCTTGCTGACATGATTTGGAGTCCATGCCGTTAGTTGCCACAGACACCACCACCCCAGTCATCCGCATTACAAGTCCATTTTGCTCTCAGCTAAGATTTGCAGCAAATCAGTTGAGCCCACATGGGTAAAGGCCTAGTGCGCATCAGCAAAAGTTGTTACAAAGCCCATACCCTAGTGCCAGTTATGGATCACCAAGCTGAACTGCTCTACCTTGAGATGTCCAGTGCTAACACAGCAGGATTTGCACATCACCTTATATTCCAGGCATGACACATGTCCTTCCTGCCATACTAGGCAGACAAGACAACTAAGCACCCCTCATCATTACCTGGGACCCTCTACCTTCATACCAACACATCTTGGAGATGACAGGTATCCATAGAGATCATGCTGCCAACACACACAGGGAGCAGTCCCAGTTCACGGAGCCTGCCAGCATGGTCATGCGAGGTACGTGAAACGAGCGGTGATTAGAGGACGCTGCGGAGCTGAAGAGGAGAGCATGAACAAGGCCTGCAGACCACATGGAAACTCCAGGATTGCTCCACATACAACAGAGAATACCAACAGCCAGAGCACCTCGGAGGAGACTGGCTCAGATGAGCACAAACTAGGGGCACTCAGCACTGTCCGGTAAAAGTGAAGGGGATCGCTCCCCAATATGGATTGCTTACTGCATGGACATGATCACTGAACGCTGCATATGCCTCAGCTACAACATATAACAAAACAATAATTACATCTGTCAGTTCCACACATCTCAATATACATGGCTGAGGAGTAGTACAAAATGGAAATTCTCTTTTTTTAAAAAGAAAAATGGCTGAAGAGAAAGCGGGAAACAAGCTTCAGCCATTTTCAATAGAGAACAATGCAGGTAATAATTCGCTCTCAGGTAAACAACACAAAGAGGTAACTTGATCACAATCCATAGGAACCTGGATCAGAATGGATTCTGCACAAAAGAATCAGACTAGGCATCAGAGGATCCTGCTGCCAGGAAATCACCGCCACACCAAGTGACATCGTGAGGTCTGGCCGTGGTACTGGTTAACATTTACAAGGGAACACACTCCAGATTAAGCACATATTTTCCAGCAGTTTGAATCAAATCCATAAAGTTTTATAGCTTGAATTACAAGGGTAAGGTCAAAGCCTCACTGCCTTTGCTTTGTTCAAAGCAGGTTTTCATTTCTTTGCAAATTAGTCTTTCCTATTCTACGACCCAAGTTCTATTGTAATTTGACAGAAACACTTATGAAAGACTGCTCAGTGTATACAAAATGTTTTATTGCCCAATGGCACTAACATACTCCTGGAATCATCCTGCGGTGCGGAATGACGGGGCCAATCTACTCTGCTGTACAAATCATTGAAGAGCAGTGCTCTGCAAACTGCACGCTTTTAATCATTTCCAAGGGTGAGGATTTCCTACTACAGAACTGTATGCAGAGATCCTACAGCAGATGCGCTTTTCACGAAGCCTTTCAAAACAAAGAAAAGGGAGGGCTGCAAGAGATCTGAAAGATGGAGAAGAACCTGAAGAGGTGGAGAGTGATGAAGACTGAAAGGGATTAACAAGGAATGCAAGACTGCAATAAAAGAGTGCTATCAGAAAGTCTTCCCTGCCTCTGAGCAAAATCATTTCCAGTCATCCCCAAACAGTTGCTTCACTCATCCTGGATGTGCAAAAAGGAAGAAAACACAGAGAATTTAATGAATCATCTCAGCACATCCTTTCTGAGTTCAACTCTTAGGATGCTCAATGGTTTTAATTTGTTTATATAACTGAAATCATGTCAGTTTTCATTTCACTTGCAACAGTTTACTTCAGGTTGACTTTTGTCAGTTCCGTTTACTTCAGATGATTCCTTTCTCCATCAAGTCAATATATATGGACAGACAGATATAGCAAGCCAAAATACATCTGTCCAGCTCAGCATTTTTTAAAAATTACTCAGGGTTTGATCCTGCACTCTTGTCTAAATCAATAAGCAGCCTTCCACTGGATGGAATGGCGTAAGAGTGCTCAAAAGAGCAAGGTCAGCAGTAACAAGTACCTGAGAGCGCACGTTTCCCACAGTCTTCCTGACATTCACAACAAAAAAATCTATGCATTTACAGAGAGAACCATGGCAGTCAAGAAACCAAGCACCAAAGACAAGCTGCACCTATAGCATCCAGATTTTGTTGTTTGCATACAACCACCACTGCCAAACACCAGGACACCCTTTCAGCAAGGGGCAGTGCTACATTTGTTTTGGGAGCTGTAAATGCTAATATCTCAATTCACATACAAAAGATGTCTCAGTAGTAATGCTGTATTACAATCACATTTTGTGCTGACATTTCCATAGCTACTCACTGTAGTGGTAATTAGTGAAGACTCAAGGGACTTAAATTTGCTTTTCATCTACTGAATTTAAGTGATCTGTGTAAAGCTGTTGCAAAAGCTAAATTGTCCATCAGTAGGAAAACACTCCAAAGCTTTTTGTGGTGTTATTCTTTTCACCATAATTTACTTTTGTCTCATTGTTATTCTTAAGTAGACAAAATTTCCACACTTGGAATATTTCAGAAGCAATTAGTTTAAGTCTTCAGGCTGTCTTTTTATGTGGGAATGCTAAAAACTAAAAAGTGTCAAGTTGTACATGACCACTGCCACACCCTGAAAAAATGTGCTTGGTTAGGTACAGCACCTGGATTTACCCAAAGACAAGGACTCTCAGCCCCCATTGTCTGAGTGCCAACAGTGCTACCAGGCATGGAGACAGGACCAGCCCAGCCCACATGTACTTACATGCCTCACCACCCTCTCAATAAGCCCCTAGAACCATAACCCCACACAGGGGACGTTTCCACTTATCTCCTTCACCCTACCAATTCAAGCACATTCCCACCTCCCCACACACCGAGAGTCCAGTTAACAGCCTCCACGGCCGAGCTCAGCATTTTACGTGAGCAGGTACCATTCCAAAATAACTGCCTGGGCAGACAGGGACCAGAGAGCCACAGAGGAAGCACCAGCACGGACAGTTACGGTCGGTCAGTAACTCTTCATGCAGAAGCTTATCCCCCACATCTATGCGAGTACCTGCGTGTGGGCTGTTATCTGCAATCTTCAGCTCTACAGGTTCTTACTCGAGTCCATGGGGAAGCTACCCTAGGCAAGCCACTGCTGAAAGCCCAACAGGACAAGAGGCAGTATAGCAGCTAACACAACATCTTGGACTACACCTGAAGCTTCTAGGAGTTGAAAATACAAATTAACTTGCCCTCTCGCAGTACCACCAGAAGCAGTAGAAACAGTCAGCTTTACAAGTCACCTGCAAGACAGTCCATCTCAAAGCCTTGCTGCACAATGCAGCCTTTGAAGTTCATGTAACAAGATCAAGAAGCTTGCAGTGTAAAGCCCACAGCAACTGAAACCTGAAAGTCAAACCTATAAAAAGGAATTGCTAATCAAGAGCAATAGAGCTCAAGCAGGCAGTGAAACAGAAAGTAAAACACCCCAAAACACCTGCTCTTTTCATGCCCCCTCCTCTAAATCAGATACACACAAATTACTTATGAAACATACTTTCAAAACCAGTAAATGATAAAATGAAAGCTACTTGGTTTTGAGGAACATTTATGTCTCAAAATGAAGGGTGAAGTTAAAAGGCAGAGATGTTTTCACATGGAAAAACTTGAGTAAGACACTCTTTATTGAGATGATGTGCACGTTATCAGCGATGAATTCTCCATTAACTTCCTGTTCCGAAGCTTTTTAAAATAACAAAAAAAACCGCACAGATATACTGCAAAACTTTATGCAAGGAGTTAGAAGAGTACATTTAAGAAAACTTAAACCCATTAAAGATTGTTTCTGGGACACATTTGGGGAAAACAGATAACACAAATTAAGCAACAACTACAACACTAATGTCTGTGCTTACTTGCAAGAGTTGTGCCCATAAAAAGATGACACATTTTAATCTACCCTCATTATTGACCAAATAGATGAGATATTAATTTTCATTAAAGCTTTCAAGACTGATATATTTGTCTAGAATGTTATTAAGTTATGTAACAACAAGAAAAATAGCTTGGTAAAATGTATAGTTAGGATTAATTTTGTTTGCTTCTGCAGTACTGAATTCCATAGAGATCAAACATAAGGGCTGAGATGTAAAAAAATGGTTAATTAGGTGGTAGTTTTCATGGGGTTTTGTGGGGTTTTTTTTTAAACATGTAAAAAATGTTTAAAAGCAATCTGTTACGCAGAGCCTCTCAGCTGAAGAAACCTAAGAATATGAAAAATTTAACTTCTTTATCTTTTTAAGAAAGTCATAAGAAAACCTCATTCAGAAATCAGTATAAAACGCTCCCAGTTCCCTCCCACATCTTCAAAACCTGTTCAATTCTCTTTAATGGGCAAAACAGTCTTGATTTGGTGAATTCTTAAATAATATAATTTATTGCCAATGAATACAACTTCTAATCATCAATTCTAATATTGAGACAAAGAAAACAAACGATTTAACCCATGAGTAAACACCTTTCCTTCGCCACAGGCTAAACTTAAGCCAAACACTTCTTCTCCCTTTTTTGTCTCAATTTCCCTTATTCTTGCCACAGGTTACACAGAGCCTGTCCCAACTCCTTTGGGGAGGCAACAGGCAGTGCAGGAGCTTGGGGTCATGTGCATAATGGTTTCTGTCTGCAGCTCCTCTGTGATTCTCACCAGGTTTCTTCTGCTCCTCTGTGAATAGAATAGCATAGTTTGGATTGGAAGGGACCTTTAAAGGTCATCTAGTCTTCTCACCAGCTTACCTGCTCTGGCATAGGTGGCCCCCAAGTCCCCGAGGTCTGTCCCCTCCTCTGGGACTCTCCCTCCCAAGCCTCCTGATCAACTCATGGTATCTTCAGATCCTTCCTACGCTTTCAAACTTCATCATCTCTTCATTGGAAACAATAAGCCATAATGAAATAAATTTGGAAATAACCTCTACCCTGTTTAAAAAAATCATAACAAACATTTTTTAAGTCAACAGTGGATTTAGCCCTGTTCCAATAATATTCAGGAAGAAAAATGATAATACAAAGAATAAAAAAGCTGAAGCAAAGGACAGTTATTTGTGCAACCCATTATACACAGAGGACTCTGTGGTTGCAAGTGTTGTACAGTCAAACTGCTACCTTACAATTGCAATGGAGTAGAGGTATTTTTATCCATCCAAAATACTGATTATTTCTTAAATACAAAAACAATTTGGAAACATTCTCTCGTGACTTAAAGAATTTGTTATTAAAAAAACAATCAACCTGGAACAACATACGATCATCCTCTAGCAAGAGGCACTCCAGAAACCACAGCACAGTGAAGGACTGCCTCACTTTCCAATGACTTCTGCAGAAGTGAATCCAAATTTTTAAGCCAAATTTTAAACAAAAGTTTAACAGACCAGAAAAATACTTGAAAAGCTGCCCAGATGTTTAAAATCTATACAAGGAAAGTAAAAAGTCTTTGAATGGGCTCATTTGCCCTTAGTGACAAAATACTCAGGAAAAAGTGGGGAAAGAAGAACAGACGAGTTATTCCAAAGGAACTGTTTCTGATTGGAATATCTCTCTCTGTAACAGAACAAACACTGAAATACCTTCTTTAAGACTCTTGTTCAATGGTGCATGACAAAAACCCCTTAAAAACAAATGCATGGGAAAAAATCCAGAGATAGTAAAGATTTGAAGCAGACTTATCAGGGACATGCTGAGGCATGAGAGACTCTTGCATTATAATCTGTAGCAACATATTAACTGTTGGATATTTACCTTCAAATAATCCTCTGATCATCATCCTACCACCTCCTAGCAGAAACAGTCACAAGACATGAAGACAGCAGCCTAGGAGCTGCTGCAGATTAGAGACTGACAGCTTCTTGCTGGAGGAAAAACTGGAACTAAAGTTAAAAATTAGAGACCTCTGTCAATTATTTCTTCTATTGCAACTATATAAAACCCACAGTAAAGTTGGTATTTTAACATATTTAGATATTTGATAAACTTTCTTTGAATATTATCTCCTTAGCACCTATTACTATTGAATGAAAAAAAGCATTTGACGGACATGCCTTTTCTGATGGACAGTAGTGTCTGTTTTTTTCGCTAATTTAATAAAGCCAACAGTAATAATACATCCTTGATGACAGAAATAAGTTCAGCCTACAATATGGTTATAAGCACCTGCAACAGGACATTGATTACATTACTGTATAATGTGTCTTACAAAATGAACTTTGACTTTTTAATGAGACAATAAAAAGTAAAACCCAATGTCTGCACAAACTGCAATTCATTTGGTCAAGATCTGTCTTCTCAGAAAACCGGAATGTAATGCTGAATCCTGCAGGCCTGGGTGCAACTGGCAAAAAGCGAAATGAGCAGCAAATGAAAATTTCAGAGCAGTTCACAGACACTCTCGAAAGCACTGACAGGATTGCAGGTGAAAATTATTTTGCCTGGAGCCACAAATACCAGCAAGAAGCAATAGTACCTTAGAGGCATCATCATTTTTCTCTCCTTGCCTTATGATGCTCTGCTTGTATTTTCTTCTAATTGTTTAATGGCTCATGCCTACATCCTCTTTGCAACATCAACCATCAATTAACTCATGAAATCATTACTAACCTTACATTATTGTGTCTATTTGCCCAGTCTTTTCCTTCAGGAAGGATACACATAGCTAGGCTACAACTTGCTCTTAACCTTGGGTCATCCAGATTGAACACAAAAAACCTGGTTCTAGCTTAAATCTAGCCCAATTATCAGCTTAGAGATATTCAGAGTGTAACATCATCACTTCCTTTCCGCAGCATTCACAGGAAGCTTTTTCGATATTAATAGTGCCTGCTAAAATAATGTTACAGGCAAAGAGCTCTTAGTGGGGTTCTGAATGACAGTTCAACGTTCAAAACAGGGATCACCCTCTTCATTTCACTTGTGCCTCAGCACCCTCTTCTCTAGTCAAGCTTTTCTAAGCTTTTCTCTGAAACCTCTTTCAGGTGCTCTAAAGTGAGGAACAGTAAAACTCCATAATGCATAAACACAAGCAATATCAAGAATATGTGCTTCAACACTTAAGAGGGCAGCTGATGCTTTGCGACAGATGAAAACAGTATCTGAGTTTGGAATTTTTCTGATTCTTAAATGAGCCATAGAAAGTCAGTGTTCCAGCCAAGCAGGAAGAAACAGGTGAGTTAAAGCATTGCTGTTGTGAGCAGTGTGGTATTAAAAAGATAAATTTATTTCTTGCAGAGGAAACTTTTGAGCCCCTCGCCTGTTTTTAAGGGCAAACTCCAGTTTTCCCTTCTATGTTACTTGTGTAAGAAACAGTGGTCTGCCTGCTCGGGGTGTTCAGATCTTGAGGTCAGCCACTCCTCTCAGCATCTGCTGAAGCCAGCAGGAAGAACGAATTGCAGCGTAACAGCAGGCAGCAGCTGCTCAGAACCCCTTCCTAAGCACATCTCACACACTCCTTTCCGCAGCACATCCTTCTCCCCAGGCCCACAGACTCTGCACACGTGGAAGCACTGCTCCGCTCCAGTACTTTGAGGAAGTCACACCAGCCAGGAGCGGATGAAGAGAGCACAGTTATCAGCACATCACTCACCACCGGCTGGGTGAGTTCATCTAGCACAAGTGGAAGATATTTCTGAGTCCCTGCAAGGAAGCCAAAACAAATTAGGTCTTTCCCCTTACATGGGAAGTTTGAGGAATAAATCTTCCCTAAAAGAAATGGTCGAAAAAGACAGGGCATAGCATTCATCTTTACTGGGCTAAGGAAACATGCCAGCAGACTTACACAGCCAAGACGTTTCATATTACATCTGAATTATGCAGCAGAATAGCACCGAACAACTGGTAATTATGGAACAATGTTAATAGCACAGCAGCACTTTTACCACAGTATCATCTAACATTCCAAGAGATCATGGTAAAAATCACACTTGAGCCTACAGAAGCAAAAGAGAAGATGCCAAAAGCCTCCCATGAAGAAGAGGCTTAAAAGAAAATTGCAATATAGCAAAGAATGTTGCTGGAACCAGTTTTAGTGCTTAACTTCTGAATTCAAGACTTCAGGACCTAACAGGCTGCAGAGAGAGCTGGTGGGATGGGTGAAGGAAGAGCTGCTCCCAAGGGGAACGGAGAGCTCCGCTGGTCTAGCTCCAGAAAACAGGTTGAGAGTTTGTCCTTAAATACACCAAACATGTAAACACCAAAGCTGAAAGCAAACAATTCAAATAAAAGGACAATGTTAGCACACAGGAAAAAGTGGTCATAAATAAATATGGACTACGAGCAAAAGATTCCTGAACAGCAAAGGAATAGCCTTCCCATAAGAGGAAAGGAAAATAACAGCCTACACAAGTTCTCAGAAAGTCCTTAATAATTTATGAATGACCTTATGAGAGAGAGTTGCCTGTAACAGGGGAGACTCCACCATGACCCAGAAGTCCTGTGTCCGAATTACCATTGTGTGGTTTTGAAGAGTCAGGTGCGCCTGCTGCAGATGCTTTAATCTGTTGTATTTGACTAAGTTTCATTCAGACTCACTTCTAATTTGAAAATTACTCCATGACAAGTTTGAAGCATTGGCTGGGTCTTCTTCAGTGATTTCGCCTTTATCAAAACTCAAGACCTACTTAAGTTTTCCAGGCTCTCTTATCTAAACAAAATAACCTGCCCTCCAAACAGCCTAACTCCACAGCAATCTTGGCACATTCCGCATCTGTCACCTAAACTGATGTATGTAAAGCAAACAAAATTAAACATTTTTAGCCCGTTTTCCTCAGTGAAAGGAAGCTTCTGCTATCACACTTTGTCTTCCTGCATCCTGCCCCTAACTGCCTGTCAATCATTTGGCCAATTTAATCAAACTCTACGGAAGGGAGGATGCTGAATCCCAAGAAGTTCCAGGAAATCAGAGGCAGGAAGAGCCCATTTCTCATCAGCCCTGAGGAAGCTATCAACGCACCAAAGTGCTTGCGTGCACTAACTCTCCAGCTGCATTTTGACCTTTCAGTGAAATTCCCTGTGTTTGCTGCCTCTTGTCCAGCTAGCAGAGGGCTTGGGAGACAGCTCAAGGTTTCCTGCTGCATGATCTAGGAGGCAGATAGTAACCTTGCTGCAGCAAAACAGATGGAATAACACAGTCTGCAGGAAAACTGCGCACCAATTCCAAACTGCATCTGTACAATCCCATCATAAGCTGCGTTTAAAAACATGTATCCACTTTAGAAACATAAAGAGCATTTATCTCAACACGTTTTCTTTAGAAATGTAAGAAACATGCATCTTTCTTTATTCTTTTACTCAGTTCTGAGACAAAACCAGCCATTTACCACAGGAAAGCTGTTTACCTCCTTTAATTTTATGAACATTTCCCATGCATTTCCATAACCAAAGAGAGCTGCAAAACAAGTCTCTCTCCTCCATCAGCCTTATATTTTGATCTTATCTAGTGAGAAAAAAAAATAAAAAGAAACCAGCTCAGCACAAGACTCTCTTTTTCCTGAGTAGTGCTGAAGAAAATCAGAAGAGTTTGGCAGCAATGGCAGAAGTCATTTCTGTTTTGCATTCGCATCGCTCCCTGACAGGAAAAGACAAAATCATCCACAAAAAGGCTATCGCAACTGGCAGACAAGCACAACCCTATACATTTTATTTCAGAAGGACAACTCGAGTCAGTCCCAGCTACATCCCTCGCCCTCCCGGGAGAGGCCCAAGACAGACCTGACTTCCATCACCCATCTGCTCAAGAACTCGCAGCTGCCAACTCACCGCCCGGAGACCTCCCCGGCCCGGCGTCTCCTCGCCTTCCCCGGGAGACACCTCAAAGCACAGGCGCTGGCGGGCACATCCCGAACACCTCGGCCCCACATCGCAGCGGGGCGGACATCGCGGCCTGGCCCGGGTCACCCCGCTGGCCTCCGGGCACCCCCGGCCCGCTGAGGGAGCGCTACAGGAACACCCCCGGGACCCATCACCCCCTCAAAAAAAACACCCCCAAACGTTGGTGCCTTCACGCCTCAGCGGCACCTCAGACCCTTTTTAGCAGCGACAGAGGCCCCCGGGGCGCTTCTGAGGGCAAAGCCCCCTCAGCACCACCACACCCCCCTCAGCACCCCGGCTCCGCACACCCGCAGGCCCCGCGCCGCCGCACCGGCCTCCCCCCCTCCCCCAAATTACCCCAAACCGCCGCCTCGTACCCGCGGGACAGCGTTTCTCCGCCAGCCCGCCTACCTGCGCTGGTCCGGGTCCGGGCGCCTCGCCTCCGCATCGGGGCGGGGGCGGGCGGCCCGGCCCCGCCGCAGGTAACGGCTCCGCGGGAGCCGGCGGAGGGAGGGGGGCGAAGGGGGGGGGGCGCCGCGGCACGTGGCGGAGCGCAGCCAATGGGAGCCGAGCGCGGCTCCGCAGCGGGGCGGGGGAGCGGGGCCTGCGCCGGCCGGGCCGAGGGGAGGCAGCGGCGGGGTGGGCGCAGCGGCCGCCGCCGGTAGAGCGGCCCCCAGGCGTCCGTTCGTCTCCGGCCTTTTGTGGTGTTATTTCCCGAAATCAACATTTTCCAGACATTTTTTGTTTTTCCCTCAAGAAATCGTGGGTTTGGGGTTTCCCCCCCCCAGCTAAGAGGCCGTGAGGGGGGACCGGCGCCGCCCGTCCCCTCAGCCCGGCCGCCCCCCGCTTCGTCACCTCATTTCCTCACTGCTCGTGCAGCGCCTTCACCCTCCCCCTGTGGCAACACGAGATCGGTCCCGAAATCACATCATTTTAGCTCCTTTTATTGTGCCTTATACTCCCAGGAGCTTGGGCGCGTGAGGGTTTTCAGGCCTCTCCACAGCCGTCTTAGGAAACTGGCTTTTCTGACAAGACTCGCCCAACGCTACCACAAAAAGTGTAAAAAAAATGTCTGATTTAGTGGCAGACCCGTGTAAAAGGCTGCTTGACTTGGGAGAGAGGAGAAATGACCTTGGAGACCCGCCTGACTATGGGCGTTAGAAGTCACAAGTTGAACCACCGGAAAAAAGAGCTGAAAAACCACTGGAGCAGAGCTGGAAAGCCTGGGCACCCGCTGCGGGAGAGAGCTGATTAAGCAAGAAAACAGATTAAGTCATTACAGATTGTGCTAGCTAGGAATTTTTTATTATTTTTTTAAATATCTGGCTTATTGCAGTGGTATCTAAAAACTGCTCCCTAACCTAGATGATGTTGCAAAACAGAAACAGCAGTTCCAGACATTGGTGCCTGCTAATATATGAGCACTGGTATTATAGTGCGTAACACGCTACGGTGGCCATGTCAGGAGAGCCGGGGGGATATGCTTGCTATTAAACATGGTGGGATAAAACTGGCCCTGTGGTGTCATTCACGATCAAAAAGAGGTGATGTAGAGGTCTGCACTGCTTCCCTGTGAGGAGAACACACAAGGGAGATCTGAAAACAACCACTATTTTATGGTGGGTATATATGTTCCCTTACTGCAAGGGCTGGATGAGGTCATGTCCTGGAGCAGGATAGTTTAGATGCTCTCTCAAATTTTATACAAGATAAATGCAGATGTGCTTTTTATCCAATATTGCTCCTTTCTTCACGTTTCTTGCCAAATTACATCTCTCAGTCTCTGCAACGGATGATATATCGGCTTTGTGTTCTGTTGGCTGTTTGGTGGTTTGATTTATAGTCAGGGCAGATCCTTGATCACGTTTTGTAGAATTCAAGAGAAAATATATACATCAGAAACAAAATGTTTCCTTCTCCATTCTTTCAGCCACTGGCAGAAACGAGGACAGAAGCTTTATTTAGGATTAGCTCTTAACGCTAGTCCTCCATAATTGCAAGCAACCAGTTTGGACTTTCAGATGAAGCCAGAAGATGTAAATAAGACCTTGACTGTACAGCCAGGCGTGCACAAGGGTGTCACAGGGCTCATCACATTGGGCTTTGTCTGGGAAACAACCAGGCTTTGCAAGCAGCCTTGAAGAAGAGCAGTTGCAACAAAGATGCATTATATTAATTTCTTTAAAAAAGCAGGAGTGATCTCAGTGGATCAGAAATAAAACTTTAATAGATCTGAGAAAAAAACATCATTGTAAGAGAAAAAATGGCATCTCTAAAAAAAAGGATAAATAGCAGAAAGCATTTCAGAACATGTTGTTTACTTCCACCAGAGTGAAAAAGCGCTATGAATAGATTCAAATCAATTTTCAGCTGATACATTTGCTGCTGAAAGTATGTCACTATGGCAGCTTTGACCATGGCAGTGTAGTGCATTGTGGCAGTAAATATGTTTGGATTCGGGAGCTGGTGGAGGTGTGGACCATGCTGCCACCAGCTCCCGCTGCGTGATGTGGCCTCTGAAACGCTGCCCGCTCTTCTGCGAGGGGAGGCGGCGGATCATCAGTCTGGAGTTCGGACGTGAGAGGTACGCACGGCAGTGTGCCCAGAGCTCACACCGCTGGGCAATGCTGGGAGGGCAGATGGGCAGAGAGGCAGCATCTCATCAAACATTATACAAAGATAATTCTCATTATCTCTGAGATGTCTGGTTGCAGACTTAGTGCTTCTCGGAGACATTTTGATAGTTAAACATATAGTTAGGCATGGAAAAGGGTTTTTAAGTGCATCTGGGCACTTGTTCGCTGGGTAGGCACCAGAATGCTTCTGAAAGCCTCACGACATGTTTATCCTCAATATCTTTATTTAAGCAAGCCTGCAAGCACCACCCTATTGGCACATGCACCAGCTGCTAAAAGAAAATTATTTGGGTCTGGTTTTAGATTTGTGCACGCCTTTTATTTTCTGAGTTGTTTTTTTAGAATTGCCTTCTTACCCCACTGGTATTATTTTAACTGTGAGCTTGTGTCTAGCCATTTCCATAAACTTTACTTTTCTGTAGGAGAACCGGGACCTTTCCATTTTTATGGCTGAATAGGAGCAAGCCACTGCTGAATCAGGGACTTCAGAGATCTCAGCTCTGAGCATAATTAGGTCCACACAAGAAGAATGTTTTCGGGTTCAAACATCAATTTTGCCTTCTAGGAAAGAGTCTGAATCATGGACTCTGCTGCTTCCCATGTTCCAGCTGTCCTGCTTTGATGGGTGGGGTAAGGCACGTCATCACTTTAAAAGGATGCTCCATTTAAGTAAGTAAGTGGCTCTCTCTTATTACCAGTCTTTGTAATTATTTCTGTGGCACAGCTCTAATGGTTTTATTAAGCTGTGTTATGCTTTAGTGTTCATTTTGATTGATGAATGAATTACAGAATAGTGACACTGCAGTTGTACTAAAGAAGAAATGCTTAGACAGTTCCGCTGTAGTTCACAGGAGAAGCATTTTCTCAACAGAGTGCTTTTGTAACTAGGTGTTTGTTGCTAAAAGTACAGGCTGTTTTCCACAGTAATTTTAAAAAAGTGAAGTTTCTCTTGTGGTTAGACATAAATTGTATACCTAGAACAGTGTACATAATATTAGTCATCTCTATAGGTTGGACCTGCCCAATTTGTATGGAGGACAAAGGCAAAACCACATGGATATTTATCATCTTCATGTCCCATCCCACTCTCCTACCTGGAAGATGACTTCTTCTGTTACTGGCAATGAAAGATGCTTAGTGCCAGCACAAAGAAATTGAAATCATTCTAGAAACAGTTAAGGACAAAGTAATGGAGATAGGACTCTGCTGTAAAAATCCACACACCCCAGCTATGCTAATAGAGGATGAGTTACCAGAATAATTATGCAGTATGCATATACCCCCTTGCCATGAACAGCATGTGAAACCATGACCTGCCCGTCTTCTTTCAAACCAAGACAGGAGCCACACCATTATTAATCTCAGTGGGGAGATAGCCTCCGGTTTTGAAAGCTAATAGGAAAAGTGAACAATCAAATTTGTTATGTATTATATTGTTGAGGTGTAAAATACAAAGGCAGGACGAGGCATGCCAGTGGATGAGTGATGCTATATTTTAAAGAAAGCATAGAGGATCTTCCAATTGCCAGTTAACTCTGTCAATAAATAAGAGTCTTAGTGGTCGGAAGTCCCAGAAATAAATAGGAAAAATGCAGTACTAGGACTGCATCACCAGTCTAGCTAACAAGGGGGGAAGATCAGAGAGTCTACAGGGCAGGAAACACAATCCTAAGTGTCTTCAGGAACTCAAATGTAGGTTGGGTAAATGTCACGGGAGGGGATGATGCTGTATCTAACTGTTTAGAAACTGTCCGTGACCGTTAGTTGGGAAACCAGAAGAGGAAAAGAAACCCCTGGTTTGGTCCTAAACAGTGTCATAATATTATTGGCAAAGAACCATGCTGTACCAGTAACTGTAACATCCTTGGATTCAACACCCTTGTAGCACCAAGAAGAAAATTGGTAGTATTCTGCTTTCTTTTCAAAAAAGCAGAGTAATATGAAACAAGACAAACCTTTCATTAAAAGGGGCCTAAAAGGATCAAGTCTTCATGGGTGGCATGGAGACTGTTTAAAGCTGCTGTTCTGGAGGCAGAACAAATGCACCAGAAAAAGAGAATTTATAAAAGGCAGGCTGTGTGAGTAAAAAGCATGGTAAGTGACATCACTAGGTGAAGAAGGCTACCCTCAACAAGCAGAAGTTGTACCCAAATTAGGAAAAGACTGTAACTTCTGGTGGGTTAAATACAAAAGTGTGATAAACAGCCAGTAAAAGGAGGCTCAGGGTCAACTTGCAAAAAATATCTAAAATAATAGCAAGTCTTTCTTGGAACAAATCAGGAAGCCTGCCAGAGTTTGAGTGCTCTGTAAGGCAAATAGGTTGTTTAAGATGCAGAAGGAACATCTGGAGAAAATACAGCCATAAAAGAAAAGCTAAATGGGTTTTTGCATTTGTGAATGGCATGGATGAGCTTGGGTAAATTCCAGTACCGGGAAGCTTCTTTAAGGGGAGTAATTGGGAAAATGTGTCTCAGATTAAAGTGTAAAAGTATAAAAGATGAAGGAACACGTTAACAAAATGAGCAGTAGCCAACTGCTGAGACCAGATGGTGTTCAACCCAGAGTTTTCAAGCAGCTCAGAGATGAAGTAGTTCAGGTACTAACTGCTGTCTCTAGCTTCTTGCTTAAAACTACCTCAGCATCTGGGGGGACTGGAAAGTTGCTCATGTGACACCAGATTTTTGAAAGGATTTCAGAGAAGATTTTGGAAGCTGTAGACCCAGAAGCCTGACATCCTTACTAGACAAATAAGTAGAAATGGTTCTAAAGAACAGAAAAGACTTAGTGGGCTCATGAAGATGGCACATTAGGGGAAGTTATTGTGGCTTTTGGTAAAGCAAATTAGTGTCTCACAAATCTATCAATCAGCTTTCTTTGAAGAAGTCAACAAGTTCATGGACTAGGGAAGATTCAATTAACCATCTATGATGATTTACAAAAGCACTCATTAAGATTCTTCCCCAAAGGAAGCAAAAAAATAGGCTGCTAATGGATATGAAACATGGACAAATAGCTGATAGAAATGGAGGTGAATAGTGATTTACAAAATGTGCTGGTCATACTAAGCCATTCATGGTAGGGCTGAGAAAAACTGTGAATGACTTTCTCTTACTAATAGACCCAGTGACAAAAGGGCAGGTGAAATTAAAATCAGATAAATATGAAAGGATAACATATGAGGAAAAAAAAATCGTAACTTTACCTGAGGAACTTTGAGTTTACTTTTATCACTGAAAAAAAAGGCCTTGGCGTTATGAGAGGTGGTTCTATGAAAACATCAGCTCAGGGCTTAGCAGTGATCAAAGTGGAAATTGAGAACTGTTAGGATTATTGTTAAACTTTATTAGGGGAGAAATAGAGACCAAAAGAGAAAGAATAATTATGCCACTGTATAAATCCCTATTGCACCTGCATCTTGAATTCCCTGTGCAGTTCTAGTATCGCCATCTCAGAAATAATAGGGTAGAACTGGAAGAGATTCAAAAAATTTAATAGAATTATCAGAAAGAGTAGGAGGGCTTCCAGATGCGGCATGGCTAACTTGATTGGCTTTCTTCAGTCTGCAATGGAGGGGGAATAATATCATGGTCTATATAAAATCTTCAGTGGTCCAAATAAGGAAGAGGAATCAAGATTGTTCACTAACTTATCAGACAGACATGAGAACTGAGGTACATCAAATGGAGGGTAGAACTTGGAGGGCTCAGAGCAAACGAAAGGAGATAATGCTTCGTACAGTCTGTAGTTAAGCTATAAGAAGTCTTTGCTTCGGGTTATTGTGGATACCAAAACGTTGCATATTCTTTAAAAGCAACTGAAAAATCATAAAAGACTCTTGATGTCTTCCTGACTTGCAAGTTGCTGGAGCTGGGGAGGTACTTTGGGGAAATACAGAACGTATTTGCCCTGTTCTTACTCTCCTCCTACTCACATACTATCAGCCACTGTCAGAAACTGCTGGGCTAGATGGAGCTTTCATCCAGCCCGGAACTGGGTTTTATGTACTTACTTTATGTACTGCCTTTTAATGTAGTCAGCCTGATAATATTACTTCCCAACCCAACTGTTATAATCTCCCCAAACCATTTCATGTCATTAGATAATTGTGTAGGTTTTCTGAGCCTCCTTTTTGTCTTTGCCTTAATTCCTTCACCATTTCGTGTACCTTAGTGTTATGTTTAAGCCCATGTGCATTTTTGGCACTGCCCACTATATTGAGAAAAATTTCTGATTAAAAGTCTTTACTGTGTCCTTTCCAGATGCATTACAAACTAATTAATGCCTGTGGCTGTACTGCCTTTCTCACTTCCAGGGGAATGCAGGTTGTCAGTGCAATCCTAAATACAAGCTAGTTGGAAGGAGTAATGTAATACATAGTGTGCTGCTCTAGAGGAAGAAAAAACATTGTATTGTGGAAAAGTCAGTGGTCAAAATGGGTGGATGCAAACGAGTTTGTTATTCTTCAAACATCTAAGCTGGCATTGTGAATAAAGGGGAAACAGGATAGAAAAATTCATACTTCCCATTTTAACTGCTGCAGACAGGTTTAGGACTATTGGAGTAAAGAAGTATCAATACAAATATGTAATTTATGATAATGGACCAGATACGATCTGTGTTCTTTTGAGTTTCTTTTTACTAGAAGAAAATACTTTCATGCAGTTCATAATGTTTTAAATCTATTAATGATTGTACAAAGCCTTAACAGCAGAGATTGTAATGTATATATTAATAATGCATTTGCAGAGAAAACTATATTAATGCTTCATAAATGCTCAATTAAGCAATTACCTAATGCCACAAAGCATTAGTAACAGAGACCATGTATAACCTTAAATCATTTTACAAGATTGTAGATGTCTAAGAGTTTTTCTAAGAAATCTAAGGGAGAAGAGCACATGGAGTGAAGCAGTCTGAGAAGAGAAAAGCATCCTAGCCTGCTGTGACAAACAGCCTTGGGAGGTTGTCACAAGTTCTTTCTCCATGGCTCACCTGGCCAGGAGCCATACCTTGGCCACAAGACTGTCTGTGGACTGCCACTCCTGGGAATATTAAATACTATCACATCAGCCTGAGCCAAAAGGAAGACTTTTCTGGCTTCTTCTTTCCCCTTCTTTCTCCCTTGCCTCAGCCCTTCCTGGAAATGTCCATGTTAAAATGGAAACTGAATCAATCTAAAACACCAAGCAAAAGGAGCAAGTCTGAAGATTTGTTTAGCAAGCTTTCTTTTGAACTTAGGTAAAGTTTGCCTTTTTTCTTCTAGAACATTACCAATTCCTGTGCAGCTCCTGT
This sequence comes from Nyctibius grandis, assembly GCF_013368605.1. Lineage (NCBI taxonomy): Eukaryota > Metazoa > Chordata > Aves > Nyctibiiformes > Nyctibiidae > Nyctibius > Nyctibius grandis. Next base: position 6,734,575 of record NC_090663.1, on the reverse strand, counting down.
AGCAGTTGTCTTTAAAACCCAATAAAAATCACTAATACAATTTGTCATTTTTTACTGAATTTTATTTAGGCAGATTAGTAGTTTTCTTCAGAGTAAAGTATAAGCACTTATCACCTGCTGGTTTAAATTCCAGCACTGTGGTTTTGATCAGCCTGTTTGCTTAGCATATCTGCTGTAACCTTTGGCATATGTCTGAAGCAGGGACCTAAAAAAAAAAAGAGTTGTTTAATGGCAAGTATGTACACACCACAGACCATACTCTTTTTGTGCCATTCTTTATCAGTTAAGCAAACTTTCAAGTCACCTTGTCTACCATTTTTTAGATAAGCTACTCTGCAGGTAAACTTAAATGACATACATTAGGATCATATGGAAATTCAGGTTAGAAGGGACAACAGGAGGTCTCTTCTGCAATCTCCTCCTCAAAGCAAGGTCAGCTCTGAGGTCAAACCGGGTTGCTCAAGATGTTATCCAGTTAGAGCTTGAAAATCTCCAAGGATGGAATTTGCACAACCTCTGTGGGCAACCTGCTCTGCTGTTTGGGTGTTGTCACAGTAAAAAAGTTGTATCTAGTCAGAACCTCTCATGTTTCAACTGATGCCTGTTGTCTCTTCATCCTCCCACCATGGACCCCAGTGAGGAGCCTGGCTCCATATTCTCAGTGACCTCCTTGCAGGTACTAGGGGGCTTCTATCAGATCTCCTACGAATCTCTTCTCCAGGTTGGACAAGTTTCCAGTTTCCTCAGTCTCCCCTCATGGGGCGTGTGCTTTAGCTCTCAGCCGTGTTGGTGGCCCACTCCAGATGTCTAATTTAAAGTGCTAGGTAGAGGGGCTTAATCAATCTACTGCCTATGATCCTGTTAATATCGCCCAGGATGCTTTTTGGCCGCCTTTGCTTCCAGGGCACGCTGCTGGCTCATGTGCAGCTTGCTGTCTACCAAGACCCCAGGTCCTTCTCAGCAAAGCTGCTCCCCACCCAGTCATTCCCCAACCTGTGTCATTGCCAGGGGTTCTTCCTTCCTCAGTTCAGGGCCTTCCATGTGTCCTTGTTGAATTTCTTAAAGTTTCTGTTGTCCCATTCCTCCAGTCTATGTAGGAATGTCCTTCTGAGTGGCAGCCCTGCCCTCAAGTGTATGGACTGGTCCTCCCAACCTGGTGTCGCTTGCAGGCCTCATGAGAGTGGACTCTGTCACCTCTTCCAGGTCATGGATAAAGATGTTAAACAAGACAGGTTGAAGGATAGACCCCTGCAGTACTCAACCTTTTAGCAGCCTCCAAGAGCAGTACACCTCATTAACTACTCTCTGAGCTTGATCATCCAACCAGGTGTTTACCCATCTCATTGCCTATCCCTCCAGACCATAACATCCTAACTTGGATAAAAGAATATTGTTGGAGACACTGCTGAAAGCTTGATAAAGTCAAAGTAAATGGCATCTGCTGCTCTTCCCTTATCCACAAATCCAGTAACTTTGTCATAGAAGGGAATCAAGTTGATTAGGCATGATTTACCCTTGGTAAATCCAGACCTTTTCCCAGTCACCTTCTCCTACAGGTGACTATAAATATGCTCCAGGAGGACATGCTCCATGATTTTCCCAGAGTCTGAAGTGAGACTTTTTCACCTGTTTTCCCCAGGTTGAACTTTTCACCTTTTTTGAGAATTTGTTTGGCATTTGCCCTTTTCCAGTTGTTGAGGTCTTCCACCAATCTCCATCACCTTTCAAAGATGACAGAGAGTGGACTTGTAAGGACATCAGCCAGTTCTCAGCATCATGGATGCAGCCTTGTCAGGTCCCATGGACTTGTATGCATCAAGTTCTCTCAAGCAATCCCTTGACATGACCTTCATCCATTGCTGTGTAAGTTGCCCCATGCGTACGTTTAAATGAGATGATACATAAGTATTTTACAGCTAAGTCATGGCAAGGCTATGTTTGTTCATGCCCATGCTCACACACACAAAATACAGACAATCTGGAGTGCTAACTTAGCAAAACAGAACTAGTGGCTTCACTGATTCAGCCTGCTGTGAACTGATAAAAAAGCACCATGTTGTTGAGAAAACCATGGCTGTAATCTTCACAGCGGCTTTGCTTGAGGTAAACCAGATATGCAGTAGTTAAAACAGTGAAAAGGAAGAGGGTAGCGAGACCATGACTGAAAGAAACCTCCTGTTCCTTCCTCTCTGCAGCCTCTGAGAGCACCTCTGGTACAGGGCTATATTCAAGATGAGCCAGAGTGCCATGGCAAAAAATACTTCCTTAGTGTGAGCAGCAGAATGGCAACTTGATATGAGTAAGGCTAAGCTGCCGCAGAGGTAGTAAATGGATAAAATAGAAGACTGCACTAAGGCTACAGCTGCCAGGCACAAACTCTCTCAGGCTGATGTAGAAGATGTAAAGCTGTTGTAGAAGGGGAAGGTGCTCTGCTCCAGGGGCTGCAGGGCTTTCTTCAGGCAGTGGTAAGATCTGGGAGACTGAGCAGACGTGCAAGCTGTTGATTGCTTTAGCGTATGCTTTCCCAGAAGTGTTTTTACCTAATATAAAGTCATAAGTTAACTCTGTCTGGGCATAACATATATAATTCATAACTGGGCAGCAGTGCTACAACTGCTGAGTTGCAGTCACATCTGCAGGGCAGATCCCAGGGAGATGCCCTGAAATCACAGTCTGTGGCTTTGCTTGGGGAGGAAGGGGAATTTTGCTTACGGGAGACATTGAAGGGTGACCATTGACCTCCAGCCAACCAAACACGCCCAAACATTTCTGTTTCTATTGCCATGTGTTGTATTTTCTCTGCTTTCTGTGAGCCCAAAGGAGTAAAGTGGAGGAGGAAAGAGCTGATTTAGCATTGCCTGACATACGCAAGAGCAATTACCAGAACCCATCAAGGCTTTTCTCAGCTGCGGAAAGCGTGAAGGGCGTATTTTGACAATGTGCCGTAGGCAGACAGGGTCCTGCTTTGTGTTACGTTGTGAATAAATAGTGCCTGGCCATGTCGGGAGTTTATGCAGGGTTTTCAGGATCTGCTGAGGGTCTGTCATTGAAGAGTTTCTTTTACTTCTCTGAACTGCATAACAAATTAAATAAAGCATGCTCTCCGCAGCACAGTTTTACTGTGCCATAATAGGAATCAGAGCAGGACAAAACAATTAAAAAGCTTGAAAAAGAACAGGGAAGATGGAAGCCATTTGAGGGACAGATCAAAACAGTCCCGTTTTCATACCATGGAGATGTGAGGCTGCTCACTGGTGCCCGAAGGGGAAGGACACAAGCTCTGAGAGCAGGGGGTTATCCAGGATGCACTGGGCAGTTTTGGCACGTCTCGCACACTGAGCATAGAAATCCCACAGCTGATCTCTCATCTCCAGAAAATTTACCCCAGCAAATGTCTCCATTCCTCTGCCCCGTGCCAAACCCAGCAGGGCAGCATGGTCTGGGACCCACCATGCGTGATGTCTGTGTGCTTCTGTCTGCCGTCACGTGGTCAGACGTGGAGCCCACACATGACCAGAGTATCTTCTGAGCAGGTCCAAACCACCTCCTTCTTTCTTTCTTTCTTTCTTTCTTTCTTTCTTTCTTTCTTTCTTTCTTCCTTCCTTCCTTCCTTCCTTTCTTTCCTTTCTTTCCTTTCTTTCTTTTTTTCCCCCATTCTCAGAAGCAGGTTTTCTTTTGAGTACTCCTCCTCCAAAGCAGGCCACCCCAAGTCATTGTTAAATGAGATTGGTTCAACAGCTCACAGAAAAAGAGCTTCCTTTTACTTTTTCTCTGTAAATCTGGGTAGATGTTACAAAAAGGGCCAGTGGGGCCAATGTCTTGCCCTAAGAATACAGAGGCAGGAGTCAGGTGTGTGCATTTAGAGCTGGGGGCTCAGCAGTGCTTTTAGAACCTCCCCTTTGGAGGCTGGACTCACTTGCCAGCCTCTCCACTGCAGTAAGACCACCAACACTTCATGCACGTGGAAGATGCTTTATCTAGACAGAAGAAATAAAGCTGCTCTTCCTAGAAATGTACAAATGTTAAACCACGCTCGCTCGCTAATATCGCTGAAGTTGTGCCAGACAACAAAAGAGATGCCTGGGCCAAGATAAATCGACGCTAAAAACAGAGAAGAGCATTATTTGCCAGCTAGGCTGATGAGCCAGTTCAAAACCAAGTGCCCTGAGCCAACGCATGCCAGTTCTACCCTTCCCACTGCTGCCAAATGACTTGCTTAAGATGTGGTATTTCAGGTTGAGAAACAGAAATAATGTGGTTTTGATATTGTAATAGATTTATAGAGAATTCTTCCCACAAAAGCATGGAACCTGAAAAACCAGTTGCAGGATTGCTTGGAGGCGTCTTTGGACCTTCTCCGTGCTTTGGATGCTCGGTGTGTTGTGACATGTCTTTACTTTGACTTAAATTTGCATTGTCTATTCTTTCTATTTTTGTTTCCATTTTGTTTTTATTTCTGTTGCAAAAAAAAAAAAAGCATCTTTGGAATGCATGTTGGTTTCTGAACACTCTCTTTCTCCTGAGAGACAGTGGCTAAAGCCTGCGAGCTCCTGGTTGTTCAGATGCTGCTTTAGTGAATCAGAAGTATAAATACAGCTCTGTACCCAGGGCAAGAGGAAATATTGCCAGTATAGTCTTTGCTTTCAAGAAGAGTGTTGAATGAGAATATCAATTATCTGAATGAGGGTATCGAGTGCATCCTCAGTAAGTTCGCACACAACAGGACACCTAGTTGGGCGGGAGTGTTGATCTGCTTGAGGGTAGGAAGACTCTGCAGAGGGATCTCGAAAGGCTGGATTGATGGGCCAAGGCCAACTGTATAACGTTCAACAAGGCCAAGTGTCGGGTCCTGCACTTGGGGCACAACAACCCCACGCAGCGCTACAGGTTGGGGAAGAGTGGCTGGACAGTTGCCTGGTGGAAAAGGACCTGGGGGTGTTGATCGATGGCCGGCTGAATATGAGCCAGCAGTGTGCCCAGGTGGCCAAGAAGGCCAACAGCATCCTGGCTTGTATCAGAAATAGTGTGGCCAGCAGGACTAGGGCAGGGATGGTGGCACCCTGTACTTGGCACTGGTGAGGCCGCACCTCGAATACTGTGTTCAGTTTTGGGCCCCTCACTACAAGAAAGACATTGAGGTGCTGGGGAGAGTCCAAAGAAGGGCAACGAAGCCGGTGAAGGTTCTAGAGCACAAGTCTGATGAGGAGCAGCTGAGGGAACTGGGGTTGTTTAGCCTGGAGAAAAGGAGGCTCAGGGGAGACCTTATCACTGTCTACAATACCTGAAAGGAGGTTGTAGCGAGGAGGGTGTTTGTCTCTTATCCCAGGAAACAAGTGATAGGACGAGAGGAAACAGCCTCAAGTTGTGCCAGGGGAGGTTTAGATTGGATATTGGGAAAAATTTCTTCACCAAAAGTGTTGTCAAGCATTGGAACAGGCTGAGGGCAGTGGTGGAGTCATCATCCCTGGAGGTGTTTAAAAGACGAGTAGATGTGGTGCTTAGGGACATGGTTTAGTGGTGGACTTGGTAGTGTTAGGTTAATGGTTGGACTTGATGATCTTAAAGGTCTTTTCCAAAACGATTCTATTCTATGATTCTATGAGAAACCATGGAAATAATTTGTAGGAAGGATGCTGTGTTTTAAAACACAATCAATCAGAAACACCTTTTGTTATTTTAGCAATGTTTGTTATCAAAAAAGCTATCATTCACCTTGCTTGAGTATTATTCTTACTTTTAAGCCTTGCACAGTAACATGTGTGATCTCCGTGAGCTGACAACTACGGGACTGTAGTCCTACAGAAACATGGTGAATACTTAGGATGGACTGATGTACTCTGGGAGCATGTGAACGTGACAGAAGTTCACACCATGGGAACCCCACTGAAATGTTGCCTTGCTTTGCTGAGAGCCTTCTGCGTTGCAGATAGAAGAGGATGTCACCGAGTCTCTTGTAATGTACCACAAAATCTGCCCATTCCTGTCCTACATTGCAACACCAAGCCTGAGAGAGGGACCAGGGTTTTTCCTGGCTTTTCCCTGTCCCCCAGCAGTGCTGCCATATCATCCCCTTCACCAGCACTGCCATTTCCCTGCCAGATCCCTTTTTGCCCATTATCCCTTCTGTCCAAACAGCAATTTCCATCCCTCTGGCAGTGCCCACAGTGCTTCCTTCCCTGGCGAGCTGAGCTGAGCCAGGACATTTCCTTCTCTAGGAAGCAACCCGAGGTTAACCCGAGCATTTTTATTTTTAGCTGAGACTTTAACTGGCCAGGAATCTGTGCGCTGGGAATGCTAGCAGGAAGAGAGGTCTTTCCAAAACCTATGGGAAATATTAAGGTGGAAGAGAGACTGGTTGTTTGAATGCCCCTTTATAGACTTTTCTCTCCCCTCTGATTAGAGACCAATGAGCCCTTTCTTAGCCCTAAAGTTAATTTTTATAATTACTTCCCTTTTTAGGTCTAGGGCAGCATTCAGAAATTCAAGCAGAGCAGCCAACGCGGCAGAGCCAAGGCACAGCAGCATCGCTGCGGCGGTGGTGTCGGTACCGCAGCACAACAGGCGCCGGAGCAGCCGGATGACACTGCGGTTCTTCCTCTGCAAGTGGTTTCAATTCACTTGTCGGGAGCTTTTCTGGCACCTCTGAAAACAAGGCAACAGGCAGCGAGCTTTGCCGGTAGGACTTCGGGGATGTCAGTCTGGCCTTTGGTGTTGTAATCCCTTATAAAGATTATAACTGCTTTAATTAGGGGTATGAACTTTTCTGTTTGCTTGGGTTTTTTTTTCACACAGGCATCCTACCAGGAAAAGCCACAAATATTTTAGTGTAAACATGCTCACATCTTTGTAGTTTATTTTCCTCCCCAAATGGAAATGCTCTTATATCACTATTAAATACTTACTGCTTTGAAGTTTACTACTTTAAAAGCATTAGAGAGAAAGCAATGCATTAACAAGGGTGAGGATGAAGTGGCTTCAGAGGAAATGCAGCATTTGCATATTATCCTCATTTTCTGTATGATGGCGAACAACGAGCACGAAGGACATTTACCACTGCTGTGGCCGCAGGGACTGGGCTCAGTCTTTAAGCTTGGGTAGTGAAAAGGTGTTTTCTGTGACTTTTTTATTTTGTCTGAAAGATTGGTGGGACAACTCTCCCAGAGCATTTGCTGGAGTATCTTCTCCCAGGGGTAACCGCACTTGCTGTGGTTATGTTGACAAATGTTTCTGCCATAGCCTGTAATGAAAAGCTCTTATAAAATTCATGGCAGATGTCCTCCCTGATTTTAGGAGATGTTTGATGGAGTCATGGATGATTGTGGAACTCCTACTTACAGCATGGGGTCTCCTCACCCTGCTGCAGACATTGCTACGTGAAGGAGAGTGAATTCTACCTTAAACGTGCCTGTTTCTCTCGGCTGCTGCAAAAGGAAGCCCAGAGTGTCTGGCTCAAATATCCAGGTCGCTGTGGGAGGCCTGGAGGTTGGGTCAGATGAACCTCAGGGGAAACCAGCATCAAGTTTCAGATAAACAAGGTCAGGCAAGCAGGTACACAGACTTTGCTTTAAGCAAGGTTGAACAGTATTAAAAGGCTAGAGTGCAAAAGAAAACTAAAAGCTCATTTAATTAGGCATTACAGACCCTGATGGGTAGTAACAGGGAGCTGCAGAACTGGAGACCAAAAAAATGTGATGTCTCAGATGGGTCATGCATGAGTGTGACTGGGTCACCTATTTCCAGCTTTTCTTCAGCAGCAGCAGCAGGCAGAGGTATAAAAATTAATCTGAGTTCTTAGGGAGTAGCCTGTTTGCAAATCACACAGAAAAGCCATAGAATATGGCTATTTAAATCCAATTAGAGCTATAAATTTTGCTGATAATGTAATTATATTCTCCGGTAATTATATTCATATCTATATGGTTCCAATCACTTACCCTGTGTTGGGGAGGGTAAGTGTTTTATTACTTCTGATGAAAGATATGAAGAGTAAGGTGGATAACTATCTCGGAAAATGAAGTCTTTGGCTTTCTTTTACATCAGTATTGCCACTGTTTTACTAGTGGTAAGAAGACAGAGCTCACTTTAATTGCCCCAGTTGCCTTTACTTATCACTAGCAAAAAAGTGGGCTTTAATACAGCAGAAAAGCTTCTAAAAAGTCTGCTGAAGATGTGATCTAATCTAACATAGGCACCCTTGGTCATTCTTACCTTTGGAAATGATATGGTTTGATATTCCTCCTGTGTGGAGGTGAAGGTGGGATGAAGAGCTTTTGGCCTAGAAGTCCTAGTAGACTCAGGCCATGAGAGCTTCTCAGCACCAGCTTCATAAACCCCCATGTACAGCAGATACAGCCTGGGTAAAGAGGGCTTTCTAGCACCTTAGAGCAACAACTTCTTTCTCTTTTTAACCACAAACGACTACTATTTGTTTTGCAGTAAAACTGCCATAGCTTTTCATTGGACAAAGGTCGTCTAAAAAAAAAAAAGAAAAAACCCCAATTTATATTAAGCCCCTTTTTCATTAGAAACGCACTAAAAATGGTGTTTTCACATGTCCTTTTAAGTGACATTTCTCCAGCCATCCTGTAGCAAATTGCATTAGAACCAGTGTCTTGCTCCTCCAGCTGTCTACTTGCAATAACACTGCCAAAAATATTTGCAACCACATGACTTAACTGTGAGGCCAGTTTGACATCTAATACCAGTGATCATTTCATTGGTTTACACTTGCTTTTCTCTGATGCTCTGTGTACAGTTGGCCAGATCCTTCTCTGTTCCCCGTTTTGAGGGCATGTGAGATGTTGCATCTCTAGGGGCAGTGGGGCTCCTTGTGAAATGCTGTTGGCTTTTTTTGTCTCCCAACAGTTATTGTGGTTTCTATGAAAATAATACTAACGTTAATTCAAGAAGCAGCCTTATCTTTATCATTAAGGAAAGAGCTCACTTTGTTCAAACCTGCCAGGTAGGGCACATGTAGTTCTCTGATGTTTAATTTTTGGCTTAGACATACAGCCACTTTTTAAGTCTCTGGCAGCACTGGAAGAATGTGTGTGAAGACTTCAGTATACAACCAAGACAAGAAATCTCACCTTCCTGATGCTGTTTACTTCCTCACCGCAGTTTGGCAGCATCCCTCTGGTTTAACTGCCACGTTCGTGTCTTCTGCATTAATCACGCTGCTTCCCAGCCTGCACAGTGCAACCGGTTCTGCTCTGCACAGACCACCGTGCAAGCCTGGCCTCAGTTCCAGTAGCTTTCTGGATGTGCCTTCTGTTGGCCTTCAGCCTGCTTTATTTGTCCTGTCGTACAACGGATGCAGAAGGTAGGTCAGGCAGAAAGCGTTTGCTTTGTCCTTCCATGCTTTGACTCTAGATCAGGTGCGTTGAGCAACCAGGCTTGCAGTGGCATCCTTGCTCCTTAAATCCCCCTTCCCCAGGCTGCATTTCTGAGACTATCTCAGCAGCAGTGACTTGCTGTCGTCTGCTTGTCCTTGTTCATGTTGTTCAAGAACAACACTCCAGCAGAACCTGTTTTCTCTGTACCAGGACCTCATTCAACTGACAGTGTAGTGCCCTGGAACTGCTTCTGATAGCAGAGATGCTTATCCTCACGGTTACCTGCCCAGGTGCTTTCCTACTGAGACCAGCAGCAGATAATGTGTCTGTTTGGTGTCTGTTTTGAACACCCCAGTGCCTGCTCCCATCTCCTCCTCACTCATTGCCTGCTTCTGTTTCACTTGGGGCTTTATCTCCACATACTTGGTCTCCTAGCAAATGCTTTCTGGCTTCACCACTTCTCCTTCTCACTTGGTGTTCTGTTTCTCTTCCCGTTTTCTGGAAGAGAGAGATGATACTTGGCTGGAGAGAGGACAGGAGAGGACTGGAGGTGGTGCCTTTATGGACCAGTTGAAGAAGAATTCAGTCCATCAAAGGAACCAGGAGGCAATGAGTGATGGAGTTGCCATTTTTGGAGGGGTGGAGTGACACAGCAGGATTTCCCCGTCCCTTCAACCTGATCCTCCAAAACTCGGATCTGTCCCTCAGAAAATATACTCAACCCCTAATTAATGAAGCCTTAGCAGTTTGTAGAGCACTCACCCATCCAGCCCACTCACTGCCATATACAGATTATTTTGTCTTTATTGATTATCTTTAACAGCAGCAATTACTAGTCAGGGATGGCAACGTTGCTTGCAGTGATAAAAAAGCTGACATACCTTCACAGGGAGGAAAAAAAAAAAGCAAAACCCTCATTAAAGTGCTCTTTAGCACTTTAATGCTAAAGAAAAGGCAGCAGAAGAGCTGATAGGTATGAGCTGAAGCTGGACTTACTCAGATGGGAAGCTCAGATGACATTTGCAGCTGTAGCCATGGGTAGTTTGCACCAATGTGTTCCTTGTTCTTCTGAGGTCTTCAGATTGAGGCAGATGCTGTCTGAAAGCGGTGTTCTAATAAACTATCCAGCCTATGGCTTTCTGCTGCCCTCTTCTCCAGGGCCCAGTGGCTTCTTTCACACTGCATGCCTTGTCATACATCTATCACATGCCATCATGTCCTCACGATAAGGCATTCATGTCAGATGACTCAACTTGAGGCCACGTGTGGTGTCCACATGGGATGGGAGCTCATCAAACCACAAGCTGGGGCAGAAAACTCTCAAGTTCCTATAGGAGATGCATTCAGCATGACCGGTTTACTTGAACATGAAGTAGTGGGTGCAGTATAGATGGAACCAAATTAGATGTCATGGTTGGTGATGGCCTGCCTGGCAGTCATTGGCACTTCTGGCCTTAATAGCTGGAGTTCATGAATCAATTAAGCATGTATTATTGGGTGACATTGGCTGTGGTCTGGCTACATTACAATGTACACTAGGTAGCATTTAATTAGTCTAAAGTAATGCACACATGCACTACAAGGGTACTTAACCTGTCTTAACTCTTTCTTAAATTGGTTTAGCTTCTGCCTGCAAATTACTAAATTCTAGTGTAATTGATTAAAGGAAGGGTTAAATTGGGTTAAGTACATCTCCATTATGTGCTCTTACTGCTGTAATTAGGTCAATTTAAAATCAATTTAGAAAACTTGCACTGGCAGGTTTAGCTAATGTAGATCAGAATCTAGATATGGTGAAAGAGCAAAATAATCCATTGAGTCATCAATTCATCAGTTTTTATGGCCAGATGTCAGATGGTCTCTTTGACCTAAATTTATGTTTCTGGTAAGCCTGAATCTGCTGGAGCATACATGTACGCTGAGGCTGAAATGATATTAATTTGAAACCAACTCTTCCCACCATGCTGTCCTAGACTCAAGCCTCGTTAGGCTTGGTCTACTTGTTTCACACTAGAGGTGTTGCTAGCTATGACGGAGTCAGCAGCCTTAGTGTTAGCCTGTAACCCCTAGGACAGACTACACCCAACTAGTCTGCTCCAGGCCTGAGCTTTGCTCCACCAGGACACTTGTTGAAGCAAAAACCGCCCCGCATTGTACTCGTGTTTATTGCCAACAACCTGACGGCACAGTTGGCGAAGGTTGGACCTGAAGCTGAAAGCACCCTCATGACTCTAACACACGATGTAGAGGAAAGTGCTTCCAGAATCACCCACTTCTGCAGCTCCTCCCCAGCACTGCACTGGGATGCTGGTGGATCCAGAGGCAGGGAGGACCATCAGATAGTGCTCACTCTACATTCACCTCTCCACTGCCAGCGATAATGCAGTGCATGGACCACAAAACCTAAATGGGAAAAATCATAGATGATCAGGCTGAAGGACTGAGAGAGATCATCTGTTCCACCTCCTGCCTCAAGCCAGGGCTGACTATGGCAATGTCATTTCCGGCACAAGGGCGACTGGCTAGAGCTAAACCTGCCAGGAAAGAGATGAAGGTGATGGGGAGGAGAAGGTGTGAGGACCACTGGGCAGAAACTCTGGGGCTTTTGGCCCCAGCCCAGCAGTTTGGACAAGGAAGTCAGGAAAATACCAGGCTGCGCTGAACCCCGGGGCAAGACAAAAACGCAATGGATATCAAGGGGAAGGCTCAGAAAACCAGGAAAACCTCATTGCTGGCTCCAAGAGTCCGTGACATGGTCACATGCCCCGAAGTCAGAAGGGGAGACCAAGGCAGTGCATCACAGCACAGAGACATCCTGCTGCAAACTCACCTTCCTCCAGAGCAAGAGGTGGCTGTAGCAATTTGGGAAGGAAAGCCACTGAGCAAAGATATGCTTCCTTGCACTACAATGCTGCCCGCAACGTCAGCCAAAGTACTACCAAAAAAAAAAAAAAAGAAAGAAAATATTGAAACAGCCTCTGGACTTAAAAGGTTTGGGGGTTTTGTGTGGGACAAGGGGCAGGGACTGCTTTTGCTTTGGACAGCAGCGTACAGCAGGAGCAGCTCCCTGGCACCACTGTACCGCAGATGAGCGGTGTTATAAACTGGAAATCCTCGTCGGCGTGCATTGGGCAAGTCGGTATTGCCCTGAACCGGTTAACCATGCCAGTACCAAGCAGCTGTAAAACACCACCATAAAATCAGCCTGATAACCATGGGTTCAAATAGCCACGTGCGGCAGGCTCAGGTGGAGGGGTTTGATCTGGCGATCCCATAGAAGCACCTATGCTGGGTCAGGACAAAAATCTCCATAGCCCACAGTCACTCTCCAACATATAAAAACATGAATAAGCTCTAGGTGTGGTGTTAACTTTCGAATATTGCACATTGGTCATCTAGAATAGTTGCAACTATTATCCATGAACTTGATATATCAACTTTTTTTTGTTCCTGCAGTAGCAATGTAAACATGTTGGCACTACAAAATGCCAATGCAGATCTACTTACAAGAGAATTTTTCTTATATTAGTAATAGTACTCCTGTAAGTAACCATAACATCAGGGTTGTTGCTTTGAACATGGTTGAACCAACTGGTTAAAACTATTTGCATTTATTAAATGATGAATTTAGCAGTTCATTCCCAGCTATGGATTCTGTAGCAAATTCTTCATGTCTGCTAAGTCAGCTCAGAAGGAGAAGCAGATTCTCAAGTGGAAAGTTACAAACTGCAGCTCGTGATGATTTACAGTTTTGGACGAGGATATTAAATATTACAGTATCCAAAGCTCTAGTAGCTAATTTTACTTAATTCCTTTATTCTGGAAGTGTCTAGTGCTTCCAAAAACAAATTAAATACCCCCAGGGGCACAAATGAAGATAGAAAAAAATTGTGTACCTAATAGTGTGTAAGTGTGCAGCCGTGACTCTCTCCATGCATATAGGCCATGTGTGTGACTTCCCAAATGCAGTTATTCTGTCATTTTCCTGGGATGTGCAACACTTGATACTTTGGATTTCATGAAAATGAGTACCAAACAAATGAAAAGAATATGTAACTTCTGGTTCAAATAAAACAGCAAAAAGCTATATACCAGCATGTATGCCCTTACAGTTAAATAACTATTAGTATTGCGAAGTGGGTTAGTGTTCCGAAAGTACATTTTATGATGCGTGGGAATCAATGAGAGATTAGTTGATACTGAGTCAGAAGACTAAAGTTATAAGCTTAAAGTCTTGTGTTATTTAATCAAATTATGGAAAGAAAATAGTTGATTGTAGTTTAAGAAATAGCTCTCATTAGGAAAAAAAAACTTATTGCAAATGCCAGCACATACTTTAGGCGTGCCATTCAAAAAAAGGGCAGGCAGAGGGTGAGCCTTCCCCTGTTTTTCTTTCTCAGATCTTGGCAATAAGAAAGTCGAGGATCACCTGAAAGCAGAGGATTACCCTCTCCTCTGTGAACCAGCCTAATCTCTTCTTAAACCCCTTTAGGCTTTTCATCACTAACGTATCTCGTGGCAAGGAGTTCCACGGTTTAGTGACTGCTGGGTATGAAACCATTTCCTTTATGCAGTTAAATCTGTTTCCTGCCAACGTCCTCCCAAGGCGAAGCATGGACTGCCTGGGTGAGAGCAGCAGCGCTGCTGCCGGGGTGCAGGATGCTCAAAGGGCAAGGATCGAGTACCACCTGCTCAGTGGCTATTTAAAATAAAAAATCTGAGAGGAAAGGGAATGGGAATTTGGGAATTCATTCATCCGAGGGTGAGTGAGCAGGAGGGTGAGCGGCTGCAGAGACAGGGAGGGGTCACCGCCGTGGTGCATCCACCCCTCTCTGGCTGGGCATTTCACACCAAAGCTGGATTGGGGGGCAGGAAGCCAGAATTTCCCAGGTCAAACTTTGCATAATTTTTCAGGTGTGTGTTTCTCCACTGAAAGCAGATAGACTGGAGAAGGAGTTGTTCCTAATAGATAGTCAATAATTAATTTGTGTAACCCAGAACTGTGGTGGTTTTGAATTCTCAGCCAAATAGCTGTTTGGGAAAAAGTACTTCTGTGTAATTTTTATCTCTCTTCTCTCAGTGGTTGGATTGGCTTGTTCTGTACCCCCAGACAAACTTCCCAGCTACATCATTTAAATCTCTTCATAAATCACATTTCTCATAGCTTTCCATCACTGGGATGTGTCTTTTCCAACTCAAGGCTCTGGTTTTCCGTCCTTAGAAGAGCTGGAAAAGCCACAGCAGTAGTTTCTCCAAGGAAATCCCTGCTCTGCTTGTTTGTCAAGCTGGATATAAAGACAACCGCACGTGCAGTGACATGGAGACATTGGTCTCGGTGCTTCACAACTGCTCATTCACAGCCTTGCAAAGCCACCACAAATATAACCGCCTCATTGCATGCAGTGCCAATTGCACTTGCAGGTGTTCAGGCAAATTTCAAGATTATTTGCATGAATAGTTATTCTGGCTCTGCAAAAAGATCACTGCAATTAACTTCTTCACTACTGGGCAGACTCATTTCTGTTTATTTGTATTTATACACTTAATTGTATGCACGCTCACAGCTGCATGGTTAGTTTAAAGCTGGATCAATGGGTCCAACACTTCTATTCTGATTTGCTCATCAGGAATATTATTTGCATCTAAATCTTTCATGAAAAGTTGAAGTGGAGCATTGAAAAATACATATATCGCTATAAATCTATATCATTATATATATAAAAATATATATCATTACATATATATCCATACATACATTCGAGATAGCAGGTTGGAGATAGCCTGTTATCCTCCTGCTAACAAAAAGTGACCACATCATGAATTTCAGTCTAAGAAAAATAAAAGGGGAAGGATCTATGAAAAAGCAGTGTGTGTCTCTTTTCTAACAGCCATAAGCAAAAAGGGTTTGTATCTCAGCTTAGAGGTGGGGCTTTCAAAAACAGTGTGGTGCAATACAAATAGCACATAATTATCCTCACTGTATTCCTAAGCCTGAGAGCTGAGTCACAGCTCCATGCAAACTGCCTGACGTTTCAGGGCTGGCACCCGGCAGAAGGCAACTGTGAACTGTCACTGGAGATGTCCCCAACTGCTCCCCATCACTCCTACCTGCAGCCTGGAGAAAAACATGGGAGTGCAGCGTGATGGAGAGCAGGTGGACAGGTTGGAATAGGAAGGGAAAGCAAAGATGTAGCTCTCTGCAATTAGGGATCGCTTCGGAGAAGTGAGAAGAGCTCCAAAGTCTGCCTGCTCCTTTGTAATTTGTTGTCAGCTTTACAGACAATATGTAACCATATGTCAGCTAGAAGCAGTGTCCCCATTTCATGAGCCGAAGGAGTAGATTTTTTTTGAGCCTGCAGAGCCCATCTCCGAGACAGCCTGCCGTGTGTGGGGATCTCCCACAGCCATCATGAGGGCTAGAATGGCACTGGGGCCCTGCCATCCTGCACACACACCCCCACAGAAGGGAAGAGAAAAAGTGACTGTCGTCGTTCCCTCGTACCCTTTGCTCCACTCTGTCGGGCACACACTGCTCGCAATGCAAGGGGGTGGGTTTGGGCTGGCTCTGAACACCCCTCTGCTCATCACGGTGGGGTTTAATGGAGTGAAATACTGCCTGAAGCATACCTGAAAGAGTATGCTGGCATTTAAGCCCTGCATTAAGCCAGTATCAAATCCTCATCACTTCTTTTTTGTTTTTAAAAGCCTGGTTTTATCTTCCAAAACAGCTTCTGCGAGCTCCCAGCCCCGGCATGTTTTAGGTCTAGGAGGTGATTTCAGGCAGCTCTGACAAAGGGGTGGAAAGACTCAGGGTTTGGGGGGTTTAATTCATGAAAAGCAGCCAGGGCTAAATCAGTGGCGGGTGAATCAGCTGCACATCTGCAGTATCCTCAGCACGTGCTGACTTGCAGCCCAAAAAAAGGAGACAGGCACCATCGGGGGTGATGCCTGGGGCATGGGTAATGTGCCGAGAGGTGTTGGGAAGGATGGGGATGCAGCCAGAAACATTTCAAGATGGAGACTAGGGAAGGCACAGAGATACCAGGGATGAGAGACATTGGGAATTCAGGACGTCTCAGTTGGGGTCCTCCAGCCCTTGCTCTCCCCTCTCTGGCCAATGTAATGCAGGACAATGACAGAGCTGTGCTGACCACCATCCCTCTCTGATATTTCCAAAGTAAATCCCATGCATCGATTTTTCCCGGACAGTAAAACCTCATCTCAGGGTCTGGCATTTTGTTCCAGCAATTAATCATTAACTCTGTCACCTCACAATGAGGACAAAGGCCTGGCCACCTCTGAGAGCCGGGTGGACCCAGCACCACCCAGCAAGGGCAGGGGTTGGTGGAAAGGGTGGACATTGACCTTCTCCCCTGCAATGGTGTACCCTAGAACTCGAGTCTCAGGCCTGCGCCAGCATTTGCCGTTCAAATCTACACCAGCAGATTTTCCAAGCAGGAAAAAGCCCAAACCATACCTGGAGAAGGCACCTTCCTGGCAGCTTCCACCAAGCCAGAAGCCATAAGGGTGTTGGACAGGGCAGGGGTGGCTTGGGAAGGCAATGGGTAGCAGAACCTCTTGGTCAAAACTGTCAGCAGGAGACTGGCAGTCACAAAAATGGCCCAGGATATGGTCTAGCTCTGATATACCCATGGCTACACCCAGCGTGATGGTTTTTTGAAGGCCTGTGGTAACTCAGAAATAGATTTCCATCTTTCCACTGAAAAGAAATCCACTGATTTGCTTATCAGAAACCCAGATCATTAATTCATTCCTTCCATTTGTTCATCTGTATCTTTTTCCAGCTTCCAAGCTCTTTACTACTAAATAAATGAGGTGCTTTCGTTATTTTTAGTGTTAGTGATCCCAGATATTCATAATCTGAGGCTACACAGTACCATAAGATTTCTTAAAAGTAACACATTCGGAGTTTACTTTGTGTTCTGCCTTTAATGATCTGAGTTCGTATGTTGAAGTCCTTAACAGTAACTGTCACAGTAGGAAACTTCCTCTTTCAAAAAGAAAAACAAATATTTTCAAGGAATCAGACCTCTGAGAGAAACCCCCCCATCACCACCTGACATAAACTCATGATAGTTATCACCACTGCGGCTTTTTAAAAGGGGGAAACTGTCACAGCTGGAAAATCAAACAGACCCCGCACAGATTTAGAAAATTTCAGTTCACTCACCACCCAGACATCTGGGCCTAGCTGTGATTTCACAGGGCTGCTTCAGCCGTGCGGATCCCCTCGGTGAAGGAAACAGCCTGTTTGGAGCTCATGGGTTTGTGGAATTGCTCCGTTGGTGGGTAAAGCCACACAACTCATATCTGTATCGAAATTCTCCCTAGGGTAATCGAAGAGGTGCTGGAAATAAGCACTGGTTCACACTTGAGCATAGCATATTCCCAATAGAAAATTCCAAACCCCCTAAAGTCTTGTTTCCAGATGACCTCCAGCCATCCATCTTCACATCTGCAGTATGCAACCATCTGCAAGCACCTCAGATGGAGGATGTGAAGCAGTACTGGGGCTGCCCACAGCCACCCATCTCCTTACACACCTCTGAACAAAGAGCAGTCAGCGGGTGCTGAGTGTAGCCTGGAAGGGCACGGGACCTGGCCATGGCTCGGCAGAGGTTTGGGGACCCATGCTGTGCCACGTAAGAGCTCTTCAGGGCCACCCTACCACAGCACAGACAAAAATGGCAGCCAGGTTTCTCCTCAGACGGCACTAGGAGAAACCGTGCACCTCCACAGCTTGTCCACATCAGCCCTGAAGGAACTTCTCAACACAGAATCATTTTGGTTGGAAAGGACCTTTAAGATCATCAAGTCCAACCATTAACCCAGTACTGTCAAGTCCACCACAAAACCATGTCCCTAAGCACCACATCTACTCGTCTTTTAAATACCTCCAGGGATGGTGACTCCATCACTTCCCTGGGCAGCCTGTTCCAATGCCTGACAACCCTTTCCATGAAGAAATTTTTCCTAATATCCAATCTAAACCTCCCCTGGTGCAACTTGAGGCCGTTTCCTCTCGTCCTATCGCTTGTTACCTGGAAGAAGAGACTAACACCCGCCTCGCTACAACCTCCTTTCAGGTAGATGTAGACAGCAATAAGGTCTCCCCTGAGCCTCCCTTTCTCCAGACTAAACAACCCCAGTTCCCTCAGCCGCTCCTCATAAGACTTGTTCTCCAGACCCTTCACCAGCTTCGTTGCCCTTCTTTGGACTCGCTCCAGCACCTCAATATCTTTCTTGTAGTGAGGGGCCCAAAACTGCACACAGTATTCGAGGTGCAGCCTCACCAGTGCCGAGTACAGGGTGCCACCATCCCAGCAAATCATCTGCTGGACCCCACTCCCCAAAATACCCCATCAGAGAAGGAAACATAAGGTGAATGGGGAGTTTTCAGCACCTGCTGAACATTGAAGAGCCAGCAAACACGCTTTGATCCCTGTTGCCTTTCAAATGCAACTCGACACTTGGGTGCCTGTGCAGGAGGCAGTGCAACCATGCCCGGTCCATGTCTGGCTGAAAAACCTTGAAAACCCTTTTACTAAAGCATGTGCAAAATCCTCAAGATGGTTTGGGCTCATGGTAGTGGTTGGTCCCATTCATCAGGAAATGCCTGGGCTCAGACACTGCTGCATCTCCTAACAGCGAGAGGCTTCTGAGCCGGCGTGAGAGCAGAAACAAAACCTCTGCAAAAGTCACAGGGGAGAAAAAAAAAAGCCCTGGGTTGGGGAAGACTGTGCCCTGCGGATCGATGTGGGGAGGGATGAACTTGCTGGCAGTGATCTAGTGGAGCACGTGGGGTCTCTCTCAGGAATCACCCAGGCTGATGCTGGGAAACCTTGTTCCTGGGGACGTTTACTGTGCCCTTGTGCTCACAATCTGCATCAGAGCCCACCCAGGAAAGCGTCAGCTGTATGCAGCAGTCTGGCCCCTAATCCTCACCCAAGTCCTATAAACAACACCAAAGTAAGTGCCCCTGCCATGGGGTTTGGTTTCTGGATCATAGAATCACAGAATCACAGAATGGTTTGAGTTGGAAGGGCCCTTAAAGATCATCCAGTTCCATCCCCCCTGCCACAGGCAGGGTCACCTTCCACTAGACCGCGTTGCTCAAAGCCCCATCCAGCCTGGCCTTGAACACGGCCAGGGAGGGGGCAGCCACAAGGAGGTAGGTGCTGTCTGCTACAGGGCTTTCCACACCATACAGGAGTCATCAGCTAAAGATGAGAAAAAACAGAGGAGCCATCTAAGCCAGCATCTTGGAAGATGATACTAAGTCGAGCTTTAAGTGATGCAGCGATGGGTATAGATAGGGCTGGTGGGTCTGCTAGAAATCTAAGCTAGTGACTGATGAAACCTAAAAATATTCCCCTGGTCCTCTCCCTCAGGGGCTTGGTTGCTTCCTGGGTATTTTGCCTTTTGAAAGGTTTAGTGTGAGGAGTAATTGTCTGTAAAACACTGATGAGACCAAGTGTAACTGATGTCTGGGAATTGAGTTAAACCTCTTCGGTGCATCATTGCACCTCTGTCTCCCGGAAGGGGCATTGTCTGGCAGATGGAAACTGCCTCTGGAGGGACTGCTTGCTTCCCAAACACACTAATTTTTTTGTCAGAGCAGAGCAGAAGATGATTGCAGTCTGCAGGATACTAACATATGTAGTGCCAAAAAATGCCCAAGTCCTCTGTCACTCTTCCAAGGTTTGCAGAAATAGCATCACTCATCCTCGAGGCTTTCTGAGCTGACCCAAAATCGAACAGCAAATGCAAGCAGCAAAGAGGCAGGAGGACCCCAGGCTCCAGGTCCTCCTTGGATCCTTCGTCTTGGGGTCTGGATCAGTTTTGATGATTCCCTGTGGCCAGAAGGTAGGAGAGTGACTGGGAACCCTTATGCTAAAAGTACAGGTTGTGCTTACAGCTGGCTAAAGAGCTTCTGTGCTAGGAAATGTTCTCTCTTCCTCGGACCAGCACAGCAGAGGACTCGTGCATGATGAAAACAGAAATGCTTATGGTCTCTTCTGTCTTTAATAGGACAATATATCAAGTACAGTTTGGGCAGGCTGCTTCCTAACCGTAGTTCTTTTCTTGCCATGCTGAGAAAAATAAAGGATGACTGTGGTTTGCAGGGTATTGAAACAAGGACTGAGTCAAAAGTGCCAGCAAGCTCTGCATGGGGCTTTCAGAGTTAGCAAAACCAGAATGACATGTCTTTGACGTGATCAGAATTGAAGCAGAAACGGACAGCAAATGCAGTCAGGAAAGAGATTTATGAGCCTTTATGTAGGAGCTGTGGCTTCTGCTGGCAAATCTCACAGCGTGCTGCAAAGTGCCTGTATTAAAGAATTATTAACTGTGCCGCCAATGAGGCCCCCCCATGCCTGGAGGAGTGATGTGATTTGTCTGAGATCATGAGACATCTGCATGTGAGCTGGGCACAGAGCCCAGATCTTGTGAGCGTTAAAAACATTTGCTTTAACCATGCAGCTTTTCCCTTTCACTTAGTGGAAGCTTTGAGTTGCTCCAGCTTCATTGCATTAAATCAGCCTGTAACGAGACCAGAGTGGAACAGGTTGCTCAAAGAGGTGTTAGATGCCCCATCCCTGGAAACATTCAAGGTCAAGTTGGACGGGGATCTGAGCAACCTGATCTAGTTGAAGATGTCCCTGCTCACTGCGGGGGGGCTGGACTAGATGACCTTTAAAGGACCCTTCTAACCCAAACTGTTCTGTGGAAGTGAAGGCTGAGATGCTCTGTCCTGACCTGATGCTACAGCACTGATGAGGTGATGCCAGGTCTTCAGCTGACCAGAAGCAACCACTAAACAATGTAGCAAGAAAAATAGTGACATCTCTGCTACTGAGCCAGAAAAAAAGACAGTGCAAACCATAGCATGAGAACGCCCACGAGGGCTTAAAGCTGCCCACTGCGTTGCCCCTGCGCAGTGCAGCACAGCTGGGTGCTGCAGCGTGGTGCATTTTCAGGTCACCCACTGAGGTAACTCATTGCTAGTTGTCTAGCAGGTAGCTGTATCACTGCAAAGATGCATAGTTAAGAAGTTATTTTCTTCCCCAGTGCATATAAGGGTCAAATGCCGATGGATTTTTCTGACATAGTGGAAAAAGCCTGGCAGTGACACAGCAACCTTCACCCCACCTTAAAGATATTAAAACCAGCAGGCTTGGCTTTAATGGGAATGACAGGACTTTACTGGTCCTTTCCCCTTTTTTCTCTCCCCTTGGTAGTGCTTAACTGGGTGTGTTTATCCAGCCTGTTGTCCCAAACAGCCCCTTTGACAGATACCCATCTAAATTCAGAGCAGTTTCAGCCATAGCAGGTCTGACAACTCTTTTCTCTTTAAGCTGCAGGAGGTTTTGCTAGGAAACCAGAGACAGGCCGTAGAGCTGATGCTTTGTGTTTGTCGGATACACATAGATTGTGCTGACTCTCAGATGATGCTTCCGAGAAGGAAAGCAGATGTGCCGGGAGCGTTTTCTACGTTTCCATGTTCCCCAAACCCTCACTCATCCAACATGGTCCCTGAGTAAATACGGAGGCGATGGCTTGAAAGACACATTAGCAAGAGGCGGGTGCCTTGGGTGGGTGTTTGGCTCTAGCACAGGCTTTCTGACCCATCCTGACAAAGATGTTTTGTATCACTTTGCCAGGAGGGACTCTCAATCTCGAGAAAGGCAAGTTGTATTTTTCAAAGCGACTTAAGCCCTAGGAGTGTACACCCACCACAATTCTTCCTTATTTAATTGTAGGTGGACATTTTTCAAATGGTTTATCAGGCAGTGAATAAATCCTCTCTTATCCACAAGACTCCTACACTAGTTAAGCAGGATTTCAAAAATAATTTTAGGACCAAAAAATCAGAGAACTGCAGATGCTGACAACTGGCAGATTTATTTTATTCTGGCATAAACCTTTTCACATCTAAAATCACTGAAAAAAATGTGGGTATCTTAAATAACTCCTCTAAGCAGAGGCTCAGATGGAATCTTTTGGTTGACTACAAATGAAATGTTGGGTTGTGTTATACCAGGAAAACTCCCATCTCTTGGTTTGATGATCAGGCTCTGGGGTTTGTCTGGGGCTTTTTTGGTGACCCAGCAAAGTGAAAAGCCCAAGTCAAACCGACTCTTCAGGACGTCTGCATTCCTTGTGTTGACATTTCTGCTTTCTCATCCGTAAAACCTTATTTTAAAGGCTCAGTTCTTCTCACATAGAAGATGTGGTTCTCAGGAGTCCAAGTCCTATTGCATGCCCCTTTCACCACGGTGAAGAAAGCTTTGCTTCCCCAGAACAACTCCACATTTCCTTTAAAAAATACCCAAAAATTTAAAATTCCATTTTAAACATTTCCTTTTAAAAATACCCAAAAATCCCAGGAGAAAACTTTTGCCTTGCATGGCTTTGTAGGACTGCGTGGAGCGAAGTCCCAGCTGCTGACTGAAATTCACAGAGAGGCCCTGGGAAGCGCAGATCCCTGCAGCGCAGCCCCTGGGCTGTAGTGTTGGGATCTGGCTGCAGTGGATGAATCCCAGCCTGGTTTTATGCTCCATGGCCTCGCCGGGTGGATGTGCCGTTGGTCATATGCTCTTCATGCTGGTCTCCCATCCCACCCCCAAAATGAACCAGCAGAGACTCATTCCCATAAATAGCTTGGAGTGGGAACAGTTTGGGATGACAGATTGTGGCAGAAAAGAGAGGAAAAAAACCCAAACAATTCATTCCAGTTCCTTCAATTTGCAGCGAGGGAATTTCCCCGGACAGAAAGAAGCAGCTGGTGTTAGCTCTGGCTTTTGTAACCATCCTGCAGCCAAGAAGGAGCAGGGACCTTCTGTGGTCGCAGGCCCCTCAGCTGAGGAAGGGGAGGACTGGTTTTGGGATGGATGGAGATCCCAGGCAGGAGAGGTGTTTGGGCGGAGAGGGCACACCTCCCCATCACACAAGGGACAGGCAGCAGCAACTCACGCCCGTCCTCCGCCTCCCTGGCAGCAGCGTGAGGCACGACGCTCCCCCTCCCCATAGCATCAGCCCCACCAGCAGCTTGGGCAAGCCAACATTAACCATGGGGAAGACAAGCGGCAACCCTGTCATGGGCTTTATCACCACCAAGCAAAGGAGAGGCTCTTGGGAAACAGGGGTGCTGAGGATTTGGGCTCAGCAGGGGAGCACAGTTAAGCTGGACACAGCTAGGTCTGGCTTTGCTGGAGCTTCAGCTGCAACAGCTGTTTGTGCAAGCTGAAGCAATGCCTATGAAACCTCTGTAACTGAAGGGTAAAGCCAAGAGCCTGGAAGAGCACTGCCTAGGAAGGACTTGGCTTCAAGGGGCCAACACAGAGACTTGAAGTCACTCAGAGGCAAAGATTTGGGTCAATGAGACCCCATGGGTGAATGTAAAAGGGGTAGATCCTGTCCCTGCTTCCACCACATGCTTGGTGTCACCCAGCTGCTGCAGGCCTCTTAAGTTGGAGCACGTGCATGGGCATTAGCTCTGTCTCAGATGAAGGAAGATGAGCTTCTTCACCATCCAGCCCACAAGCTTGAAGTGATCCGGCTGTACCAGAGATAACCAAGCAGACCTGCAGCCTGGTGGGTTCAGGAGCAGATGCATCATCAGCACCTTAGAAGAGCTGTTTCAGCAACACTCTCCTGCCCAGAGCCCTGGCCTGGCCCCAAAACATGAGAGCTGCTGCATGAGCTTCAGTTACTGTAAAATTACATAGCGTTGTCCTCGACGCTGATGTTTGTGCAAAGAGGGGATGAAACGGCCACTGCCTGCTGCTGCCCCTGGCTCAGGAGTCTGGGTTCAGCCCCAAATTCCTGCCCAGCCTGAGCTTGGCAAGAGCAGGAATTCAGACCCTGCTGCCTTTCCATACTGGTAAAAACTGAGTTCTGTAGCTTTATCCAAAATTGCAGAAGATCCATTAAGTCGCAGTTGATTCCCGTGGGAGGCCGAGGGCACTGCCCTGGCTTGTAGCATTATTTACATTCACGAGGCCATTGGGTCTAAAACACGTCTCAATTTCTGCATCTTTCAGAAATAATCCAGGCTCCCAGGCAGAGGAAGTACAGTACAACGGAAGGCAGAAGAATCCTGCACTGAAGTGTTTTTACAGAGCACTGAATTTTTGCCAAGGTACTGCCCTGGGACTTTTCTGCAGAGCTGTTGTACTGTCAGCATCCGCTTTGCTCTACTTGCCCCTTCGGATTTAATGTCCCATTAATAATGCAGCTCTGTATTTATTGCAGTTTGCGTTAATGTTCCACTGTTACTTCTCGATCCCTCGTTACTCTCTCCGTAGTGCTAGGCAGGGCTCCAAAACCCAAACAACGGCAGCAGTGTTACTACAGACCAAGCCGCAGCCCCTCCGGGCTCCAGGCAGCCCTGCCAAGGGGGATCGTTTATCTTCCCCGAGCTGGCAGGGCGCGCTGCGCCCAGGAAAACGGGAACAGCTCTACATCCTCTCCGGCTCCCTGATCACACCTCAGCTTTTCCAGGGCAATATGGACAGTCAGCTCTTTTGAGGGACCTAAGCCAGAAAACTGTAAAACATCATTAATGAGCAGCTTGCTTAATCCTGGCTCTACAGCGTCCGCTGTCACAGGAGGGGGAGCGGGCTGTCGGGCTGGCTCCGGCCAATAGCTCAGCTCCACGGCTCGGGCCTCTGTGGAGGATGCGCTAACGATGCCTCCCTTGATCAACCCTGCGTTCCTGAGAACCGCTGCTTGGCTGCCCCTTGACCCTGCAGCCAGCGGAGCTCTGTAGGTACCTCGATTTCTCACCCTACAGCACTCTGAGCACCCCATTATATCATCCCCGTACACCTCCAGCTCAGCATCCAGGCTTGGGCGTCGCATTACCAGTGTCCACCTCCCACCAGGAGCATCCTCAGGCCTCACGACACCCGTATCGCACTGCAGAGAAAACCAGAAACGCTATCAAAAGGCAACGCTGAAGGAGCCAGGTGGTCGCCTCATCTAGGGGTTACAGTGCTCATCTGTAACACAGGGCTTCATAACCCTCTTTCGCCCGAGGGAATTACAACCCCTGTCTTTCACATCACAGGAAAATGCCTTAAATCCTGAACAAGAGAGAGTTGCAGTCCTGAGGCAGGATTTCCCTCCTCCCTTCTGGATGAGGCTGCACAAACACTAGGAGAAAAGTTTCTCTGGTCTTCCAAGAAAGCCCTAGTTTCCCCTCCCTTCCCCTGGGAATGGAGCTGACCTCCTCCCTCCCTCATCCCTACAACAGGACATTCCTTCCAGCAGCAGCAAGGAGTTTCAGAGCAGGAAAACTGCTGTTTCTTGTCCCAGTCTGGTGGTTTGGGCAGTCAGGAGGGGGGTTTGAAGCCCCTCAGGGCACTGCAGAGAGCCCAGAGCAGGTCTCCTGCTGCCTTCAACACTGGGCTCATGGGCATGAGTGCACATGGTTCACCTCCTCTTCCCTGGGCGTACTTTGCTCTCTTTTAGTTATATTGTTATTACACACTTATCTACAAAACAAAACTAGGGGGTCTTCACGGAGAAGCATCACCTGTGCTGCTTAGCGTGCTATAAAAACAGCAAGGAAAAGCAGGGACTGAAGACACAGTTTCCACTGCTCCCTTCTGGCTGAGGAGGTGGGTTGCCCTGCGGCAAGCTGGGGGAGGCAGATCTTCTCCTCACCCGCTGCACAGTGGGCACCTATAGACCCCAGCCTTCACGTCCACCCCCAAGATCAAGACTGCCACGTTCGGCACTGAAACCTTCAAAACACTTTTTGGATCTCAACCCTTATGGGTGATGTTCGCAAGTTCTTCTGCCTGACCTAATCCCAGAGAAGACAAAGGTTTTGCTTTGGCTTGATCCGTGGGCAGCCAGCCAGACCCAGGAGCACAGTCCGGTCACCACAATCTGACCTTTTACGAAGTGTCCCTGATGTGTCTCATACCCTTGTACTTGCCAAACTCCTCAGCAGCTGAGGTAGCTTCCAGATTTCAGTACTTACTGGCAAGCTTCAAGTGGTTTGTCCAGAAAGGCTCCGAATGATTAAAGATCTCTTTGCGCTGTGTTGTCGCCACTGCTTGGTTACTGACCTACACAAGCAGAACAACATGGGAACCAACAATCTGGCAAAACAAACCTTTCTGCTCTCTGTCTTCTAATATTTAGCTTTGCTTTTGAGATGAAAGAAGCACTAATTCCTATTTGTATCCATTCCCATTGCCTGATTTAGGATGTTTTTAACATTTACTGACAAGAACAAGCCTCCTATTACAATTTATTAAGCTTGAACACAGCTCGCTTTCCAGCTGCTCTGCAAATACAGGCTGATTCACCATTACCAACACACTGAAAAGATTTGTTATCCCTATCTTACAGGTAACAAATCTGGATCAGCCAGTGGGTGTTTTGTACTATACAAGCAGGATAAAACCCACAATATACCCCTTGCTTGCCAAAGCACGCGTGACCAGCAGACGAGGATCACTGCCTCCCTTCCTGGCTGAATAACTCTTAAGTTCTTCTGTTACAGCTTTAAAAAAGCCTCTTCCCCCAGCTCTCCTACCTGCACGTGCTAACCAGCCTGCTCCTGGAGCGCACGTTCTGTCAAGCTTACAACCTTCAGCTTTCCAGACACATCGTTTGCTATTATTAATGGAGATACAGCAAGCAAGCAATTTTGGAAGCTACATTTTCTTCTCTCATTCCTCCCGTGTTTTCACAGTCTTAGGGTATCTTGGCACCCTACAGTGCAGCAGATAGTGAAGAGAAGGGCTGGTTCTCAGGGAAGAAACGTTAAGAGCGTGGCCCGTGCCAGCACTGCATCTGACTTCTAAATCACCCACAAATGGAAATGCAGCTTATGTACACAAACTAGAGGAAATGACCCCAAGATCTGACTGTTCAGTATTAGTTTTGCATTATTTCTGATAACTGTCAAAGTAAGGTCAAAGATATTTGAAGAAGGGCTTGTAAATAGTGTGCATTTAAAGGGATCCTGTAGAAAACAGTCAAAAATAGCATGAGTTCTCAGTGCCATCTGACGTGTTTCTTCACCACTTCGTACTAGTCGAGCTTGGTTTGCCACCAGAGAGAACCAGGAGGTTTCCTCAGCAGCAAAAAATCATACTGAATTCTGATTTAGAGCAGTAAGATACTTGGAGAAAATAGAAAAAGGGAAGTCCCACTTAGGAATTCCCATCTTATTTATGTGCAAAGCTCCATTCTCAGACTCCAAAGGGGCTTTCTAGCCCATCCTTCTGGCCTTTCAATCATGATCTCCTCCTCTCTATGAAGTCACATCTACTGCCAGCTCTTTGGGGTCCTTTATCATAGAATCATAGAATGGTTTGGGTTGGATGGGACCTTAAAGATCATCTAGTTCCAACCCCCCTGCCACGGGCAGGGACACCTTCCACTAGACCAGGTTGCTCAAAGCCTCATCCAACCTGGTCTTGAACACTGCCAGGGAGGGGGCAGCCACAGCTTCTCTGGGCAACCTGGACCAGTGTCTCACCACCCTCACAGTCAAGAATTTCTTCGTAATATCCAGTCTAAATCTCCCCTCTTTCAGTTTAAAACCATTCCCCCTCATCCTGTCACTCCATGCCCTTGTAAAAAGCCCCTTTCCCGCTTTCCTGTAGCCCCTTCAGGTACTGGAAGGCTGCTCTAAGGTCTCCCCGGAGCCTTCTCTTCTCCAGGCTGAACAGCCCCAACTCTCTCAGCCTGTCTCCATAGGAGAGGTGCTCCAGCCCTCTGATCATCTTCATGGCCCTCCTCTGGACTCACTCCAACAGCTCCATGTCCTTCTCTGTTGGGGCCCCCAGAGCTGGATGCAGCACTGCAGGTGGGGTCTCACGAGAGTGGAGTAAAGGGGCAGAATCCCCTCCGTCGACCTGCTGGCCACGCTGCTTTTGATGCAGCCCAGGATGCGGCTGGCCTTCTGGGCTACAAGCACACACTGCTGGCTCATGGTGAGCTTCTAGTCAACCATCACCCTCAAGTCCTTCTCCTCAGGGCTGCCCTCAATCCATTCACCGCCCAGCCTGTATTTGTGCCAAAACTGACTCCCTTTCTCCGTTTTACATAACTACAAAAGCAGTAAGACCCCATCCATTACTGTAGCCTTCTCCCAGCCTGTGATTGGGGGTAAGTAATTCGCAGCCTCAAAAAGAACTGTACGGTGGCAGGAATCGTTGCAAGGAAACAAAGAAACTTTAAAACATAGAAGACCTAGCTGGATGTTGTGTGAAAAGAAACAGAAGTCTTCTGACACAGGAAGCAGGACATTTCTTCTACCTCCATTTTCTGCACACACATGAATTTTAAGGAAACCAGAACTCCTCCCGTCTCAGAAAGGGCAGCGGAGATGATTCCGTAGCCAACCTATTCATGCTACAGATTAAGAGTAATTGCTACCTCAGGTGCCTCTTCTTCACAGCATAAACTAAACCCATTTATATCACAGAATCACAGAATGTTAGGGATTGGAAGGGACCTCGAAAGATCATCTAGTCCAATCCCCCTGCCGGGGCAGGATTGCCTAGACCATATCACACAGGAACGCGTCCAGGCGGGTTTTGAATGTCTCCACAGAAGGAGACTCCACAACCTCTCTGGGCAGCCTGTTCCAGTGTTCGGTCACCCTCACCGTAAAGAAGTTTTTCCTCAAATTTAAGTGGAACCTCCTGTGTTCCAGCTTGCACCCATTGCCCCTTGTCCTGTCAATGGATGTCACTGAGAAGAGCCTGGCTCCATCCTCTTGACACTTGCCCTTTACATATTTATAAACATTGATGAGGTCACCCCTCAGTCTCCTCTTCTCCAAGCTAAAGAGACCCAGCTCCCTCAGCCTCTCCTCATAAGGGAGATGTTCCACTCCCAAATGGCAATTTTGGCAAATATGCCAAAATACGTACCATTCTCCAGCCTTGGAGACACAGACTCTCATCTGAGGTCCGGCCATACTCTCACCAGTGAAGAAGCAAGCAAGCCTGCCAGGATTGCTGCAGGCAACACTGGCCTAACGAGTTTTGGAGAGCAACAGAAGAGCAAGCTGGTGCCTAGAAAAGGACATCAATTTCCTCAGGAGACTCTCCATCTCTCTTTTCAGCTGCACCACAGCATAATTTCACACACACATATTGCAAATATGCAGAATTTGTACGTGGATATATTATGTCAAAAATAGTAAGTTTTCTTGTATTTCATGGCTCCATAACTGTGAGGGCAATTCATCATCATGACACAACCAAAGCAACTTCTTAAGCTTCACAGAGAAGTGATGAACACTTGGATGAATGAGTTATTTGGGTCAAACTCTTTAAAGAACTAAAGGATGCCACATCTCCAGATAGAAAATATGGCATAGATGCTCTCTGCTGCAGAACTGTGAATACCTCGTAGGGGATGTTTCTTAGCAAATCGTCTGTAACAGTATAGACTGTAGCCTGAAATTAAAAGTCTTTTTGTTACATTTGTTTTTTCCCCATCTAACCATTTGCGAAACTGTATCCAACTAATTCTTTCCCGGTTGTTCGCAGAATGACATGGTTTTGAGCAATACGTAGCAGGTGCCAAGACTGGAGAAAGACACAAGGAAATCTTTTATGAAGATTTGCAAAGTGAAACTGGAGAGCTACCGGCCTAACACATTTGTTAAGCTTCAGTGCAGTTCGCAGTACGTCTGACACAGATTTAAGGGGCTGAGGCAGAACGGAGTCCATCAAGATACTCCACAGAGGCTCTTTCACAATCCCAAGCCAACTGATGTGGTCCACGTTAGCACAGCCCCACTGAAGGAGGAGCTCCTGAGCTGGCTAAGTGAGCTCTGGCACTTTCCCACTAGCTCAGAGGTACCACTGAGAACGATCAGCAGTTGAAATCTGTTAGAAAACTTACCTAAGTGGTAGCGGGCAAACCCCAAAGAATTCTAACTACTTGCACACGTGGCATTCTGATTGAAATCAAATGTATAAACAAGAACGTCTGCCTTCTGAAGAGCAGCTAACAGCCCTCGGCTACGCAATTTTTAACAGCCATCAGAGTTAAAGCGATGGCTGTTGGCCACGTGACAAAATTCTCTCGGTAACACAGCCACATAACTGGGCGTTCAGAGTATTTCTTTGCAATGTCCTTTATTAAATATCCTCTTTGATACAGAATATTTCAGCAAAAATAGTTTAAAAACTCTGTTTCAGTAATTCTTACAGCAGCCTTTTGTGTAGTCACTGTTACAGCAGCTCACGTTGCCATTTAAGGAATCAATCTTTATCAATCACATCAGGTTTCTCACTATGCCAAGATCTGTTCCATACAAAGAAGTCATAAGAGCAGGCACTGGAAAATGCCTGTAGAAACCACGAAAACTCTGAATTCCGGCCTTCGGCTAATAAAGAAATGCAACAATTGTGTCTCAGACACATAACTCTTAATAAATGAAGTAGCAGAATGGGAAAATGCATCTTCTAAAGTTGTAAAAGTCAGGGCAGTGTACGCAAGCAAAAGAAGAGGCTATGCCTCAAGCACAGACGCTTCAATATGACGTTGAAGCTGCCGCACAGCCCTGCCCAGCAACACCTGGGAGCCCGAACGCTATTTCCAATACTGGAAATTTGTCATGTAACAACCATGTGGCCACGGGCACTACCCACCCAGAGGGGATTCTACCCCACAAAAATCAGGACAACATAAACAGATTCTGCTTTGACTTCCATCTGCCACAGCTGTTGCACAGCCTGTTTGAGACCCAGATGGTCTCCTTTCTTTTATTTTTTTCTATGTAAGGCAACAATCTCATTTTTTACATTAATGAACGGTAAATAAATGTTTCTTTGGATCAAAGGACAGCGCCTACAGGTGCAGACATTCTCATTAATTAGATTAGGCTCATCAGGTATCCAGACTAACAAACCTATTGGCCCAGAGAAGATGACTGGGGACACAGCATGGACCCTTGTTGCACAGCTGTAGAGAGTACGTATCTCTTGTGATGGACATTTTAGTCAGAATCCTTAAGTTCGAACCAAAACATTATCTGAGGGGTTGCTTGAGGTCAAACAAACCAGTCCCTCCTTTAACAACTTTCCCAACCACTAGGCAGGCAGAAGGGGATCGCAGTTCATCATGGGCACCTGAAACAGAATTCAAACAAGATCCCATTAGGATGTTTCCAAAGGCTTCTCAAAGGTCAGTGCTGAAAAGAAAGCATTTTGGTTTACACACAAGAAGTCATTCGGCTCAGCCCCGCCCCGTTTCAGAAAGGCACTGCCACCTACTGCTCAGCCTGAACTCGTATGTCTGAGAGCAGGAGTCCAAAACTCTTCCTACCCCTCCTACAACAACT
Source organism: Nyctibius grandis (assembly GCF_013368605.1). Lineage (NCBI taxonomy): Eukaryota > Metazoa > Chordata > Aves > Nyctibiiformes > Nyctibiidae > Nyctibius > Nyctibius grandis. The sequence goes on along the minus strand of NC_090663.1, from coordinate 6,702,883 downwards.
ATTATCTCTTTCCCATCTTTTTTTTTGCCAGCAGAGAACTCGGCCACACATTACTAAACCCTCCCTATTCAGAACGAAGACACAATACGTTATGAATTTTAAGAAAACACAGATTTGACCTTCCACTGAACACATTTTGCTGATTAAATAGATTGCTAAAAAAAAATACATCAGTGAGGCAAAATCAAAAAGATTCCCTTTTCATTGCTGCCTTTTTCCTTTGTTAGAGTGAATCCTTTTGATGTGGATTTTAAATCCTTCTGGCTAGATATGAAGAGAACTTTTCACTGGAGAGACATTCCATGAATTCCTTTGATTTTGTGGTTACTCACTGTAGCAAACTAGTGTCACAGAAATTTGGAAGCTCTCCAGATGACATGTCTGGCTAGGACTGTTCTGCTTTCACTGTTTTCATAAGCGTCCAGGCTGTTTTTCATTCATCCTAACTACAGCAAGCTGGAATTTTGTCATTAGGGCAGTTGGAAGACTGGAAATAGAATTGTTAAACTTTTGATAAATTTGGGTCATCTTTATTCTACTGAGCAAAATGTACTGAACTTTCTGTCATACAGAGGATGGGGGAAGGAGCTGCACCATAGCACAGTGTATGGCATGTGCTTGCAGCTCTGATCTCAGCTACAGCTGAATAATTAAATAGCTGCTCCTACATGTATGTCAGCTGAAGAAAAAAAAAGGTCCTTTGTTAGATCATTGAAGAAAACAGTCATAACTGTCCTGTTTGCTCATGCGATGTTAACAAAGAGTTATTCTTCAAGCAAACAGACAAAGGGATCTCACTTCTGATGCAGGCGTGCTCTCTGTGCACTAAACCCTGATCAACAGGCTGCTGGGTCACACCTGCACTCTAATGGCACTTCTTACATTAGCTGTGCACAGCGGTCACAGAATTTTTCCCTCTTATTTACCAGGGCCATAAGCACGCGCCTTTGCAGTATCTCTTTAAAACGTACAGCCAAGTTATCACTTAGATTAAAGCAAATTAGATCCAGACTGGTGCAATCCACGTTATGACTTTGATTTCCATCGTGGTGAACTCAGTAACTCCCTCCACTCATAATCAGTGTAGCTTTCCTGCCAACTCTCCGTGCCCTTCTGTCAGTATGCACTGCATGTCTTTATTCATAATATTATCCATAAATATAATTACGTTTCATTTGGCAAAAACCTTATGTTATTTCTAAGTCAATATGTGATATAATGTAAATCCAGAGTAAGAGTGAACCTGTGCAGGAAATATCCTCTTCTATTCGATGTCACCCTAGATTTACACTTTTCCTTTCTGATGTTCAGATGAATTTTAAGTCAATTGTAACCAATACTATTCATTAAAACCCAAATTACCTTCCCAGAAAAGGTATAAGGCAGCATTAACAAAAAGGACTTCAGGGATAAAAGTATCTCTGGCACCTGTGGAAGGCAGTTTAAGATACCAGCTGAAGAGATCATGTTGAGAGCATCCAAGGAGAGCACTCAACTGGCAAGTGACAGAAACCAAGACTATTTGCAAAAGGGAGACGTAATTAGTATCCAAAGCATGAGATCAAGCAAACTGTCTCATTACAGACTCAAAGCATAAGACATTTCAAATGCCTTCAATGATCCATATAGCCATGCAATCTCTACACCTTCCAGAGCAGCAACTAGAGGGCAGAAAGGATACTCTTGGGCATCTCAAACAGCAACAGAAACCCACCATTAGACAAATGAGTCTGACCCTTTGACTGTGAGGAAAAAAGCAAAAGAGAGTAAAGTGCTACACAGCAGAAGAAAAACAGAATCAAAGTTAACCAGGAGGACTGTTCTCACAATAAAATTCTGAATAGCAAGGTTAGAGAAGAGATGAAAATATGGGAGCTACAATAGAGACATGAAAACAAAGCAGAGATGACAATTTTAATAGCAGAGACAGAAAAAGGCAGATTTAGTAGTCTGTTATAAAGCTTTGCTATAACAAATCCTAACAATCTTAAGGTTTGTTATAAAACTGCCTAATTCTTAAATAAAGGAGTCACAGACCCCACAAATTACATGTGGGAGCTGACTTCATTTATGCTGACAGAATTTTATTAAAAACATCTGGAACATTTTCCTAGGCAAGGGCTTAATTAAAATTTTAGCCTTTGGCATTTTTTCTAATGCAATTATGCATTACTCAAAAGAGTGGAAAGTTATGATGAAAACAAACACACGTGAAATGCTGCAGCAATATAGTCCAAACTAAACCATTTACCCATCATTGTTGCTTCCTTCAGGAATTTGTAGCTGGTTTCAAATGTCATCTGTTGCAGAGGGGAGGAGTTGGACTGAATTCCAAAACGATTCAGAGGTTTATAAAATCCTTCAAAACACATGTAATCTGCCACAAGTGAAAGGTGCCGAGGGTCTACCACAATGCCTAAGAACATCAGAAAGAGCAATCATCAGAGCATTCAAGGGCTGAGGTGTTTTTTTAAATAAATCAGGTCTAAATTAAACCCCCTGAGTCTAATCAACATGGAGAACATCTTTATTAACATTCTTCCAGCAGTTGCACCTCTTTGTGCATAACTGGCTTAACTGCTCCCCTCAAATACCTAAGAGGGGCAGACCTCACTGTAATATAAAACAATCTCTCTCCAGGGAAACTAAAATGTCAATAAGGTGCCAGAGTTTCTCTACATAAAATCCATAAGGTCTGCATCATCTTTGCTTACACAGAAAGGGATCACACATCCATCCATTTGTGATGGGTCAGAGCTCTGGCCCCTCACCTGGTGGCCTGCATTAGCTAGGCACTGGAGTTAGAAAGGTTCTGATCTACTCTGTGCACAATGTCAGGCATCCACAGAAAACCTCGTTTAGGCTAAAAAGAAATAGCACTTATTTCTGAATAAGGCTTGTGGAGTCAGTGTAATGGGGGATCATTAACAGCTCTGTCAACATTTACCTAGCAGTTCTTGAACAACTTGAAGGTCAGACCATTCTGGGCTGCGAGCTGGCAAATCTGTTTGATATAACTGGTTGCTAAAATTCCCACTATATTATCTTCCCTCTTTTCAATAGTTTAATTCATAGCGAGACTTAGCTCACCTAAAGCAAATTCAACATGCCTAACTTTAACAGCCTATGAAATCAGGCATCTTCCCTAAGTTAGTTGTCTGGACTCTCTGAATAATCTATGCAGAGAGAAAAACATTCAGACAATGCAGCACAGCTATTTTAGGAAAGAGATAAACTCAACTACAAAGGGAGCCTAGAGTCCCATCATAAAAAGCTAGTGAGGCAAGATTAATCCTATTCTCAGGGCCACTATGCAAGTCTAACATAGGTAGGTTCCTCAGATGTTAATAGTTAATTTGTCTGGACCTTCCAGCTTGCAAAAAATAAATATACCAGAATAGAAAAAGCTCTGTGAAGGGGGGATAAATTTAACATTGTCTAGTGAATTTTCTGCTGATTAAATGGAACCTAACAATTACCTAAGGAAGGCTTCACAGAAGGCACTATAATGATCAAAATGATGAAAAGGTGCAACTTAAAAATACACACATAAATGCAAAGATCATGCAAAACCTTAACTTTGTAAGCACTGTGGCTGGGTTTTCCCATCTTAATGATAACAAATATTATCTTTAAAAATAAAAAGAAATCCTACCATATACAGCAAATACATCCTTTATTTCCTTTATAATCACCCTCAAGGCAGACTCAATTCCATAGTTCTTAGCCATGGCATGAATATCATTGGAATAAAGTCTGTTCAGGTCCAAAATCTGAAAGCAAAAAACCCACAGATACAAGTTAGGACAGTAGCTACTCTGTATTTCCAAACAACTTAAGCTAAGATAGCTTTTTTCTCCCATTCTTCATTAGCATAAGCAGCAGCTCGGAGTCAAATACAGACAAAAATTACTCTGGGGATTTATGTTTAAGCTAGTGATCACAGCATTTTATATGTGAATAAGAGTACTGGAATCAAAACTCAGCACAGAAGAAAAGAAAACGACCTGAAATTAGGAAAAGCAAACAAACCAACCATCCCAAGCAGCAGAGGAACATGTTAAAGTCTTCCAAGCAAGACAATGCAATGCTCAGTCTGTCTCAGCCAGCCAGAACTTTTAGCAAAAGCAGTAGAGAAGATGTAGCATAAAATAATCCTGGTTTTAGAGAGTTAGTTATGGACTAGATGGCATAACAGAACTATTCATCTCCAAATACTGCAATTCATTGAGATGGAAGAACTCCCTCAAGTAGCATTTAGAGACAGACACAAGCGTGGTGTGGAATCATCTGTCATTAGACACTGGGCTGCTGCACAAAAACTGATTTCCAAGCTACCCTTGAGAAAAGGCTCTGCTGAGCTCTGAACACATCTAGGGGAAGAGAGATGAAAAGGCTACATGTCACCCCTGCTAAATGTAAACGGCACCCATCATCCATTGTCTCTCCCTAGAACACAAAAGATCATTCAAGTTCAGGATTATAAATAGATTATGTACGTCAGAGTATCTGAACAGCTCCGCGAGGTTTATCCCTTCGGTATGCAGAACGAGTTCCTTCTCTCCTTGCCTATTAGTGCTTTCATTCAACAAGCATCGTGTGATCCCCTTCACTTCATGAATGACTGTGTTTCGTGCGAGAGAGGCAAGCAAGGAGGAGAGATCGAAGTACACCTTCATCAACGGGAGCGCCAATGAAACCTAAGAGGAAAGAAAAACAACGCAGCGTTGTTCTGTAAGGAAGCTTGAACATTAGGCTCAATAACCAGCCTACTTCTTTCTAGGGAAAAAGTAGACAACTGAATTACCCTAGTTGTGTGTTTAGGAACATAAAGGTTTGACTAGAACTATAGCTGAACAATGCTAAGATGAACACCCCATCCCAGGATCATTCATCCACATGGCTTTCAAGATCTCTGAACTTACACTGATTGGGTTTTTTTGGGTAGCTTTTTTTTGCAAGGTGGTGTGTGTGTTTGTTGGGGTTTTTGTTTATTTTTTTTAAGATGTTCAGACTTTTTCAGCAGTCCAGCCATCTCTTTTATTCATCAAGAGCTACACAGTGATGCATCATATATTTAAAGATTAAAACACAATAAACCTGTCAAAAACCTGTTTTTAAAAAGAAGTTTCATCAGGTTTTCTCAAAGTTATAAGTTACTAAAAATTATGTCAAGAAGTACATTTGTACTGCCACTTTTCTCTATTAATACAGGATTGCTGAGATAAAACAGCAGCACCGCACTACAAAGATCCGTTGGTTACAGAAGCTACGTGTAACCATTGCACAGCCACACACAGATGTTTCCAGGCACCACCATCTTACCTCACACCAAAGTTCATTTTCAGTGTCAAACATGTAATCCTGTATCGATGGGTGGCTGTCCAGAACAGCATTTACGCGCAACCCTGCTGACTGAAGTAATCGATCTTTCTCTTTTTGAGTCTGAGACATAAAGGAAAGATGTTGAGATTCATCACCATCTGCTCCGTTCTGATCTTCTTCAGCACCAGGAGTCCTTTCTTCTTTTTCCGATTCAGCCTCTTCATCTTCTACATTCTCATCAGCGTTTTCTTCCCCATTTTCTTCTTCACTCTCATAATCAACCTACAAAGAAATTAGGTTGTCCTTATCTGAGCCAGAACATGTACAGAAACAAAGCACACCATGAAGTGGTTTTATTCATGAATATTCTTCACAGCTGAGTTGCAAGTGTCTTGCCTATGACACAATTAAAATACAATTCTGTTATAAAGAAAATAATACAACAGATTCAATTCAGTCTCTATTTCTCCATGATCTTGACAGTATTCCTCAATACAGTCAGGGATGCTACAGGTTATTGTGACTGTACCAGAATTTAGTTTTTCCCCCAAAAAGGCTCTTCCCATAATACAACTCTGATGAAGGGATTCCCTCAGGATTTTAAATTACTCTGCCCTCTTGCTGAAATTAGGGAAACCCATCTTTTAAGCAGTGATTTTGAAGTCGCAAACATGGAAATACATGCAGAGACAGGGAGAGTATTTATGATGAACCACAATAAAGTTTTAAGAACAACTAATAGCATGAAATTAGCAAGAGGTAAAGTTAAAGTGAATTACAGCACAGACAACGTGACTGCTAGACACGTCTACCCTATGGATGAAGAACATAGCTTCAAAAAAACCCAGATCTCTCCCATTTTTAACTTGTATGATTCTGTATTACTCTTAAAGGCCAGCAGTGACCAGGCTCAACTATGATGACGATGGCCATCACAAGTCTCAGCAAAATTTCCTCCCCATCCAAACCAAAACTCATCAGCACAGAGACTTTCCTATCCCTTTTCAAGTTTTTAATTTATTTTTTTTTAAGCAATTTGTTTCAATGGCAGTTTTCCTTCCCAACTCAAACCAACGCAGAGGAAATTGGGAATTCAAGTGCAGTGCTGAGCCCCTAGAAAATCATTACCTCTTCTTCCTGGTTCTTCCTCCGTTTTGCTTCTGTAGCATCGCCATCGCCTTCATCAGCTTCTGCATCAACAATGTTCTCTTCTTCCTCTGCTGGAGCTTCCTGACTATTCTGTGTCTAGAAATCCATGACAGACCAGGTAATCAGGCTGACTGCTAGGAAGCACCAACTGCATTGAAAGGCTTTAGCCAAACATTTGGAATTTAACAATCCCTTGTTCAATGTTCTACCCTTAAGGACAAATTAATTTCTATACGCCCACTACTACAAAGAAATAATGAACTTATACACATGATAACTTTTAACACTAAACAAGATGAACGTTTATAAGATAGATAAGCTATCAGCCTGCTTATGTGACAGTCCTTGATGGGAGAGGAGTGGCAGAAGGAACATGAAAAAGACTTTCAATGAAAAAAGGATCTTCCCCAAAGTTTTGACAACCACTGCTACAACAGGATATTGATCTGAGTGCACACGGAGAGTAATATGCTTTTATCTCACCAAAGCTAAAATAAACAGGCATTTTCAGAGTAGAGTCTTAAGTAAATTAGTATTAATGCACAATAACTTTAATTTCCCTGTTAATTTTATGAGAATGCAAAGATAGTTTATGCATAAAGTAGTAATTTAGTGTTCACACATTTCCTGTTCACATTGAAACATGCTATGTTTTTCCAGATTCTGGTTCTCAAAAGCAGGTAAAGGAAGTGTGGCATTTTTCAGGTAATGTTTTTCTGTACCTTGTCTTCGTCACCATCTAAATCCTTCCGACTTGCCTTCCGGGTGCTAACTTCAGTAAAAGATGCCATCTTTGCATTCTTCCTTTTAATTGATTCCAGAAAAATTTTAAAGAACCTGAAAGAAACAGCAACCCAGAATGTCAAAGCTCAGCAGTACCGCAGTCAATTTCAAGTTGTCAGAAAATTAATTTATTTTAAGAAGCCAGTCAACTCCTGACAGGACATGTTCTCTGGTGGATGCAAAAGTACTTCTAGGATAAGGCAAATAATTTTTCTTCTCATCCCTTTCCCATTCCTTTAGGGATCACAAGGTTTGTATCATCTCTCTTACAATCACAGATGGAGCCATGCATGCAAAGCTTAAAATTATAAGCTCATCCTGACATAAAATCTGCACATCAAATTGACCTTCAGAAGAGATGCTTCACTACTGGACTTCTTTCTTTTTTAAACCAATGAGTGCGTGCGAAATTGTTAAATAAAGTAATCCAGCTTGAACTCATGTGGCCTGAAGGAGGAAGAAATTAATGAAGCCTTTTTGCAAAACACAAATAGCTTTCAATAGACCCTTATCATTAAATGTTCTACTTTTAACTACATAAACTTGGCCACAAATGGGGAAGGAAGCAGGAGAAAAAAAGAAAGGGGGAAAAAAAAAGCCAGCCTTTTCTATTTATTTATTTTTTACAAATAATTTTTAAAAAAAATCAAGGTTTAGTTCTGCTCAATGAGAGCTCCAAGGGATACCTAAAGTATTCAAACATTTTTGCTGCTAATAAATCCTTAAGCATCCAAAGATAAGGAATGAGATGTTGCTTGTGTGGCTCTTCTCCAAGAATGTCGGAGATGTGAAAGATCTGCCTTGATACAATTCTGCACTGTCACCACGCCACAGATTAACAGCTTTATTCAAGACATAAAAAGCAACTGTGTAGATGCTTCTGCAAGCATATCTGCAGGAAGCTGTTGCTCTAAAAGCCATAGCAGCAGCAATAAATAGCATGCAGTGACCCTTAGAGCCTATGGAAAGGCAAAAGAAGAGTAAATACTAAAAGTATCTGAAAGCAAACTCACCTTGTTTCCATGAAGCGCAAGATCTCCCTGGGCTTCACACACTTCTCCTCTCGGTAATATTCATGGGGCAAGAAATGGAATTTGATTTTGTAGAGGCGGTGTTTGTTCTGCTTGCACTTCACACGCAGGGATTCCTCTATCTCAACTTTCTGCAAGACCTACAAAAGCCCCAAGTAGGAACGTTACTCCTTTGATGAAGACACTTCATTTACTTCCTGCAACTCCAGTGCTTTCCATATGACACCAGAATTACACAAGACTAACTGGCAAACTTTTCTGGAGGCTTTGTGGCAAAAGGACTCTACCCAATTGCACTCTTTTTGGCTTAAATTCCTCCCAACAGTTAACTTAAGACAATACGGGGAGAGGCCTCACGTCCCACCCAACTCCTTCATAAAAGGTCACACTTCTTAGTGGGCCAGCAGCTTCATTTTACTAACCCATGCTCATTGAGCATGACAGTATTTCAGGCCAGAGCTGAGTCTTAACTCTATCCTTGCTGCTTTCAACTTGAAAGACTAAGAAAGAAGAAGGTAGAGCATGCAGGAAAACACAAGAAAGACTGCACTCCTAGGAAGAGAGGGAGCACAGAATACATCAGATTCATCAGATTTCAATATATTCAGTCTCCAAGGAGCCACACGTTTTGCTTCTATTGAGCACAGCCACTTGTACGAGATTAGGAAGGGGTGGGGGACAAACAAAAACGTCTCTGCTATGGCAGTGATAGCCAGTTTACCTTGCCTATTAAAGACAAAAAAAACCCCCTCCAATTCCAGACTGACAAAAATGAGCTTGAGAAAAAGGCTATGGCAGCAAACAAATCCTCCCTGCCATCATACTACTGCCATGTATGAACTATTACCCTCCCCCTCTACGTTCTACACAGAGTTTGTAGCCTGTGACAATACTCTACAGGTTAAATTGAATTTAAGCCACAGCAACTGCAATTCCTTTCAATGCTCCACCTCTGAAAAGAAAGGACCCTCTCATCTTGTGCTCCCAGCTAAGCCTTCAAAAATGGAAACTACTACGAAGCCAGACTAACTGATGAGCTCAAACAGGAAATTTTGTTTTGCAGACTCTCAAAAGGATACACTGAAGAGGAGGCTCACCTCAGCTAAGCACACTCTTGTGAGCTTTTTCTTAAGCTGCTTCACCTTCTTGAGAGCTTTCTTGGTATTGAACACAGGAACACTCATCGTTGGCGTTTTAATATTTGCACTGGCCACCATCAATATTTCCCGCAACCTTTAAACAAAGAATTATCTTTCAAATTAAGCGAGAAAAGTACTATGCAATCAAATAAATACCTAGTTCATTTATTTAGGCAGCATATAGCAACTGCCAGTTCTACCAAAGCCATATGCACCAAGAGCTGTGGTTACCACTGCACTGCTCCTTTTCACTTTTCTGGTTCCTCATAAGGCACAAAACAATTGTAGCCCTACTGCCTCAATTAGATTATCACCCCAATTACAGGAAGAAACTAGGGATGACAGTAAGTTGTTCCAAGAACAGAAGAACTAATAATGAAGCCTGTTTCCTACAGATGCATAATGTATGCTCCTCATACTTTCTCCCCCTCCCCTGCTTCTCTGAAGTAACACAACCATCTCCCACCTAAGACATCACACCTATGTGCGAGGCCAGGGTCAGCACCCATGTTATTCAGAACAAGCTGACGACTGGCTGGTAAACATGTGTGTGCTGATAAAGTCGCTGTCACCATACAGAAGAGTCAGGGGACACCTGGCTGCTATAAAACAAGTCTCTCTCTACATAGGTGCTAATACTACTAAACATGCCAGATTTCATAGTTGCAGTGAAATTTTGTGTGTGAACGAAACAGGTTTAAAAGTTGGTAGGGGGAAGAAGAGGTTGGCAGAGGACAAACCCACAAAGCACCATTTCTTTAGGCTTATACTGTACTGACTAAAATCCAGAAACAAATAAGCCATTTGCTACACATCAGGTAAGAGTAAGGAGCATTCACAGGTATTTTGTAACCGGAAAATGAACCAAAACAACTTGTAAAACAAATTGTAAAACATTAAAATAGTTCTGAACAGGCACAATTTACAATTAAGCTCAAGATTACTCATATACCTGCCAGTGAAATTAAGCACTATCACGTAAGTGCCAAAACCAGCAAAGGAGCCATTGAGAACAGATTTCTCACCTTGGAATACCCAATGTAACATTCATTTCACCTCTGCCAGCAAAGTGGAAGGTGTTCAGAGTCATCTGGGTGGAAGGTTCCCCAATACTCTGAGCTGCAAGAAGACCTACAGCTTCGCCTGGGTCACAGAGAGATCGCTGCCACTTTAAATACAACAAATCCTTTAATCTGAGGACAGGAAATAAGAAGAGGTTTAGCTCAATGTAGTACAAAATAAAGAACTCGGATGAGACTGAAACATTGCTCAGTTCAATAGTTACCTCTTTCAGCCAATTTCTGCTGGATAAATACACTCCAGAAAATTGTCTATCCCAATCTGATCTGACAAACACAGCCCATGAACACAGAACTGGGGCCTTGGCCAAATTGTATTTTAGTTCTGCTGCTAATTTCCAGAATATTAAAAGACAGACCATGTACTCCCACTTGCTCATCTTAACTGCCTCACTAACTCCAAGGTGTTGCAAGAGCATATTTTGCTTGTAACTGTTACTGTAAAGAATTATTTTATATGTAGGGCAACAGCAATACACTGCTGTTATTCCATAAAGCCTTTGCCAAAGCCCTGAGCAGCATGGAAAATTCAGGTTTGGAAGAAACAGATAACCAGGGCCCCTCTACTGCACACTAAGCACAGAGTCTTCAGGAACTGTTCTGAAACCCACTACTTTGTTTCACAAAGGTCACAACAAAAACCAAGAGCTGATAAAGACTTTTCATCTGTAGCAATTTCAGTCCAAAAACAGATTTTTTTTTTTTTTTGGCTCAGTGCAAAGAAGTCAGGACAGAGAAGTTACTACCTATCAGAAGAAAGTGCTGGGTGCATGTAACTTCCTCTGTTCTCAGATTCCCATTTGTTGATATAATCTTCTACTCCATTTTCAAACGTTTCTGAAACAGATGCAAAGTAAGTATCTGGACGCCAAACACCAAGGCTTGGGTCAGGACACTTATTTGTCTTCTTCAGGTACTTTCTTCGTTTCTTCTCATCTAGTTCATACCACATCTTCAATAACTGGAAATAAGAGGGGATTTTTAAGCAGGCTGGTTTATCCGCAGTAAAACCAAACCTAAATAACACAGCAATCAAGCAACAGAGGAGGAAGATTCCCCGCATAAAACTTAAGGTGTATGTAACACATAGCTAGCAACAACTCAGCTACAAATACAGCGTTCTCCATTTTCTGATACTTACACTTTTGATCCCAAACGATTTCAAGGTTCTTTACAAGCTTGAAATAGTCAGACTTATCTATCCATAGTAACTACTCCAGAACCCAGTGAAATACAGCCCTCTTAAGAATGATTTTAAATTGGGAGTGAACCCCATCAGCATTCTTAAATCTTTAGTTCTAGCTGACTACCACCTCACCTATCTAAAGCTGGCATGACAAAGGAACATCTCTGATTTTCAGTTGTTGACGTTCAAGCCCAACAGTCCAGCAGAGATCTTAAACATAGCTTGCATCTTATGCATGCTGATTGATTTTATTTCTATTCTTCAGTTTGCTAGTCTTTCAAGTAACATTTCAAATGCTGCATTAAATAAAGGAAAAAGTTAATACCTACTTTAAAAAAAATCAATACAGAAAATGAGCTAAGCCTATCTTTTACATGCCTTGAGGTTTTATGAAGGAGGAACTGGCTTGGAAAATTGGAAATCTGTCCACTGAGCTTTACAATATACTAAGACATACATAAAATGTACCTATATCTACTTCCTATTGAAAGAAAAAATGAACAGTGAATGAATCCCCAGGCCAAATTGTTTTGAACATTATCAAAAGTGCCAATAGCAACACAAATTCAGCATAGCTGAATAAATGAACCAGTGATTAGGCACAACATTTGCAGACAAGCTCACAGAGATATATATCTCAACACCTTCAACTTGGAGTTTCATGCTAACTGTCCACGTTCTACCAGGGTAAATTCCTCGTGAAAGCAAGGCTGTGAAGCAGCACCTCTTTGCATTTTGTGTCCATACACACAATACTCATTAGAAGCCATATCATATAGATTAGTGCCCTGATGTACAAGAGGCTTAAGCAAGAGTACTTTTTTGAAACACTAGGCAGGGCTGGCTCAGCTCTCTGATCTTCATATTTAAACAGGCTCTCATCCAGCTAGTAGTATCTGTCCATCCAAGAGAGATCTACTCTGTGTATATGAAAAAAAAAAAAAAAAACAAACAACCTACTACCAAACAAACAAAAACAATCCCCCCACTCAGAAGCCTCTCGCTGTTCGGAGATGCAGCAGTGTCTGAGCCCGGGCATTTCCTGATGAATGGGACCAACCACTACCATGAGCCCAAACCATCTTGAGGATTTTGCACATGCTTTAGTAAAAGGGTTTTCAAGGTTTTTCAGCCAGACACGAACTGGGCATGGTGGCATTGCCTCCTGCACAGGCATCCAAGTGTCGAGTTGCATTTGAAACGCAACAGGGATCAAAGTGTTTGCTGGCTGTTCAAAGTTCAGCAGGTGCTGAAAACTCCCCATTCACCTTATGTTTCCTTCTCCACTGGGGTATTTTGGGGAGTGGGGTCCAGCAGATGATTTGCTGGGATGGTGGCACCCTGTACTTGGCACTGGTGAGGCTGCACCTCAAATACTGTGTGCAGTTTTGGGCCCCTCACTACAAGAAAGACATTGAGGTGCTGGAGAGAGTCCAAAGAAGGGCAACGAAGCTGGCGAAGGGTCTGGAGAACAAGTGTTATGAGGAGCAGCTGAGGGAACTGGGGGTGTTTAGTCTGGAGAAAAGGAGGATCAGAGGAGACCTTATCGCTCTTTACAACTACCTGAACAGAGGTTGTAGTAAGGTGGGTGTTGGTTTCTTCTCCCAAGTAACAAGCAATAGGACAAGAAGAAATGGCCTCAAGTTGCGCCAGGGAAGAAGGTTTAGATTGGATATCAGGAAAAATTTCTTCACTGAAAGGGTTGTCAAGCATTGGAACAGGCTGCCCAGGTAGGTGGTTGAGTCACCATTCCTGGTAGGTATTTAAAAGACATGTAGATGTGGTGCTTAGGGACATTGATTAGTGGTGGACTTGGCAGTGCTGGGTTAACAGCTGGACTCGATCTTAAAGGTCTTTTCCAACCTAAATGATTCTGTGATTCTATAAAAAGCCATTTTAAAAAAATCACTGAACTCTGCAACTTTTTTGAAGGGCTCGGTCAGTCAATTGAATTGCTTTGTGGTACCTGTAAAGTAGCAGGATCTCTTCCATTTTTCATTTCTCCTCCTTGAATCTGTGCTTTTACACTTGCCATTTTCTTTTGGGAAAACATCAGAAACCCTCCTTCTCTTTGCACAGAGTTTTGGTGCCTGGCTCGCCACTTCCTGATGGCTTTGAACCGCTGGTTAGCTTGGTGAGACTCCATCCTTGCTAAAGCTTCATCCAGATGGTTTGTCTTCTGAATTACCTAGAAGAAAGTTATCTGTATGATTATTCTTCTCTCTATGCTCACTGTAGCAGAAAAGGCAAAGCAAACCAAAAAGGTCATCTGCTGCCACTCAAAATGTTCGCTGCAGTAAAAGAATTTTAAAAATTGGTTTTCAACCCAACTGAGACAAAACTTCTTATATCTTTATGCGACTACTGCCATTCTTTAATAACCAGTGATGATACTGGCAAAAGGAAGTTAATCAGACTTGACAGACTGAAGAGTAAAGTCTCTGTGTTGGAACCAACTGCAGAGTTAGAATAGACGAGAACAGGAAGAGTGCTTGGTGCTCTGTTGCAATTGAGACTGCTTAAATTATGCCACAGACTTAAGAGTCACTTCCTTATTTTGAATACAATGGCAAATAAAAATGTAGGTTATTCTGAGAGTGACTGAGAGAAATAACTATGCCACTGGATCCTTAACACATATGCCAGATGTTAAACATGCATTTCAGTCTTCCCCTTCAGCCCATATAAATACTTAAGACTCAGGTGTTCTACCTCATAGTTTTCTGCAATGAAAGGAAACTGCTCGGGTTGTAAGAACTGAGTTTTAGGGATATCAAGCCCATCTTCTCCATACAGAAACTGCACCACACTGCCATCGCTATCTCGTACAGTCAGGTCATACTGAACTACCAGTCCTTCCAAATGTTTTATAATACACCTGTTCCAAAGGAAAAAGGAAAAAAAGTGCTGTTAAGAGGCTACAAACCAACAAGGATGATCTAACTCTCATATAAATGACTGTTTTCATTAATATCTTCAGTGCACTTAAGGGCTGATCAGGAATTCTGGAAGCAAAATATCATACAGACATGACACACAGGTAAAATGTGTAATGATATTGCAAAGTTTTCTGCATGTGCTCCCGCCAGCTTTTTTGGACTGAAAAGACTTGAAACGAAATAGCAAATTACTCTCTATTTCTGCTGTCACTCTAAAACAGTTGTCTGAAAGAGGGGAGCATCCCTCCTTTAGAACCCCTCACTACCCTCAAAAAAAACCCAAAAACATCTATATACTGGAGGTGTTGCTTGAATAAAGACGAGGGCCACGCAATGTGGTCAATAAAAACTAGAGCTGCCTGGAATTTGTAAATCTGTACTTGTACCAGAGAAAAAGATTTCTCGTTGCTGCTGCTATGCGCCAGAGAAGTTAGAGATGATAACGTTCCACTTGGTCTAGTCCTCTAGAAAGTCGGCCTTAGAACAAACATTCACCACTCAGACAGCAAACACTTTTCTAAAAAGCAAGTACAGTGAAGTTAATCTAAGCAATACAGTCTACAGTACTCCACAAAAAAACCCAAACAAACAAAAGGACCTTTTAAAGGCTCAAATTCTAGACCAAGCCTCTTACCTTTGTAGGTATCCAGAACGGCTGGTTTTGACAGCTGTATCCACGAGACCTTCCCTGCCAGCCATGCAGTGAAAGAAGAATTCCTAAACACAAGCACACCACCATCAGCATTCTGCTGAGAAGTAAACCAGGACTGGTAGTTTATGCTCTTTCTCAAAAGCTACATATGAAAGTAGGGTGAACAAAGCTATCTATAATCACAGACACTGTATTAAAACACCAAGATTTAAATAAACTTCAGGATAAGCACAAGCAGTATTAAACTTACAGAAGGTCTGATCCCAGTGAGAAATCTGCCAGTCACAAATCCTCCTGAGCTAGGGGAAAAATCATAAGGCTGGAAGCATGGCAGTGATTTGCCAGAGGCCATCAGTGGGGGTCTTCGACCTTCCAGCTCAATCTGGCCCAACAAACAAGAAATCTAAATGTGGACAGGAAAAAGGGAAACATCACTTTTCCATTCAACTTTTTGCTCACATAAGTTCAACAATTTTTCTTGAAAAACATAGTAAAAAAATTTAAATGTTCACTAACTGAATGTTAACATGTTCATTAAATGTTCTTGCTACTGATGGGTAGAAAAGATGTAGATCTCATTTGGTCTTTTTAAGTTATTCCAGCCCCTGACTCATCCTCAACATTTCCATTCTCATTCTGTATGTTTCTTTTAATACAAAGAGATGTGAAACTGAAAATATCAGAAGTATTTTAGGTCCCTGCATTACCCTCACCACCTCTCAGCAGTGTACTAAAAACAGAACAAAAAAAAGCCACAAAAAACCCCCTCTCCCTCTTGAGCTTTGGTCATTCTCTCTCATCAGAGACAGAATTTTACACGGCCTCTTTTATAACGTTTATGGCTTGGTGTCTGTATTGCAGAAGGCAAAATGAAAAAGCATCCTTGCCATCTCTACCAAAATCAAAGATTTAGTTGTTCCTGTTCAGCTGTGGAAGAAGTAAACAGAAGGGTCAGACCCCAACAGAGGCCAGGAAAAGTTCTCTTTCTCCTACAGTAGATTTGTTGTGTGTATGATCTGCAGCATTCCTGCTAACAGGAAGGTCTGCTGTTTCAACAAATCCTAATGTACTAAGAACTGATGCAAAAATAGAAGGTTATAATGGAAATTGACTCTCCTGCATCACCCACTGAGGTCTTTATAACATCCTTCTCAAATTTTACCACACCAAAGGCTCAGAATACAAATCTTGCTTTGGTATTAGATATCCACACAAGAGCTTCTCAGTAGCTTACAGTCTAGGACAAATCACATCACCACCTGCAGCTGCTAAGTATTCTAGCTGCCATTACCTGCATTGTATTTACAGTGGATCCTTTGGCTCCTGACTGTACCATCAACTGCAAATTGTTCTCTGGAAAGCTCCTGTGGAGACCAACGGGCATACAAACCTACAGAGTTGTGGTGGGGCGAAGGGAACAAAATCAAACCATTATTAATAAAATAATAAACCAAAGCAATTCCTGTTGAAAGCTTTAAGAAATTGAAACCATGACTAACCACAAACATTTTTATTTATAATTTTAAAAGCATCTTGAATATTAAGCCATCTTCTCATTCAGGAAGGACAAGGGTGAGGTGCACTGGCAAGGCAGTATGTGAAACCTCATGCTGGGGACAGATGGAAAGCTTTAGCTTCCAGAACAGTCAGGCAGCCCTCATCAACATTAAATTAACTTAATAAGAAAGTCTCCGAATAAGATTAGTATACACAGATGCCTCAATACCAACCTTGTTAACTTCATTGTTGTAATTGTTTACTTCCTCCTTGAATTTCAGATCAACCATGTTGAAATCCCTCTGGTCTTTGCAGAGATGGGCATCCTGCCATTTCCCTTGGACCTCCTCACATGATGCTGTTTCTGGCAAATTAAGAGCAGCTCTAACAGCCTGAAAGTAAAACATGGGGGTTTTTAGGTGCTAAGCAGACATGATTAAACAGGGCAGGATTTTAAAAAGTTTTAATTGGGGGGGGATGTATGTGGAAATTCTGCAAAACAGACTTACTTCAATACCATGTTGGCTTGATTTTTCAATGATTTTTTGTCTTTTGTGGTCTGCTTCAGGTTTCACCAAAATATCTTCAATCCCTGTTAAAGGAGGGAGACAGACCACATAATGACCTAAACTGAAAAAGAATTGAGGAAGGAACCACATTTGGTGTCAAGGAACTTGAGAGCAAGGAGCTGGAAAGGGAAGACACAATTAAAGAGATAAGAATCATTAAAATCAGGCTAACTGCAGTTTGAAAAGAAAAAAAAAAATTCTGAGTGGTTTTTGAGGGAGAAGGCATAGGCTGTCAAAAAAAACCATGCAACATCAACTAAGCTAATTATTAACGGTGCAAAATCAACTCCCTAACTTAAGAAGTCTTAACCTCAACACTGTCTATAAAATCGTAATCTGTGGGCTTGCACAAACAAATGTTACAGGCCAGCCACAGCAAACTTTTTTCTCTTCCATCCACTTCAAAGTTCCTATTGGCTGAACTTTGCAGCATCTGTAATTTTGTAGCTTTTTTAAAAACGTGAACTAAAAATACAGACCCTTGTGAGACAGGACCAGGAGAACAACAACTTAGAACAAAGCAAATGTTGGAACTCTAACTCCTGTAAGCTGTAAGGAGTCCTGTGAAAGTCACTAAAATAGTTACTAAAATGGCTGGAGCACATGATGGATGAGGAGAGGCTGAAAGATGTGTTTGTCTTTTAGAGATACAAGGAAACACAATTTTTTTCAAGATGAAAATATTTTGACAATGTGTATGATCAAATGCTGGCACAGGGACCCAGAGAGGTTGTACAATCACCGTGTCTGGAGCCATTCATGACTTGACCAGACACAACCCTGCACAAGCTCATCTGGCAGGACTTGCTGTGAGGAGGGAGCTGCATTAGATCCCCTCTGGAGGCTCCTCCCAGGTTACGTGTACAGCAGTTGTAAGGGGACAAGTGGGACACCTTACTAGTGAGTTGCACACACATTTACAAGGCAAAGGAGCCAATGGCCCTGTCGCATGTCCCTCTGTTTTCACTCTTTCTGTCCAGTCCTGCTCTCCTTTTCCCATTACAACCTTGTCTCCTTCTCCTGAACCCTACTCATCTCATCCCAAAGTCTCATTTTGCTCAGTGCTGAATCATCTCATCTTCACCAAATCCCTGCTTCAGTCCCACTTCTCTTTTTCTGATATTTTAACTGTCTAGTGATCCCAGGTTCATTATCATAGCCTAATTATTTTTTGCACCTTGCATATTTTCTGTGTCTTACAGTCAATTAATCACCCTCCTCTCTTCAACAGATCTTCCTCCCTTTTTCTCGGCTCACAGCAGTCTGTTGGTTCCTCACTACTGCTGTCTACCAGTCGACTGTCTACGTAACTCTAAGTGATCATATTGTGCCTTCAGATAAGAGCCAATTTAAACCCTCCTGTTGCTATACGCTGTAAATATTTCATTAGTATAAAAACATCTTGTAAAGCTCTGTACGGTAATATGAAATATTTCAACTATTGCAAGAAGAGTACAATGAGGGTCAAATTTTTGTTGCCTGCCAAGTGGGTTTTTATATAAGTTTGCAAAGCTGTAATGAAAGTCAAACATTTACCAAAAGATTTATGGTAGAATGAGATATGCAAGACTTGATGAATAACCCCCCAAACTTCTTCCATCTCACTTTATCAGTTTTTCTGGTTTCTACGCAACAGTTCTTTTTCAGAGAAGTAAAAATAAGATAGACTCACAAGGGGTTTTGATCTGAACTGAATTTCAAACACAGACATTTAGACTGTGTACACTTTGACTAGGCAGGACAAAAGAGAGAACTTGATGGACATACTCAAGATTATACCTTCTCTTTATGCTTAGAAGGCAAGCTATACACCAATAACAAAAAAATGATGAAAAAAAAGGTTGGCAAACAGCTATCCCACTCAAGGACAGCCTTGTGAAACTTTATTTACAGAAATTTTAGCATGTATTGTGCCCAACAATGTCTGTTTCATATCTCAGGAGGTGCTGCACTACCGCACTGATGAGTTAGTCCTTGTGTTACTCACCCATTGTAAATCCCCTGTACAGCTGAAGATAAGCAGTAAAGAGGCGTCCCAGACACGTCAGCACTTTCCCACTAGTTTTACCCCCATAGATTTCATAGCAACAGTGGACCAGGCCATAGGCAGAGCTGCCAAAGTGAGCTTTGTCCAAGACTCCACATAGTAATTCCCCATTTCTAATAATAACCTGAAGAATAAAACACAGCTATTCAGGAAAACAGAAATTTTGATCTCATTATGATCTGTACACGTTTTTCTGTGTAATCTACATGAAAATAGGTTTAAGGAAAAAGTTTAGAAAGCCCACACATTGGTGAACAGTTAAATATGGCCAGATTATCTATACTTCCAGAATTTATAGTAGAAATAGAACTTCTAACACTATCTGTATTTTTCCCATCTATAAAGTCAAACAATGAAGACACATGGGATAACAAAACCAGACAGAATCTGTATCAGTCAGGATCAGAACAGAGTTTTCCTGACCCCCAGGCCTACCCTCTAATCACCACCTTGTGGCAGTAAGAGTGGCTCAATGTCTGTTTTAACTTTGTCATCCCCCTGCTTCCCTTCCCATTGCTCTATACCCAATTTCATTACGATACAGCCCAGCCCAGCCCCCAGAGTTGCTGCCCCAGCATACCTGAGATTCACACATTGAATCAAGATTTAGACACCTGTTTGCAGGTCCCTTTACCCAGGCTCTTCCACCAATCTTAGCTTTGCCAGTCAAATTCAGTGGGATGTGGTTTTCTGGAATGATGTTTATTAACAACGTAGAAACAACCTATAAAGAATCAGGAAGAGTGGCAGGAACTATTTATTTCCTATATTCCCTTCTCACCGTAAAGAATTTGGCATGGAGGAGAAAAGCAACACCCTATACATATTTTTTTCACTGACAGCAAAGCTTTAAAAGCTCAGAAGTCTGAAGTTTACAAGACAGGAGTATCCTCTTGCTACTCTAGCCTCTGAAAGATCAATGAGCTGAGACACATAATTATTCAGAAACATATTATTGGAAAAATCCTTGGTGCCATTAGTGATAAATATATATATTTAAAAAAAAAAAAAAAAAGTTGTCTATTGGGTTTTACAGGAAAAACTGGCAGAGAATTTCCCCTACTCTGCTATGGGACATAATACTTGAGTTGAATGTTAAACTCTCATAAGTAGCCAAAAATGGAGCATCCACTTGGGCTTCCCAGATACTACATCAACCTAGTGATGATCTCAACCACAAAGTCAAAAACCAAAGTATTTACCTAAAACCTTTAAGTTCAGAGATTTAAAAGCACTGACTTGCATACTTAGTGAACTGTCAGCAAGAAACTACTTCCTGCGATCAACAAATTCCTTCTCTGCTCCCATGCCTGTAAACTGCAGCATTATACTTCTATCTGCAACACTCTTCAGAGCAGCAAGTAAAAGTACTATTCTAACACTGTCATTTTGAATGAAAGTCAACTCTCGTAGCTCCAATAATACACAGTAAGATCTAAATGCTGTTGATTAGATGATGGGAACTGGCTTTTCAGCAACTCTCAGTAGCACTGCTTTTAACATTAGCATTCTGCTTATTTTGGAACCACCAGCATTTTTTAGCCCAAGAAATTACTACCTGCTTTCCTGTCCATAATCGCTGTGGTTTCATAATGGCAGGAGGAAAGATTTTAATTCTTCCTTTTTTGTCTGTTAGTCCTCGGTAAACAAGCTCCATATATTGCTCTCTGGTGAAAAAGCAGCCCCGGATGGTCATGCTGACTCCAGAAATCATGTGATCCTGGATCAAGCCAGGAAGCGGCTTCCCATCCTAAAGAGAGAACAAGAAAAAGGGTTGGGGGGGATAGTAAGTCATGTGCTAGCAGCTCCCAAAATTATTCCAGCTGGCCAAAAGCACTAAAGTCATTTGTAAAGAACTCGTCATCACAGCACAACTCTCTACTAAATCTCTTCTGGGCGTTGACATCAAAAGGAAGGGGAGTGTTTGGCTGTGCTGGGCCTTCTTTAGACAAAGAGAACCACAAGTGAAGACAGAACAGAAACCAGGAATAAATTTTGGAAATAAATTAAAATTAAAAAAAAAAAACAACAAAAAAACCAAGCAATCTCATTTATCATTAGTCAAAATAAAAGAAACAAACAAACAACACAAAAAAAACAAAGTGATTTCACATAGGAATAAATTTATCTGACAGTTTTACTTACCTTTGGAACCAGATACTGTTCATCAGTAAAGGCTAAAGTGTAGGCTTCTGCTCTACCCAGCTCACTCTGTGGAAAATGGGCGTTCATTTCATCACCATCAAAATCAGCATTGTAAGCCTTGCAGTTGGCATAGTGAAGCCTCAGCACTTTTTCTCCAGGCAGGATCCGGGCCCGGTGAGCTTGGATGGAGGGTCTGTGAAGAGTGGGCTGGCGGTTCAGCAAAAGGACATCTCCATTTTTAATGTGTCGACAAACCTGCAAGAGAATTTTGGTTGCTGCCTATAAGGCATTTCCATACATGCCTCTGAAAAGCATCCAAAACATTTTCTTTCTATTACTAACATTCTGCACAAAACTTCGTAAGAGAATCAAGACTACTTGCCCCTGAACGCCCTCTGCTCTCCACCAAACCACAGTCTAAGGCTGCATATCCTCCATTAACTCCCAGAAATCCCAGTGATCAAACCATGCTAACAGCATGCAAGCCACGCTCTACCAATCTCTCCTCTCCCTTGGTAATATAGGGATCAAAGACTGAAAAAGAAAGAAAATTATGCCATTTGTAAATGAGAAACTAAACTATTTATCCAAAGCCCATCAGGCTGAATTGATAATACCTGTCACCATACAACCAGCACTGGACACCCTAGAATAAGGTGATAATATGACCCAGTAGCTGAAGCAGAGGCCAAGGATCTCTGAGTTATAATTTCAGGTCTGAGTACAACACAATATATTCTTATCTGGAACAGTCTCTCAAAACAGTCTCATCTTAATTTCCCTGTCAGTAACACCTATACATCCATTTAAGTGATTATCAACAGGAGTACGATACACTGCTTGTACAGTCTAAATAGTTATGTTTACGCTGTGACAGGTTCTGAGAACTGACATCACAGAAATACTCAGTCTTAAATCTCTACCACACCTTTTTTAGAGACAGGGGTATATATAACAGATATTGTGAAAAAAATAATCATCACCAAAATGTTTGCCCTAGCAGCTAAATAATAAGTTTTCAACTCTTGCAAGGGATGGAGATACAGTTATTAGGAAGTTTCAAGGGTTGATTAAGCTCTAGCACAGAGAACTCAAACCCTCCAGCAGCTCTGAAGAAACAACTGATATAAGCACTAAGCATTTCACAAATGTCATTGCCTGTAGAAACAGAGGGGTATCAGTGTGGTTGTTTCTTGTTCTGTCATCTGTAAAACAAGATGGTGATGGGAAGATGGATCCCAGGTTACAGCAGCCAGCACTAAAACACAGACAACTCCTCCCCTGGTCGGTGCCACTACCAGCACGGCTGACACAGAACGGAGGGCTCTACTTTGTACATATTCATGGGCACCCCACTCCTGGAAGACAAGTCACATCAACTGCTTGTGCTGTACCTACTCTACAAGTATATTGAATTTCAGTCTTTGGAACTACCACCAAAAAACCGCTCTAGATACAGAAAAGAAAAGGAAAGAAAGATAGAATTGGCTGAGAAGGGCAGAGAGGCAGGGGGACACAAAAGCATAAAATGAAAGCAGTATTTTATCTTCCGTACTGCTAAGACTTCCCAAGAACAGTCAGCTACAAAAGAAAGACTACTCTCCATCTTGGTCAGATGAATACCATACACTGCACATTAAGAGAAGAATAAATTTCAGGATGGAAAAATGGTTTTTAGAATTTGAAAAAGCACCAAGCTTTTCTTCCCACATCCTCCCCAACCTTTTCTCAGCCACCTACTAAAAGATAAGATAACCCTGCCCTGGTAGTCCTTGTGAGCAAGCCCACTGGAATCACTAGCAAGGACAGTAGTATTTTTATTTTTAAAAAAAAACACCATAGGTGTAGGAGGGCTCTGGTAAGCCCTTTGTCATACTCACAATCTTCAGTCCTGACTGGGGCGCACCTGAAGAAGGAGTGAGGAGCTGCTTAGCTATGGCTTCCCTCTGCGTCAGGCTGTTCGCGCTCAACACTGTACGAGACCCATCTTCATTAATGACCATGGAGGCCCCAGGGTGAACCTTTGGGCCATTGATGACAGCCTGCCTCAGCTCTTTGACATTCCAGGGAGTGACTGGCTGAGGGTATGTCAGTTTGGTAGCAAATACCTAGAAAGGAGGGAAAAGAGGCGAGAAATAACTAGTTTTTCAACTTTGGCTTAAAACAGTACTAAGTCACTGAGAAAGCAGCGTCAAATGTTAACTCACATGACGTAAACATAGATTACTTTAAGTTCTTGGATGCATCTCCTTCTCAATCTACCAAATAAATACATTTCCGTTTTAAAATCCTCTACCATAAGAATAGAAATCATGTTCTTTTTACAATTTTCTACTGCAGTAGAAAAGGAAAACTCAATTAGCAACTACAAAATAAAGAAAGTATGATTTTAGATTCTGCAAACAAACCAACAAATACAAAGAAAAAATGCATTATCACCAGTTCCACTATTTGCAGATAGGCAAGCAGAAAAGATGACATAATGATAATAATTCAGGCTTGGTGTCATCTCTGTGCAGGTAAAAATCATTAAGGATGAATGAAGCTGATGATGTTATTATGGCCTTTTCTTAAAGGCTGCCATAGCTGTTACAAAATACACTGTACAAAGACCACAGGAGAAACAGGATCTACTTATAAAGTTTGCACCAATTCATAATCCCAGGAAGCAAGTACAGCTTCTTCTTTCTTTTAATCCTCTTTCCCAGATGTGGTGTTGAGTACAACTGTAAGAATTTCCTGCTCTTCAATGCTCCTTCTTTATTAACACACAGTGGTAACATACAGCTATGACACACTGGGAAGGAAAGTGTCCAGATGAGTCAGAAAAATCTCTACATTTTAAACTGCTTGCTATGTAGCTGGAAGGGTTACAGCTGCACCAAGAAGAAACACTCCTTTTCTTTATTCTTACCATAGGAATGCCAATCTCATTGGTACCAATGTACATATCGGGGCAAATCACTGATCGAGCAGCAAAATCCACACGCTTTCCCATCATGTGCTTGCGAAACAGTCCTTCCTTTTTCTCCAACAGCTTTGAAAACAGAAGTTAATGCTTAAAATGTGAAAGCATGCAACATCAGACAGATTCTCCAGATATTACAGTGATGAGTATCACGAAAATGCCTGCATACTGACCACAAATATTTCATTTATTTCTTATTCCATCAATTTATCTTGTTTTAACTGTCTGTGACACACGAAGTCCAGAGTCTCTAAGATTCTGCCTGCTACCCACCTGACGAATACCAGGGTATTTTTCCGTCATTAGTTTGTCCATGTCACTATCAAATACAATGTTGACATGGCTCTGAAGACGAATCCAAGCGTTGTACAGCTTATCTGCAAGGCTCTGTCCTGGAATCATTGTCAGGACAGAATGGTCCAGAGATTCACTATTCTCTCCTGCCTCCTACAGAAACAGAAATTAGAAACTTGGACTTAACAAAAAATACCTTCTATTTACTAGGATGACATTATAGCGTTAAATAGCAAATGAAACATTGGCCACTATTTTGCACCTCATTAAAGACACTTATTAAAAAAGTATTAACAATGTAAACTTAACTTTCAAAT
Organism: Nyctibius grandis; assembly: GCF_013368605.1. Taxonomy (NCBI): domain Eukaryota; kingdom Metazoa; phylum Chordata; class Aves; order Nyctibiiformes; family Nyctibiidae; genus Nyctibius; species Nyctibius grandis. The sequence goes on along the minus strand of NC_090663.1, from coordinate 6,677,763 downwards.
TATTACAACCAAGTGCCTCAGACAGGTCTGCTGTCAAGCTTTAGGACGTGACTTGGATCGGAGATCTCCAAACACCACAGCTACATATACCAGTGGGATTTTAAAAGATGATTGCTAATCAATCATCTCCTGGTAAGTGACAGTCCTCTTTCCAAATTCCGTGTTACTGGTTAGTCAGCCTGTGCTATGAATCACTGTGCTACCAGAAAGTCCTAATCTTAGATAAAAATAATGTACATCCAAGAGCTTTTATCACAAACATCACTTTATTTTCACAGTCTAAAAGTCTCATCCGAAAACATTAACCTTCTGTCACATCAAACGTTTTAAGAACCTATCTCCACCTAGTGGCTAAATTCCGAGTAACTAAAAATGTTTTCAAAATGTTTTACACTTATGATGTGAATCAAGTTCAGCTGAAACTAAGTCAAGTATCAAAGAACCCTCAATAATACAATTCATGAACAAACAAAAAAAAAGGCATGGTGATATACATTATTATTTATCACTATATGACTGTGTGAACTAGCCAGTAGTAAACAAGCATTGTTACTAATTAATGTTATTTGTGAATTTTTTGGTTCTATTTAGACATCAATGGTCAAAACCAACCACGATCAGAATGGGCTCTACCAGGCTCAGAAGTTAAAGTGGCTTTTTTCCTCCATCATTTTTCATTCGGTGACACGCTGGAAAAGTTTTATTGTGAACTGTTTGTGCTGTACATATTTCATTCTCCAGTAACAGGAGCCCATTACGTCTCACATAGAGCAATCTAAAACAAAAACCATGACTAAAGGGCTCTGCGTAAAATATTTTTCCCTTTGTACCAGGTGGGTGAGTGGAAAAAGGCATGAGCAAAAAAAAAAAAAAGGAAAAAAAAAGCTATGGAGAACATCTCCAACAGCACATACTCCAACAGCCCAGGCAAAAACTGTTACTGGAACAGTTTAAACAGGAGCCTACCTGAACTCGACCCACATATCCAAAAACCAAATAAGATAACCAGCAACTCTTACTGTTTGGATTTCTTCTTCTGTAATTTTTATTGGCTGACATTGTTCTTTTGCCATGAAAACCAAAAGCTTCCGTATCATTTTGGCGTCTTTCATGACAGCCTGCAAGTTCACAGTCTGACCATTCGTAAACACTCGGTCTCCAACACGACTTATGGGACGATACCTACAGCAGATCAAAATTACTTCAGAATACTAAAGCCACCAAAAAGTAGCATGGTAAACCTCAAACATTCTAAGCTAAGTCTTCGATGCATGAAAAATAATCCCTATAAACTAATAGTGAGCATTTAAGAATTCATATATTATACTGGGACAGTCATAAAAGAGGAATGATTCCTTAACAAGAAATTCTACCAGTACTATAGTTATAAAATTCTATAATAATTCAAAATACTAGTAGCAAAACACTTTTTTTTCATAATTAGTATTTCAGTCCTTTGACACACTCATTTGAAGTTATAATAACACTTATCTTCAGTTACTGCTGTGATTTTTTTTTTTTAACACTGACACTTTAGCAGACCACCGTCTGTACTATAGGTTTTTACATCTCCAGCTCCTGCAAAAAGTATGCGCTGAACCCCGTGATTTCTACAAAAGTTTTTTGGGGGAAATTTTACCTTGAAGGCGGAACCACAAGTAGATCTAAAAAAAACATGTCTGGACTGAATCCCGAACTGTCATGGGGATCCGTCCCAGGGAAGAGATAACGCAAAAAGAAACCTAAAAAGATACAACAGAAAAGATAAACAATTTCTCACTGCTATTGTCTGGGAATCTAAACCCCCAGATGCATTTGGTCAATCAAGTCAAAAGAATCTCATAAGTTAAATACTAGTGAGTTTGTTTAAAATAAAGATATTTAGGCGTACTTCAGAAAGCACTGCCATTGTTCTTTTTGGTCACATACCTGATTTTTTAGAAACAGCTCTGAACAGAAATACAGAATATAGCAAAAGAATAAAGCAAAACAGCAGGAAGAAGCAGTTTCCAGCTACTAGCTCTGGCTGATACATGAAACTGCTTTGTTTTTTCCTGGCAACTGCAGACAGATTGAGAGTACAGGGAACTCAAAAGACCGCTAAATACATTCGCAGTCTTTAACCAACATAACCGTGGGGAATAGCAGGTGCAGCTCCATGTGAACATCAAATTCTCTGTAAACAACAATCGCGATTTGTGGGCAGCCACAATTTGAGAATAGCTGATCAAACTATTCAATGAATCCAGCTGTCTGCATTTACTAACTACCAGTCCTCCTGTCACAAAATCTATCTTGCAGCCAGGAGCCCTTAAGGCAAAAGGCAAAGATTTTACAAGGAGTTCATATGGGAACATTTGCAGACTTTGTCCACTAAATGATACAGAAAACAAAGTAACGTTGCTCTTCACAACTATTACCTTCATTCTTCCACAGAGCCAGGATGTATTCCTTGGCAGTCATCGGTGTCAGGTATCCTCTCTTCCCCAACTGGCTTTCATCAATAGCTGAAAAATAAAAAATAAAAATGAAATATTTCTTTTAAAAAAAAAAAAAAAAAATCACAAGAGGTTACTTTGAAAGGTTTTTTTGCTTACAAGGATAAGCACCTTCCAGCTCAGAGAAGGAATGGAAATACATACAAAATATACTGTCTGACATCTACATTAAAATTATCATTATAATGTTTGCTTTGGGAATATGAAACTAACTAAAGAACCGTCCCAGTATGGAAAAAATAAACCATTTCTGTGACTAACAGATATCAATATAAGTAACTGAAACGAAACTCAACTTTAACATCTAAAGTGTATGTTTTATTTGATTAGTGGTGAGCTGGACCCCTTCTTCAAATGATCTCATCCACTGACCAGAACACAAGAGTGAACCTGCAGCCGGGTAACACAGAAGCGGGATTCAAGTATTACCAGTGAGATGAAGGTTCCCATGAAATACCCTACTGGATGAGACAATAGCAACAGTCAGCAATCCATCTATGTTGTAAGTTAGAGTCTGGGCTAGCTGTATTTCAGTGAGGAAGGAAAACACGTGGTTTTGCTACTGAAAAGCAGAAAGATCTTTATTTTTAAAAAAGCCAGAGACTTTAGGTCTCAATTTCCACTCCTCTTGCAGGCCAGCCCCTCGTGTCCCAGGAAAGCCAGAGTACATGACTCCATGAAAATCAATTCTCCCATGACCTCAGGTAAAGTTTCCTCCTCTTCTTTTGGCTAAGGTCCAGAAATCCAGATTTTTCCACCTCGAAACTTCAATTCCCCATTCCTTCACATAAAAAACCTTTCCACCCCTTAAACAGGAATGCATCGAGGTTAAAAGCACTCCCTTCAAGATTCAATACAATGAGCAACCGTGACGCAGACTATGTAGAATGTACATAACTGTATAGTCCATCCCATTTCAGAACATACGATACTGCACTATCATGAAAGTAACCAAGCAGTGTTACAGCCTTGGTCTTTGAACACTGACAGGAGGAAGATAATTCTTACCTGGACTTCAGCTGTGAATGTTAACAGAGACTGTGAGAATATGCCTGGTTTTGAAGCTTTCTGTGGTAAGGCAAGGTATTCTAAATCTGGCAACTCACCAGACCTTCTAGAACAACTATTTTCTTCACTAGCATAATAAAACACAGCCCTAGACTTTGGACAGTCCTAAAGGGGTTCAAATACAAAGCCCGAAGTAGTACCTTACAATTTAAAGGAGTGAAATCATAGTTATCACTCAAAAGTAGTAACACTGGGATATGCAAACTTTCCTGCCTTTGTTGAACGTCTTATGGACAGGATGCTAAATGTGTTATGGATAGGATGTTAAAGCAGACACCTGACCTTTCCGCTGTAAAATCCATCACTGACATTGCACTTCTTCAGCCACAACTCCGGAGACATAATCTAGTATTTAAACCACAGACTAGCAAATGTATAAGCTCTCTATATAAATCTTTTCTAAGGGTTAAATAACTCGCACACAAATCCACTTCAATTCTACCTGGTTGTGTAAAGGATCAAGGATATAACAGGAAAAAAGTAAGTTCAAAGTGATTCAAACACTAGGTTAATTAAGCCTGGAAAGTGTCACCTACTTTCTTTTCTGTCTTTTCCTCTTTAAGAGGAAATTCTTCTGTAAGAGTTAGGATTACCTGATTTTCTTTCTGAAATAAGGTTGGCCATCTTCCTCCTAGTTAATTTTTTATCTAGTCTATTTTAAAAATCTACCCACCAAAAATGAACTGTGCCAAAACCACATTAGAGTTGACAAAGATTACGCTTTTGCACTTCTCTTCCTGACATACAGACACTCAAAGCTGCAAAAGCACAGAAGGCTCGCAAATGAAGAAATTTAATGGCATCGGGTGCTCCCAGGCTGCTGAGCTTTATGTTTATTTAAATTTTTTACATGAGTCATAAGCGCACATTCACTGCTAGGATCTGTGAACCTTAAATACAGGAAAATAAGTGCCAACACATTTGAATTGAAGATAAACACTTTACCTGCTGGCTCATCCAGAATGCCTTCCTTTCCTGACTTATGGTACACTGTAGAAGGATAGGTTACTGTCAGCTTGCTGTTATGCTCTTTTCGCACTAGTGATCTCCTAGTTCTTCAAGGAAAAAAAAAGAAAACCAAGAAAGGCAAATAAAAGTTAATACAAGTGCTCACAATACTTAACTTTACACCACCTATTTACTTCCTCATGTAGTTACACTTACTTGCAGTTTGGGCATTTCTTTGAACTCATATGCGCTTTCCAGAACTGTGCTATCAGTGTATTTCTACACTCGCATACGTTTTTTACCTGATAAAGAAAAAAAGTCCACCAAAGCCTTAAAAAAAATTTAAAATATTTGATATGAAGAATTTATTAAACACTATATAATTAATGTTAACAATCAGCATGAACATTATTAGTATTAATGCACACATTGATTTAATTCATGCCTTGATCTCTAGCATTCTTCCATCATCCTCCCATATTTGCTGGAAACATACACCCCCCTCAATGCTCACCACCCTCCTTTTTAAATTTATTTCATAAATAGTCTTTATTTTTCAAGTCAGTACTGAATTTCAAAGCTTTTCTCTAATGATGATCTAAGAAGGTAGAAGATTGATAAAAATCACTTCTTTTGACTGCTCATGAATGTACTATTTACACACAGTGCTTAAGGTTAGTTTTGAAACAAGTGATTAAAGAATTAAACTTGGCTTATAAACAAATCTGCTCTAAGATGTTAGACCTTTAAACATCTTCTTCACTAATAATTTGAGGGGTAACAGTTTTAAACTGAAAGAGGGTAGATCTAGATTAGATATCAGGAAGAAATTATTTATTGTGAGGGTGGTGAGACACTGGCCCAGGTTGCCCAGAGGAGTTGTGGATGCCCCCTCCCTGGCAGTGTTCAAGGCCAGGTTGGATGGGGCTCTGAGCAACCTGGTCTAGTGGAAGGTGTCCCTGCCCATGGCAGGGGTTGGAACTAGATGATCCATAAGGTCCCTTCCAACCCAAACCATTCTATGATTCTGTGACTCCCTTTAACTAAAAATGTACATTAAACTGCATTTAAATGGAAATGAGAATTCAATTACCTAACTCTTTCTAAAAATTTCAGTAAGTAATTATGCAAATTTGCTGCATGCATGAGTTCTCAAAACATATTCTGCAGCCCAAAACAGCTGGAGCATCACACAGAGAAATACCAACATCTGTAGGTAATGTACTGACAGCAGTATCAGATTATTTTTATATGGTATTTACACCATCAAGATATATCCCTACACAAAGTGTATCTTCCAGAAACCTAACAGTTACGCTAACAGCAAATAAAATCTTTTTAAGTTTAATTTCAGTCATTTCATCCAGAAAGCCCTCTAAATATACCACAGTTCAGAACTCTAGGACAAAATCTAGAGTCTATGCAGTCAAAGACTGGCTTTCTTCTGCACATTACTATTTCAAGAGGACAAAACCTGAGATCCCAGAAGAAGCACTGATTGTACTTACATTTGAACACTGATCTCTTATTTGATGACTCTCTAATATTTCCTGAACGTGGCGATTTAACTCTTCTTCAATTTCTGAACCTGTTGCATCTGCATGTTGCTCTAAAAACTAAAAGAAACAGAATGAAAGAAGCTGGGATAGTTCTATAGTTACAAGACTATCAACTCAAAAAGGATGGAGAAATACACAGTACTTGCCCTGTTCAGAATGACTTCAAGATCATGGACGGCATGAAGCAACCCTTTCTCCAGAACCTTCAGCTGACTTAGCAGTAAGTGAACAACAGCTCGAGTACACGTCAGCATGTGACAATTTAAACAAGAACCTCGAATTAGAAGGTACAATTTCTGGAAAGAAAGTGGAAAAAAAAAGTTATCCTGGTAGATATATTACCTTGTACAGGAAGCAAGTAAGCAACAGTCCCGCTCCTCAGACTCTGGAAAGAGCTAAAAAGTACTAATCAGATTAGGCATCTAACTTTCAGAGGACCAAAATAAAGCAAATCCTATCCCTACTGCCAGGAATCCTTTTATATTTAAAAGATGATTCTTTGAAAAAACACCCATGTGACGCACTGAGGAGAAATGTGTAGTTTTACCATCATAAGTAGCTTTCCAAACAAGCTTATAACACCTGTTCTGAAAGATGCACACCAAGTCCATGCTCTTCATTAGGTAACCAACATATTATGTACATGCAACAGCTGTAAAGCTATGAGAAGCACGTGTTTGACTTCTAGATCTAAGAAACCTTGACAGCCCATTTTTTTTTAAAGGAAAACTGATGGATTTCTACATAGCTTAGCATTCTTCAACTCCTTCCTGCTGCCAAGCTTACAACGCTATATTCTTCCATTTATTTGGCACACACGTTAGGTCACTCAGCATATGGCTAGGTAGGTTGCTGGGTCTTATCCACATTGATCCAGTTTTTTGGAATAAATTATCCTGGTATAAGAGCACCTACTGGTCTGAATATACAAACACAGCTATTCGGAGCTCAAACAAGCCCTGAATGTCCAGGAAGCACTTGGAGATCCTAAGATAAAAGTAAGTAGCTGTTTGTGTAAGTTTGTAGTAGTCACTTAAAGGAAACAACTAATAATTTTTACTGTGCCATCCATTTAATTAAGGCATGAGACCCTGCACTTGGTCATATAGTTTATCGATCAACATTTACCCTCTAGTTTGTCAATACTGAGTAAAATAATAGTTACAACAAAGTGTATATTTTACAAGTCTTAGTCTATTTGTATTGAACTGTCATAACACAACTAACTTTTTCTACTACATTTCCTGTTATTACACTTAAACTTAGAGAGAAACCAGATCTTGGCACCTTTACTATTTTCAAGGACTATGAACTGTCTGACAGCTTGAGCACCATCACCCATTTCACCAGCAAGACAATAATCAAGCATACATACATCAAAAAATAGAGGGTTGTAGACAGTCAGAGGCAGTTCTATGTGGCCAAAATGACCAGGGCAGTTGCTGAAGTTCTGCATGCAAGTTGCACACACTTCTTTGGAGTCTGGAGGTCCCAAAGCCAAGTCGTACAGTCCATTAATGGATGGATTCCCCACATTATCCAAATACTGAGGATTTGTTATAGGTTTGACACTCAGTTGCCTGAAGTTGAAAGAAAAGAACAAAAATCAACGGCAGCAAACAGCCACATGATATACACCTGAATGGTACAACTAGCATTGACATTTAGTATCTATACGTTTTTTTTTAATTGATGAAAATGTCTTTTTGAGGGCACTCGGCGCATGCAATGGGAATTTCTGTATCATTGATTTCATTATCTGAGTACAACCTACCTGAAGGGAGGTTGTAGTGGAGTGGGAGTCAGCCTCTTCTCCCAGGCAAATAGCGATAGGACAAGAGGACATAGCCTCAAGCTTCGCCAGGGGAGGTTCAGGTTGGACATTAGGAAGCATTTCTTCTCAGAAAGGGTCGTTAGACATTGGAAGGGGCTGCCCAGGGAGGTGGTGGAGTCACCATCTCTGGATGTGTTTAAGAAAAGACTGGACATGGCACTTAGTGCCATGGTCTAGTTGACATGGTGGTGTCAGGGCAATGGTTGGACTCGATGATCCCAGAGGTCTCTTCCAACCTGATTGATTCTGTGATACAATCATTCATACCACAGCAAATATTTCTTTCACATCTTTAGTCATTCTATTAAGAAGTCAAGTAATTTTGCCTGTGTGACCTCTCAAGCAGTAGGAGAGGTATAAAACCAACAAAAACACCTAGATGATGACAGCTGCACGACCTTGACTATACACAGTACTAACATCACACCAACACTAAAGAAATAGTAACAGCTCTCTAGAACTCCAGGAGCCATCGCTGGAAAAAGCCACAAAAAAAAACCCACTTCAACAAAGATTTCACCTCTGCGATACTTAAGCTGGTGCTAAAATATCTGAACATTTTCCCCCCACTGAAACCAGGAAGGTCTCTTCTGTGCTGGTCGTTCAGGATCAGATCTGGGACCAGGTTTCCAGGAGCGTGCCCACCAAGGAACAAGCCCAGCCTTACTAGCACAGGGCAGAAATTCTTTCCTGTGAGGGTGGTGAGACACTGGCACAGGTTACCCAGGGAAGCTGTGGCTGCCCCCTCCCTGGCAGTGTTCAAGGCCAGGCTGGATGGAGCTGGGAGCAACCTGGTCTAGTGGAAGGTGTCCCTGCCTGTGTCAGGGGGGTTAGAACTAGATGATCTTTAAGGTGCCTTCCAACCCAAACCATTCTACGATTCTCCAGGCTCTGGCAGGCCCTCCTGGCGCTGAGGTGCAGGGGCTGAGGGGGAAGCCAACACACCCCCTCAAGTGAGGCTCCGCAAGACAGGCTTAGCCTTCCTCCTCCCAAGGTGAGTTTATGCTGCACCTTGCAGCCTCTGCCCCTGGGAGCAGGTGGGAATGGCCATACTGCCCCTGACTCCACTGCCAACGAGGGGATCTCCCGAGAGGGCCGGGGCTGCCTCCCTGTCCCCTCACAGATACTTTCCCCCCGCCCTCCTGCGTCCCACACAAGGAATCCCCCCACAGCCCTTCCCCATTCCGCCGTGGCCCCAGCGGCCCCAAGCCACGCAATGGGCCCGAGAGCCCAGCAGCCCCAACCCCCACCAACCGGGGGTCCTCAGTCGCCGCCACCCCAGTGGCTGGCGAGGCCCGCGGCGCACCGGACTACACGTCCCAGCATGCAGCGCGCCACAGCCCGCAGAGGCCCGCCGGCGTCCTGCCGCGGGGCACGCCGGGAGCTGCAGTCCGCCACAGCACCCCCAAGGCGGGGGAAGAGGACACCCCACCGCCTGCCTTGGATCCTCACCTGATCTCCTCGGCCGTGTACATCCCGAAGGAGACCCCAACCAGCCGCCGCCACGGCACCACCTTCGGCGGCCTCATGGCGAACGAGCGAGTCCGTCCCGGGCGACGCTTCGCCCCTCTCTGCAGCCCAAGGTGCTGGGCCACGGGAGGAACCACGCGGCCGCTGCGGCGGGGGGCAGGCGGGGCCGGGCGGTACCACGGCCGAGGAGGGGCGGCCTCTCCCCCCTCACCGTTGGAGTGGTACCGCCCTCCTTCCCGGAGGGCCCTGCGCGAGTGGCGGCATGGCGGCGCGGCGGCTGGGGGGCAGCTCCTGGCAGCAAGTGGTATCGCTGAGCAGGCGGTGCTGCATACCGGGCGGGAGGCGAGAGCGCTGCCGGTAAGTCTCTGCCGTTGCCGCAGCGGGGGGAAGAGAAGGGCCCGGAGGCGGCGGTGGCGCCGTAGAGGAATCAAAGGGTGAGGGGGTCTGGGGAGTTGAGGCGGGAAAGGCCGCGCAGGCGCAGTGGCGGTTGCGCCGCAGCAGGGCGCTGTGCACATGCGCACTGTGTCTGGGGCGCGCAGGCTGAGGCGGCCGGGGTCGGGGGTCATGGCGTGGCCTGGCGCGGGGAAGCGCCTCTTGTGGGGCTTTTCCCTACTTTTGGAGGGATCTGCGGCTCGGAGCCGCCCTGGGAGTGAGTTTGAGCTGTTCAGTGATTCCTAGAGCTGAATGTCCAGGTGAAGGGGGGGGTTGCTTTCAGGATATGCTTCAAATGAAAGGTTCCCGCCTCTCTGGGTACTCTATAGGCAAAATATAACGCACATCTGAGACGGTAAAATCGTAACTCGTAAGTTTATGTGACGTAGAGGAACAGCTAGAATTATGCAGTATCACTGTAAAGCACAGAGGTATGAATGCACGTTGACAGCGTCTCCCTCAGGGTCAAGGTCAGTGTGGAAGCACACGTGAATGCCAGTTACAGTAAGGCTTTAGTGTTAGATCGCTTCATGAGGGGGAAAAAAAAAGGATTTTCGTGTAAGCTTTAATTTGTGTTAAAAGCATCCTCCTGGACAAACTGGCTGCCCAGGGCTTGGATGGGTGGACTCTTCGATGGGTTAAAAACTGGCTGGATGGCCGAGCCCAGAGAGTGGTGGTGAATGGGGCAAAGTCCAACTGGCAGACGGTCACTAGCGGTGTTCCCCAGGGCTCAGTTCTGGGGCCGGTGCTGTTCAATATCTTTCTAGATGATCTAGACGTAGGGATTGAGTGCACCCTCAGCAAATTTGCAGATGACACCAAGCTGGGTGGGAGTGTCGATCTGCTGGAGGGTAGGAAGGCCCTACAGAGGGATCTGGACAGGTTAGATAGATGGGCCGAGACCAACGGCATGAGGTTCAACAAGAACAAGTGCCGGGTCTTACACTTCGGCCACAACAACCCCATGCAGCTCTACAGGCTGGGGGAAGAGTGGTTAGAAAGCGGCCCGGTGGAAAGAGACCTGGGGGTGCTGATCGACAGCCAGCTAAACATGAGCCAGCAGTGTGCCCAGGTGGCCAAGAAGGCCAATGGCATCCTGGCCTCTATTAGGAATAGTGTAGCCAGCCGGTCTAGGGAAGTGATCATCCCTCTGTACTCGGCACTGGTGAGGCCTCACCTTGAATACTGTGTCCAGTTCTGGGCCCCGCACTTCAAGAAAGATGTTGAGGTGTTGGAGTGAATCCAGAGGAGGGCGACCAAGCTGGTGAAGGGTCTGGAGGGTCTGACCTCCGAGGAACGGCTGAGGGAGCTGGGGTTGTTTAGCCTGGAGAAGAGGAGTCTCAGAGGTGACCTTATTGCAGTCTACAACTACCTGAAGGGAGGTTGTAGTGAAGTGGGAGTTGGCCTCTTCTCCCAGGCAACTAGCGATAGGACAAGAGGACACAGCCTCAAGTTTCGCCAGGGGAGGTTCAGGTTGGACATCAGGAAGAATTTCTTTACAGAAAGGGTCATTAGACATTGGAATGAGCTGCCCAGGGAGGTGGTGGAGTCACCATCTCTGGCTGTGTTTAAGACAAGACTGGACATGGCACTTAGTGCCATGGTCTAGTTGACATGGTGGTGTCAGGGCAACGGTTGGACTCGATGATCCCTGAGGTCTCTTCCAACCTGATTGATTCTGTGATTCTGTGAGCAATCGTAAGAAAGCCTTGGAGCTGTGTCCTGTGCCGCTGAACTGAGCCCGGAGCAGCTGCTTTGCAGTTTACAGCAGAAGCAAGTTTATGTGAATGTGCCTTCTGCAGCTGTGGTTACATGAGTGTGCTGTCTGCAGCTCTGTAGAGACTGCATGTCTGGAACTAAGCGGGTCTGATTTCCCTGCCTCCCAGCTCAGGGTCTTCTGCTTGTGTCAACAGTACTCAGGTCTAAAATATTTTTTAAATAGGTAGTGCTTTCAGCTAGGTCCTGCCTCTAAAGAATAAAGTGTCTTCACTGATTTATGTTCAGGGTTTTCTTTCTAAGATGCAGTAATTTGTGAAAATTACTTTAAATGGTATCCCCAAAAATAAAAAATTACACATTTTCTGTAGTATGATTTTCTGTGTATAACTTCTTGTCTCTTGAAATCAGGGCTTTAAGAGAAGCATCAAATATGAGTTTCATGATAATAATTTGGAGTTAGTAACAGTGCAACATTTCCAGTTACTTCTTCCCTTTTATGTTTTAATCAATTCTGACCTGTAGTACAAAACTTCATTAAATCTACTTTTACTGTATTAATGTGACTACCATAAATTCAAAACTCCGTTTTACAGGTGCTCTTCTAGCAGTACAGCTCTTGAGAAGACAGTGGACAATTCAGAAGGTATGATGTCTTCATTACTAGTTTCTTGCATGTGTTTTTTTAATCTCCAAACAACGTATGTGTCAGGAGATAAAGAAGACGTGAATGCCCTCTTTCCCCTTCTTGGATTTTCTTTTCCCCCATCTTCATTGTGCAGAGATTTCCTGGCTTAACTTGATCACCCTCACCACCAACCAGCTCTGTGCTCCGAGAGCATGAACTGAGTTGTCCAGTTCCATGAGCTGTCCAGTTGCTCTTTGAAATGGAATAAACTATAAAATAAAAATAAGGAGTTTTCCACCTTAATCCTGACAGTTTCCTTCACATTCTTACTTCTTCTCTGTACTCCTTACTATATTTCTGCTACGAGTTTTGTGAGAAAAGTAAGCTGGGATGCTTGGAGCCAAGCTGCACGTGGGAACGAGTTCCTGCCAGTCAGTAATGGCTCATGGAAGCATCAACACAGAGGCAGTGGGAAAAGTGCCTCTGCAGACCCTGGCTCTGGGGCTTGCAGTCAGGAGGTCCCACATGTTGCTCTGTTGATGAATTTGCTAAGATGCTTTACAGACAACCTACAGCTGCTTCTTTCGGTATTGTCCTTTCTCCCTCTCTGGGAAAGCTGGATGGATTGAGCTGTGAGGTAGAAAGAACTGAACAGTTGGTGTCAGGCTGTCGGAGCAGGAACGTGAGAGGGCACTTCACTGCGGTATTCAGGCAGGCTGAACTGGAGAAGCCAAATGGGTAGAGATGGCAGACTTCAAACTGGGGGACTAAGAATGGGAAACCAAGGGGCTGGGAAAGGTTGGGGCTCAAGTGAGAAGGTATGGGATAAGGATTGAAGAAACTTGAATGGATAAATGGGTACAATTTCTTTGATGTTTCTTTACCATAGGGCCCTGATCCTGTTTTGACACAAGACTGTTAAGCTTCCTGTCAGCCTTTTCTATTACCATTCCAGTAAATTGTGGCCTACATCAGACTGTGGTTTTAAAATCTTTGCTCTAGTACTTTCAGCTGGATCAGCTTAAATCATCAATTTTCATGAGGTCAGGATTTTCTTAGGGCATTTGTTGGTTTCTAATAACAATTTTAATATTGTTTCTCATAGTTACTCAAGAAGAAATTGTGCTCCCACGGAGGAAAACCTGGTGAGTGTTTACTGCTGGAATATCTCTTATCGACCCAGAAGAAAATCATTGTTAGCTAAATGTAATCTGTCTGCCAAAGCTGAAAAAGAAAATTCAAGTTGTTGTATTCCTCAATTTAATGTCCCACTAGTGGCTTTCCTGCTGACTGGGAGATCTGAGAATATTTTTGGCTCTTACTCTGTGCAGAGTATGTACTCCATTCCTGACCTTTCTTTACACGGACTGCATTTTTAAGCTTAGATCTGTTTCTTTGTAAAAGATCACATTTGCTAGAAATCTGTAAAATCGAGTTCATTTTGCTGTCTGCATGTAGGTGTGTTTCTTTCAGCAAAATAAACTTGGCCGTTGATAGCTGGCTGAATAAATCCTGTTTAGAAATACGCAGCTGAACAAAAGCTATTTTGTTGGAAGCACTTAAGATTAAATTGCAGGACTGTACAGCAAAAACTAAGTGTATAGCCAAATGGCGTCTCCATGTAACCCGAAAATAAGACCACCTTCACTTAAACTTTCAGTGGCCTTTACTTGTTTGCTTGAAACACAGCCAAAGTCTTAAGGATCCATGGGCACAGGAGTCGTGAGAAACCTAGTTTTGTTTTGTTTGGGGTTTTTTTTCCTCCCAAGACTTGTCTTGGCGAGAGACTCATGTATCCATCCCTCAGAGATGGCGGGGCTCTGAGAGGAGCATTCCAGGGAATTCTTTCTGTGTGCCTTCCCTATGTTCTTTCTTTGATAATGTATAACAAGGGCAGGAGTGGTGGCAGGAAGCACATGCTTTTCTGGTTTCTCTCAAAGGCTTTTCTTTTTCCTGTGGTTGTTCCAGAACTGAGACCATTTTTGCAGGTGAATTTTCCTACTCTTTGCAAAAAGTAGTATTTTCTAAGTGCAGCAAAACCATTCCTTCCTCGAACTGAAAATCCTTATGGGCCAGGATAATCCTGTGCTTGTTCTGCATACAATGTAATGCATAACATTGAAAGTCTGCAACCGAGAATTAATCAATGCTCCTTTATGTTTAGGGATAAGCTGGCGGTTCTTCAAACACTGGCTTCTACCGTGAACAGGGTAAGTAGGTCTGGATCATGGAAATAGGTTGAGTTGTCCTCTCACACATTAGCCTTGCACTCTGGAGGCTCTTCTACTTTGGCCATAAATGAAAGATGAGACTTACATCTGTTTTTTACAGGGTTTTCACTTTAGCTCAACACGTTTTGCTGTGTCCCAAAAGCCTCATCCTAGTGCTAAGAGAGAGCTGCAACTACCAGTGAAAGCTGTACTATTGTGATAAGGCTTTTGCTAACATCAGGAGCAAGTTCCTTTACCAGTTCAGCTTCCCAATCCAGACTGCCTCTTCCCAGTCTCAGTCCAGAAAGTAAGCCTTGCGAAGAGCAATCAGTGTCTGCTCTTGCTAGGCAACAAGTGTAAATGCTGTGATGCCATTCTTTAATCCTGTCTGTCTTGAGTTCAGGAAATTGAATCTGATCCTGCAGGTCCCCTCAGCTCCCCTGAAACTGTTATAGTTGGGGTCCTGCTTGCTTTGCAGGGCACTTGTTGCTTGTCGTGTTGTAGTAAGGACCCTTTTGTTGTCACTGTGTTAGCCTGCATGTGTGTGTATAATGGAAATGTTCTTTTTAACTATTTCCTGACAAGCTAAACCCTTTGAATAAGAGGAGTTTTTGTAAAACAGACAGCAGGTGGTGGTTCTGATGGAACTGTTCATTATGCCTTAAATTCCATGAGGCAGTATGATATGCATGCAGTGTGCCTGGGTACGTAACTATGAACGTTTCAATGCTGGGTTCACCTTTTTACAGGATCCTACTGCTGCTCATTATATGTTCCCAGATGACCCTTACCTTATGCCAAGAAATGCAGCCAGTGCTGTAAGTATTTCCTTTCAAATCCTTAATAGCTTCCTCCCTCTCCCCC
The DNA here is from genome assembly GCF_013368605.1 of Nyctibius grandis. Lineage (NCBI taxonomy): Eukaryota > Metazoa > Chordata > Aves > Nyctibiiformes > Nyctibiidae > Nyctibius > Nyctibius grandis. The sequence goes on along the minus strand of NC_090663.1, from coordinate 6,662,536 downwards.
TTTGTCTAGGCTATGAAAACTCTACCTAATTGGAGCCTAGTTTCAATTACAGAAGAAAATGAAGTATCAGATTTCTTTCAGCATTTTCTCCTCTGTGTATTTCTGAATGCATAATGACTAGCATTTCTCTTGACAAATCCACCCTGCACACAGTTATCTCTTCTTCCTGCCCCTGTAGGAACCTTCCAGCTGACAGAGCTCTGTTAACATTCCTGCAAGTTAGTGCCTTACCTGCTGAGTTGTTCTGTTTCTCCATGTTCTTAGTCCGTTAAATAACTCCCAACAGTAATTCTTTAGGTGAGACATTCAACCTGTTAAAACTGTGTTCATATACCTTGGATATAGACTGTGAATATGTGGTATTGCAAGTGTTGAGATTTTGTGCTTACAGTTTAGTTAAATTTTAATTAAATGTATATGAATTAAAACACACGTGGTCACTTGTGTGTGTGTTACTGCATAGACTACATGTTGTCAGTTAACTGTCCTGGCCAAGCCCCAGGAATTTTAGTCTTATCACAGAGCAGCTATTTGGTAACTTAGACTTATGGAAATAGTAGTATTGAGATGATGATAGAAAGGAAGGAGGAAAGGAGTCTTGCCCTGATGTTATCTTTGCATTAGATTACCGAGCACAAAGCTGAGGCAGGAGAAAGCAGAACTGGAAATGAGGGTGAGAAGGAAGTGCTGTATGTGATGTTAATTAGAGCATAGCTAGAGAAAACTGGGAGCTGAGATGTGTGGTGGCAGATCAGTGATATGGCTACGAGAGAGCTTCAGTTCTTCTGCATACCAGAGGTGAAGCCGTTGAGATGGCTGCTGTCAAATGTGAAGAGTTTTAAAAGAAACAGCAAAGGAAGGTCTGACTTAAGAACTTGGGGAAAAGAGGTGAATGGGAGTTCTGTGATGCTCTTGGAAATGACAAACAGGGAGGAAAACATCCGAGTGCTGTAGCTCTAAAAAGAGAGATGCTTTTGAGCTTGAGGTAGTAGTGCAGCATTTCAGATGTGTCTGGTACAGAACTTTGTCCCTTGACTGAGTAACAGAAGAGTAAATTACAGTCTCATTTAAAGAATAGACATTTTTATATTGGCATAAATACCAGAACGTTTATCTGGAATGTTGTCTTATGCCCGTGTTTTTACTAAGAGTTGAAAAGGAAGCATTAATTTAATTTGATCCCATCAGAACACTCAGAGTTATGGAAAATGTTTTTCTCGCTCTCAGCCTTTTAGTGGCGTGTTTCTTCATCTTGTTCTCTCTCATTCCTACGCAGCGTCTATATTCATTGTCGAAGGAGTCTGGGAGAAATGCTGCAAGATACATTATTAAGCAATTTCCTCAATATTTTGACAAGATGACTTCAGAGCCCAACATACCAGTAAGCTTGTTGTTTTTCATTTTCATTACATTTGTGCTTTGTCAGGTAATTTAATGAACTGTCAGACTGGGCCAAAACTAACATAAAAGGATAATTTTGTCAACCGTTTTGCAGACAGCTATGAAAGCAATGCTGTATTCCCATTATGTTTCTGAAGTGAACATTTTTCCTTAGGAATACATATCATATCAGATAAAAGTAACAAAAGAAATGTTGTTTAGATGTTGACTTATTCGCATGAAAGTGAGAGGTCAGGATGTGTGGTCCTTCATCACCAAAAGGACGGCTGCTGTTAGGCTGGGAGGGTCTGGAGATTATTGAAGCAGTGTACTGAGTGAAGTGTAAGCATATTTGGTTAGCGTTTTAGTGACGTTTTAGAGAAGGTTTGAGCTCATGTCTAACTTGCACTCTTTGCTTTTAGTGCTTGATGCCTGAGAATCTTACACCTCAGATTGAAGGAGTAAGTGAGGAAGCTCTAAAAGAGCGTATCCACCTCAGAAGGGTGAAGGATTCTGTGGACCTGTTCGATCAGCTCGTACAAGCAGGTATGTGGTCACCTGCCAGATTCTGTGGTGGAGCTCTACGTAAGTTGTTGCAAGAATATTTTAGTAGCTGGCAGAGGCTATAGAGACAATTTTGTGATTACGTTGCTGCTTTTCACAACTGACTCTGGTCTGGTGAAATGGTTCTGCAGAAGTATTGGGCCCTCCTTATCCGCTGCTTGTCTGACATGTCACTGTGGTGATACGGAGAACAAATGATTTCTTGATCAAGAAGCAGTGTTGAGGTTTTTTTCTTCTCTTCCAAAGTGGAAAAATTTGTGATGCAGTAGAGTATGGCCTGTTGCAGGCAGATGCTGTGTGATTGAGTGATCCCATTCTGCCTGTAAAGGCCCTCGCGCAGTAGCGTATTGGTTGGTATAAGCTATGTCTGTGTTGAGCACTTTGCTGCTCTGTTGGACTGGTATAGCATACCAGCTGAGTGCCCCTTCGGTGCCCCTGCCCTCAATAAATGAGTCGTTCTCAGTTCCTGCTTAATTTGAACCTTAATCTGTGTCACGAGTGAATGAGGAGGAAGCAGTAGAAAACCTTAACTGCCACAGCTTCTGAAGGAGGAAAGCTTACTAGGAAGGTGAGACCTTCTCATGTCCACTACAAGACGGAAAGGAGATGATTCCATCAAATAGCTCTTTTCTTTTGTACGTTTTAAATCTGTTTCATAGAAAGTGAAACACACAAAGTGGTCTTCGCAGCAGGGTTTATCCTAGGAGTAGTTATGAAAGGCACTAGAAATTTCAGATGTTTTGTTGGTCTTGTTCTGCTTCACAGTTTTGGCTTCCAGCTGCCACTTCATTCTCCCACTCAGTCAGGAAAACTACCCTTTCAGTGGCTTCAACAGAAAAACAGATACTCCATTTCAGTGTTAAAATTGTCTCCTGCTATGAATGGGTTTGTGGAAGTATTAGTGTCACACCCAGGTTTTACAGACTTGTTAGAGAACACCTTTATGTCGAAAGAGAACAAAGTGGCATAACTGAGTGTTCAAAAGTTTTCTGATACGGCTGTAGAGTGGTGTGTTCTTTGCTTTCTCTGCAACTGTTGTACATCCTCATTTTCTGTAGGTACCCCTGTATCTCTGGAGACCACAAACAGCCTTTTAGATTTGTTATGCTTCTATGGAGATGGAGAATCTACTCCGGAAAAAGAGGAAGAAAAAAAAGAGGATTTGGAAGAACCAGGGGTATGAAAAACCTGTTGATCTCTGTTCATTTTCTTATGAAGTGGGAGTGTATCAAGGTGGTGTCAAGATTTTTGTAGTGTGACTACTTGCCTGAGAGGTGGTGTGAGGTGGATCAGATGCAGTCGGCATTCCCTAGAGATACGGCAGTTACAACAATCCTGTGTCTAACCTACTAGCAAAAGTAGTTTTTGTAAAGCTGAACTTAGTAGCTGGGACCCTGTTTTGGCTTAGTTCTGCTGAACTGCATTTAAGTAACTGTTTCTGACTGACAGCCTTGTTTTTATAGTTGCCTACAAAGAAGACCTCTAGTACCTCTAGTGTAGATCAGCCAGTTAATTTTCTCCCAGTCTGAACCGTATTAACTGGATTTCAGTGAAGTTGAGGGCTCCTTGTGTGTCCTCAGAAGATCAGGTTGCAGGGTACAGTAGTAGATATGTTGGACAATATGTGTCCCTGCGAAGACTGTTGAGGCAGAAAGGGTTTTACAGAGTATATGCTGTAGTCTGATGATTCCCACCAACCCCACAAATACATATAATTTACCTTGTTAGTATTTTTAATAACATAAACAGTATTCTTAATCTAGTTATTGCTTCCTAAACTTATAATAGAAATTAGTGTAACACGCTAAAAACCGTCTTTGGTAGCATATAAATTGCTGCTGAACTTCATCAAATCACACCATTTGATGTTTAATCATAACTTTGAACTCTGAGAAACTTACTTCTGCACAAATCTCTCCAGGTGAACGCTTCAGAGCAGAAGGCTCCAAAGAGACAATTCCAAAGAGGTTCACAGTCATCTGGCTCTAGATGGAGGTATAGAAAATGTTGCCAATGTTTTGGATTCAGTGAGTTATGCACATGCATTGTTGTTATAAAACAGACTTCAAGACTTTTTAGCAGCCCATACTCTCAGGTGTTACTTGTTAAATACATCTGTGTGTGCTAATCTTTCAAAGTGTTGATGTAAATGTAGTAAGTGATTGTAGAAGAGCTCAAAGTATCACAAGTAATAGATTAAAAGGTATCTTTTATTGAGTTCTTTAACACTCAGTTTGTTCATTGATTCTAGGGAGAACAACAATGCTGAAAGGATATTTAAGATAATGCCAGAGAGGAATGCACACTCCTATTGCACAATGATCCGTGGGATGGTGAAGGTAAAGTTATCCTGCAGTGCTGGGAGGACTTTTTTCAGCTTGTGACATCTCACACAGTCATAGAGATTGTTTATTTTTGTTGTTTTTTTTCAGCATGGGGCTTCTGCTAAAGCTTATGACATGTACATAGACTTGCTGAATGAAAGACATAAGGGTAAGTGTCTTCTGCTTTTGCTTTGTGGTCTTCTAAGTAACAGAAACCCGTTGCTGGGTACATGTATATTTGTTTCATGGCAATGATGATTGGCGCAGGGGTACGGACCTCAGCTAGATCATGGGAGCTGAATGCAAACTGTTTATTTCAGTGCAGCTGGCATGTGGCTGGCTCACTGGAAACAGGTTTGTGTGAGACTTTGCCAAAAACTGAGCCATGTTAGAACAAACTGTTGTCTGTAGAATTTAGTTATCAGTTAAAATGAATTATCTTTCATTTTCCAGCTGATGTGCACACCTTCAACGCTCTGATTACAGCAGTCCCTTATCTAAAGGAGAGATTCTTAGAAAGATGGGAATTAGCCAAGGTAAGGAGGTAGAGCGAAAGAGGTGGGGAAGGGCTAAGAGTGTAGGGGCTGGGTCTGCTTTATCAGTAGAATTTTACACTTTTTAGAAGAGTAAAAACAAGAGCTTTGTACAAAGATACTGATATCTGCTGCAAAGGAAGTACACTGGTTTGAACGTACAAACTAGCTATTGAGGAGTGGAAAATGTACAAAATCCAAACCATTCTGCAAGGGCAAGGTTGTCTTGTGAGAACATACCTGATCCAAGAACTGCCCAGACAGAAAGTGATTGGGAAATTACGCTGGGAGATCAAAACAAACAACCAATTTTAGATAAAAACTCTTTGAATTGTATAATTTATGGTGGTGTGATGGAAATGGAATTTTGAGGGGTAACATTAGAGGCTCCAGTTTTAATGATGTAACATCAGTAAGGAAAAATAATGTGTAAATTTAAAAATTTCGTTGGTGTTCTAGACACAATTCTCCAAGATCTAATCTGATGTAATTTTGTAGTCTTGTTTTTTGGTCAGATTAATTAAAAATTAGATGGTACTCCTGTAATAAATGATCGGTTGGGGTAGAGTCGTTCACTCGAAGGGGGCAATAAGGATTAGATTGAGGAAATGCCTGTATACCTACCTGACAGCTGAACTGTGTTCCATAACGTGTGAAGCACTAAGGATTTGGGGTTTTTGTTTAAGGTCTTCCTGAATCACATGGCTCAACAGGAAGTGCAACCAAATCTGCTGACTTTTAACGCTCTGCTGAAGACTTTGAGAAGATGTGGTGGTGTAGGCAGAAGTATGTGTTTATTGGTAATAAAGGAAATGGAAGCACTTGGTATAGGTAAGAGAACCAGAATGGTTATTGTATTCCAGTGCCACCTCCAGAATAGAGTTCAGCAGCAAACACCACAGTGATTCCTAGTTGCAGGGAAGAAGTCCAGGGCTTGTGGAAAAAAGCGTTTCTCACTGTGTTCTCGACTTCACTGTTTGCTTCCTTTTGCAAGAGAACTGAGAAATAAAAATGTGTAAGTACTAAGCTGTGGCCACTCAGCAAGCCAGTGCCTGTGGATTTCAAATTGTCATCTTTAGTCTTCTTTCAGGGTTGATTACTAATTACAATATAGTGGGTGCACTTAGCCCCTTAGGTCAAATAATGAAGCATTTTGATGCTGTAGGCTTTTAGGTTAGGAGCATGTTTATCATTACATTTTTACCTGTAGTTACCTCTAGCTAGGCAAGGACAGGTGTGTGTATGCAGTGGCCCACAGGCTCTTCCTCAAATGAGTCCTTATTGTAGTACTGCTGTAGAAATAGTGAATAATCTGAATATATACTTGCAGCACTCAGCTGAGTATGTTAGCTTCCCGTAGATCAAGGAGATTTACTTCACAAGCCACCCAAGCCAGTTCAGGTCTATATATCTGCATCTCTACTCAAAAAAAGCTTTTGATCTAGATGATGTTTTTTCATGTCAAATAAATACTGCAAAAACGGGATGTTGGCATGGCTGATTTGATGTCTTGCAGAACGTGCTTTGCCCTAGTAACATGCTTGCTGATACACCAAAGATAGGTGCATGAGCAGAATGGAAAGCTAGTTATGAAATATTTTTGCTTTTAATGTAGAGCAGGGAAGCTTGGCTGTTCGCCCCATAGCAATATGGTGCTTCAGCTGGTGATCCACCCTCAGATACAGTCTTTCCCAGTTGTACGTGAGGTCTGGTCCAGCATTAGGGTGGATGGGGAGAGAAGTTATAAGAGTAAATATGTGCATGCTGCCTGACTGGAAGGGCTGGAGAGTGTGAGTTAGAGCTCAGGCAATAGGCTCATCCAAGAATGTTGAAGTAACTTCAATGTTTTTGTTTTTCAGAGCCCAGCCTTGCAACGTATGATCATCTTCTCTTTATATGTTATAGAGGCGGTACGTGCAATATTAACTTGTCTATGAAATGTGTCCTGTTTAACACCTGATTAAATGCTTTCCAAATGTGATGGGTGAAGACAGTTGTTTTATGGATTAAAAGACAACTTCTTATGTGTGCAAACCTAATGTTACCTGTGCAGTCTGATTCTACTTGGGTGCAGACAAAGCTACAGAGGATCATAACCTCTTAGAGGGAGGGAAGAGTCCTTGTGTTTTGAGAATGGACAGAACTGGAAGGAAAGCCCGTTCCCTTTGCATTTGTGGCCACAAGTTGATCAAGCTAAAGAGCAAATGCTGCACCAGTCTCTGTGAAGGCTGGACCTGACCACAACACGTGATTTCATAGACTGTGCCACTCACAGGGAGAAATTGCAGAGGGATTCTGTTTTTCTGCAACAGTTCTGCGCATTGGAGCTGTCTTGAAATACAGCTGTGTTAGAAGGCAGGAGCCCCACTGTGGGGGATCCTTTAGCCAAAAATCTGTGGGCACGGGAAGAGAACAGACACAGTAGTCATAACTGCAGTCCTTGTGTTTTAATGAGTGTGGAGGAGCTGCTGTGGAGTCTCTCTGGGTTTGGTTGTTGTTTTTTTTTCTTGAGGTTTTTTTTCCCTTTTTTTTTTTTTTTATATTTATGAAATGCCTTGGTTTTCCCAGTGCAATCTTCTAACAGACAAACTTCCAGGCCTGTTGGATTCCCTGCTAGAAAGTACTTTCATCATTCTCAGTCTGCCCTGTTGTGCTATGGAAATCTGGCAATAGTAGGGCAAATTTTAGAGCAAACAAAATTGTGACTGGTGTGGAGCACCACGAGTAGGGGCACAGATAGAGAATAATGACACGTGTTTGAAATCATGTTGCTTGTTTCCATTTCTGTGTTATTTTTGCAGGCTGACGCTCTTCACTAATGAAGTGCTTAGCACAACTGAGATGTGATGTTGCTTGTTTGTCCTGCAGGTGATCTTTCCTCATCGGGCATCATTTCTGAGGTGCTAGATGAGGTTCAAAAGAGGAGTTTCACGGCCCAGGACCCTGATGATGGTATGGACTTCAATTGATTAAGCTTGGGTGAAAAGGTACTTATAAATTTCAGGTAGTTCTACCCAGCTAGGAAGAACACGTGCAGCTTGCTTATATCAGTCCCTTCTGATACTTCTTGAGACAAAGAAGGACAGATTCCAGTGCCGGGAAGTTGTGCTGTGCATTGGTGCACTGGCTTCTCTGTGGAAGTAAGAGTGTAGCCCATGTGAGTGAGCGTTTGAGCCCCATACCATAAAAAACACAACGCTATTTACCAGACTAGTTTAAGGAGGAACATCCTTAAACCAGCATATCAGCTTCATGAAATGATACACGTCTGGTGAACAGCAGGTTTCTGTTGTAGTGTGGTGTGAGATCCTATTCTGATTCTTCCTAATCCTTCTCAGGAAATTGCATGAAATAAAACTTCATGCAAAACTGAAGCTTGGGTCTGTACAAGGGGTAGATTCTGAACATCCTCCGTCTCACTGGCTCTTTCTGCCATGGGTATGTACACAGCTTTGCCCTAGGATGTTCATAAGCCTCTCTGTACATATAGAGGTAGAAGCAGCTTCAATCTGAAGACGAGGGTGGCAAAGAGGGGTCTGTAGCTGTGCTGTGTACGACGTGGTGGTAACAAAGGGTCAGAAGCCTGTCTTTAGCAGCTGACATTTCTGTATATGATAGGATGAAGATACCATTACAATGCATGCTTCAGGAAACCAGTGAGAGGGTTGATACATTTTTTGGCCATTTAAAGGACAAAGATAGATGAGAAGATGTTATATGGGAGTAGCATATTAGGTTATGCTACCAGCATTTTTTTTTTCCTTGGAAAGCAGCCTGGAAATAGAATGTTGTACACCTCTTTTGTTTGCTTCTGCCCTGCTATGTGTGTTACACTGTTTCTTGCTCTGCTCTGAGCTGGTGCCAGAAGTATATACTAAACACTCAAATAACACAAAAGTGTCTTCTCCAACTTATAAGTGTTTAATTACTTTATTACACCTTGCAAGGGAAAGGGAGGTGTATTGTACCTAATGGTTTTCAGTAAATTGCCTTACATTTCTTTCCGCCATTTTAGTACCCACAGCCAGGCATTGTTTTGGTCTCTGAGAGCATCCAGTGCTCTTATGTTTCCTTCAGAAAACCAAAAACACCTACCCAAAATTCTCACCGTACAAATGAAATGAGCTGCTGAGCAGGATAGTTTATGTTCTTCCTCGCACTGTGGCTTTCTTTGCCTCCCTCAGGCAGCATCAGTCTCTGCTGCTTTGAAATGTCAGTTACAGAAACCAGACTCAAAGCCTCGCAAAATGAGAAGGAGACATTCTCAGGGGGCAGTTGTTTGTTCTTGGGCAGCTCCGGGGTGTACTAAAGAGGTGGGTAACCTGCCTGAACACCCCTCTCTGTCGCATGTGTTCTCTCCCACTAGAGTTAGTAAAGAAGGTGAGTGACATGACTGCCTTTTTTTGTAGCTTTCCTGTTAGACAAATAATGCTGTCTTGCATCAAACAAGAGAATGTAGCTTTTGTAAAACTGCCTAAAGTCAAACAGACCATCTGCTTAGATCTCTCCAAAAGCACAGCAGTATAGTTGCCTCCAGAAGGCTGGCAAAACTCATGCAACACCAACGTCTCTACATATAAAATGAAGATCCCTGCTACATTGTCAAACTGAGCTACAAAGTCAGCTTTCTAATTGAACATGTCTTGTCTGTCCTCTGGGAGGCTGGGTTAATGAGCTACTGTATGTCTCCTTGAAAGTTTGAAGCTAACAGACTCCATTTTCTCCCTTTCAGCCAACTTTTTTGCCACTGCTATGCAAGTGGTAAGTACCTCTTCCCTACAATCAGAATTCCTTTGAGCCCTCCAGCTGTTTAAGAATTGCCTGTGAGTTTTCCAACCTGTCATACAAGGTTTAGCTCTCAATATCTTTCCCTTTTTCACCTGTGTTCTTCATCTCCTGTAACTTTCCTCCATAATTCTGCAGTTCTTTGCTTGATACTTTGGTAACTTGCCTGCCTGTGATACATGCATCTCTTGCTAGAAGAGATGGCTGCGCAAGTCCCTGTCCTCTGTGCCCTACCTCCTATTTCTAGTGACGCTGCGGCGGTCAGACGACCTTCACGCCAGAAGGTGTCAGTTTAGGTTAGAAAGCTCTCGCCGACTGTCTCAACTAAACAAAATGCCTAGGCAGTCACTGCAGTGAACTGCACCCTGTTAAAATATTTGCTGTCAGCTCGTTATTCTTTATACCTTTGTGAAAGTGAGTCTCAGAGGGATATATTAAGTGTTACATTGGGTAGCTTTGAAATCTTAACTGGTTTATTGCAGTGCTGTGATCTTAAGGATATCAAGCTTGCCTATCGGTTAAATAAGGCAATGGACAAGGGAGACAACTGGAAATTCTTGGACATGGATCGGTTAAACGCCTACTGGTGAGTGAAGTGCAGCTTACGTTCAGCCTCTCATGTATTGTTGTCAATCTGAATACAAACTAGGATTTGAACGTTGCGCAGAAGGATGCTTTGTTGAACACCAGCTGGTTATTGTATGTGCAGTTTGGGATTTAGGTCCTTCTTAAGGACAGTGATAGCTTGGGATTTATTTTCCATTTGTGGCGTTGCCCAGACTGAAATAAAGTGTCTTGAAGCATCAGTTTAGCTTAATCCTCATTCAACAACTGTATCAGCCAGTTGTATTTTCTACAATCCTGTTGTCCATCTAGGATGGCAGCCTAGGAGGTACCACCAAAATAGCGTACAGGTCAGACCTAGCTCTCTGCATGGTGTTGTAGAGAAAGGTTGCCATGCAGCAGGCATATTTAGGCACCAAACTCCCGTGTAGTTCCACCATTTGACACTGTAATCATGGAACATTTATCAGTGTCATTCTGTGCTGCAGTCACTGAACGTGATTAAGTACTTGGAGCGTACTGATTTGAAGAAAAGCCTGTGTAGGCATTGGAACTAGAGATGCTTTGGTAAATTCATGAAAAATAATTATCATCAAAATAAGATGCAGTTTCAGGGGTGGGATGATTCATATGATTTTACCCTGTTTAGCCTGTAAATAAATCAAGGGAAATTAATGGAAATTAATTTCTTGGTGTAGGGACACTTTTCCTATTCAGCGCACTGGCTCGAGGTTCCAGGCTTGTATTGCGAACTTGCACAAGTAATTAGGTTAATTTAGTTCACTTCTTAAAAGTGGTTCTTAACCAGAGGTTGTGTTTGAGAGAGATTCAGATACCTCAAGCCTGGTGTCAGGCAGGGAGATTGCATTGTTTAGAGATTTTAAGATGCAGTGGTCCACTTCTTACTAATTTTGCCCATTACCTAGAGTCAGCATTAAGTTCTCTCATAAAAAACACTACTGCTTTTGTAATCATTTGCTGGTTTGGTTGATCTAATCATTACTGAATTAGAACATTTTTCCCCTCCTGTAGGTCAAAATTCTTTTCTTTGTTGTGTATGATGGAACAAATTGATGTGGTGTTGAAATGGTACAAAGAAATGCCTCCTTCGGTAAGTGTGTTAGGGTAAGCAAGCTTCAGAGCTTTAGTACGGAGAAACAGAACAGTTACAGTTTACTGAAGTGATTCTCTTCCTTCATTAGCTCTTCTATCCAACTCCTAAAAATATACTGGACCTCCTTCAAGCACTGGATGCAGCCAACCACTTGGAAGCGATCCCTTCAGTCTGGGAAGGTTAGTGATAGCCACATGGCTACGTAGGCAGTTTGTTTGATGAAAGTCAGGAGGAGTGCGAAGTGGGAGGTGGTTGGGAATAGCCAGGATAAGATGCTTTGGTGTGAGGGACATTATTCCTTGGTGCAGTGGTGGGGCTATTGTGTTAGAGAAAGGCAGAACTGATACCACAGACTATCGGAGAGATCATGGCTGTGTCATAGTTAAATGTCAGTGTCTTGGAAAACTGAATGCTCACCAGAGAGTAGTACCTTAACAGCCTGGGTATAACTCATTTAAATTCTTTGCTTGTTCTTTGCCCCTTAAGAAGAGGAGAGAAGAATGCAAATACAGGCCTTAGCACACAGAAAATATCCTACTGTCACCTGTTGCTAAGGGGACAGACAGGTTCTTCTAGGGATCCTTCACAGAACGGTGACAACACTAAGTTGTAGTTACAATTAAAGCTTTATTTTTTTAACAGCATTTTATGATTAGCAGAGCATAGAATTTGTAATCAGAATAGCACGGGATTTCTATAAGCAGAATCAGCGTAGTATGATTTTATAAGTAGCATAGTACAGAATTTTATAGCACCGCTTAGCTTGTGGTTCTAATCACCTGGACCCTCTGCAGATCGGGTCAAATCTTAATACTTGATTTGCTGTGTCAACATGAAAATCATAATCCAGCCTCGAAAAACATATAAAAGAATACGAGTCACCACTCGGTCCTTGGGGGAAGCAGATAATGGTGGAGGTGTCCCTGGCCACCGGGGGGTCATGGGTCTCACTGTCCAGCAGCAGTTCAGGCCCAAGGTCCCACGTAGACTTGTAACTGCTTGATTTTATAGAAGTGCTCTGTGTGCTGTTACTTTCCCTGTTCTGTGACAGGGTCGTCACTACCACTGGGTTGGCTGGGTGCCTGGGACCTTGAAGGCTGCTAAGGAGGAAAGTGGTCAGCCTGGCACCCAGGAATCTGGAGGCGGGCAGGGAGGGGAAAAAGAAATCTGATTGGTTCGTGTACTTGGTGCACAGGACCTTCAGGGGAAAGGGAACCGCTCCGTGACCCGCTCAGTCACAGAGGACGGCTGTTTGCCTTATAAAATGGCGTTAGTTGTGCTGGCTGTATTACCAGCTGGGAGCAGCGGGTACCGGTCACACCTACAGACTACTGCCTTTCTCTAAACAGATGTGAAACAGCTGGGGTTTAACAGGAGGCGAGACCTGCTGGAAGAGCTCTTGTCTTTGATGAGCAGGGAGCAGCACCCCAAAGAGGTAAGGAAGCTGTCATGGTTTAACCCGGGTAAACAGCTGCTCACTCACTCCTCCCCAGCGGGATGGGGGAGAGAATCGGAATGGTAAAAGTGCAAAACCTCGTGGGTTGAGATAAAAACAGTTTAGTGGGTAAAGCAGAAGCCCCGTGTGCAAGCAAAGTAAATCAGGAATTCATTCACTGCTCCCCATCGGCAGGCAGGTGTTCAGCTAAACGCCATCGCTCCAAATGTCCCCCTCTTCCTTCTTCTTCCCCCAGCTTTACAAGGGAGCATGACATCCTGTGGTGTGGAATGTCCCTTTGGTCAGTTGGGGTCAGCTGTCCCAGCTGTGTCCCCTCCCAGCTTCTTGTGCACCCCCAGCCTGGTAGAGTGGTGTGAGGAGCAGATCAGGCCTTGGCTCTGTGTAAGCACTGCTCAGCAGTGACTAAATCATCCCTGTGCTATCAACACCTTTCATCACAAATCCAAAGCACAGCCCCATACAAGCTACTATGAAGAAATTTAACTCTGTCCCAGTCAAAACCAGCACAGGAGCTCAGTGAAAAGAGAGATGTCTCCCCACTTGTGTGTGCAGCACAGACTGTATTTAAGTGCTGTGGTGTTGTCCCTGGTCAGTCTCAGAGGTCCAGTTCCAGTGCATATGCCATTACAAATTTCCAGATCTATGTGAGCTTACCCAGGCCTGCTAAACCCTTTGGATTGTCTTCAACCTACAGAGAAACCTCAGATTAACACAGAAGAGGATCACTTCCTCACCAGGGTTTGGAAGATTAATCCAGCCCAGCCAGCCACATCTCTGGGGAAGCGCATGGCAGAATTCAGGGATTTTTGCCAAAGATGTCATGGCAGTAACTGGCTTGTCGAGCTGAAGAAGGTTAAAGGCTTGTGCGTACTGCAGAGCTCTCTTAAGCACAGCTGTCCCTGCAGAGCCGTCTTGGAGCTTGCCTGGTTGGGGACAATTGTCCTGACAGAAGTGAGAGATTTTTCTGCCAGGAGTAACCGCTGTTAGCTCACAGATTTAAATCGCACACGGGGCAGACCTGTAGAATCTGTAGGAGGAATCGCACTGAAAAGGGTATGTTAATTACAGAGATCTGGAGATTAATAGCACGGTCTGTTCGCAGATTCAAGTGGCATTTGCCAAGTGTGCTGAAGACATCAAAGCTGCCCACGAGCAAACCGGGAGGGAGCAGGTCCCCTTGGAATGGACAGGCAGTGCGCTGGGCCACATCGCTCTGTTGTTTTCCAGGGCTGGGAGAACCCAGGACGCTTGGTATGTGTGTGGCTGTGGGAGCTCTTGACTTGCTGACACTGGAACTCAAGGCTGAATCACAAAATCAAAAGCTAATGACTGACTGCCTTGGAACGCTAGTGCAGGCAAAGGGAGGGGATAAATCCTGCTGGGAATGTGATGGGCGTTTTTCTGAATTTTATTGTTCGTTGTCAGCACCAAGTTACAGCTGTCTGTCTTAAAAATGGTTTAGAAGTTCATGTAGCAGCTGGCTTAGAGCATCCTACGGCTGCTTCTGGCAGGGTAGGGTTTGATTATCACTTCACTAAGCACCGCTGATTTCCTACAGCTTCCCATTTTCTAATTTTTAGAGTTCTTTGGAATTCAAACTGCTAAAGAGATTAAGAGTTTAATTAAACTTCTAATTAGAATTAACCCTAATTAAAAATCTAAAGAGAATATTTTTAGAACTCTTCAGAAGCTAGAATTTGGTGTCCTGCATGCTCTCAACTTGAAATACTGGTTAAAATATCTAGCCTCCAGTTTAAGGTTCTATTTTCTGTTAAATACAGATGCTCTCTTTGCACCGATTCATTTGAAACAAAGAAGTGGCAAGGACAGTTCTAAAAATACATCATATTTGAAAGTAAACTTGCCACCAGCTGCACATTTTATTTTTTCTGCACTGGTTAAGATATTCTGTGTTAAACTCATCAATGGTGTTAGCTGGCACACGCTGCATCTGCGAGAATACAGCACGGGATCTGTTTCAGATCTGTGGGCAAGACTAGTTCATGAAATTGCGCTTGCCTGTGTTTGTGGGGGCTTATCCAAGAGGTTTAATATCTGTCCCTGTGTTTTGTGGTGGGTTTTTAAATTATTATTCTATTTTCTTTTGAACAGGAACACGATGGAGTGTTTCCAGCAGATCAATAGGATTCCCACGTGAGTACTTTTAGGTTCTGACTTCAGGTACCGAGTCTCCCCTTTGGCTGAGATTTTGCATTTCTGTTAGAACCGACAGTAGTGGGCTGTATCTTGTTACTCCTGAAGCGTGTGTGTCCGTCCCTGTGAGCCGGGTGTTTGTGTATCCAACTGATGTGTTCCAAGACCTTTTTGTCTCAAAAAGTGTTGAAAATACAAGGGAGGGGTTTAGGTGGTTGATCCTCGAGATGTCACTGAATGAAGCTGTGGGACATGGAGAACATGCCCACATGGAGAACATGCCAGTGAGTAACTTGGCATTAGAAATCAGGCCAAGCAGCGCTCTTGAGAACATCTCATCTCCTGTGTGCTCAAAAAAATTCCAATATGCTGTTAACCAAGCACAGGTGCTTCAGAGGTGTCTGGATTTCTGAAGACAAGTTTATCAAGTGAAATCCTAAATTTTACGTCATACCCTGTTAGGCTGCACGGTTAGCTTTTCTCAGTATTTTGGAGGGAAAAATTCTGTTTGAAGTAGAAAACAGCTTCTAAGGAATAGTAATGCATTAAAAAAAACAAACAAACATGAACAGCTGCTTGGTGCTCACAGAAGTGAACACCTCAGATCTGATGTTGGAGATGGGAATTTCACCAAGATGCACGATGTTCTCTCTGGCTGCCTGCGCCAGCGAGGCTGTGTGGTACCAAAGCCCACTGTTAGTGGCCCTCTGCGCTTGCCCTGTTCTGAGGACTGCTGCTGCCGAGCCACGTCACAGCCTCTGTCTCAGTTTGGGGAGTAGGGAAAGGAGAAGAGTTCTCCTTCTGAAATCGTGGTGTAGCTCAAGGTTTGTGGATGCCATGGGTTATGAATGTGAAGGGAAGGAAAGTAGTTTCCCTGCTGGTACCAAATGGATCGGAGGCTCTTCTGGTTCTACTGTCCCCTTCCTTCCCTTCTCTGCCAAGCTCCCTGCAGCACCAGCTGCAAACACTTGCTTGTTCCCCTGCCTAAAGGCGAGAGGTGTCTCCAGCAGCTCTCACGGGTGACGAAGGAGAGCTGTGGACTCCCTTTGGCATGAAATGGAGGTGGCAGAGCAGCGCCAGCTGCCAGCAGCTCCCCGTGCCCACGGACAGCGTGGCAGCCTCTGTCAGTGAGATTTTAAAGTCCTGTTTTATACTGTTCCTTCATCGTTGCCAGCCACCTAGAAGAGGGTGAGGGCCTGATTTGGGGACTGTAAAGAGGGGAAGGTTAGTCAGGCTGCTGCTAAGGTGGGGTCCTTATCCTGAGCAGTGAGCTGCCGCCCTCTGTTTTTGTGCAAGGAGAAGTATTGCTTTGTGCTAGGATAGGAGTTCCCAAGCGCACCACGTCAGTACGGGGTGAAGGCTGAGGTGAAACTCCTCAGGAGCAGAATTGGGCTGGTTGAGCGATCTGAAAATCTGTCACCTCCTCCTCTAAAGCACCTGCTGTAAGTGAATGGCCACCTCAGTGGTGGCCCTGTGAACTCTTTGCCTTTGCTTTTGCAGTGACCAGGTGATGGAGGAGTTCTTGAACTGTGCTAAACAAACCAATTGCCCAGATGAGGCAATTAAGCTGGTAAAGCTGGCAGCGTCCCTCGGTCTTCCTTCATCTCAAAGGCTTAAAAGCAGAACGGAGAAGGAATTTGAACTCTCTGAAAAGCAGAAGTAAGTTGGAGTACTTCATGTTACTGCTGAAGGGGTACAGTAACCAGGGTGTTGGAGGGGCAGTTCCTGTGGAAAGGCTTCTCCACCAAGGCAGCAGAGAACTGGCTTCAGAATGAGGTGCCTTCGTGTTGACTCTGGTCAATTCACACCCCCAAAATAACCCCTCAGTTTTTGATCCCATGCTGTATCCATCCCACCTAGGAGGGAAGGTAACTTTCCATGACGGGGTTAGCCTTACCCACCCCTCAGATCTGCTCTCACCTTTCCCAGAATCTTCCTAGCTGGGTCTGGCCACCCAGAAGACACTGCAGGCTAGTGAAAACAGGGAAGTGGTACAGGGTGGCCCTGCACGTGGTTCACAGGTTCTGAGGCTCATGGTCAACCTTCAGTACACCTGGCCAGCCACCATGATTTGTGGCTGAGGTGATGCAGCCAAGCTCAGATGATGGGCTTAGCTTTGAGGGACCACAGTTTGGAGCTGGTGGTCTGGTCCAAGGGAATGAATAAACAGAAGTCCAGCACCCTGGAGAGCTGGCCCACCACTTTCTGGGTAACTGAAGTAGTCTGCTTGTCCAAAAGGAGGTGGGTGTGCTTCCACCAGATGCAGGGTGGACCTGTCCTTTGAGGACAACGGGCATCAGGCAGCCCATAATGTTCCCTTTGGAGAGGGCTTACCCTGTGTTTTAGATAACCTCCTTTCAAGCAGAAGTCACAACAGGTGACTGATAACTGTTTTAATCTGCAGGCAGACACTGGAGAGTATCGAGTCAGACAGCGACAGCAGCGATAGTGACAGTGACAGCGACAGTGACCGTGACTAGCTGTCCCTCTGGCCTTCCCCTCGGGAAACTGAGGAACCGCTGCCTTGGTGCCAGGAGGCTTCTGGGAGAAGTGAAATGACCGAAGGGACGGCTCGTGGGCGGTGCTGATATGGGACCCGCTGGGCACTAGCACGCTGTCCTCATTGGGGCAACCTGGGACCTGTCCTGTGTAACGTTCTTGGTAACTTCAAACACAACGTGGGCTACACCAACACAGCCTCCTCCACACCACCACGGGCACGAGCTGGCTCCTGCCAGGCAGCTGGGGCCTGCGTGAACAGCTTGGGTGAGAGGAGTCCTGCTTCCTGGAGGCCGCTCAGCAGGTACAAGACTTGGACAGCTTGAGCGAGACTTCTCTTGGACCTCCTGTGCCACATTTAATGCCTTTCCAGCTAACTTTAATGAACTACTTAAATATCAAGTTTCCTTTGCATGTAAACACTGCAAGGAATGCAATACTCATCAGCTGTGTGTTATTCCTCATCCGTTTTGGGACAGGCTTTGGACTGTAGATGTTAAAAAGCTACAATTTGTACAGCTGGAGACTGCATCTAATAAATGGCTGGCATAAACTACGGCTCTGTGATTATCCCTGAGCAAAAACTGGTTGATTACAGAGCGTTGTGGCTGCTCTGTGACAGAGTAAGTCAAGTCCATGTAGAAGACAGCAGTAAAGCTAACGAGGTGACTGGGCAGATGGATGACTGCACTGTTCCATCCTCTGCCTTGCAGTACCTGGCCCTCACAGCACTGTGCTGCTGTTCTCAGCTTGTCAAGGAAGCGTGGGGGGGGTTTTTTGAGATAGTTCAATCAATCAATGAGGTTGGAAGAGCCCTCTGGGATCATCGAGTCCAACCATTGCCCTGACACCACCCTGTCAACTAGACCATGGCACTAAGTGCCATGTCCAGTGTTTTCTTAAACACAGCCAGAGATGGTGACTCCACCACCTCCCTGGGCAGCTCATTCCAATGTCTAATGACCCTTTCTGAGAAGAAATGCTTCCTAATGTCCAACCTGAACCTCCCCTGGCGAAGCTTGAGGCTGTGTCCTCTTGTCCTATCGCTAGTTGCCTGGGAGAAAAGGCTGACTCCCACTTCACTACAACCTCCCTTCAGGTAGTTGTAGACTGCAATAAGGTCACCTCTGAGCCTCCTCTTCTCCGGGCTAAACAATCCCTGTACAAATTATCTTGTACAGGCAAAGAAGGTCTTGTTCCTGAGAGGGTTAAACCATGTTCTAGTGGAAAGTAGTGAACAGATGATTTTTTTTTTGTGTAAAAAAAAATAAAACCTTGATGTGCCTGATGCTGCAGGACAAGTAAGAGCACTTCTGCAGCAGAAAGTGGCTTCAGGATAATTCAGTAAGAACAGGATAATTCAAGAACATCTGCTAGAGGGAGAACAAACTACAGCTGCATGGCTAGAGTTACATGTGCCTCAAGTTACAGGAGGGGAGGGGCAGCAAAGCTGCTTGAAGGCACGGTTTGCTCCAGAAAGCAAACAGGCCTGTTACAGGAAGGTGGGACCCGTACAGGTCAAGGGGTAGCTCAGAGATAAAGGGCTTCTGGGGTGGTGATGTGCTCTGTGCTTCATTGTACCAACAATTTAAAACTGGGTCAGCAGGTAGGCAGAGCCACAGCTACTCATTTCAGGAAGCAGATGCAAAGTAAGTTTGATCAATCTATCTTCAGCGATGGTGAGAATTAAGGGAAAGGTGAGAGAAGGAAGGCAGGAGCTTGGGCTTTCTGTGAGCTCTCAGGGTTGAACCAAACTCTGGCTTCTAGACAAATACCTGGTCTTCCAAAACTACAGAAGAGCAGGTCTGACAAGAACATGCAGGGGTCAAGGGCCACCAGAGGGTGGACTCTGACACCTAATTAAGTTACATCTATGCAAGCCTGTACTCAGACATGGATATTTTAACAGCTGTACAAATAATGAGTAGACACATTGATGTATCAATGAAATCTTGCTCCTTGAAAGGAATAAAACAGAGCTAAGTTTTGTCTTCCTCAGGTCATGGAAAAAGGCTGTTCCTGTACTGCCCAGCTGTATTTAATGTTTAAATAGGAGAGTGAACAGCAGGAGAAAGTGGTTGAAGTCTCGTTTTATTCAGCTGACAAAGTGGCAAATCATTAATGGTAGGTTACAAACATGATTTTGGCTGGATCACAAGCCCGCTTGGTAAGATGGGGAAACAAAATTCTTACACAAATTGTAGAACTGCTTCCTGACATTGGTTGTTATAACTCAAAACCAATACAAAGACAACGGGTGGTGAAGTTAAATACAGTGCAAGGAAACAAGACGGTACCCGTGCTTTCACGTCACGCTTCCAGGCCCTGCCAACAGCTTGGTTTGCAACCCTGGGGAGCTCATGGGATTTCTTTCCGCTACAACCAGTTGTGGAACTGCCTCCGAAACGCCAATCCCAGCTCACTGCACTTGAGTTGTTCCCAACCCCACAGCACTGGCGTACGCTGTCAAGATATCCACAATTTGTTTTGTTTCTAGGGTCATTCGCGCTTCGGTCAGCCAGTCGTGTGCCACTCTCCTCGACTCTCCTCGTAACTGGTTGACGAATTTAGCTGCCAGCTCCAGATCTCCGTGTTCGATGCAATACGAAGCGTAAGAGAGTAATTTAAAGGTATCGAGGTCATCGGGGCTGAGCTCAGCGGGTGGCTTCAGCTGTTGGGGGTGAAAGACCAGCAGCGACTGCAGGTAAGACAGGAAGTATTGGTACAGGCTGTTCCTCGTTTCATCGATCATAGCCACTCTTTTTGCCAGTTTTTGGACTGTGTAGAATCGTGCTCGAAGGGCCTCTTCGCTGTACACGCCCCGCGTCAGGGACTCCTGAGGGAGAGCTGCTGTTAAGGCTTCTGTAAACGCATTGTCAGAACAACTGACTTTGATGGCCTTCACCGCGCTCGCCAGCGGCTCTGTGGGACTATCCCCAGAGGCTGTTTTCATGCAGTATTTGAGTGCTTCAACAGAAAGCCAGAGCTGATGGGCCTTTCGGGCTTCCTCCTCCGCTACCGCGTGACCTGCAAAAGAAGCCAAGGAGGGGACTCGGTTGGGACACAGGTACAGGAAGAGTTTTGAACACCAGCAGCAAAAGCCCTCCCTCTCCACACTCCGCTTTCAAAAGCGGCCGCCCCCTCGGCACTGCATCTCAAAGCAAGTCTGCAATTCCGGGTCAGAACACGAGGACAGCTTTGGTTCGCTGGGTGCTCAGCAGCGTGGCAAACCCAGCCCCGCGAGCTACGCGC
Organism: Nyctibius grandis; assembly: GCF_013368605.1. NCBI lineage: Eukaryota > Metazoa > Chordata > Aves > Nyctibiiformes > Nyctibiidae > Nyctibius > Nyctibius grandis. Next base: position 6,641,911 of record NC_090663.1, on the reverse strand, counting down.
CGAAGCCTGCGCTTAAGCACCCGGGTTTGGTAATGGGCCTTAGGGAATCGCGACTTCAGGCCTTAAGGAAACGCGACTGCAGCGCTCACTCTCGACTGCCTGCTCGATCCCCTTCAGCCTGGCGTAGGCGGTGTTTATATCCAGGGTGAAGTTGTCGAGCTGTTCCTGAGTAAGGCGTCGGAACTGCATTTCTTGTTCACTGAGTTTCTCCGATAAGTTCTGAAACAGCGAGATACAAAACAGGTGTTTCTGGTCTGAGAAGTGATATTTAACTTACTTTTAAGGTATGTTTCTATAAATCTCTTGTTCTTGCTAGGGACAACACATACAGGAAATACAATATACTAGTAAGAAGCCTTATTAGAGTGAATTTAACAGTTACTGCATTTGTAATTATCAAAATTCCCACCCATAGCAAAAGCTTTTCAGACAAGTCTGAATAAAACCTACACATTCAGGCACTTTATTTCATCTCGGGATGAGCAGGCCTCCCTCCCCAGCCCGCATTCCAGTCTTTCGGAAGATGGTTCAGGAGTGTGAAGGGCAGGGCAAGGGTCCAAACATCCCCCTAATCTCCGGACTCTTCTCCCCTACCTGCTCAAATTCCACCTTCAGATCCTGCTCCTGGATTTTCAGAACGTCTCTCAGATGGTCTGTGTGGGCAGCAGCCTGCCGCCGGAGCTGGGTCCTCATTTCGTTCTCCATCACCTCTCGCACTTCTTCAACCTGTACACACACGAGCGGGTGTTATTACACCGCTATTTTTCGACTGCTTGTCACTCATTACCATTACATCATCCACCAGTGACTATCTCGGGTACATTTTATACAAGTGGCATTGACAGAGCCCAGCTTTCACCTTAAAAAGCACCCGGGGTCCATTTCTATAGCTGCACCTCTTCCTAAAGATGTTAAATAGCTCCAAAGCCCACAACGCCTGTACCTGGTGGTTATACTCACTAGGCACTTAGTCCAGTTATCAAAATACTACATAGAAGATACAGTAACATGACAAACTAAACACGCTGGTGTTTATAAACAAGCTCCCAAACAAAAGGCACTTCACCTTTTCCCTACACGCTGTAATACTGTCCAAGCTGGACACAGGTTAATGAAACAGTAACATCCCTTTTACCTGACCTTGTATAAAACAGCCACTTACAGGAGTGCAGGTGAGCACAGGGGGACATGGGGCAGGTTTATTTAGGAGCAGTTGAACAGTTTTTTTGGTTTTCTGAGGTTTTTTTTAAAAAGGATTGTGTCATTTCCAACCTTGCATTAAATGCAAAGATGACAGTTCAAGCAACTTTTAAGAGCTCTAAATTAATACCTGTTCCTGCAATGCTTTGAACTAACAGGCTGTAGGTGAAATCCTTTGTTTCCCTCATATCAATGCAAATTTTTCAACAAATGGCCACTGCTTAGTCTCATTTTCAGGGGCACGTATGGGAAAACAGCAGGAATATGTGGCACAAGGATCTGCCTGCAATACAGGATCTCAAAAGATAAAACCTTCAGTGCCCAGATTCCTACACTGCTAAGTTGCACTTGCTTCGTGTCCAAAGCAGCACTAAAACTCTGAGTTTTCATAGTCCTTTTGAAAGAAATCAAATCCCAAGCCACTGGCAAAGACGGAAAGGACATGGAGATACCTCCTGGAGGCAGGGCGGAGGGACTGCATACCCTTGTGATGGCCATGCTGGGTCAGCTCAAACATTCATTTTGACCCAGTCACCCTTCTCCAGCAGCAGACAGGTAACATGAGAAAGTCACTCCCTGGTTCGCCGGATGACTTTTACCACTCTAACTTGGCCCAAGTTTCCTGGCTCAACACCTCCTTTCCACACTGCGCCTGGGGGTCGCCCTGCCTGAAGTCTCCCATCACTCAGAACATCCCCGCTGCTCTCCTGTGCTCTCCTCTAGCTCTCCCACATCCTTTTTGAGCCAGAGACCCAAAGAGGTGCATTACACCACTTTACCTTCTTCTCCTGTTCTGTTTCAATCTCACTTTTGTGACGCTCCAGCGCTTTGGCCACAGCTGCCTCAAATGCTTTTTTATCTTCAAGTTTCTGCTTGTCCAGGGCTGACTCAATGTGCTGCTGCTCCCTCACTCGCTGCTCCGCCAGCTCCTTGTTTAACTGGTCGATGCGGCGATGGGCGTGTGCAATGAGGGAATTCAAGTCATCTGTCGATAACTGACCAGCTAAAGAAAACACAGGGTGTTAGGAAGGTCTGTGGGGAAACTGCCACCACAGTGCTTGCCCACCTCCCACTCAAGCACTCTGAGGCTCCACGTGGCTGACCAGCGAGAATGTTTTATGAAAAGTTTCCAAGCACCTCTCCTACGGAGACAGGCTGAGAGAGTTTGGGTGGTTCAGCCTGGAGAAGAGAAGGCTCTGGGGAGACCTTAGAGCAGCCTTCCAGTACCTGAAGGGGCTACAGGAAAGCGGGAGAGGGACTTTTTACAGCAGCTTGTAGTGATAGGATGAGGGGTAATGGTTTTAAACTGAAAGAGGGGAGATTTAGATTGGATATTAGGAAGAAATTCTTTACGGTGAGGGTGGTGAGACACTGGCCCAGATTGCCCAGAGAAGCTGTGGCTGCCCCCTCCCTGGCAGTGTTCAAGGTCAGGTTGGATGGGGCTATGAGCAACCTGGTCTAGTGGAAGGTGTCCCTGCCCATGGCAGGGGGGTTGGAACTGGATCGTCTTTAAGGTCCCTTCCAACCCAAACCATTCTGTGATTCTCTGACTTCAAGCCCCTGACCTGTGCTAATGCCCACCTGGTATCACATTCTGAGCCACACCTACAAGTACTTTCTGTCTAGGAGAGAAATTATCTTAGTTTCTTTGAAGCGATTCATAGCTGTTTTTTACGCTCAATTAGAGGAGACAGTCGACAACTCTGTTTCTTGGTCTTTACACCACCAGGTATCTTCCCCTGTGACAGCACACAGAGCAGCAGGATATGTAAAACCCTGGTGCTGACCAGCTGGGTACAAGCTTACGGAAATCTGATCCTGAAAACACTGAAGCCACTGTGAGAGACAGCCAGGATTAACGTTCTCTCTTCAACAGTCCTCCAGACCAGCTGCTCCCAATCAGATTTCTTACCCCAATCTGTTCCTTTCAGGTTTGGCTACTCCAAGAGCAGCAGGGGCCACAACCACACCTGTTTCTGCTGAGGAGTTTCCTACTTTTCTGCTGGGAGAGGAGGAGGACACAAGCTACGTGTGTAGCATTTGTAGATCTGATCTCCTTCGGATGGCATAGGCTCTGTGAGATGCTGCAGCTCATTTTGCACTGGCTTCCAGCTAAATCGCCTGTATGGAAAACCAGGGACTACTCCTGCAGGGTGCAAAACAAATTCTACAGTGCTTCAGCCATTCTGCTGGTGAGTGACGGAGGAAGGACTGGTGCAGGAGGGCTCGGTGTCCAGCAGGGAAGCTGACCAGCACCACTAAGCTCAGCTGCTGAACTTAACACTGTTAGAAACGGAAAGGGGTTTTACTGCACTCCAGTTTTAATTGGTTTCTTTGATCAAAAGGGAAAAAAATAAATAATAATCAACTTCAGAATCGAAGAGTTAATGAATGCTTCTAAAATCAGTCGTGAAGATTAAATTTGGGGAATCAAGCCAACTTCAAGTTAAATGAATCTGGTTTTGGTGACCCAGCTCGGAGCGGCCCTACGTGGCTTTTCCAGTGTACAAAGCACCCAGACATTACAGCGGCCTCAGCAGGAGCGGGTGTATTCAGCACCCCTCCGAAGGCAGGACTGCTGCGAGGTGCGCCTGCTTGAGGACAAACACCATCACACAGCTAACTGGAACCGGTCGAAGTTTCTGTTTCTCATTGGAGTCTCAGCAGCAGGTATGGACTGGCTTAAATTCACAAAGAAAATTTAAACCTGGCTTTTGCAAGCTGGAACACAGGAGGTTCCACATAAATATGAGGAAAAACTTCTTTACAGCGAGGGTGACCGAACACTGAAACAGGCTGCCCAGAGAGGTTGTGGAGTCTCCTTCTGTGGAGACGTTCAAAACCCGCCTGGACGCGTTCCTGTGTGATATGGTCTAGGTAATCCTGCTCCGGCAGGGGGATTGGACTAGATGATCTTTCGAGGTCCCTTCCCATCCTTAACATTCTGTGATTCTGTGATTTCACAAGCCAGCGATTGCACTCACCTGGGAAGTGCTGCTAGACAGAGAGAGCTTGTGGTTTAAGCCAGACATGCAAAACTAGTGGAAAGGATCCCACAGCACACCTCAGCCTGAAATGTTTTAGGCAGGCAACATTTCACTCCCTTTTGATACTGCCTGTAATTGAAAGTGATGTACCCCACAAACATAAAAAGAACAGAGAAGAGATGACATTCACAAGACCAGCACAAGTTACAGGAACTCACCTAAGTCAGTTACCTCTGCAACAGAAAGAGGAGAGGTTGGAAAAGTTAATGCACATTCACTACAGCAAGTCAGTCATGCAAAAGTGAAATAGAAAACTAAGAGCTTCTTATCTACAGTGACTTAAACCTGAGTCCGAGTCTTTAGGAATTCAGGAAGAACAGTATGTTGAGTATAAAAGTGTCTCTATATTACAGGCAAGATGTAACCCAAAACATCGCAACCACTAGCATCACCTTTGGAACCCACAGGTCGATGCTGAAGTTTAGCCAAAGCAAGGAATACAAGTTTGAAGTAGAAAAGTGCAACAGGACACCGGAAATTTTAGTCTTGACATTTCTAGGTTCTTACAAATCAAAGCAGTTGGTTAAGAAACAAATTCCCAAGCAGCAGCAAGAGCCACGGACCCTAACAAGTCAGTGCCGTATATACACCAGTAGGTCACACCAGTATGAAACTGAGTGCATGGAAGCTACCAGGAGATTCCCTTTCCTCCCTCAAAAGGGCAGTTATCACAAAACCCACGATGTTTTCTCTATGCTGCACAAGGAAAGGCAGCTCGTGAGATTTCAGAACTGCTGCAGTTCTTTGCCTGAGATCTGAACCTAATAGCATAAACAAAACAGAAGACGCCTACTCACTGCTTCTGTGCAGCATTCTCTAGTGTTCAAGGTAAGTTACTGTGCCAGTTTAATTTAGAAAAAACATACACTGGGGTAAGTAGGGTGTGAACAATGAATTCCATCTTTCAGTGTATCTCTCTTTTCAGTGATGATCTAGAGAAATTCAGGGAGTTCTTTACCACTCTGTAATAATGGTGTATTACAATAGTTACAGCGAGTCAGGCAAACACTTGATCAGTGAGCAACACAAATTTGATCTGACTGGAGTGACCTGGCTCTCTTCCTGGAATACCAGGGGAGGGAAGAGATGTTTAAACAACCATATGATATTTATCATACAAGAGCTGCATTTTGTGAAACTTCCAGTTGAGCACAGGTAGTTTCCAGAATTAAGCCTCTCCATAACACCTGCTTTAGATTACTTATGTCAATTGTGAACTAATTTTCACTTCAAACCAACCAAACAAGATGGAAGACAGGACACTGGACATGCAATTCAGGGCCGTAGTTACAGAAACAGTACAGACCGAAGTGACTGGCACGTAACAAGCACAAAGTAACCCTGCAATCGGGGACTTACTCAGCCCCTTCCAGCCAGGCTGTACGTCGGGCGTGATACTGTCAAGCTCTCGCTGAAACTCTTCTCTAGCTGTAGCCACAAGCTCGTGATATTGAGCTACTATCTTGGCCTCAGATTGTGCTGCCTGAACCTGTAACAAAGAAAAATGAGATCACTTTATTTTTCAAGGCAAACATTGAAAACAGAGACATGCCTAATTTAAAGCCAGGTCCTGAGTTAGTGGCAGATACCGTTACCCTCCAGCCCAGCCAAAGCTAACTCACTTGGGGGAGAAAAAAACCCATCCTGTGATATCAAACCTCTCGTATACAGTAATTATTTGCTGGAACTACCACAAATCCATCTCTCCTCACACACACACTGTACTAGATAGCCAGTCTGTAGCCTAGACAGGATCAAAAGAGTATCTTAATTCAGTTTAGATCTTAAAGATCTCTAGCTCTTTTTCTCTGCTTTCAGATACCATACAGGCCTAGTAAGCCAGTCCTGTGATGGCTGCCTCCCTCAGTAAGTTCTGGTGTTCCCACTATTGGGCTAAATTCTCCACTCAAAATGCACCTGATGAATTATCAATGGTGCTGCAAAGAAGAGAAATTCACCTTTACATTTCTTCCCCAGTCTTCTGAGCTGTAAAGTGATTAACCCACCAAGTCATTAGCACAATTTGCTCCTACTCCTCCCTAACCTCACGGTAAGTTCCTCTTGGCATCAAATGGAAAGAATTACAAGTTGCCTACAGAAAGGACAGACGCCAATCAAGCTGGCTGGAGACTCTTCCAGGACAGAGTTCAAGTTCTTCTTGCAAAGATCTTGTCATGGCTGTTCACTGGTATATAAACCAGCTCAAAGACTGAGTATAGTCAGAAAAAGACCCGAATTTACACTTTAAAACTATTTAACCTGCTACAGAGGACCTGGGAACGGGAGGCCTGCACAAGCTGCCAAGCATTCCCTACTCCAATGGCAACTAAAAACAGTCTGTGGAAGCGTTACCTTTTTCACGACATTGTCCAAGTCAACTATCATATGATGAAGGTTTTCTTCTGCAGCAATAATGTGAGATTTGGCTCCTGCAAGCTGAGACTTCTTGGCATTCTCAATTACGCCTTTCATCTTCTCTAACTCTTCTCTGAAAAGAGAAGCAGCTGCTAATTATAACGTGTACAGAAAAGTTTTGCTTTATGCTGTCTGTATTTATAGGAAAAAACACTGGATAACTCTATTGGTGCTCCCATCTACCAGCTCTATGGCCAAGATGCTGTGATTAAAGATTTTTCTTTCCACAACTTGAAACCTAAAGATGTCAGTGTGTCTGTTCCATGTAAAATGAGAATTATTTATAGTGCAATCAGGACTCAAGACTTAGCTGGAGGGGGCAGATGAAAGGAAGTTCACTGAAAGGAGTTAGTATTAGTGAAACGAAGTTAGTATTAAAAGGCAGATATTTCCATCACATAACAGAGCATCAAGGAAACATTTTTAATATAGATGGCTTGACTCTTGCAGAAGTGTTTTGGACATGGTGACTGGTGGAGATAAATGAGAATGGGAGAAAATTTAGAGAGCTCTGTAAAGATAGATTTTTTTTTTGTAATTAAAGATTTTTTTTTTTTGTAACTAAGAAAGAACAGCTTTCCCCTAGTGTAATTGGAAATCAAGAAAAAAGGGAAAAAGTGTTTCTTTTCCAAATCCGTTCAAACCAATGGAGGTTTCTAATGACCTCAATGGAATAAGGAACAAGCTTTAAAATAAATACATAAATAAGTAAATAAATAAAAGCAAAGGCATCCAGTAGAGCAATAGGGAATAAAAGCTAGCACATCTGGGGTTTGTGTTAGCTTTGTTTTACTCTTTGAAAGCTCAGTTACACCTCCTAACTATTTTTAGTCAGCACAACTTCAAAGATAAACAGAAATTTGTAACTTCAATAGCAACTGTGCAACTTCAAGGATGATGTTGCCCTCTCCACCTCAAAAGCCTCAATGGGTTTCCAAATTTATTGCTATCCTCATTACAAGGGCAACTTGGAGATATTTGTCTGTCATGATTTTTGCTGCTACAATCCCTACGCAATGAGTCTGCACACCAGACTTGGTGCACACCAATGCAGCTCATACAGAACCTTGCATTACGAGCAGTGCTCCATTTCAGAATTCAAGTTTTTCTTAGACACGCACTTAATAAAAATCTAACCTTAAAAGCAACTCTGCTGACAGATGGAACTGCCAAACAATGCTGTAAAGTTTAATTTGTCATTACAACTAAAAGAAGCTAGTGATGTTACTGACTCAGTACACAGAGAGTGCAGTCGTGGAGCCCTTACAATAGGTTTAGTATTGACTAAATTCTCCAAAAAGGATTATGGATTTTTTTTAATCTTACTTGAGCTTACCAACACTATATGTAAGTACTAAGGAGATAAACAAGTTCTTAAAAAGAAGACTAGGACTGTTTCAGGCTCTTTGGTACAGTGAGCACCATGTGCACAAGCACCTAAGATGCACACACTGCAAATTAAAATATTCATTAGTGTATGCGACTTTTTTTGATTTGGCACAAACACGTCAGTTTCCTATGAACAGAGGTGACCGCGTACTTTCTATAAACTCATCTTGCTTCTGCCAGCCCTCTCGTGGGTGACACTAACTTACCACTCCATAAACCTTAAAAACAAGCAACGTACTTGGCTTTCAGAAGGGCGTCAGCAGCTTCATCCACTGCTCTCCTCCGATCCTTCAGCGCTTCCTCCAGCGTGCGCCACTGAGATGATTTTTTCTCCCCAGTAGCCTAAGAAGCACAGATTCCTAATTAGGACCATCACAATCATGAAATAAGAGTTATCAAAAAAAAAAAATGAAAGCCTGTAGAAATTCGGAAGTGGCTACCTTCATCTCACTCAAACTGAGCAACGTCGTCATGTTCTACCAAGAGCACAGCTGGAAGCTTTACACATCAGCTTTCCCTTCCAATGTTTTGGGTTTTTTTTTATTCTCAATGTTTTTCTACACCTGAGCAACAGCCATTTGTCCACACAGAAGAGCTTGCATGAGGATCACTGTACAGTGCCACACCATTTTGGGGGAAAAATCTCTACGTGTATTAAAGTACTGTAAGACTTATAAAAATGCTTTTAAGTTTAATACTTAAAGTACCATAATACTTCAAATTTGCTTAATTTTAAAGTAAGCTTAATACTTAAGCTTAAAAGCAAACTCTTAAGATACTTGTTTTTCTACCTACTAGATGAAATCTCGAGTGCTTCTTTAGCTGCCCATATGCTCCTGTTCGTTTGATTAACCACTAAATTCTATTCTCTGCTCCAGAACTGAAGAGGAAGTGGTGGTTCCACACAAACCCCAGCACTAACACCCCACAACCATGAGCTGGTATCGCTCCTGCACCCCTACTTGTTTCCAGACAAGAAACAAACAATCCAGCAATAAGATTTTGGCAAAGGGAATTGTTCAATGGAATTATCAGGGTGGACAGCATGATACCTTAACTATATTTAGGTAAAAAACGGGCTTGGGAATTAAAATCCTATTAATTAAAATATAACATGAACACTAGCACTGAATAAACTTCAACTTTTCTTCTTGTAAAAGGGAAATAAAGGAGCTGGGAAAAAAAACCCACAAAATTCAAAAGCAAACCCACTGTATTATTCAACTACACCACATTTCACAAATGGAAACATTAGTTAAAACTGTGGTAAAAGTAAAAACGTTGCAAGAAAACTTCCAACTTTAATTGTTAAATGAAAAGTTTTGCTGAACACAATTAAAACCAAAAATTGTCCCCCTTTGTCCAGTTTACCTCAGAATTGTCCATGGCCTCCTTCAGTATTTGCGAATGGGCATTCACTGCTTGCACAGCAGACTCCTGGGCAGTAATCGCCTGAAGGGTTACACGAGCTGTTGTGCTTAGGGCTCCTTCTAGAGTTGCTGCAAGGGCTGGAAAAAAACGAATTCACCAAATTAAACTATAAAGAGCCTTAGAATGAGTAAAGTGACACATTATATCCTCTGCATCTCCTTATGTTATCTTCTATGACCCAAAGGAGTTGGTCTGTTCAGAACTACGCTTGCAGCCTACAGAAGAAGAAAGGTTGCCAGAACATGCTCCTTATTTAGAGGAGCACTAAGGTGCAAGTATGCGCTTACAGCCATGAAGCTACCCAGGGGAAGACCTTTACCAAGTCTCTGCAGGGGGTGCATTTAACCCCATCGGTATTTTCCATCTTCATTTGTGACAATGGTCATTAAGAAGAAACAAGTAAATTTTCCTGTCTTCCACAAGGAAGATACATTCCAAAAGCAGAGTTATTCTTCCCAGCCAAGAAGGTGGTGGACTCAACTATCTGTTCCTATTGGTATAGAAGCACAAATGAGCTATGAATTATTCAAGCAGGAACCAAACCAGAATGGTTAATCAGGGTGAGCAACATCTGCCTTTCTGGAGTCAGACGCTTATTTCTAAGTAGCAGGGTAAGCAAATACACTTTTCCAGTAAATACTCCTCTGGATTTTTTCAGTGTAACACTTCAACTTCTTCACTTAAAAAAAAGTCCTTGTACAAAGCAGACAATAATGCCAAAGCCTCTTGTTTCTGTTCACGTTGCTCTTTTACACCACACAAAGTTCTGGACAGCAGCAAGCAGCAGCAGACCACAACCAGCAGGTCTACTCCGAGCCTGTTAAGTCCAGGCTCGTACATCCTTCTCATCCCTCGTGTGCAACAACAGCCTGAGGCTTGGGCTTTGGCTGAGGACCAAAGCACTCAGAGGAAGCCTAAGTGTGGTCGACACATCTGCCAAGACCCCGTTCCACATGCACAGCGGTTGCACAGGTCAGGTCAGACACAGCACGCTGCGCCAGCACCTCTTACCATCAGCCCTTTCCAAGCACAAAGAGAACAACAAAATAAAAAGGCTGTAGCTCCCACAGCAGGCTGAAGCACGTCCAATACGTGGCCTCAGGACTGTTAAACTCCCTTTCAAGCCTATTTTCACTGCTACACCTATGTTAGCGTTAAACTTTCACTTACTTTAAACACAGTTTCTGTTCAGCATCCTTGCAGTCCGTGTCTCTAGCCTAAACACCCCCAAAGACTCCTTTTCCCTCACCACAGGTCTGCAGAGCCATTGCAGTCAGCCGTCTTTGCACTGCCCCAAGTCAGAAGTCACCCTTCAACACCCATCCAAGAGGCTGGTCTCCTCGCCTCATCAACACCAGCTGGAGGACAATATGGAAGCTTTCTAACACTGCAAGCAGTCTGCAGCTTGAGCTGGGTTTGCTTTCAGAAGGTAAGTATCAAGGTAGCTGGCTACAGATTGCCCAGACGTGCCAGACAGCAAAACACCATCTACCAAAAAAAATTTCTCTATTTTTCTGGCTTACGCTGAGGCAAACCAGGAAAGGACCCAAAACTCCTGATTTAAACAATCATGCTGCAGGCAAATCAATACCAAACAACAACCCAGAAGTATTTAAAATCTAATAAACCAAGGGGTGGGGGGTGAGGGGGAAGCAAAACTTGTTGTTTTGAGCAAGATACACAAGAAGGACATGAGTTTTGGGATACAGGAAAAGCCAGACCACCTCTCAGTACTACAGCTGGATTAATAGGTCTGACTGAGTTAGAACCCAAGCAAGGAACTGTCATAGTTCCCAACGCAGAACCTACAGGCAACTCTTCACAAAGCCTTGACACATTGTCCCTGAACCACTACCGAACAAGTCTAGGCAGCAGCTCTGCAGCTGAAGGACCTGGGGATCCCAGAAGATGACAACATGAGCACAGGCCAACAGCGTGCTCTGGCAGCACTGAGTCCTGCCCGTGAGCAGGGCTGCATCAACCAAAAGCACATCCCACAGATCAAGAGAAGGAATGATTTCCCTCTAGGTGGCACTTACAAGACCACATCTGGAATACAGTGCCGCATTTTGAGAGACTCAATAAGATACAAATAAACTGGGGAGAGACCAGGGAGGGGCGCTAAGATGGTTAGGGGATGGGAGCATATGACACAGATGAGAGGCTGAGGGATCTAGGCTGCTTCTAGCCCAGAGAAGAGAAGCTGAAAGGGTATCTTAAGTAATGCCTTCCACATCTAAAGGGGTGTTACAGAAGAGACTGAACCAGACTTCTCAGAGGTGCCCAGAGAAAGGGCAAGAGGCAACAGATCCAAGTGCCAACAAGAGAAGTTAACTGGATGTATCCAGTTCTCCATCATAAGAAGTGCTGGCAAAGCTGCTCAGAGAGGCGGAACAATGTCCATCCTTGGAGAACTTCAAACCTCCAGGGGAGAAGGCCTTGAGCAACCTTCCTGCAGAAGGATCATTATTTATACTTTTAGAGGGTGATCAAACACTGGAACAGGCTTCCCAGAGAGGTGGTCGACGCCCCAAGCCTGTCTGTGTTTAAGAGGCATTTGGACAATGCCCTTAACATGCTTTAACGTGGTCAGCCCGAACTGGTCAGGCAGTTGGACTAGCTGATCGTTGTAGGCCCCTTCCAACTGAAATACTCTATTCTATTCTAACCTGCCCAACTCTCCAAGCAGGGGGATGGACTAGAGACTTTGGAGGTCCATTCCAACCCAAATTTTCCGTCATTCTTTGACTATCAGTTACTTCGTAGTGGGTGGAAGAAGCTTCAACAACACTCATTCTGCCAACACAACACAGGGACAACAAGAAAGAGGTGCATAAGCAACTTAGAACTCTAAAGCAAACACAGTCCAACAATTCTTCTGTCACGTACAACACGTACAGGAAAACTAGCAGTATGGGCTTACCCGATATCTTCTCTTGCTCTTCTTTGTCTTGCTGGGCAAGCCGGGCTGCAACTTCTTCTGGTGACCGTTCTTTTATAGCATGGGAACCTTCAGGTTCTTTACCTATTCAGAAGTAAAAGAGAGTTACGTGGAGAGTCCAACTTAGTAAATTGATTATTTGTAGGTAAGTAACTTTCTTTCCAAAACTGATTTTTATAGTCAGTATCACTTTATAAATCTGACTTCTGCACAAAGCCATGCTGAAACTACCTCAAGCATTTTCATGTCCATAATTACAAAGGCCAGTCTCATATCTTCTTAAAATTAAAGATAGTAGCATGGATACCTCACATGCATCTGTAGATTTTATGTTGCCTAATTACAAAAATACACAAGATTCCGAAGTGAAAGACAAAGCAAGAAGTGAAAAACACTTACGGGGCCAAGTTTAAATTTTAAGTGAATATCTGTTCTTATTTTTTTTTCCAGTTTTCCTTTGGCATGCTTAAAGAGTCCAGCCAAAATAACGAAAGATTAGTGAGAGGACTACGGTGAATCACAATTATACTCTACTCCCTAGCCTAAGGCTACTTAAAATGCCTTAAGAGTGAGCACTGACCTAAGTAATCCGCTCAGTATCAACACCAAGTCTGTATCTGAACTGAGGAGAGAGCCCCGATCTCTCAGCTCTCAGACTCATGCTGCGACAAAAAACATCAAGTTACCTTTTAATGAGGCTCATGCTAACTGTGAAGAATGTATATACTTAGTGCTGGCATACTTTTTATGAAATGTGTTCATACATAAATAAATTGATATAATCTCATTTGAAAGAGACTATCATACAGAAGCTAGTGTTTCTTGTTGAGTTAAACAATAAATGCAGTTTCTTCACTTGGCCCTGGGCAGACACGCTTTTCTGAACCTCAGTCTGAAAGCCGCAAAGAGCAGAGGCAGACTGGACTGTACAAGTTCCAGTTCAGCACAAAGGCAGGCTTTCCGCTTGCCTTCACACCTATACCTGTCCCAGGTAAGAATCTCAGCTTCTTAGTATGTTAAAAATCTATTAACAGATGATTAAGTTGTTTCTTCTGCAAAAGGCACAAAGAATCAGGCCTTTAAAAACTGACAAATACCAAGACAGAAGTAAGAATTTATGCACTCGAAGCTACAGGATTTTGTTTTTCTTCATGGTGTTCACATGATTTTTTTTCACCTTCTTCAGTCTGTATCCCCGGAGCTGGCACCGACATGGCTACACCTGTTGCAGAGATGATCTGTGCTGCAGCCTTGCCTGCTGTTAAATACAGTTATAGAACAAACCCAGTTAGTATGTATGAGCTATAATGTAAGAACAGGGATGTAAGACTTAATTTTTTCCCTCTGTAGAAATACGTTATTTGGACACTGATATTATTAGTTCTAGAAAAAGAGAATTTCCTGGACAAACAGCAACCAGGTATTATTTACACATACACACACATGGCCATGAGAGATGAATGTAAAAGATGTCATAACAGCTCCTCTTTAAACCAGTTCCATTTGATCTGGCTTTACAGGACCTCAGTAATTATCCAAAATTAAGTTTCTTGCGCTTGCAAGAAGAAGAGGTAAATGGCCTTAGAGTGCAGCACCCAAAGTGCTCTTCCTGCTGAGTCTCATGTATCTAAACTGTGCAGGACAGTCATTGTTTGTGTTAGATTCCAAATATTCCATAAGGTAAATAAATTTCCCCCAAAAATAGCCAAAAAAGGAAAGCTAAAGCCATTTTAGACAGATCTTCTTACGACTGAAAGACAATAACATTAATTCTAAGAAATTACAACATACTTATCTTCAATCACTCCAAAGGACATTTTAATCTGCCCTAGGATGGATGACGTAAGAGATCATTAAATCTTTTGCTTCTCTCTATACAACATTCTGTAAAGTTACCTTCTTTTTCCTCCGAAGGAGCAACAGCTTCTGTTTTGCTTGTCTGGGATTTGGTAGCGGGCTGTTTAGACTCTTTCATTACTTCTGCTACAGATGAGATCTTCAGTGGACCTTGCTGTATCTTGAAAAATCAAAAATAAGAAATATAATCAGTTTTCCAAACAGCCTGTGTCTCACCGATTCCATTATAATGGAAAAGAAATTGTCTGAAACAATTCCAGAAAGCAGATTCCAATTATTTCCCCTTGGACATTATTAGTCCACACAGGTATACCTTAAATTAATTCAGTTGACATTTGTCCTCTTAATTTCATACCTCTTGAGCGTTTATCATCAAAAGATTAGAACATCAGTCTTCCCTACCCAGTTCAGTTTTTCAGGTAACTGCTCCAACAGCTTCCTCCCTCAATCATAATTTTCTGTCACCCCTCCCATCCTGCCCAGTTTCTAAGCAATTCCTTTTCAAGTTGCAGTGGAAAATATATATAACTGTTTTAAAGATACGTGTCTGCATGATTAAAGATATGTTTAAAAAGAACAAACGTGATTCTATCCAGTTATTGCTAACAGAAGATGCTACAGGCATGGTATGGGTTTGACAGGCACGGAAGAATCAGAGCTGCAGAGATTCACTGATTTCCCTTTGAAAGGATTCAGATGCTCGTGTTCACAGCAAACGAACACTTACTCAAGCACAGAGTATTGTGAGGTTTTACAATATTAATCCATTAATATCCATCATGCAAAGCCACGAGATAATAATAAAAGCATTTGAGTTAGAGCCATGACTGGGCAGGTGATGACTTTGCCGTCTGACCAGTCTGTTTTGCAAAATTTGCTAGTGCTGGGAGGCATTAAGGGGTTGGATGATCACAGGTGAAGTGTAGCTAAAACCAGAAAAGATACAGTTTTGGTTAACTGATACTCTCCCATTCATTAAGAACAGCTTTTAACTCCCAATTAAAAATATTTTGGGTTTCTTGAAGGTCAAATGGCTTCTGAAAGCTCAGGACAACCGCAGCCAGAACAGCTTTTCAGCATCCTTGGGTAACTGGGAAGCGTTTGCTTTCAGATGCAGGAACAGAGAAACTTCCAGATTCGATTTCCAGAGCTGTGCTGAAGGCGGTATCAGGTTTTCCTTTGTGCAGGGTCACACCACTAAGATTTCAAAGTGTGACGCTTATGCATGGCTCTGTACCATTCAAATCTTCATTCATTCAAAAATGTTCTCAGTTCTCTTTAAAGTAAGTTCAGCTTAGAATAAATTTTTTTCTAATCCTGCTACATCACTAACTACACTGAGTCTCTAGTAAAACAGTTAAATTCCAACATGTCGCCTACCCCTCTCTCTCCCAAATGTATTTCTGAGTACAAGCAGAGCAGTTATTCAGTTAGGATCCTACTAAATTATTTTACTACAAATAAAAAGAACAGTTTTACAACCCACAGACCACAATCACGAGATGATAATGGAAAAGGTACAAGCAGCACTGTTATGCAGCACAAAGTAGCACCTCAGTTTGTAATCCTTCTTAATTTAAAAATTTTTAAAATTCCTAAATTCTTAGCACACAGCAAAATTAATCAGAATTTGAAAACTAAGAGCAGATGCTCTCTTTAAAAAATAAAGAAAAATGAAAGGGTGGGGGTAATTGGGAAACCCTTACCGGTTTCTTTGGCATCGGTACAGTATAAGGTGCAGGACCAAGCGCCATCTCAAAGAGTTTATCAGAGTAGGGAACAGCCTTCTCTACGCTCTCCCGGAACTGCGTATCATAGCTGGCATACAGGACGGTTCCACCTACTCCTCCTCCCACAAACAGGACACTTGCACCAATGATTTTGCCTACAGTAACACTGCGGGGGGGAAAGAAGAGCAAAAGTTATGTAGATTGTATTATATGACAAACATCAGAGAGTTCCTGAGTCCTTAGGTTACAGCTGGGGACAACCACTCTGTCCCAGAAGCTTGCCAAGAAGCCCAGCACTCACTTTAAATCACTTTCAGCACCAGCGACTCCCTGCTACCATACTGGTTCACAACCAACCCAAAGCTAAGACGGCAACCCACAACCTTCCTTCTAAATAACGATCACCTTCATTAGCTTCATTTACATCTGATGGAATCGAATGAGGAACACAGAGAATCATGCAAATAAAAGTTACTCAACAAAAAATTCCCACCACCACCAATCTGCTCTCACGTGCAACTCTGGAGCAGATTCCTCCTTGGTCAACGCAACAGAAGAACCAACTCTACCCCTCCAAAACCACCTACGTACCCGGACTCTCCCGAGGAGGTAGCATAGTCACGGTTCAGTCGTAATGGACGGAGTGACGCTCTCCCACACCGGCTGTTCTGCAAGGGGGGGAGAAGGCAAGAGTTAAGCAGTGAGCACATTGAAAAGTCTCTTCACCTCCAACAGCAGAGGGGTTTGCTCCATCGCTGCACCTTGCACACCCTCTGAAGGAGGCAGCAGCCAGCACTAGAGCAGCAACACTGGACTCTTTTCCCTAAACAAAGAAGAGAGAGCTCCCTCACATGCAGCTTGTAGGTTAAGGGCTTTTTAAGAAGTAATTAGGCATTTTGAAAAACGAGAAAAAAAAAACAACAACCAACCCCCACTCCAGCTTATTTCTGCATTTATTTTGCCTATTTATGCTCCCAACCTTCAGCTTGGGCAGTGCAACTGGGTGAGTTCAGATTCTCTTCTACAATCTCGCGTGCTACAACAGGTCAGCTGTGAGCAGTGCAGAAGACAACAGAAGCTGTTTAAATACTTAAAACTATTAACAACTATATTTAATACTTAAAACTATTTTTATTTCTGAAGACATACAAGCAGTTCTCCTTGAGCTTCCAAACCAAGACTTCCTCTTTAAAAAAATTAACGATGCATCCACTTTGCAGACAGATATCGGATTATAATATAAATGAAATTACTACATGAAGAGTGATATTTCATTATATTCTACTTAAGAAAAACCACATTACCCAAGATTTTCATCTTCTTTATATCTTAGCTGAAAACTAAGATTTACCAGAAAGACTGGTTAAGCTACACCAGCCTACAGAAGGAAAAATGCTCTCCGCCTCAAGTGTTTTTTTGCCCCCACACGAATTGCCAAGAGAGGAATACAGGACTCGAGGGAAATCAGAGTACAAGGCACAAAAGGAAGTTTTCTCAGAGCTGAGATATTTTGGGCAACCAGAAATTTTTTCTTTAAAAAAAGAAAAAGGAAAATTGAGAAGTGCTTCACTACAGCATACCCCCAGAAGGTAAGTTTCTCTATTTTCTTTTGCATATGGCAATAAGTAACAAGCAAAAGTCTTGTGGTTGAGGTCCCATCCTTGTCCAACAGCATAGAAGAAAGGCAGGAACACTGAATTCTTATTCTTTCCAAAACAGCAGCCAAAATTTTTTAATTAGTAACAGGAGCATGTGTACAGCAACAGGAAACGTGCTCTCCTTACCCCTGAGACCTTCACGAGCTCGAGCTGT
Source organism: Nyctibius grandis (assembly GCF_013368605.1). NCBI lineage: Eukaryota > Metazoa > Chordata > Aves > Nyctibiiformes > Nyctibiidae > Nyctibius > Nyctibius grandis. The sequence continues at coordinate 6,624,089 of NC_090663.1, read as the reverse complement.
GCTCCATGGTTGATTTTCTGGTTCACAATGGATAGAAGGGGAGACAAAATAATAAATATATTCTGTAAAGTTTTTGATTATCAGACTTGATTGCCCCAGCAGCATATGCTGAGGCTTCACTGGCCCTTTCAAGGGGAACTTCACTAACAAAAGCCTCTTAAATCATTTTGTAATTGACTGCTGGACGTGCTTCTGAGTCTTGACAGGACCCTATTACACCATGAAGCACAGGATGAGCAAAATATTTGAGCATTATGTGCACAGCTCAACCCAGTAAAATGAAACAGGGGGAAAAAACGTTCTTTTCTATTGATCAATTCAATTTTAGTCCCTTCCAACATCAGTTTTATGCTATTTTGCCTAACGCTCACCTGGAAATAGGCCATCACTCCCAAGCCCCTCACCAGGCTTTCACAGAATCACATCACAGAATCACAGAATGGTTTGGGTTGGAAGGGACCTTGAAGATCATCTAGTTCCAACCCCCCTGCCACAGGCAGGGACACCTTCCACCAGACCAGGTTGCTCAGAGCCCCATCCAACCTGGCCTTGAACACTGCCAGGGAGGGGGCAGCCACAGCTTCTCTGGGCAACCTGGGCCAGTGTCTCACCACTCTCACCGTAAAGAATTTCTTCCTAAGATCTCATCTAAATCTCCCCTCTTTCAGTTTAAAACCGTTACCCCTCGTCCTATCACTCCATGCCCTTGTAAAAAGTCCCTCTCCCGCTTTCCTGTAGCCCCTTCAGGTACTGGAAGGCTGCTCTAAGGTCTCCCCGGAGCCTTCTCTTCTCCAGGCTGAACAGCCCCAACTCTCTCAGCCTGTCTCCATAGCAGAGGTGCTCCAGCCCTCTGATCATCTTTGTGGCCTCCTCTGGACTCATTCCAACAGCTCCGTGTCCTTCTTATGTTGGGGGCCCCAGAGCTGGACGCAGCACTGCAGGTGGGGTCTCACGAGAACGGAGCAGAGGGGCAGAATCCCCACCCTCGACCTGCTGGCCACGCTGCTTGTGATGCAGCCCAGGACATGGCTGGCCTTCTGGGCTGCAAGCACACATTGCCAGCTCGTGGTGAGCTTCTCGTCAGCCATCACCCCCAAGTCCTTCTCCTCAGGGCTGCTCTCACTCCATTCTCCGCCCAGCCTTGAGATAACCTTTCTGGAGGTTATCCCACCCTGCGCCACGGCAAGAGGGAGCTTAAGGCAACTCACTGGCCTGTCCTTGCTCAGGCTGGACTTGCTTTCCAGGTGATCACGGAGGCTGCCACAACTGTAACCTTGGTACCCGGGCCAGTTCATCCGTTTTCACGTTGGCTACAGCCCTTCTCACACCTCGTGATGGCACATTACACCGTGCTGATTTAGCTCTCCTACCTTCAGTAAACACATCTGCTCCTGCACTTCAGAACAGGCTGCGCTCAGGCAGCGAGCAGGGCGGAGGAGAAACCTTGCTTTGTACATCAGAAGAGGATTTTTGTGGGATTATTGGTTTTGTCCAGATGCTCTTTGGACCAGATGATCTTTCGAGGTCCCTTCCAAGCTTGGCTGTTCTATAATTAGCCAAATCCTCATTTTTGTTCATCGTTCATCAAGGTGAACTGAAACGCAGGCGCTCAGTCTGCGCTGTCAGATTCTCGCAGTAGTATACGATAAATAAACCCAAAACAAGTCCCACCAGCTCTTTCTTTCAAGATGCTGCAAACAGAAATTCCCACAGCTGGCCAGGGGAACAACAACTGAAAGTCTTTAGGTACCAAAGTTTTATGAGCAGAAGTCCAAGTCTAATTTTCCTCCCTCACATCCAAATACACTATTACCTCCAAAAATCACTGATTTTTAAAAAAAAAAAATTTTTAAAAGTAGCACTGCTCTCTTTTCACCATCATAATAATCTTGCTTATATTTGCTATATCACCATAATTTGGAAAATTACAAGTAGTTTCTAATCTCCCATTTGCATAATTTCCAGGAGTTTTTAATTTTTTAGACCTATTATTTATTTGTAATAATGCCTCAAGGGATTTGGGAGAAATGCATCATACATGGGTTGCTATGCCCTGTGAGAGGCAGAAATAAACCATTTGCTGTTCTGCAGAAGACAGAGAAAACCCTTTGGATAAGGCATCAGGCAGGCAGCACGGAACCCCGCAGCAAGGGCACTGCAGGGCAGCTGTTGCCATTTCGCCCTCCTCTTCCAGCAGTTCTACGTACTATTTCTTTCACCTAACTTCTTAAATGCTTATTATTTTACATTCATTATCTACTATTGTATCACTTTGCAGGGCACATCATACCTTCACTCTGGTTAATATTAAGAGCCCCAGTGAATCCTGCATTTGAGGTTATCCACGTGAGCTCGCCCTGGCAAAGCGCTCAGGACAGGTACAGCACGGCACGGCAGAACATCATTAAAAAAATAAAACCTGCCTTGCAGGCTTATACTTCATGTGTAACTTCAAATAACCAGACACAGGACACGCCATCCTCTGCCTTCACTCAGTCCCAGCTAAACCTCTCCTAGCCACCAGGCTCAAGCATCTGACCCAGAATTTGCACAGAATGAAGCCTGCAAGACACGTACAGTTTTCTGCAACACGGGATTTGTGCATTTAAACAGAAAGAGCAAATCAGAAACTTCACAGGAAGTTCGTCTTCGTTATGATAGAGGTGAGGTGTAACAAGGCTACCTGACCCCAGAACTCAAATTAATTTCCCATCACTCAAGATGGGATTTCTTTGTATCAGCACTAGTGTGGCCAGCAGGACGAGGGAAGTGATCATCCCCCTGTGCTCAGCACTGGTGAGGCCGCGCCTCAAATACTGTGTTCAGTTTTGGGCCCCTCACTACAAGACAGACATTGAGGTGCTGGAGAGAGTCCAGAGAAGGGCAACAAAGCTGGTGAAGGATCTGGAGAACAAGTGTTATGAGGAGCAGCTGAGGGAACTGGGGTTGTTTAGTCTGGATAAAAAGGAGGCTCAGGGGAGACCTTATCCCCTGTCTACAAGTACCTGAAAGGAGGTTGTAGTGAGGTGGGTGTTGGTCTCTTCTCCGAGGTAACAAGCGATAGGACAAGAGGAAACGGCCTCAAGTTGCACCAGGGGAGGTTTAGATTGGATATCAGGAAAAATTTCTTCACAGAAAGGGTTATCAAGCATTTGAACAGGCTGCCCAGGGCAGTGGTGGAGTCACCATCCCTGGAGGTATTTAAAAGACGAGCAGATGGTGCTTAGGGACATGGTTTAGTGGTGGGCTTGGCAGTGCTGGGTTAACAGGTGAACTCAATGATCTTAAAGGTCCTTTCCAATCAAAATGATCCTGTGATTCTAAGACTTCTGCCAAATATCATACCTTTTATAAAAAATTCTCCGCTTCTTTCCAAAGAAAACTACAGAAATACTCCAAATAAGGGAAGAAGAGTCTCTGCAGCACTGCACGTGCAGCTGAAAACATTTACAAACCACTATGATGAAGACCCACTTCTCTCAAAGCCACAACTTCCATAAAATTCCATTAAATTTTTCCCAGTCTCCACCATGAGCTCTCTACTGGGATTTTTCTATACCTAGACCTTTGTGCTGCTCTGGTTTTGGGAGGCAGCAGTTGCTTTGCTATCCCCACCAAGCCACACTCTGCCATCCGGCTCACTCAGTCCGCTAAAGCATCATCAAGGACCTGTTACCCCACAGTCCTGACCAGGTCCAGCTCTCCTTAGACAACTGGATTTTTTAACCTGTAAAGGAGTATCTTAACATCACAAAACAGAAGCAGACTTGCCTCACTGCCAGCTTCCATATAACATAGATGTAAAAAAGGTTTTATTTCCATTCTTAAAAAAAAACATTGTTAAAACTTGCCACTCACAATATTTAAAAAAAAAAAACAAAACCCCAAACCCAAACCAAACACACATTTCTTTTTGGGCTGTATCAAAGCAAAACAATCAAGTTTCACTAGCTGAATAGCAAGGTATGAGCGAGGTGTCATCACTCACAATAATGCCACTGTCAGGTCTGTGGGCAGACGCTGAGGCTCTGGCCTGAGCTTTAGCTAACTGAACAGGGCGAGAGAAACTCCTAAACATGACACGAGATGCACCGAGTCTCATGTCAAAAAAAGAGGGACGAGAGAGCTGAAGGGGTAGTAAAGACAGGAAAATGGAAGACGGTTAATAAGATATTAAAACTGTGTCATTGTGGCCTCCTGAAGATCATCGCAGCTGCAGCAGAGAATAAACCAATGCTGCTGCTCTGGCAAGAACATCTCTGTTGAATGTGCTCCCCTGGGCAGAAGGATGTGGGCAGCGAGGCTGCCTTCCCTTCTCAGCAAGCCAACAGGCAGATGGAGCATCCTGCTGTCACTGCATTGGTGCCTCTTCCAGGCCTGATGGCATCAGCATCTGCCCGACAACCTCTGAACAGCCAGAGGACCTTGCTTCCATGATGACAGTTTTCACTGCTTGTGGAAAAACTACCTGGTATTGTCTCAGATGAAGTTAGCACTTTTTGATTAGAGTCCACACTTTTGCATCTCTTGCAAAACAAGCACTATAATTAAAACATTTCTTATTTCCAGTTTCCAGCTCTTTTGCCACCCAAAAAGAAACAAGTTTTAGTTGCAGAAAGTCCATGGGACCAGCAACAGTCTTCACGTGTATACACTACAGTACGCCACAAAGCTTCCCCTCAATATGAATCAAAAGAAGCAAAACTTATAAAAAACTATTTCATTGCATGCCCACTTTTGCTGTCCAAACTAAATCTCCTTTATATTTGGTCTTATCAGGAAATATGAGAAGGGATAAAGTAAAAAAAAAAAGTTATTTTTTGAAGTAAGGGAACAAACTTCACAGAGTGCTGCAGCATCTCCACGTTTACACGGTTCTTCCACTGAACGTTTATAGACTGAAGACACACTCCTGAGCTGCAAAGCACAACGCTGGCTTTTCCAGTGCTGCACAGTCATTCTAGACACATTCTTTTAAAGACTGAACACATGCAAATAGCCCTGAGTGATAAACATCCGCGAAAGCCTGTTTTCTGTCTTCTCAACTCCCAGCTAAAACTTTCCACAGGCCTGCAAACCCACAGCCTGATTTTAGTGGGTGTCAGATGACCTGGCCTGGAGAAACCTCCAGCCTTATAAAGCGACAGAGGAAACGCCAGCTGCTGCGGTGGAAAAGGTTGCTAGCTTAGCTTTAAAGCGGGTACCTGTCAACTGCAGAGCCAGTGAGGACTGAATGCACAGCTGAACTGTGTGAACTGAGAGTAATGAACACTGGAATGTAGAGTAGAATACAAAAGTGATCTGATTTTTTTATTACTGTTAAGCAGACACCTGAAATACAAGTTGGGGCCTTAGTAGAGGAGTCACCCTCACCTATAAAGCCTTGTAGCTTCTTAAAGTTGGCCGACTGCTTTAAAAAGGCTCCGTAGCGTATTATTGTCCTAATCTCTGCTGACGAGGAAGGGCAACGGTCCAGAAAATACATCCAACGGGCACTTTTCCCCCCAGCATCGCATATTCTCTCCTCCATGTCTGACTGTGAGAACTAAAGGATCCCCGTTATGGCCACTCGGTACCACAGGCGCCCTCACACCTGAAAGCTGACGCTCCTCATCACCCTGAACACCGGAGCGGCCGGACACACGGTGGTCAAACCGGGGAAGGGCTGTGAGGTACCGGGTACCGCAGGCCGGGGCAGGGAACGCAAGGTCACGTCCTTCCCCTCCGCTGAGCGGGCCCGGCCGCCCCGCCACCGAGGAGCCGGCCGGCCGTGTGCCGCCGCCGAGCCCCGCCGCCCCTCCGGGTTGCGGCCGGCGCCCCCCGGCGCTGCCCCGAGGCCAGGCCCAACGGGAGCGGCGGCGGCGGCGGGCCTGGAGCGGGCAGTTAACCGCTGAGGGCACTACAGCCCCCAGCATGCACCGCGGCGCGCCCCACCCCACTTCCGCCGGGGCCACCACCCAGTTGGAACCCCGTAGCGGACTACAAGGACCGGCATGCCTTGCGGACGGCGCGCCCCTCCGCCCCGCGCAGGGCTGCCGCGGTGCACGCCGGGACTCGTAGTTCACCCGACCTACTGCCTCTCAGCCCCCGCCCGCCCAGGCGCCCTGTTGGCGCTCGCGGCCGCCCCTCAAAAGCCCATCAGCCAATCGCTGGCCGCGCGTGCGGAGTCATTCAGAGCAGACTGAGCCGCGATTACAGGGCGCGCCGCGCCTCGTACCCCCCCCACCCCGCCCCGCACTGTCTCCGCTCGTCCCCGCCTGCAGGCCCGGCCCGACCCCTGCGAGGCGGGCGGCCAGGCCTCACCGGCCGAAGGACAGGCGGCAGCGAGGACGACTCGTGGGGTACCCCCAGGGCTGCACGCCGCCCGCCGCTCTGCTCACCTGCGCGGCCACAGCGAGCCCCGCTCTGTGACACGCCCGCAGCATGGCCTTGGAGCCGGGGGAGGCCGCAGGAAGGCGCCGTGCGCGGTGACTCCCAGCACTGCCTGCCTCCACCCCCCCACCGCGAGTAAAGCGCGGCGCGCATGCGCGGCGGCCACTCGGGTTTCCGCTCCGTCGGGGGGCGTGGCCGCTGCCAGTGGAGAGTGACGGGCAGTTCGCCCAATCAGAGGGGACTGAATAGGCCGTATGCAAATATTGCTTCCCGCCGCCGTCGCGGTGTCCCTGACGTGGGGCGGCCCCGGTGGCACATGCGCGGGACAGGGGTCCCGGGGCAGCCCCGGTGGGGCCCCGCGGGGCGGGCAGCGGGTATCACCGCTTACCACCGCTCCTGCGGTGGGGGCTGAGGCGGGCCCGGACCGCGGTGCCCCTTGTAGCGAGCACAGGGCGCTCTGAAGCCGCCCCTGTCAGCGCCCCGCGAGGCGGAGCACGGCGCCGCCCCGCCCCCGGCGCAACGTGACCTTCGCCGTCTGCCGTACCCAGCGCGCGGGGCTATGGCGGCGGCGCGCGGGGCTGTGGCGGGTCGGTGGCGTGCGGCGGAGGGGAGGCGGGCAGCCATGTCGGGGTGAGGGGCCGCCTGTGAAATGGCGGCGCGGGGCGGTGTTGCGGGGCGTCTCCTGAGGGTCTGCCTCTCCGCAGGGATCCTGGGCCGCTGGGCCGCCCGCTGCCCCGCCGCGGGGCGCGCTCTCTCCGGTCTCTCCGCCCGGTGCGTCACGGGGGTGCGGGCACCGGCGGCGGCCCCGCTGTGGAAACCGCGGCTGCCCGGGGGGAGCCTGCCCGGGGGAGGCAGCCTCTCGCTCCTCAGCAGGTACCGTGTGCGCGGCTCCGTGTGGAGAGAAGGATTGAAAGGACGGTTAGAGCAACCTCTTTGTCTGAGAAACGTCTTGGGCTGCTTTAGCCCTGAGTCTCCTGTTAAGGAAAATGCTTGAAGCAGGATGTAAAATGGAAAATACTTCACAGACATAGGCCTTCAGCCTGGAGAAGAGAAGGCTCCGGGGAGACCTTAGAGCAGCCTTCCAGTACCTGAAGGGGCTGCAGGAAAGCGGGAGAGGGACTTTTTACAAGGGCATGGAGTGATAGGACGAGGGGTAACGGTTTTAAACTGAAAGAGGGGAGATTTACATTGGATATTAGGAAGAAATTCTTTGCTGTGAGGGCGGTGAGACCCTGGCCCAGGTTGCCCAGAGCAGCTGTGGCTGCCCCCTCCCTGGCAGTGTTCAAGGCCAGGTTGGATGGGGCTTGGAGCAACCTGGTCTAGTGGAAGGTGTCCCTGCCTGTGGCAGGGGGTTGGAACTAGATGATCTTTAAGGTCCCTTCCCACTCAAAGCACTCTATGAAAAAGCCTTGTTACAATCCGCACTGTTTCTCTTGCTGGTTATTAACGTTCTAAACGTAATTCTGGAATGCCAGTAACAGCGGAGTGTTTGCTTTTGGGTGTTGAACCGCTTTTATCACATGAAAAAGCTGTTGCATATGCAATAATAACTTTGAGATTAATTTCAGCTAGAGTTCAGCACTGCAGTTAGCATTCATACACGCATATTCGTTAAGTGGTGTGCTGTGATGCTAGAAGAGTTCTTGTTACCCTCTTTCAGACAAGTCACTGCCACTTCTGATTTCTCTTTATGTGAAGAAGCCAGTGATTACTTTAAAAAAAAAAAAAAAAAGATGTTTTATTCCTGTTCTGTTTTTTCCCTATTTTGGGGGTGTTTGTTTTGTTTTGGTTTTTTTTGTAGTGTCACATCTCTGCTGCCAAGTATACTTCAACAGCCAGTGAGGACTCTCACTTACTGTAGCGTGCGGAAAGGAAAGAGGAAGAGCGTGAAAGCTGTCGTCAAGAGGTTTCTACGGCTGCACAATGGCCTTTGGGTTAGGAGAAAGGTAAGATTTTTCTCTTTTTTTTTTTTTTTTTTTTTGGTAATAAAAGCATGTTTACAGTTAGTGGGCTAATTGTTTTCCTTCCGTTAGAGGGCAGCAGCCATTACGGAAGATAAAAAAAAGCTCCTGTCTTCCTGAAAGTGGGGAATGTGTCCTGGTTTGCTTCTCAGTATTCCTGTATATGTGTATTTGCAGCAACCCACTTAAAAGTCTTTGTGTATTTGCTTCTGACAGGCTGGTTATAAGAAGAGACTGTGGAAGAAGTCAGCTGCTCGGAAGAAGCGTTTGAGAGAGCTGGTGTTGTGCAATAGGACACAATGTAAACTCCTTGATAAAATGACCACTTCTTTCTGGAAAAGAAGGAATTGGTATGTTGATGATCCCTACCAGAAGTATCATGATCGCACAAATCTTCGTGCGTAGAAATCTTGGTTTCATTTTTGCAGTCACTCTAGGAAAGAGGTGGTGGTACATGTGGTATGGTCTTAATTTTAGAACATAAACTTGTAATACCTGTTACTTTTCTAAATAAACATATGCATATCATCTGATCAGAATTATGGGTATCAGTGCCCAAAATAAAGCCATATTCAAGATTATCTTGAGCTGCAGTTTGCATTTTACTTAGAGGTCGAGCTAGTCACCTACACGTTCTGATGTCTGTTGGTTTCCTGGGACTGTGTGTAACATATGTACATGGATGAATGCAGTCTAAACATCACAAAAAGTGAACAATTCAACATATTTAATCTTAACATGTTTAAAAGAAACATGCTTAAACAACCCCAGGATATATTTTGCTGTGTGCATACTTATTGGTAGCTCACTGACTGGAGTATCCTTGCAGAAGGGGAGAAGGGAGAGCAGGGTCCCTTTCAGTATTGTTGTCTGTCATGGTACCATGACAGTACCATGCAGACACTAGCATGTCTTCATGCTAGAGAGCATAGGAAAAAAAAAAAAAAGTGTTTCATGGTTACATGCAGTTTTTATAATTCATTTTAAAATGTATTAGCCACTAAATTTCATCACAGGACTCTCATTTTGTATCCTCTGTTGGTTTTTGAGTAGTAGAATATATTCTTTGGGTCCTACACCGCATCTGCAAGCAGTCAGTTTTGAGTATTTTCTTGTTTATTCTTTCTTTAAGCCTAATTATACTTCACACTGCCTATCTCTGATCACGTGTATATGGAACAAAACCACGGATTTATTACAGGGTCCTTTTGGAGTGTACAGTGCAACTCGTCTCTGGGTTCGGAGGTTTTCTCTATGAAACTGATACTCCAGCAAGTGTATGAAAAGCAATTGCTTCTTGCAGCAGCTTCAAAATGTTCACTAATAATTAACTCATTATTAAGCAGATAGATGGTCCCTGCTTAACAGCTCCAGAGCCACCTGTATAGCAAGAGGTGGTTTGCCGTATGAGGCTGTAGCGTTTCAATGAATTCACTAGTTACTCAGAGTGTTCAGTAGCTGTATTTTTTTCCAGTTCATAATACAGAAAGAAGTTCTGAAGGACATGCAGCACTTAGTGAATACATCTATGTACACTCAGCCAGAATTGAGATAAAAATAATACAGCAATCAAAGTAATTATTCTGGCCTGCCAGATACATTGAACAGACTGAAGATGTTTTCTTTTTTGTTTTACTTTTGTTAAAAGAAAAGATTTAAGACTTTATTCAAGATGTGTATCAAGCAGTATAACAAAACCAGCAAAACATCAACTTTTGGAATACTGGTGTAGTGGCCATCCTTGTGAGGCGTTAAGTGTACCATTTCATCACAGATCTTTTCTACCGATCACAGGAAAGAAATGACATGAAGTGCACAATTAGGGTCCTTAAAGAGTTTGTCTAAACGCAAATCCCAACGTAGTGTTCTCTGCTATTTCAAATACAGTGCTAGATGCAAAACAGGTACCCGAAACAGACAGCAAAAAGGAGACTGTGATTAACGAGCATTCGGTCACGCGTACGAGGGCTTCATCACTACATGAGAACACTTCAGAGAGCAGTCAGAGGCAGCAGGTTGTTTACATGAGGCTAGGAAGCATCGTAGCTCTCCAAGCAGCTTTCTCCCTCTCCTTGGGGATAAATAATCCGATTCTCCTTCTGTGCTGGGTTTGCACTTACACAATTTAGATGAGTGTGGGATTAATTCCGAGGAGACAGTGATACACGTGAAGTCTGTCTTGTCTATTTGACGTGATCCTGATTCAGCAATTGGCGTTGGCCGTAACTACGCTGACACTGGCCCCTGCAACGAGAAAGGAGGCGTGGAGGACTGCACTCAGCTGCTCAAGCTGCTTCTCCTCATAACTTGAGGTGAATTTGTGGTAAATGGGTGAGGTAATTCACAGGCCTATTTTCCATGGACCATCCTCAGCTGCAGTTTCCTTCCCCTCAGCCTCAACTTCACTTGCTCGAAATAACGCATGTTTCACTCCAGCCTTGTGCCGGTTAAGGGCTGTATTTTCTAGGGCGGGCCTGTTTCTTTCAGGGTTGCACTCTCCAGGCCATCTCTGAGAAGGCAGGAGGTGCCTGCCTGCCCTACAGCACCGATCGCAGAGGCCAGCTGCCGGAAAGGCCCCTGTAACCAGGCTTTTCATACTTACACCAGATCTGTTGCTATTTCAAACCATCAGTGGAAAGATTGCTTGTTTTGAGGAGGAATAATCTGCAAGCTGTTAGCTGGCTTGCGCCCTCAGAGCCTGAGCTGGGAGGAAGGTGAGCTCCTCATCCACACTCGCCTAAGAAGCCACCATCCACATGTCCTCTCTTTTGCTCAAGCCCTGCAAAGTCTCGTTTGCCAGGCGGGGTCAGGGTCAGCGCAGGAAGGCGACTCGCTGAATCGGGCTTGTTCCTTAGCAGAGACTCAAGAGAAAAACTGGAAGACAAGACTTCCCGTCCGGTGGTTATTCTGAATGAACACAGTAGCCGCCAAAGAGTGACATGACAGACTTGGGGCAACACCTGCAAACAACCTGTGTGCGGAAGGTGAGGAATCGAAAGCAAATGACCGTTCTCTTCTGTATACAGAACACTACAGCACTAAGTGTACGTGGGTAGGCGTTCACATTTCTTGTCTATACACAAATATACAGCTCCGTTGATAAATTAATACATTTTTGCCAGAGATATGAAAAGGTTTATTTTTCTCATTTATACAGTGAATGTTTTGAGAGATATAAGGCAACTCCCTTGTCAACAATTTCACCTCAGCACTTAAGAAATGCTAAACAGTCGAGTTTACAGTAAAACAGCAGATTAGACGCACATCTAATAATTTTAGTGAGAATCAATCTCAGCGTGTCTGAGAACAGAATTTGTCAGATGTTATGCAGCTTTATGCTGTTGGGGTTTTCTGGCATAATTGAGTGCAAACTTGTCAGCTTCTTTTTTATCTTATGGCAGCCCATTGCAGAGCAGGGAAACATAGCTTGCTTGCCACAGGATTTTATTTTCTGCTAACACTGCAGGCAGTTCTTCTATTTCTTTGTAATGTTTGCCAAAAGAAATCAAATAAAGTCTAAAGCTGCTTAAAAATATAATACACAAGCTTAGCTCCTCAAAGCTTTTGCCAAGTATCTTCCGAGGACTGACTCTTCTGTAACTGCTATTTAGACAGTTTTGTTGGGTTTTTTTTCAATTTACTTTCTGAAGACTTTTTCCTTCTTACCCACTGCAAAATGTGATTGAATTAGCACATGTAAAGGAAATAAAATTCTCAGGTAATGAGGCCAAGTATTGTGGCAGACACAGGAAATACCTGCTTGCTTTTTCCACTTCCTTGCCAGGTCAGATAAACATTTGTGCGTGCGCATAATTTATTTCTCTCTTCCCCACAGATGTAGGAAGCTCTGGGGGAAACCTCAGGGATCCATCAGACAGGGACAGCTGGGATATCAATGCATATCCGGCAGAGAAATGGTTTCAAAGGCCACTTCAGATTTATCTCTGGCCTGATACACTCCAGCCGGCTGTTGGCATCCTGGACTGCTGCACCTGAACTAGATTATCCATGATGGCACGTTCTACATAATGCTAAATGTTTTTCTAGTCTATGTGACAGGTACAAGAGCAAACACAAAGGGCCACGTAATTAACTTATGTGTGAATCTCACATGCTCAACACTTACAAGAGACACCAACTTGAAGCACAAACACACAAACCCTACCACGTCTTCTTCTTCTTTTATATTTCTCATTTACATATGGATACAAATACACCACTCCAGCTGGTTCCTGTGGTTCTAACCAAACGCCATGCTACAGGTGAAACTCCAGGCTTCAAAAAGCAGCTCAGACCCAGCGCCCTGCTCTGCTCGTGCAAGTAGAACAGCAGCACCTCACCAGGAAAGCAGAGCGCTGGGACCGACACTGTTGCAGGCAGGGAAGAAAGGCGCGTTTTCCCCTGGAATTGCGTCACTAAAGCGATTCTAACTTCTGTCGCTGCAGCTAGTACAAACGTGGATTGCTCACGCTTTAAAACCGGCAGTAGAACATTTGTCACAAGCGATACGATCTAGTCCTTCTAGCCGCCATCGTTTTCCACCCAATGATCTCCTGGCTCAGGCTGATCAAAATTAAGACTCCCCCTTCATTACATCGTTGAAACTATTTCTTTTCTCTTGCTCGTCTCTTCCTCGTCCTCTGTAAGTGGTTCTGTCTCTATGGCTTTTAGCACAATGATTTTCTCAGAATACACGTGATTTACTTGCAGAAAAAGAGTTGCAGCTCAGCTTTCACTAATGAATCATGGACATTTTGTACAGTCAAAGTACTTTGACATTTGTTACATCATTCACAGTCTTGAGGAGGAAGGGAGGGAAGAGAAATCCGTGGCTTCTGCAAATCCACTTCGTTAATGACAAAGCCATAAATAAATACACTGTCAATGTATCATCGTGAGCAACTGATTATTTTTGTTTCCGTTGTGCATTCACAGAGCTAGAGCTATGCAGACACAGATGACAAGTAAACGTACAGCCTTGCAGGACTGGCGCGAGTGGGTGTACACTCTGCAAACGAAACAAAGACCCTTAACCTGCAGGTGTCTGCCAGACTGTCCTACCCAGGTCATGGACAAACGCGAGAAGCATGTAACAGAAGGATACAGAGAGAGGAGAGAGAAAGGCCATGTCTACGATGCTGTACATCAAAGCACATCCATCCCACCGCTGTTTCCTACATTATTAACGAGTAGCTCTTTAAGGCAGAAGAGAGACATTCTGTGGATCTTGGTGCTATTGGCTCATTGCACTCACATTGTTTCAGTGGCAGAGGACGAGGTACTTTTCTTCCTGAAGCGAGGTCTAAGGGTCCTAGGCGGTGCCTGCAGGAGAGCAAGAGAAAACTTCAGTGGCATAATAGGAAACATTTTTTCTTTCCTTAAATCTCACCCATCTTTGTGGCACCTCTGTGGCAACGATCCGTTCCAGGCATGAAGTACTGGAGAAGCAGATCTTGACCCTGAAGGTTACTAATGAATGACCAGCTGAGGACTAACCCCTTTAAGAAACTTGTTGTAGTCCTTTACCCAGGTTACACCAACACCTTCCCCTCTGGCACTTGGTTAGAGGTGTGGCTAAAGATTGCTAATAACATACTGGTCAAAGAAGCCAGGACAAATGGGTGCCATTTACAGCAGCTCTAGGATCAAGGGAGCAAACTGGTGGCAGAAAGCCAGCTCTGGGGGTCTCCCAGCCCATCCTGCACTGTCTAACCCAGCCGCAGCCCCTCTGAGGGTACAGCTCTTTGGGGCACTACAAGGCTGAAGGGGTAAAACACACGGACCCTGTAATTCTCACAAGGCAGAGCTCTTTCAAAAGATCAGCCTCTTGCTTGGGAGACACACCAGACACAATCCATTGAAATGATTTTAGAAGTCAACTATTGCAATTCTGCCTTGCAGCCAGCTGATGCACAGCTTCAAAAACAAAATAGGGGGTTGGACTAGATGATCTCCAGAGGTCCCTTCCAACCCCAACCATTCTGTGATTCTGTGTGTGTGAAAAACGAGCCCTGAACTCCCAGGAGCCGTACCAACTCCATGAAGTTGGTTTACTGTGATTAACACTGTTCCCCAGACTGAGATAGAAACTAGAGTAGCAAACAGAAAAAAACCCTCATCTGCAGTGCATACTTCTTTCAGAGGAGCTTTGGCATGGCATTGTGTCTTGCGAGCTTCACAATAAGAAATGGTTACCAGATGTTGTGGAGGAGCACAAATTCTCAGTGTGGAGGCCTGTCATAGCATCACGTAACACTGCAATGCCTGGTAAGCTCTTCTACTCCATTTACATAACTATCCAAAGCCTTGTTTTCTTTAACAGCATCAACCTATTTACCTGTAACACTATGACAGGGTCTTACCATTTGTAAGTGAGGACTTTGTCATTTCTATTTTATAGGACTTTCCAACCCAAGATCATGCTGTGTTTCCACGTTCCTGTGATGCAGCAAGGTATAAATATTCATATAGATAAGGAACTGCAGTGCAGCAAGGTTTTGTTTAGACTCCATCTAAATCTCTTCCAGCTTGCCCATAAACCAAGGTAGTTTCTTGCAGAGATGGGATTAATTCAACACCCCACCCCATCTTCCAAGCCTGAAATCTTACCCCAAGCTCCCACTGTGAATCCCCAAAAGCCCAACAGACCTGGATGGGACAGCTGCATCCAGAAAGGCACAGCTGGAGGAGAAAAGCTGAGGAAGAAAGCTGTTGTGTATGGCAGTCAGGGATCCTGCACCACACCACACTCCACAGCTGCTGGCTCTGAGTTGCTATCTGTAAACCAGGAGCCCTGGGACACAGCTGGACAACTAGAGCAGTACCTCCTGCAGCTTGGGAGAAGGCTGCTCCCTGGGAAGCCAGATGGCTTTTAAAGCAAAGCAGCCATTAACTGCAGAGTAAAGACTCTAAAATCAGGAATGAATAGCTCTGTCTCCTCTAGGATGCTACTTGACAGCTCTGAGAGTAGCTACAGAGGCTGCACCTTTTCACAGTAAAACCAGAGCAGCCCAGCTTTTGAGGAGAGCCCACCAGAGGTAGGACAACACACCAGATGGACATACAACTGCTTACCAAGCCCCACCACTCGCGCTCCCTCACACTGAGCCAAGAGGAGGGTGGAACAAACCCAGCTCCCCCATGGTGGAGATCTCCTGGCTCGGATCTGAGAGCTGCTGGCTGTCACTCCATCCACCCTGCCCAGATCTGTAAGGAGTCTTTGCCTATAGCGTCTCCCATGGAGGTTTTATTTTCTCCACAACAAAATGTTGCTAAAATTGCTTTTGGCAAAGCATAGGGTGAGATCTGCGTCTCCTTTAGCTCTTTTGTTTCCATGAAGTAACTTAAAGCATTCTTGTTAATACAGTGCCTGATTCAAAAACCTGTTGAAGTAGTGAAGGAAGAACTGCTGCTGGTTTCGGTGGGGTTTGGCTAGGTGCAAACTCAAGCAAGAGGAACTGGGCTCTGAACTGTGAGTGCTCTGGCTGTGCGTGCTGACTGTTCTCACCATAACTATCCTGCCTTGGGGGGGAGAATATATTTTCCTCTACAGACATGTAAAATCAACTGTTGATATCCAAATCCTCTCACCCAAATACCTCCACATTAGCACATTGTTTAGAGCTAGATTCAAGTTTTACAATTCAGATCCAACTCTGAAGCCCCATATAACTATTATCTCCACAGAAATCCACACAGGCAGAAAAGTGAGCGAACCCATAGCAAGACCCACCCCTGAAAGACCAGAAATCTACTGTTTGGACTCAGTGTTTTTAGACCAAAGAGAGATGTTTGTTCCGTTGAAGATTCAAGGAATGTCATAGAAGTAGGAGCCTTAACAATATGGAAGTACCTCAAGGGGTCGATCCTTCTTTTTGGGCCTTTTGTTCATGGATGCACAATCCAATGTATCGTTCTCTTCATCATCTGAGAACACAGAGCCTTTTGTTTCACAGTTTGCCTCAGCTGGCTTTTCATACTTACTGTCCACACCTATTTAACACGGCCATTTACAGTCTAAATATGAAGACAAAGGATGAGGAAATCAGCGACGGTTTGATTCACACACTGCCAAATGCCACCTCACCGCAAAGCCATGCATCTTCCAGGGATTAATAGAAGGGTCACACATCACACTCTGGTAATAGCAGCTGTGGGGTTAGAAATCAAAAGGCCCTTGTTTATGAAGCCATAAGCTCTATTTGGATTATTTCACATAGAATCGAGACTGAATTCACAGCCTCTGATGTTCTGGAGGTTGACTCTAGAAAGAGATTTTTTTTGTTTGGCTCAGGAATAAATAAAATGTCTGATTTCTTGAATTGCTGATTCCATCCACAGTTCCTGCATCTACTGCTTCCAGAAGGAGTGTCCTCTAGAAGACACCAAATGGGTGTTGAAGCCCTCCGGACAGTACAGAGGCAGCTGCCTGGGATGCAGAAATATGAAGCACAGCAGCACAAATTGACTTGAAGCTGAGAGAGCTCACGCCAAGAGCCCAGTCTAAGATCCACCGAAGTTAACCAAAAGCTTCAACAGGCATTGAACGGACCCGCAGCAGTGGATGTGTTGCTGCTAGACCAGAGCGGGGAAAAGTCTCTCTTCTGTCACTTTGGAGTAAATCTTATGGAGCATTAACTCCACTGATGGATCTGAAGGCAGATTAGGGTCCCATGACTACAGACCACTAACGCCTGCTTGGTGGTTCTTATCCTTGTAACTTATGGCAAGATCTTTGCAGGACTGGGCACGTTGCACAACACAATCCATTTGCTGCCTTAAATCCCGACAGTGAAGCAAGATGGTATTTTTAACGGACAGTCCAAAGCAAGAGGTGCAGAAGATGACACCCAGCGTGACCCAGCTTTCTGCATCTCCACAGTTTCTTATCAGCAGGGCTGGAGCTTGCTTTCTTTGACTCATAGGCTTTTTTCATTCTGAAACATGTCAGGAGTGGAAGTGTGTGCTGTTTAGATGGCATTAACCACAATTATTGGCCCTATGCTGTTGTATAAATATAGAGAGAAATAATGCTCTGTGTTTCTTGTCTCAGCCTGACTGTAAGACTCTGCTGGACCAAAGACTAAAACCCAAAGACTAAAACCAAAGAGGATTCTTAAACGTCTAATACTTATTAATCTATTTAGAACCTTAAAGCACAAAAGAACTGAATTCTCCAACAGCTCTTTCAGCTGGGTAACGGAGAGACAAAGGGGAAGCGGTTTGGCTACGGCAACACCACGAGTCACGAGCAGATCACTGGGGCTCTCTCCAGTGCCAAATTCAAGCCAGCAGCTAAACGCTCTCAGCCCCTGTGTTCAGCCCGCAGGATGCGGCTGCTGCTCGAGAGAGCAGTGCACACCATCCTCTGGCCACTGACCCTCTGTTTCTACCCCTTTATCACCATTTGCACGGGCAGGCTGGAAGCCACCATCACGGATTTCCAGGAAGAGCTGGAAGTTGAGTTTTTTCCCAGCTGTACTGAAAATGCTGATAGTCACATTGCAGAGAGGCCCAGGATAATGCTGAGTTCTGTTTTTTCTATATATGACTGTAATGTTAAGACTACACTGTGGGGAGAATTAAATGTTCTCTAGACCACATGGCAAATCAGTACAGGAACATTTTATTTTAATTACTATTTTATCCTTCCACTTGGAAAGTGAGCTATCCAAGAGAAGCCTAGCTTAGGCCATCTTGGATGTGGAAGCTGGCCCTTGACACCTCTCTAAGCCAACAAAAAATGGAGTCAAGTTTGTTTTAAAAGCTGTTCGGCCAACCAAGCATGCCCAAACCTGTGGCCTAGAGGCCAAGTATTGCCCCAACACCAATTCATCTGACTGCTCCCACCTGCCCTTTTCCCCAGAGGTCCCTCAGATGTGAATTGCAGGCTGGACTTCAGGCAGTTTGTTTCCAGATAGTAAAAGTGGGTCAGGACTTCTTTAAACTGCCTCACTGAGGTTTGCACGGTGGCCCAACAACACATCCCCAGCCATGTGCTGCTGCAAGGAGACAACAGCTTTCCCTGGGAAAAAAGAGGACTTCAAAGAGGACAGGACAGAGGGGTACTGGAAAACCAGAATTACAGCATTCAGTGACTAGAGTGTGGAGACACTGGCTGCTGAAGCTGAGAACATACAAGATTAGGCAAATGTCCCCTGCTCCTTTTCTCCTGCAGCCAGACACTTTGCTGCAAAAGGAGACAGAAGGAAGCTCAGCCCTGGTAACACTCCCAGGAATCCCGTGCTTTTCTAGCGTATGTTGCTTTCTCCATTATTTTTCTCTCTCTTGAATGGGGTGCTGGGTGAAGAAGATATCCAGGCAGCTCTGCCAGCCACATCGCCTGTCTCCACGACAGGCATAGCAGAGGGACAGCCTCCTGCAGGCTCCTCCGCTCTCCCCATCAGCCTGAGCGTCACATCCATGACCTGGTGCTGCTTAAGTGAAGATAAAGAGGACAGCTCAGTCTCCAAGCTGGCACATACTGCTTTGACCCCCGCAGCAGAGAGGTCTGTAAAGTCCACTGGAAGTTGGGCTGAGGTCCTCTTCTCCCCTGCTCCATTTCATCGTGAATGAGCCACCAAAAACCAGCCAAATGGGAACCAGTTTTGCTTCAGCGTCACTGAACTGGAAGCAGGTCTGTCCACTACATTTCTGACCATTGACAAGAGCAGATCTTGAATACACAGAGCCTTTTTTTTAAGACCCAGAGCAAGAAGGGAGGATTCCCTGCCCATCCCGCCTCAGGGAGGACATCTGTATGGTGGTCAGTCCCAACCTCGTATTGATCTGGGGTGCCAGACTTTGTCCCACATTCGTGGAAGTGTTACGCTGTTGTGGGACTGGAGGCAACTCATCTCCAAAGGGCTGCTGCTGCATAAGCACCTACTCTGAAGTTGTTTCTTTTGTGAACAGGGTGATGACAGGATAAAAAACTACTTTTCCTACACCAAGAGAATGAGTGCTTTGCAGGAGAAAATGTAAAGCAGGGGATTAACCAGAATAATAAGCACACATGTGAGGAATTAGTTAGAAAGGAGATGGAGGCTTGAAGTGAATGGATGGGTTCTGGGACACAAAGGTTTGCTTCAGGACAAGGTGAAGACTGAGGAGCAAAACATGTTGTCAGGGCTGGCACAGGCTTCTTGAGGACAGCACTTGGCCTCGGGTGACCTCCTGTGTGTTTCTAAGAGCCGTCTTTAGGACCTGAGGCTGTGGGGCCTCAGGCCACTATCAGATGTCCCCAAAGTGGCAGAGACAGCAGTGTGTGCTGCTCCAGGGAAGCAGCTGACAGCCCAGGGATGGTGTCACAGGCAGGAGGTGGCTGTATAAAAGCATGGACCATATGCCAGATGTCTCTCCTGGCTCTCGTCCTTGGGAGACTCTCACTCCCACCTCAGAGCGGGCTGTGTTTCGGGTGTCTCCACCTCTTACACTTACGGCTCCGCACCTTTGCATGGAGGGGCAGAACCGCTGCAGAAAGGGGAAATCGGCTGGTGTGCCAGGGCTAAAGCTGCTGCTGCTTCTTGCAAATGTCTTTTCAGTACCCAGACCAGATTACACTCCTCTCTTCACTATGGCAAGACAGAATCTGAGTGTAAACAGTCTAAGGAAAGGGACCCCTGAATTCCAGTTCCTGTCACCCTGCCCTAATTCCTTCAAAGGGAACCGATACAACCAACACATTGTGTGGGAAGCCCTGAAGCTGGGCATATTCCAAGTCAAAGTAGACAGGGTTGGGATCTAAGCTATTAAATGCACCACAGGGAACAACCCAGCATGGACAAGGGAACATATGGCCAGATCGTCGTCATCTTTAATCTCTGTGATTCTACCTGGGCTAAAAAATCTCACTTGCAAAACTCTTTCTACAGCAACAAATGGGATTCAGCAGCAAGCTGCTTTTTCAGCAATTGCTTTGATTCAGGCTCTGATCTATGCTGCTGTGTAAATTCAGAGTAACTCCTATGGATTTTTATGAGTACCACGGAGGTCAGGACCTGGCCCACTCTACCTACAGATGAGCAAATGACTTTGATCTAGATCCTCTGAAAAATCTGGACACTTAAATACAGTTACAGTGGGAATCAGGCACCCCAAGGCCTTTGAGAGAAGCTGGACTCCCCCTTATTTTGCTGGGCACAATACTTCTTCCTCCCATCACTGTAATTCCTCGGGAGCAAAGGGAAAAAACACAGTCACAGACTACATGAGCCAGAAGCAAGGTATTATTGTAATGGAAGACAAAGACACTCCAAAGCTAAGCCTTTCCAGGGGATAATTCATATAAAGAGGTTTGCACACCACTTAATAAGAGCAAGAGAACAGATATTTATTATACGATGGCGATCAGCTTCTTTTCCCTGCAACAAAGATAAATTTGCCATCATTTCCAAAGGACATTGACCCAAGTCATGTACTTCCCCAACAGTTTTCATTGCCAAACCAAGAAGTTAGGAGCAGCCAACTCCACCAGCACGCACTGCCCAGGAGCCACAAAACAGAGGCAGACATCCTTTCCAAAGCTGAAGTCAAGTGCAACCAAAGCAAACAAGTCTAATCACATCAACAAAGTCATCCGTTAATGAAAACACATCCCACAAATGATTAAGTTGTTAAGTGCTAGTCTATTCCAAACACCTCAGAAGAAAACTCATGCAATCTGTGACACTTACATCAGAGTCCCATAATATTTACATAGAGAAAAGGAAAGAATAAACTGTTAGGGGGAAACATTTGGGTGTAGAGGGGAAAGGAACATGGAAAGGAACATTGTTTCAGAGCACAGAAATCTTCATCTTTGCTTTCATAACATCTGTGGTTCTACTGCAGTTTATTAAACAACAATTAATGTTTTAACTTTCTGTTAGTAAAATGCAAATGTACTTAAAGAACCTACTGATTTTCTATGAAAATTTTTCCTTCCCTGAAATAACCAAAATAAGTATGAAAATATTTTTAAATACCCAGAGAAACTCCCAAATTGCCATTCAGAGGTACTGTTGCAAACTGATGCAAATCTTCCCTGTAAAAATTGGATTCAACATTTAGTAAAGGAAAGTTTTAAGGAACAAAATGCCTAGAGCAGCAGAAAGTTGTCATTTGTTCTTTAAGCTCAATGAGAGAAAGGTTAAAAAAAAATAATCTGTAAATCCCCAGCATAAGAGCTGGAAGCAAAACTGGCTAAGAAAAAAAAGGAAACCACCTACACCATTTAATTGAATTAGTTCAGAGATATGTGAACAGCCCCCTTGATGTAAAGTCAATAGGTTTTTAAGAGTACTTTTCACTGTAAGAATCTCATGTGTAATTTGTAGCATACCACAAGGAAGGGGCTGGATACATCTAATATACCAATAAGGTGATTTGTTTAAGACACAATTAAGCAAACATCTCAGTAAGCTCCTCGCTGAGCTGTACTGCTGATTGTGGGTCATCTGTCACCCTGTCTTCAGGGTGACAACCACATGCAAGAAGAGATCCAACATTATTTTATTGGAAAAACCCCAGGGGCTGGCTTTATGCTGCAACACCTTGTGCATGGCTGGCTGAACGTGTCGGCTAGGCTGCCCATCACTCACTGCCAAGCTGTAGTTTTCACGGCGCACGTTACTGCGTCAGTCGCCGCTATGGAGCACAACCCCGCGGTGCACACCCAAAATAACAGTCCCATTAATAATAACTATTAATTAATAACAGTCCTCCAAAATAACAGTTGGAGTGAGTCCAGAGGAGGGCGACCAAGCTGGTGAAGGGTCTGGAGGGTCTGACCTATGAGGAACAGCTGAGGGAGCTGGGGGTGTTTAGCCTGGAGAAGAGGAGTCTCAGAGGTGACCTTATTGCAGTCTACAACTACCTGAAGGGAGGTTGTAGTGAAGTGGGAGTTGGCCTCTTCTCCCAGGCAACTAGCGATAGGACAAGAGGACACAGCCTCAAGCTTCGCCAGGGGAGGTTCAGGTTAGACATTAGGAATCGTTTCTTCTCAGAAAGGGTCATTAGACATTGGAACGGGCTGCCCAGGGAGGTGGTGGAGTCACCATCTCTGGATGTGTTTAAGAAAAGACTGGACATGGCACTTAGTGCCATGGTCTAGTTGACATGGTGGTGTCAGGGCAATGGTGGGACTTGATGATCCCAGAGGTCTCTTCCAACCTGACTGATTCTGTGATTCTGTGATCACTAATGTCCTCGCACATTTCTTACACTGACTAAGGCTCCTGATCAGCATTTTAGTATTAAATGCTCCCTCCAATACACGCAGCCGCAACAGTTCTTCTCATATACAGCTGATTATTAAATATCTGCTAGATAGATAGATTCATCATCTGCAAGAATTAAAACTGTTCCTCCCTCTCAACCATGTCACAGGTCTTTGCAACAGCACATAAGAGACGTTAGTTGAGAGAATACCACCGAACATAATATTTGTTACTTCTTAAATGCCAGTTCCAAGCAAGCTTGTTTAATGCACTTAAGCATTTCCCAGGCACTGCCAAAAGCCAAACAGATATCCCTGGAGATGTTCACTCTGTCCTTCCTGAAGGAGGAAAAGAGCTCTTACATAATTGTACCGTTGCTCTTTAATGCCACAGCCTGACTTTCCACAGGCCGTGAACATAGAAGAGATAAATCAGAAACTTATGTAAACACACGGGAGGAGTTTTGCCAGCAAAGGCCTGCCACTGACCAACAGCAAGAAGAGCTGGCACAGGAGCTGTCAAGAAGACACGCTGGAGTATATACAGTGGAACACGCTTGCATTAGTGATGCTGCCCAGAGCAAAGGAGGATGAATGTCCTGAATTGTGTCAATACTTTGTTATGTGCAGACCGTGAGGCTGGCTGGAGCAAGGCAACTGGGCAGGAAAGAGCTCTTCTGTGAAGCAAACAGCTTCAGCAGCAGAGGAGCCCACCGCCGCAGACAGTGATGGAGCTGCTCCCGTACGGGGGGAGCTCACGCTGCGCTCAGCCTGGCCTTCAGTCTCTGCATACATGCACACTCTGTGGCACCTGCAGGCCACGTCCTCATGAAACCTTCTCTCAGGACATCATCTAGGGAGCAGGACGGGCAGATTTTTGCTCCCACTAGCCTGCGCTCTCCTAAGAGCTGTGGGGCTTTCTATGAGTCAGCCAGCAAAAGAAACAATTAAGTTTCATCTGCAAGAGCATTAACACAACTTACCCTGCCAAAAAGGCTGCATCATGGCTCTAAACCAACCTTTAATATTCCTGCTTGAGGTAAGACTTGACTATCTGCCCATTTAGATTACAAACCCTTTGGAGATGAGTACTGTTAACGATTGTACTCTGAAACTGGCTACGCAAAAGTTTGCACCAAGGAAAGATGAGTGCCAATAGTTTAGGACAACTTAGTCCCAGCTAAACAAACTTAGCTTCTTTCCTCCCCCTGCTTTTTGTGGCGTTGAGAGAATGTGTTCACATTACGTAGTCAGCTCTCTGAGCTACCAAAGCTGCACTTACAAAGGAGCATTTCAAACAGCAGGCTGTTGTCTGCGAGTGCATTAATGCATCTATTGCCTTGGAGACAGAGAAAGGGCAGCCTGTGGAGACAGAATGAACCCTCTATGTGACACAGCCTCAGCATATCCCTATTGACATGGTCCAACGGACTGGATTATGTCGAGGGGAAAAAAATAGTAAAACAAGCCAATCTGAAGGACAGGGCATGCAGTTTAAACCAGATCAACATGACTTTGGGCCCAATTTGTAAACATATTGGACTGATTACTGCTTTAGCGTCATTAAATGACTTTCCTAAGATTAACTCATGACTACTAAGCACTTAAGGATTCAGTGATTCTTTTTATAAATAACACTTTGAAGTCAAATCCATAAAATCGGTTTAGGCTAAAATTAGAAGGCTGCTAATAAAATGCACTGTGAATACAAGTGTTTCATGATTGCTTAAACAGATACCACCTTAAACAGGCTTCATTCTCCTGCACAGTGGCACACTCACTCCAAATGTGCTGGTGCAAAGAACCAGAAAAGGACAACAGGGAGGGTGACAAACCAAGTATGAGGGTTGGTTTGCCACCCATGCGGTGTGCAAGGAGACAGTGTCAGGCTGAGATCACCAGCCTCCAAGCACTAAGGGGACACCTTATCACTCTCTACAGCTACCTGAAAGGAGGTTGTAGCGAGGTGGGTGTCAGTGTCTTCTCCCAAGCAACAAGCAATAGGACAAGAGGAAATGGCTTCAAGTTGCACCAGGGGAGGTTTAAATTGGATATCAGGAAAAATTTCTTCACTGAAAGGATTGTCAAGCACAGGAACAGGCTGCCCAGGGCAGTGGTGGAGTCACCATCCCTGGAGGTATTTAAAAGATGAGTAGATGGTGCTTAGTGATGTGGTTTAGTGGTGGACTTGGCAGTGCTGGGTTAACGGTTGGACTTGATGATCTTAAAGGTCCTTTCCAACCAAAATGATTCTATGATTCTAATGGTGCACAGGGCTGCATGGCACATCAGGTGCATGGCAGTGGGAACACACATCCTACTACTCTGGAAGTAACACAGCCAGAAGCGATGGCTGCAGCACAGTGGCAGCACTGTGATCCTTCAGTCCCTCTGCTGCTGTCCCCAGGTTGATGGCTGTGTGCAAAATAAACAAAAAGCACATGAGATGAAAAGTGAAGGAGTTACAAAGGTCTTTTGCTTCCACCAACAAGAGACGCTGCCAGTCTGGATTTCTTCTTTCTCCCTAGACAAGCTGCTTGGCAGCCCCATCCTCTGGCATGCCCAAATCAGAGGCCTCCCCCTCTTTTCATCTGCCACTGGGACAAAATGCAGAAGGGATATGGCTCAGCTCTTAGCAACCAAGCTGACTGGTGCAGCATTGAAAAGACCACTGGCAGCTAAACCGTTCACTACACTCCCAAATTTGTAAACACAAGCAACACTGGGGACAGCGGGACATTTTTCAAAAATGGCTTTAGCACAAATCAAAGCAGGGAGAATCTGTTCAACCTTATTTCATCATACCAGGGTCTGCTGTTGGGCTTTGTTACTTACCCTGCTCATCCCAAACACAAGTGTCCTCTCCACCAACAAAGAAACACAGCCAATCCTTAGAAAACAGAGCAAAACAGGGCTGGGACTGAAGGTTTGCTCTTGCTGGTTTCCCTGTGGTTTTACACTAGCGCTGGGGCATACGGGGCAGGAGTTACACCGGTGCAGCAAGAACAGTGGTACGTCCTCCTGAACAGAAAGGACTGAGGTTTTTCTCCAGAGAAACACTCCCCAGCCTTGGGTAGCACAGGTCAGTAAGGTGAGAAGCACCACAGTACTTGCCATCAGCACACACACAGCTCACGAACTCGCTCGCAGCCTGGCCTTCCCCTGGTTTGTTCCCCTGGTGTTAGGAAACCCAGTGAGTAAGAGCAGCAGGAGCAAGCCAGGCTGGGGAACGCAGCCATGCCCGAAAGGGATGCGTGGGTATTGGGGCGCAAGAAATCCAGCACTCACCTCTGAGGAGTCGGCATACTGAGCAACACGTGCACACTGAAAGAGGAGCTGAGTGTTAGGAACTCATCAGACTAAGCTACTATCTCAGAAAAAAACTTGGCATCATGTTGAGGTGGACTTTGCGACCCCCATGTGTGTGAAGAGACAATTGTCTCTGTTCACCAGCACGGAGCACAGATCCAGGCACATGCCTCACCCCAGGCTGTGTGCCTAACGGGTGCTAAGGCTGGGATTACGTACAGCTCCCTGGCTCTCTTTTCAGATCACTAAACAGAAATAACTCCTGACTAGAGGGGCCTGGGAGCGTGGATGAGCAACGGGTAAGACAGTGCAAAAGGCTGTATGATAATAAACACAGGGTGCAATACTGGGATTTGTATTGCTACATGCCTGGATATTTTTCAGTAGATTTAGACTTCTACAAGCACTGGTGCAGCCATTCACACAGTTTCTGAAGGAAAACTATCCACAGATCCCTGATCTTCCTAAATCGGGAACATGCTGAGGAGTCCTGCAGGAATTATATTTCGGTGGAATTGCTCTAAGAACGAAGGCGACCAAGGGAATTGCGCTGCACCCTTCACTGCAAATGCAGGTGATTCACAGCTGTTCTAAGAAGTGTGACTTTATGGCTTCGTCTTGTGGATAGCTTGTGTTCCAGGACACAGCCTAGAAATGAGGCTTTGAGCAAGCTGGTCTAGTGGAAGGTGTCCCTGCCTGTGGCAGGGGGGTTGGAACTAGATGATCTTTAAGGTCCCTTCCAACCCAAACCATTCTATGATTCTATGAAATAATTTCCAGTTTGAGCCTTCCAATTTAACCCTCACAGTGGTATCAATGACTCCAGATAAAAAAACCTTTTGAAGAAAAAAAAGGTTTGAGCTCTGTGTGATTTCTTTGGTCATGGTTATTATGCACTGTAGACACTTAAAGTTCTTCCATAGTTTCACAGTCATTCTAAACCAGCATAAACCAGTGCTGCTGCTGAAAACGGATGTTGCATTGCCCCTCGCACTCTGACCTCCACCTTCCTTGTCCTGTTGGTGATGTCTGTGCTTCTGCTCTCTACTGGCTTGAGAATCTGACCCATGTCAAGAGCAACCTGGAAGCAAGGAACAGCACTTAATTTGAACCGTCTCCCTGACTGGGATCAGTATATATAAATAAGATTTAAACATGTCCAAGGGAAAGCATGGTATGGGCAGAAGCAAGGGTCATACCATTTCAACGGGAGTGCTGGCTCATACTGCCTGGATGCTGCTGTGAAACTATGGCCTTTGTATAAAACAGAGGAGTCTCAACCAACCCCAAGAGGCCTGCTGTGGGCTTGGACTCTGATTTTACACAGAAGAGAGCTCATACAACAGACATATATATAGGTTGTTGTCACACATCTTTCTGGAGTTTTTCTGGCTGGTGGGGACTGAGCTATCCAGACATACCCTGAATGCTGATATTCCCCCACCTTTGTTCTGTCCTGCAAAGCCTTCAGAGTGTAAGTGAAAAACCAAGAAACAGCCTTGACTCTCTCCTGCACAGAGGAATGGAGAGTGTCAGGAAGCACACTGCACATTTCTGCTTTGAAATCATTCCAGCTGAGAATGATCTCTGCCTGGGGTAAGCTTAAGCAGAAAGGGCACTCAGTCTGGGCGACAGAGAGGGTGGCTCCATAACATGTGATCCTCTAGCCCAGACAGTGTCAGCTCTGGACACTGACCATCCCGTGATGCAACACAAATCTCCTGACACTGAGGTATGTCCCACTGACTCACCCAAAAGCAAGGCTGGCCTCCAGTGCCCAGCCCACACTGGAGGTTTCCACTGACATGAGCAGCTGTGAGACATGTTTGCATCAGCTATGGGATTGAGCTACGTGACACAGTGGCCAATATCCCACTCCTCAAGTCACATGTGTCACTCACCAGCCATCGCAAGGGAATAAATTTTATCTGCACTGTCCAGGATGCTTTTACAGCAATAATGTATGGTTAAGAAGTGCAAAAGCCCCCACTGTTAATAGAGACATGTCTGTGTGTGGATTGCTACTGGATATTTGCCAGAACAACAGAATTGCCTTGAAAAATATTTCAAATTATTGTTCCAGAGCTTCCACTTGTCCATAACGATGAGTAGCCACACAACATTTACAGTTCTTAAAGGAAACTCTAAATGACCTGGACAGGCTAGAGGGCTGGGCGGAGAGGAACTTCATGAAGTTCAACAAAGGCAAGTGCAGGGTCCTGCACCTTGGGAGGAATAACCCCATGCACCAGTCCAGGCTGGGGGTTGACCTGCTGGAAAGCAGCTCTGCAGAGAAAGACCTGGGAGTTCTGGTGGACAAGAAGTTCACCATGAGCCAACAATGTGCCCTTGTTGTGGCCAAGAAGCCAATGGTATCCTGGGGTGCATTAAGAAGAGTGTGGCCAGCAGGTCAAGGGAAGTTATCCTCCCCCTCTACACTGCCCTAGTGAGGCCACACCTGGAGTACTGTGTCCAGTTCTGGGCCCCCAGTTCAAGAAAGACAAGGAACTACTGGAGAGAGTCCAGCAAAGGGCTACAAAGATGATCAGAGGACTGGAGCATCTCTTACGAGGAGAGGCTGAGGGAGCTGGGTCTGTTCAGCTTGGAGGAGAGAAGACTGAGGGGGGATCTTATCAATACTTACAAATACCGTAGGGGCGGGTGTCAAGAGGATGGGGTCAGATTCTTCTCAGTGGTGCCCAGCAACAGGACAAGGGACAACGGGCACAAACTGAAACACAGGAAGTTCCACCTGAATATGAGGAAGAACTTCTTTACTTTGAGGGTGGCAGAGCACTGGCACAGGCTGCCCAGGGAGGTTGTGGAGTCTCCTTCTCTGGAGATATTCAAAACCCGCCTGGACACGACCCTGTGCAACGTGCTCTAGGGGAACCTGCTTTGGCAGGGGGTTGGACTAGATGATCTCCAGAGGTCCCTTCCAACCCCAACCATTCTGTGATTCTGTGATTCTGTGAAAGGGGCAGTTCTGCCTGTGAAAGGGCCAGTTCTGCCTGTGGAAGAAGCACAGGTTGGAACATGAATCAAAGCTCAAATATCACATGCTGTCATCAGGGTGCCAGAACACGAAATCGAGAAATGCTGAACTAAGAGCAAAGGGAAAGATCAGATAAAGAGGACAGGTGGTGGGCCTGCTACGTGCAACAAGGGCAATCATCATGTTTCCTCAGTGCATGTCAAAGGAAGGTGTGCACGTGCTTCACAGGAGCAGCGGCGATGCCTCACGTCATGTGCTGTGTGTGGGGTTGGCAGCCACACACAAATCATGGCGCAAGCAGCCTTTGCCCCTTCGTGTTGGCTGTATGTGGCTTTTGGCTGGGTGTGAGGAGGAGAAGGGTCTTTCTGTGGGATGGGTGTGAATAGCATCTGAATGCTCTACGCTGAGCAGTCCCGCTCGTGTGGTTGGCTGTCTGCACAAGCAGGACTGCTCAGTGTACAGTGGGCACCACTGAAAGGCAGCAAAGACAGCAAATGGTAGAGGGGAGGAAAAAAGGCAGGAAAATGTAGAGGAAAAGCAGAGGTAATTTCTCTTGTCTCAAAGGCAACTCTTGCATATTCTATTTCTTGACCTCATAAAAGACTCTTCAGCAGGCAAAAATAAACCTTTGCTGTGTCTGCATGTGGTCTTTACTAACTAAATGCCAACTCTTCACACGGTGCTTTGTGTCAAGAGGGGATTCAGAGAGTCACAAATCCATCTAACCAGCACCAGTCACACTATAAAAATAGCAACATTGGAAATGAAATAAGCCGAGTCGTTATTTGATGCAGCCTGAGTACAGCGTGGTTCTGCAGCCAGCTTTTGGCCACAGCCAAAGCCCAACAGTGACAGGAGAGTCTTTTCACGGGTTTCAGTGGGCTTGGAAACATGCCTGAGATGTGAAACCAGAACCTGAACCACTCCTGGTGCTCACAGGGGGAGTGGAGGTTTTCATACCAACCAATCTGAGTTTCAGCAGTCTCATCTGCGCAGAGAAGACAACAGACCTCTCTCCATCCTGTGTCTTTACAAGTCACTTTCTTTCAGATATCATATCTGCTCTTAAACATAGTAACACAACAGGATTGGAACTGAGCAACACCAACTTCCACACCAGATCTGGTTGTGTTGTCATTGCTCAGGGAATCGGACCCATCTAAACTCCTGTAACATCAACCTGAAGAGCCATCTCTTGTCTTTGCCTCACTGTTGTAAGTGAGGGTGTGCTTCCATGCACCATTCGCTCAGTAGCAAAGCTGGCTTGAGGAGCTTCCAGCTCCTGCCCTCTTTATCTCAAAACAAATCTCCCCGAACGTCTCCCAAAACAGTTATTTTGGAGGCTCCCAGTAAGGCGGATCAGCAAATCGGTCTGAGTTAAAAATAATCCCTCAAAAATAGCACAAGAATGTATTTTTAATGTGGATCAAACTCAGGATTTCTTCCCGAGTCCACAGCTCTTTATGGACAGCTTGAGTGACCATAGCTAGGCTGTTCCATCACCTGAGGGTAGCACTTGACATCTCATTATCATAAGGCTGCTATTCTCTCTTTGACATGGCTCTCTCTCCCGTTGAGAAAATTAAGAGCCTGTGCTAGATGCAAAACTAATTCTTCAGCCTTTGTACATCCCTGAGAGCCATGTGAGAGAACTAAAGGGAGCTATAAAAGCACTCCCATAGGCGATCTGTGTACGTACTCCTTCATCAAAGACTGTGACCCTCGTAGGACTGAGTGATGCTCACACACACTCCCAGGCATGGGGATGTCAGTCCCGAAGCAAAAGGGTTAACAACTGCTACAGCAGTGCTTGGCTTTGCCACTTGTAAGGTTGGCTTACTGATCATTTGTAAATTCAGGCAGTGACTTTGAGAGCTGCACTTGCAGAGGACTGCAATAGGTTCGTATGGATGGAGGATGTAGGGAAATGGGTGGGGGTGAACAAATGGCAGAAGAAGGGCTATAAGAGTGAGGCACCCAGATCAGCAAGTCACCAAGATCCCAGCATACCCACATGCAGCTTCTCAGATGCCTGGACTGGGAAACAAAGGACAGAATAAAAGAAGGGAAAACATAAAAAGGCCCATTTCCGTTGGCCAGAAACTTCTCAGAGGTAGTAGCAAAATATCGCGCTGTTACTACAAACAGAAACCTTCTTGAAAAACTGGGATCAATCCACAAACAGGACTTTTCCACAGGTATTTTACATGTTATAGTCACTGAAGTAAGGTGTACAGGAAAGCCATATAAGAAATCTTCTAAAGTATTGACCTTAAAATACACAAGCATCTTCTACCACCTATGGCTTTCAGGACCTGGGCATGGGAGGTACAATTTGTTCTCTTTTACAGACACACTGAGGAACAAAGGTATGCCCCAGGTCACACCAGTATTTTGCAATAAAGCAGGGTGTGAATTCATGTGTCCTAACTCGCAGTCTTGCCTCCTAACCACCACACTGCTTCTTCTGCAGACACAGGACCCACTCCTTCCAGCCTCAGAGTCTCCACAAAGCAGGATTTCTACTCAGACCAAGGGTACAATGTTTGCAGCCCCAGCCAGCCTCTCTATTAATGTTTTTAAAGTCGTTTTTCATGTACCCCAGCTACTGCTGTCAGGCTTTCTAACAGCTGGTTAGAAAGACATTTTACAAGAAAGGCGAGGGCTTTGGCTGAGTCATCCTCGTGTCAAACAGATTAGTCCAGGGTATTTTTGCTGATTCCCTCTGATGTCAGACAAAGTCCCATTATCTCTAAAGCAGGAATATAAAGAAAAGTCTAATGTTTCTGTGAGACAGTGGGGACTGCTGACATGGACATCTGTGTTATCTAAGGGCTTTGGGACAGGAAAAAGAGCTGTGTGTCAGCTGTTCTGTGGTGACTGCACATGCACACACTCATGTATGTATATATCACATGTATATAGCATACTAATAGACAGTAGCAAATTCTGTCTGCCCCTTGCTTATGTGCAACACTCCAACTAAACAAATATGGAAGGTGGAGTGATGGGACCGTGTCTGGGCTTGGTGTGCCTAGAACAGCGTTGTCTCGCCCTGAATATGGCCCTCAGGATGTGATAGTCTGGCTGATCCATCCCACTCTTCCATACACACACATGATAGTTATGGCTCTGATCAATTCGCCTCTCTAGACATTCTGACTACATACATTATTGTGCCCACACAAAGCAGCACAAGGACTGGAGAGACCAGGACCACTTCTTCCACTTTATCTGATTAAAAGTGAGAGCAAAACTGTGGCTGTAGTCTTCCACACAGCATGGTGCCACCACCTGTGAGTGAAATTACCCTCTGGAAGTGCCTCTCTGTATTGTCTGGGGGTGGAGAAGCAAGCAGGCTCCTAGATTAGCGACCTCAATGAAATCACTAAGTGAGATGGGACAGATAAAAGTCTTGGAAGATTTTGCAAATTTGTGTTGTTTTCATTAAAAGAAGAATTAAAAACAATTAAAAACAAACTCAGATCCAAAAATTTGTGATAAACACTAGGCTCAGTTTGAAAAGTTTATGAACAATTCAATTTTCCAGAGATTCATTTTGAGGGATCCTTGTACAGTATTGATATGAGACCAGATCAAAGTCAAAAACTTTTGTGTGGTAAGAGGGGGTCTATGGCCAGGTGAGCTCAGCTCGCTGCCTTGAGAACAAAACTACAAAGGGTGCTCTACACCACATGGAATTAAGATAACTAAATTATGCTTTATTTGTGCCATTTGTTGTTTTGGTCTAAATGATATGTGATTTTGTTTTTATTTTTGGAGTAAGAGTTTTATATTCTCTGTGTGAACACTTTACTTTCAGATTGATTACTTCAAGAGAAGTGCATAGAAGACCTTACACAAACATCAAAGCTACTGTGCACCAACATTAGCTATTTCAATTTACCTGTAAAGAGAATTTATTCCACAGATGATGTTAAAAAAATTAAACAGAGAAGTCTGTAAGCTATAGGAAGGATGAGACAAGACATTTCTAATGCATTCCAAAACTAAAGCAAACTAGAAGGGTAGCAATCTACACAGGCTTGAAACACAGTAAATGTTTGCACAGACCTTAACACACACAAGCTGAAAACGGGCCAGCAGATGTTTTACAAGCTACAAGTGCAACACGCCTGCAACTTTCTGTGGCTTCTCATCACAGTGGTCAAGTTGCGTGATCTTTGGTGGTGTTTGGGAATCCCGGAAGCCATCTGGAACCCCCTGCTTGGGATAACCCTCCCTGTCTCCATTTTTGAGATCTAATCTGCAAAGCTATCATCTCCAATAAAATGTTTTGGATCTGGGCTCACAAAGATTTCTTTAACCAACCTTGAAATATTTTTTTTGTAACTAAATCCTCAGGAATGGATCTTATTCCCACCATGATGTTTCTTCCCTTTGTTCTTTCAGAATTCGAAAATAAACCATTGCCCTTCAGAGAAACTCGTTTTCCATTACAGTGCTTATGCAGACATCCTTAGTATTGTAAACAGCTGTCAGATCTTGGTCTCTGCTTTTAGGAGTGCTTTATATGGGTTTTATTTCTCAGTAGGCTTCATCAGGGATAAAGTTCTGGAACTACAACTGTCAAGTGTTGTGGCAGCTACTGTACAGTTTAGAAGAAGCACAAGTGGGCCTAATTCAAACCAGATAGCCATTTATGTTTAGATGACATAAGAGAGAGAGGCTGTATCACCATATGAGGGCTTTGAAGATAATAATGACCCTTGCCCACTACTGTGCATTCTTATCGCCCCCCTTTTTGCACTTCCATTAGCCCCTCTCACTGAAAACCCATGACAGCTTGCAGCCCCCAGCCCAGAGCCTAACTTTTCAGCTCAAGTTGCAAGGACTGATGCTGGCCCCCTTGCAGGCTCAAGTCCAGTCCTTGGTACCGGCCAGGAACAGTAACCAGCAAACGATGATACTGTTTTCTCTCTTAAGTGCCAAGAGACTCAACAGCATGTCTGTGTCCTGTGAATTCTGGTATGTGCTGCCTGCAATGTCTGTTTCTATATATTCCTGCCAACTGCATGACTTCATTCAGCTGCGTGATATTCCAGACAACACAACACTGAAAATAACACTGGCACTTACCTGAGCTGCCAGTGCCTTCCGATGCACTTCTGGATGTTTTTGGCTGGCTCTGTTTGCTACTTGTTCGTACAGTGACGGAAGGAGGAACAGTGCTGCTGCTGTCTCCACGAATCGTCGAGAGATCCTGCATGCTAAAGCTCCTTAGTCTCTCAGACAGGGCCCCCTGTCCCTAGTTAAACAAGCAAGCAAATAACACACAGAAAAGTTAGATCCCACAGTGCATTTTGAGCCTTTCTCCTCCCTAGCTCACTGAAATACATCAGGACAATAGGAAGCGAAAAAATTGCCTGGTCCAGTAACCTAGAGAGGACAAAAATGAGTTGTTAAAAGCATCATTTCCCTCTCTTTGCTCTTCCTTTTTGAGTGGTTCTACACACAAAGTCATTCAAACTTTTGACAGCGAGCATCTCTAATTCTTCAATGCAGTCATTTGAGCTCAGAGCAGCCTTGGCCACGTTTAAAGGAGCAGGGTGGTGGTGTATCTTTCTAATAGGTACTTTCTTCACTAGGATCTGAGTCAAATTGGTGCTTGGCTTCAGAAACACAATTACACAGTCTGCATCAAAATAATTCCCTTTTAAAGTTAATCGTCTATGATGATATTCACCCAGCTGTTCTCAGTCATACACAGAATTTCCAGAGAACAGAAAATTTGAAATTTTAAAGTAATAAAAAGTTATTGTTAAATGTGAAGAAATATTTCAGTGCTTTTTTCATGAAGCTTAAGGAAAAAATAAATTAACACAGCATTTTTCTTTCTTTTTAGACTAGCTCTCAATCAGGCAACAAACACATTCCTTGGCGAAAGGAACGTAGCTGTTATTTGTAAAGGATGGGTTGGTTAAAAGACACCTTTCATTAAAACTACATCACATCAAAAAGGTGACTGTAGGTATTCCTCTCTCTGAATTCTGTAACCCTCATAGAATCATAGAATTGTTTTGGTTGGAAAGGACCTTTAAGATCATCAAGTCCAACCGTTAACCCAGCACTGCCAAGTCTACCACTAAACCATGTCCCTAAGCACCACATCTACTCATCTTTTAAACACCTCCAGGGATGGTGACTCCACCACTTCCCTGGGCAGCCTGTTCCTGTGCTTGATAACCCTTTCAGTGAAGAAATTTTTCCTGATATCCAATCTAAACCTCCCCCGGCACAACCTGAGGCTGTTTCCTCTCATCCTATTGCTTGTTAACTTGGGAGAAGAGACCAACACCCACCTCGCTACAACCTCCTTTCAGGTAGTTGTAGAGAGCAATAAGGTCTCCCCAAATACTCTCTCTCATACTGTACCACTGCCATAAAGTGAGAATACCAGAAAATACAATCAATACAGAACCTATCTATCCTTCTCTGTTGGCTACATCAAGTGACATTCAGAATACAAATAGCATAACTGACAAAAAGAACATTTAGGTTTTAACATTTTGTTGAGGGGGGAGGGTCTGAAAGACACTTCATAGCATATAGTCTTGAAAAAAATACTGAAATAAATACATAGAGCCTGATTCTAAAATTATCCGTGCTAGTGTAAATTAGGAAAAATTCAATGGATGCTTTGACTGAGGTGAAATCAGAAAGATGGCAAACAGTAAATATTGCCCTGTTTAACAAATCAGATATGGCACATTGTAGCAATTCACACACCACCTTCATTTAGACTTGTATTTGCCAAAGCCATACATAAGCAGGAGCATAGCCTGAATACTGCCAGAGGGCTCTGGGTTGGGGCTGGACCAGAATACATCACTGCTCCCTTCCGGGCTGCAGGTTTGAGTATCCTGCCCGCAAAACCAAAGTGCAGGTGAGGGGCCAGTGGAGAGTACGCTCTGGTGCTGGCCTGGCATGGAGATGGGACTCATCCTGACTATCTATGATCAAAGGCAAGACTGGGCACGTTCCTTGCCAAAAAGCAAACAGCACACGGTGATAACTTCTTCAATGCTGTTCCAAAGCATCATCAGTAGAAATATGCATCATCTAAGGAAAATAAAATTAAACTCTCCTTTATAGAGCAAAGTCATCTGGTGGAGCTAGCCAGGAAGCTGCACTGGGATTTTTCTCTTTATTTTGCTCACTCTTTGGTTTCTTAAGATCTCTCTGTATATACTGTTTGGCAGCATTTTGCATTTAGCTTTTCTGCAGGCTATTACAGAGAAGTTTCCACACACCCACCACGTTCTTCCTGCAGATTTACTTTGCTCTTTCTCATTAGCCTGTTCTACTTTTTAAAGTATTTTAAATGGATGGGCCTTTTTTGCTGGTATACTGAGACATTTTATTTTGCTTATTTTATATGCTGGCAGTGGAGTCCATAGAGCTGACGTTTTGTTAAAATCTCACCTCTCCCATCTCACTCTCCAACCTGCCACAAGAGTCGATGCTTGAATTTTGGCTACTTTCCTGCCAGTGGCTGAGCCACTCCTGGGACATGTTCTCTCTCCAACAGGCATCTCAAGTTTTTCTTCTTAGGCCAGTCTAAGGCACATCTCCTCTTTACCAATGCAGCTGTCACTGGGCTGGTATACTGAAATTTCCTTGCATGGCTGGTTAGCTGGGTGTGATCTCATCTGCCCAGAGCTCAGTGCAGTTCTGGGTGGGTTTTGCAGCTTGCACTGAATTCCTGCACTGCCACCCTATTCTCAGTAGCTGATTTAAAGCTAACAGAAGACCTCTTACCCTGCAGTTTGACTAGAACAGACAGATCCCTAGCGAGAACAAGCTAAGAGCAATCAGATCACTAAATAATACTTTGGTGTTGCAGAATGACTGGACCAGCAAAGCCGGAGGGTCAGCAATTGATGAGCTGCTGTGACCCCAGTGCTGTATTCCTCCCACACCACCAGCTCAAGTGTCAGCAGTGCTCAAGCTTTTAACCTCCTCCCAGCCGCTCTGCTCGGCCAGCTAACCCAAATACCATTTCATTCCAGCGAGCAATTTATGTATGTGGCCATGATTCAGATTAGAGACGAGATTCATATGTCAGACCAAGCTGGCAGGGAAGATGACACTAACACACCCTTTTGCATTGAAAATGAAGATATGTTAATATTCTTGCATTGCAACTTGTGATATAGCAGCATATAATGATCAGAGGCCCCAAACACAGCTTTGAAACAAGGGCCTGATATGTGCCTGTCATCTGTGGGTCCATTACAGTAGCATATATGTACAACCACAGCCTTAAACACACCGTCACGGCATGTATGCTAAACAACTTTGACTTTATCCAGGAAAAAAAATTAAAAATTGTCTTTTCTTGATCTTTGCTTTAATTTCACCTGAGTTTATAACAGCAAAGACAAAGGTTGCTCATCATGCAAATAGCAAAATATTACTGTTCCTACCATTCCATGAAACAGTTTGTCCAAATCTCAGCAATCACAGGGATAGCAAAGGCTCAGGCTGGGTGAGGACAGTGGACATGTGTGAAAGCCTGCTCACCTCCCTTCCACTTCTTTCAAATTTTTGCACCTTCGGTCTTTGTAGGGATAGACATGATTTAATTGCTCCTAGGGCACAACATAACACTCACAGTTCTTTCTCAGTTGCCACATTTCTACCTGACCCCAAACAGAAACACAACAAAAATTATGATTACAACAGAATCAGGATGGTTTCAGAGTAAAATGGAAAATGTTGTTACCAACTTAATTTCCCTGTCAGATAAGCAGCTGCTGTATATGAAATCACAAACATTTGAAAAGCCAGCACTGTGAGGGTTTGCACTGCTGTAGTGATATGTTTTAGCAATAAAGACTTTATCCAGCTGTAACACTTATTATTCCACAATAAGACTTATCATTTATTAACCAAAGAAAAAAACAAGTTAATAGCTTTATTTCACAACAGAATAGGTTTAGCACAGCACACATCTTGAGCTGTGTTTGGTTAAAACAATCATGTGGAACATGAAGAGCATCTGTTTTGAGGATTTTTGTTTACCATCTTGGCTGT
Organism: Nyctibius grandis; assembly: GCF_013368605.1. Classification (NCBI taxonomy): domain Eukaryota; kingdom Metazoa; phylum Chordata; class Aves; order Nyctibiiformes; family Nyctibiidae; genus Nyctibius; species Nyctibius grandis. The sequence goes on along the minus strand of NC_090663.1, from coordinate 6,586,195 downwards.
GAGCATACAGATGCTCTTCCAACTGCTACAGACATGGGAGATATCCCAGGAATTTCAGCACACTGTGTGTCTGCCCAGAGAGAAGATCCAGGTCCTGAAGCTATGTCTATGCTACAGGCCAGAGGCCTGTATGTCCACACGAATGCAGCATGTCCACACGAATCTGGGCTAGTTTTATCCTAGAGAGAGTGACAGCAGTAATATCATGACAGTCACTGTGATAACAACATTTCACTGTGTCAACAGCAAAACAGCATGGTGGTATTATACAATCTTTTGAAAATACGGACTGGAAGGGCTATGGGACTGTGGATGACACCAACCTCTCTCTCCCTCTCTCTCCCCTCACTGAACACCAACTGCCCTGTCAGGATGATTGTGCTGGCAATGTGGGACCTGTATTTTGCAGACTTCATCCCCTGGTAGAGGACACAAGCATGAAGAGGTGCTGGAAGACTGAGCCTTACTCTCCCTGGGCACAAGACTGCCTGCCTAGACTCAACTTCTACTCATCCAGCTTCTCCTAGGACACAGACTGTCCCCGTAAGCATGGCATTTCTGATCCAGCAGTGATTTTGCTAGATGGTGAGGTTTCAGTGGCAACAAGTGGGAGCAGGTGTGTCTCTGTTCCCTACTCACTATAATGTACCTGCTCCAAAATTCATCTGATCTTCTTGTGCCTAACAAAGTTCACCCCATAGGTGAAGGTACAGCACAAGCTGAAAGCGGACCTCTTCAGGCCTCCTTCATGTCTTCTTCTCCCAGGACCCACCAACCTTGCTAGGTCCATACATAGAACAGTTCTCTCTTTACAGGGGCAGAGAAGGGCCAGGCTGGGGCAGGGCTTGGTGCTACTGAATAGGACAAAAGACAAATACTAAAAAAGACACGGTAATATCACTCCACAGTAACTGCTGTCACTTGGTATCAACCTGATTTAGATTCATGACACTACCAACAGTATTAGGGCATCGCCCATCATGACATGGATATCTCTTGCAGAACTCTGCTTTGTCTGTGATTCTAAGGGAAGATAAAGCTCCCATCCATGTGGCATAGTAATTAATCTAAAACTAATTTAGGTACATCTCTACCTGCTTCGGTCAAAACTGCAACTGTAGTACAGGCGTACCTTACTTGCCCACATCTAGCACATTCTCTCCTGATTTTTGCTTTAAAAAGTGGGACAAAACAGTATCAAAATACTGAGCTTTCAAAGCCAGCTACCTGCATGCTACCTTCCTCTAAATGTTGCAGACATCGTAATCTCCAGAAATGAACATTAACCTCTGTGGGCCCAGAGCACAAACACTGATGCAACCAGTATTTGCTTGGAAGGATCACAAATCTTGATCCTTTCCAAAATCTGAAGTCATCATTGTGTCAGGCACTCTAAAAGGCACTCCATCAGCAACAGCTGGGATTGTCTTCATTACTTTGCCTCTTTATAATTAATCTCTGCATTCATATTTGAAGTAAAAATTTTTAGAGGGAGATGGCTTTAGGAGTCTGGAAAAACTGGGTTTACATCCAATGGAATTATTCATTAAAAATACTCCACATATGTAGGTAGCTTTACATAGGCTCTAGATAAATAAAATTAGGCACATAATTTAAAAATCTGCAATTTATAATAACAAAGTCCCATTAAATATGACCTAAATATAAACAAATAACAGAGTCTAGATTTTATCATACCTTCAGTCTGGTAATCTGAAAGCATTCTGGAGACATTATTTAGGCTTCAAAACACCTCTAATACCTACAAACTCAATTTTGCAACCGTGGAAACTATAACACAGCATGATGAAGTGACACAAATCAGGAACCAAAAAATGTCAAGTCATAAAAGACTTGAAAAAAAGTTTTTAATACAGTCAGTGTTAACACAGGATGGCACTTTCTGGCCTTTTGCATTTTAGGATCAGCAGTTAATGGACAGGCAAGGGAACACTAAGTCACACTCACCACACTTCCAGCACAATGGTAAACCTGTTAATGTTCTCCTCTCTTTTTGCTGTGACTTTGGTTAGCAGTTCTCCTCCATGCTAGCAGACATGTCTGCATGCATGTTACGGCCTCCACCCTGCACATGTTCACTACAAGGTGTACCGGATGGTCCTAGGATGTCAGTTATCGCTACGGTATCAGCAGGACTTCCCCAACCACACCTCTCAGAAAATGCTTGCAGAGATGCATCTTCACTTCTGAGCGAAGTCCTGGCTTCGCTAGCTCCACTGCAACCCCAACCATCCTAATGAGATCACAGCAGCGGGAGAGAGGCTCCCTTTAGCCATTAGCAAGAAAACAACAGTGAACACAGCAGCTTGGCCAATGCAGTAGCAACAACGTGAGTTAGATGAGTTTTCCACATAGAAAGCTCCCTGCCTGGCTGCTGGAGTCTCTCTGATTGCCAGCAGAGGACTTGGAAGGCATTTTGCTGATGAGATCAAAGACAAGCTTTTAAAGCTCAGCACACAGGATCTACCCACTGGAAGCAGAGCAGACAGCATCTAGCCTCACACCAATCTCAGCTGAAAACAGTTCAAACTAGTCTAATAGGGAGGCAAACGTTAGTTAGGGGTCAGTATAAGCACTCAGCAGATTACCTGCCCTTTTTTCTGGTCCAAATACATGTGTAAATGAAGTAGCTGAGAGACCTAGCAAGGGAAAAAAGAGAGCCATTGTGGCAACACACATAAAAGCTTTGAGAATAAGGTCTATTTGAAGCATAAGTAATCGAGGCGAGACACGAGCGTGACACTGGGCACCATGTGCAGGGACTCACATACACATAAAAAGCAGTGACACCCACCTGTGTACTACACCTTTGAATGTAGATTCTCCCTTCCTCAGCTTTCCCATGGAGATGGAGAAACCACTGCATAACCCCAGCTGACAGAGTGTTACCTAGCAAGCGTGTTTAAAGAGTAAAGCAAATTACAAACACAACGGGCTGCCACGCCACTCCTTACACTTGATCGATGCTTCCCACTGGAGAAACCCCCAGTGTCTGGCCACCTCTGTAATCCAGACTTAAGATCGTTAAGAACAGAGTGCATTTATGACTAATTTAGGCACAGGATTAGGTGAGGGACACGTGGCAGTCATTTTAGTCATGGTGACTGACAGGTCTTCTGAGAAGTAGGGTAACGTTGGGAAATTACTCACGGCCATGAGTGGGATTTTGCACGCAGAAGCGTTATTGTGTCCGTCTGCAGGCAGGTCTTGCTAAGAGCAAAACCATCAGCTTTATGTTCTGAGCACAAGCCTGAGTGAAGGAGGAAATTGCTTCTGCTGCCATATGAATGGAAAAACCTACAAGCAATATCCGCATGGCCAGGGCCCGTGTGCCGTGCCTGGCCTGAAACAGCTACCCAGGTTGGAGATGTCAGACAGCACTAAAGACTCAAAGGGAAACCAGCTGACGTTAATGTTGATGGTGGAAACTTAATATCATCCACCCTTTTTGTTTGTGCAGTTCATTTCCTCTCCTGGGAACTGTTTGTTATTGTCTCTCCCAGCCTGGTCTTTATTGTTTGGTTCTGCAGTCCTGTGCATTCACTGGCTATTGTCTGATTCTTGCAGACACCAACGAAAGAGTCAACAAGAGCGATAAACTGGAGACAGCTACCTGGATTGTGGCTCAAACAGCGTTGGGATTTTATTGATTTGGGAAAAACAGATTCTCAAAGACTTAAGAATGAAAGATATGTCACACCATGACAGGAATAGTTCACAAAACACTGTGATCAGTGGCACGCTACCCTGTGTTTCAAGAAAGCCATTTGCTGTTCCTCTTTATTGGTGTAACACAGCTCAGCTGTGAGATCTTTGATTTTGGATCCCAAATGGAGATCTTTTAAAGGAAGCTGCTTTCAAAAGCAGCATGCTCAGCCCTTCTGAGATAACAGTGATGGGTCCCCGAAGGTTTCTTAAACTGCGTATTCTAAATCACTCCTGACTTCTGCAACTGTTGGCCATGTCACAGCCCAGGGCACACAATGTGGCCACTACAGATACTGTGCTAAGCAGATTGGTCACAACTGTCCTCTGATACATTTAATAAGTGAAGAAACACTCTTCCTCCGAGCAGTGGGATCTAATCATTACAAAGAGGCTTCATCCAGTGTCTTAAAGGGAAGGATACTCCCCACTCCTTGCCTCCCTCTTTCCCAATTCAAGTAAAAGTGCAGTTCCCCACTGTCATGCCACAAAAGGCAGCATCTCTCTCTGGTACAAGTTTGGTCTCCAAACTCCCACAGTAAATAGCTCTCAATTCTCATGGAAAATTAGGGATTAACATATTGACTCTTAGGCAGCTGCACTGGCTGCACTAGCCAGATACTAGAAATGAAGGAAAAGATGCTGTTTGACTAGAGAGGATAAAATCTAAATGATCACCACTGCTTCCCTTCCAGTGCCCTGGTTTAAAAAACAAATTGGGAAACTTCCCAATAAATTTCTTGGGTTAAGGGACCCTAAAGTAGCAGAGCTGCGACCCGCCACGGGTGGTGAGACCAAAGGTGGAAATGGAAGTGACGATGCTGGACCAGACAGGTGGTTGTGAGCTGAAGCAGTTTGGGAACTCCTGACACTGCACTCCTGAACGTTAAAGAGGTGGATGCACATACTGAAACCCTCCCGCTTTTGTCTGCATGCCTGGTCCTTTTAACTGATAACCAGAGTGACTGTGAGCTCTGGCAGCACCTCAAGCCATATTTCCCCATGCACGAAAGGCTCCTGGACTGTTTCTCAGACTTATTAGGCACAAGCAGGCTTTTCATAGACACCAGTCATGCGTGCCTGCTCCTTCCACCTCATTTATCATCTCCTGCCAAAGGCACTGCGCCCACTGCCAGCAGCACTGCTGTACCAAGGGGCACGCAATGGGCCACAGCACCAGGTGCTGTGCACTGTCCTCCACAGAGGAGGGCAGAAGAAGGGCAGAGGAAGGTACATGATCAGAAACCTCTGGGTTACAATGTTCTGTTGGCTGTGAGATGTTTTCTGCAGTTCTCCTTTGAAGAGTAGAGTTGAGGCTGCAGCTTGGGGATGGTTAAGTGGCTGGGAGCAGGATTTATCTTGGGGGTGGGGAAAGACATTGGCCTGTTTGGCAGAATTGGTTTGTTCAGGGTGAGGAATAAAGATACATGCAAACAGGATCTGGGAAACCCACGAGCTTGAAGGAGCGGGTCAGAGAGCTGGAGGAGAGTATAAAACTGGTGAGGGCTGTAGAAACAGAGGAAGCAACAGCAGGGCTGGGCCAGGTCTTGGGAAGAGAAGCAGGGTGTAGAAGGGTTGTGGATTGGGGACAGGGCAAGGCAGCAGGTGGTGGGAGGGTCAGGGTGACAGGTGGAAGATGAGAAAGTGCTGGGAGCATGGTGATAGTGAGGGAGTACATACGAGTGTGCTGGAGGAGGCTGGTGCTGCATCCAAGCCCTCGGTACTTCTCCTCACTGCAGCCACACACATGTCCCAGCCGCTTACATTAGAAACTTGACTGGTGCCAATCCAAAGGCCACCTATGCCCAGGCCTCCATCTGACAGCTCCACTGGCTGGCCAAGGCCTTGCACCTGCCCCACTACCGGGGCCCTAACAGCCTTGCTGCTGCTCCCCTTCTGCTGTGACCCAACAGCAGGCTCCTTTTCTGCTTCTCCTCTCCTCCCCTGAGGTGAGCTGGAAAGAAGGTGGTGGTCAGTGCCCAGGGCCCTTCGGGAGTGGGAATGACTGAACTAGTTGGAACTAATTGAAAACACACAAAGAGCAGCAAGATTTACTGCCTGGTCATCTAATCCCACCACTTAGGACTGACCCACTGGAAGTCACAGCGTGTGACAGAATGACCAAGCCATGAGGACAGGATCACAGAGCCTCAAATGAGATTATGCTCCTTGGTGGGAATGCAAGCTGCTGGGGGCAGGGAAAAGATCTGTGTTGAGCACCTAGCAAGGGTAATAAGACCAGATATCCAATGCTCTGTCTGCTTAGAGAGCACCAAAAATAGACTCTCTGGAGAGAGAGAAAACACCCAAGCGAGCCAGCTGGGCAGACTCAGGGTACTTGGGATGCTGACAGCTCCTCAGCCCGTAAAATGAATTGGCACAGGTTTGTGCCAGTGTTAGCACAACTGTGGCTACAAAACAAAACAAAGCAGGGGAAGGGAGCAGGAGGAAGGGGAAGGGAGACAAGCCGCAGATGGCTAACTAGAACTGTAGGCTGTTTAAGGTAGAAAGGGGAAAGGGCCAGGGGATCAGAAATAAGGAAGGTGTGGCTGTGCACAGCTTGCAGCATCCTCGCCTGTGGTAAATATGTAAGTAGCAGCCTGTCACACACAAATATGTAATCAGAGAGCCACATTGTGCTGCCCGATAGATAAAAAGAATGAAGAGATGGGCCTTGCCCAAAGATCTTCTAATGAAAGACAAAAGATCATGATGGATCCTGTGGGAGCACAAGATCAGTTACCACAGCTCAGAGAGAAAGGAGAGGACAGGGCTGTGCACAGTGGGAGACATACCCACACGTACAGGAGCCTTTCGATTTAAGCTAATTTGCTGAAAACAGATCTGTACAGAGTACACTTCTAGCCCAGCATCTCACTGTGTATTTGCCACCAGAACATGCTGACTTGCAAAGTCTGAGGGTCCATTTCTTAATGCTAAACCATCTTTTCCTCACCCATCAACCCAAGTGAAGCAGGAAATAAGACTGATCCTCACATTCATTTGCTGGTAAAAGCCACGTTTTCCACGGGAGCCGCAGGACCTCAGTGCTTCTGAATATACTATCATCTCTATATATTCCAATTTTAACATGATCCGTTAAAGGCTGAAACCAAATGAATCTGTTCAGGGCTCACTTTCCTATCTACACTCAACACTTACCACAGGCTAGCTGGACACCTTGGCATTGGGAAAGCCAGGATAAGCCTCAGGGATAGTATTCTCTTTCCTCCCTGCCTGGAAACTTCCCCCCAAGGACAGCACTGCCATCTTGTCTGGCATCTGTCAGCTCAAAGTGTTTTCCAGATAATTAGTCATTTAAACTTCTCTCATGCAGGATAATCTAGCTCTGTTATACCTCCTTCTCAAGTGAGCAAGCAAGGGCGTTGACATACATTTAACAGCAGCTGAAAACCAGGGCAACAGAAGCTGTTACCACCTGTACCTGCTTGTATCGTTCCTCTCTTGAAAACAGCTCCCTTCAGAGCAGGAGGGACAGCTAAATGGAGACACGTCCACACCCAGCCCATCACATCCTGAACACCTGAGGAACCCCAACTCAGCACTTCTGTACTGCAACGCATCCGGCTGTAAATCACAGCTGTTCAACTCTCCCTGCCCCAAAGACAGTAAATTCAGTTTGAGAAAGGCAAGGGACAGAAGCTACTTTAATCATTCCTGACTATTACACCATGAAGAGTCTAAATGTATTAAGGGTGTGGTTCCATGAGCAGCAGAGCTCATCTGTCTGCTTCCCACCACCAGGAAGGGATGATCTTGCTTTCCTTTCCTCCAGCCATACTCCTCACAATGCAGTTCTGTCCCTTCCCTTGTGCTGGCTCAGGCACTCGAGACACATTTGTGGGCCCAAAAAACAGTATTCCCTTTCTTTCTCTCTAATCTAATCCAGTTCTTGGATAACCAAAGAGCTGGTGCACAGTAACCCACTAGGAGTCCTATTTTTCCTCACATATTCAGAGTAAATTAAATGTCAAAGTTGAAGCAAAGGCATGAACAGTCCTTGCTTTGTTATAAAAATCAGTCAATCAATTGATCAATCCAATAACAACCTCTCAATCTTATCAATAGATCATTTTGCACCTCCCCAGAGTACCATGCAGGGAAGACACAGGTCCATTTACAGCCTGCAATATCTTAACTGTTTTCTCTCATGTTAGGCTGGCAGATGTGCCATACAACAATACCACACAAGTCACAGAGTTGCTTTCTTCCAGCACTGAATGGGAAGCTTCATTAACTCATGCAAAACAATGGCTTCCTTGTACCCTGCAGACTCTTCTCCCTTCTACCCAGCTTCCCTCGCCACTGGAGCCACGTTTCAAGGCAGTGAGATTCTTAAGAAAAAACACCAGAAAATGCAGAACAGTGGGAAGAAAAACTGTGGTGTTGACTGTTCATTTAGGTGGAAGAGCTGATGAAGACACTGTTGCAGTCCTGAGAGGAACAGGTTGGCGCTGTGGGTCTGGGATACTGTTGAGCTTCTCATATTCAGGAGCTACCCAAACAGGAGTCAGAGTTTCTTCAGGATTCACACATCATTTCTCACTCTGTCCTAAAAACAGCTCTAGCACAGAGTGTCTACAGCACACTGTAGGAAGGGGGTCAGAGCAAAGGCAGTGCTGCAAAACAGGCATTCCCAGAGACTATTTACATCCATGGTGTGACTTCTTCAGGCAGTAAAAGTGTTAAGTGTCATGAAGGCATCACACAAATACTGTTTCATTGGACATATAATACACGGCTTTGCCTTAGCTCCATGTTTATCCTAGGTTTCAGTCCAGGTTTGGATTAGCCAGCAGTCCCTGGGTTAGCAGAGCCTCCCCACTGAAGAGCAACAGTTCAGGAGAAGAACTGAGCCAGGCCTGACAGCCACAGTCTGCACAATGCTTGGCAGGGAAAAGGGAGGCATTTTTTGGCTTTTCTTTGGAACAGAATACAGCTTTTGCATATCCTTGTGATTCTACATGTGCATGGCACAGCCCAGGGGCTCCCCACTTGTATAATACCTTGCATTCAACATGCTTCACAGACTTTACGGTATTTGGCCTCCTAAGGATGTATTATGCATTTTTACAGAACGTAAGGCCAAGGCATACGAAAATGATGTGCCCGAGGTCATAAGAAAAGCATTTGACAGAGGAAACTAATTATCTTCAACTCCCATTCACACATTTTTCCTAATACCAGTCCCCACCTTGCCCATATATTTCTACGATCCTTTTGCAAGAGGCATTGTATCTGACTGCATGAAAGCCGGATCTTTTGTACAAGTCTTGCCCCCAAAACACAAGGGTATAGTGACTGTGCACACCTACCTTAAGCCATAATAATCCACAGCCAGAGAGCAGGACCACAAAATGCAGTTATCAAGACCTTGCAGCTTTTATGCAAGCAAAGAACAGATAACAGTTATTTTCTGGTTCTGGCTCTAAGCCAGGAACAGAGTACAGGATAGGCTTCCTCAGATGAGACCCTCATCCAACATCTACATTGAAAAGCAAATAATGCCACTTCCCATTCACTCTTACATAAACATGTCTCCAGAGAACTATACACCAGGTATGTTATGGGTAAGCCTTGCAGATGAACTGTTGGCCTTCACGAACTTCAGATCACATCTGCTTTCTGTCAGTACCTAAATTATAAGTCACTAGATCATATAAACATGGAATCATAGAATTGTTTTGGTTGGAAGGGACCTTCAAGATCATCAAGTCCAACCATTAACCCAGCATTACCAAGTCCACCACTAAACCATGTCCCTAAGCACCACATCTACTCGTCTTTTAAATACCTCCAGAGATGGTGACTCCACCACTTCTCTGGGCAGCCTGTTCCAATGCTTGATAACCCTTTCCATGAAGAAATTTTTCCCAATATCCAATCTAAACCTCCCCTGGCACAAATTGAGGCCGTTTCCTCTCGTCCTATCCCTTGTTACCTGAGAGAAGAGACCAACACCCACCTCGCTACAACCTCCTTTCAGGTACTTGTAGACAGCAATAAGGTCTCCCCTGAGTCTCCTTTTCTCCAGACTAAACAAACCCAGTTCCCTCAGCAGCTCCTCATAAGACTTGTGCTCTAGACCATTCACCAGCTTCGTTGCCCTTTGGACTCGCTACAGCACCTCAATGTCTGTCTTGTAATGAGGGGCCCAAAACTGAACACAGTATTGAAGGTGTGGCCTCACCAGTGCCAAGTACAGGGGGACGATCACTTCCCTAGTCCCTAGATCCTCCAGACTTCTCAACAATTCAGCATATAATTGACAAACTGGGGTGCAGATGGCCTTTCCCTTCACTACAGAAGGTGCTGACCAAAAATATATTTCCCTGCCAGGGTGTTAACTGTGTTCACCTAATGTCAGCATCTTTCATGGAAGCATACTCCTATTTTGACAGTGAAAATGAAAAGCACAGGCTGTGATGAACAGCATTGCTAACACTGTCACCTGGGTACTGATGGAAAATATAAAATTCAACAGAGGCCTGAGGCAGACCCTAGTCTTAATCCTGCATTTCCAACCTCCTATAGGTTCACTAGGCACCACACGTACTGTCTTCATCCCAAGAGGCACCTGTGTGGCTGGTGAATGGCAGATTGGGAGGCACGATCAAAATCAGTGAGAGAATCCCTACCTTCGCCATCTCTCCCCCTCCACACGGCAGCTGCTGTTGGCAATGGATGCAGATGAGATGCTAATGAGTCACCATCCTGACCCACACCTTTACCTTTGAAGCTGCCATGACGGCTGCTGTGGCTGCGACGTTCAGTCCTCGCTTCCCAAAGTGCACAAGGGCATCGTAGCTCCGGTCTTTCGCCTGGACAAGGCAGTCATCGATCTCCTGTCACAGCAGACAACAAAACAAACAAACAAAAATACACAAGAAGGACAAGTTCAGGGTGCTCCCAGCCTCAAACTCTTGGCAGGGACAGGTCATCTTTTACAGAGGCAGATATCCTCCATTTCCTCCACCTTGGCTGAAGAGAAGTTCACAGCCAACGTTTGCCAAGAGGAAAGGTTTGCAGTTCCCATTGCAGGCTTTGGGAACTCTTTATTCTGTGAATGGAAGATTGGGACCCAAAGTTGGTGCAACCACCACCACCAGGTCCTGGAAGCAAGACAGACACATCCACCTGGGCAGAATGGACCAGGGTGTGTCAGGAGCCACTTGCAATCTATGAACTCTAAGGACAAATTGGATTGCCCCATAGTTAAAAAGAATCATATTATGACACTGGTCAGCTGCAGCTCTACTGCCCTGGGTCCAGGACTGGTGGTCTCAGAAGTATCTGCGATATCTCTGCACTTCACTGCAGTGTCTGGCTTCAACATATCCATGGAATTGGTAAGTCCAGAGCTTCTGGACTTCGATGCTGCTCAATATACAGTGAATTGGTTATGAAAGTTCCTGCTCTCACACTTCCTCCCTCTAGACACAGGGGCCTGGATGATAATGGATGACAATGACTTCCAGTGCTCAGTTACTGGATGTTCTGGGTTAGTAGGGACTGGAGGCTGCAAGAAGCTGCTGGCTGTTTAGTCATTCCCTCCCTATTCCAGCAGATAAGAGGTAGCAACCCAAAATGCATGAGCACTACTTGGGAGAAGCGTAAGCAGAAGTTCCCAGGAAGCAGAGAGACAGGGGACTGATCCCCACTGTCCTTCTTGGACAGGACTGAGATACAACTGTTCATGCACTGCCTGTGGCTAAACAGAGATCTTTCAGTTGCCAATGTGGGAAACAGTTATTCACTTCTTAGTAGTCTGCATGTTGATATGTGACTGATAGTTATTCTTGGCCCATATATCCACATGAGCCAAATGGATCTGCCTGACAATGTCCCATTCATAGCCACAGGAATCTCCTAGGCAGGCAAATGATCCAAGCTGTAATTCCACCCTGCAAAATCAGCATCATGAATTTGAGCAAGACATTTCTCAACCCAGGACCTCAAGTAAGGCACGCTACATGCCTTACTTCAGCATGCTATACATCTCCCAGCCAGGCAAGTGCTTGCTAAGCCCCTTTCAGACAAGCTGGGCTATTTATCTCATTGCTGCACAATGTTTCAGGCAGAGCTGGGAACAAAGTTAAGGAGCCCTGGCTGCCAGACCCTGTTTCTCTAATTGTCATATCTAGCCACAAGACAGCACTCCAGCTATACTCAGCCAGTACATGCAAAGCAGCTGAGGAGGTATTTTTATCCCCCTCCCTTCCAACTTCTCAAGTGCACAAAGATGAGTTAATATATGTGAGTGCACTGAACAGATGCCCGTATTTAAAAAAAAACCCCAAAGAACAAAAACACCAACCAAAAAGCGATGATCGATAGAGGAAGAGAATCAGCAACTCCCAGTCCTTCAATGAAAATGAGTGATACGAAGACTGGAGTAAACACACTGTAGATCTGCTCCACCCAGAGAAGACTTGGGCACCTGTGATTACCTTTTCTTTTGAAGACAGCGTTGGATGAACAAATTTCCTGTACAGGAGGCTGGAGCCTTTTGTGTATGGAGACAGCAGCCAAGCTACAAAAGCTATTTTGAGTTCATAGTAGAATGGAAACCTAGAAGAAAAAGAGTTGTTAGTGACCGCTCCCAATTTAACCACTGCCCTTAATTAGAGATGCTCAGCACAGGAAGGTTCTAGCCAGTCTAGCTTAGAGCAGCTTTTGTTTACCAAAGAATCCAAAGACCTGAACACATTCACTCACCTTTACACACATCTCAACTAGGCATGTGGGTAAATCTTTACTCGGGTATCAGGGCCATTGTTTAATGGTCTGGAAGAGACTCTGCTGTGTGATAAGAGGAGCTTTCTACATGCAAAGAGCACAGATGCTGCCGTCATAGCATCCCCAGTCATTATGAGGGAGCAAAGAGCAAACCAGCGAGTATTTCATTGATATATTTATGCACCTTTCATCTCTGTGCCTTTCTGCTTTTAAGATAACACTTATCTGACTGAAACTGAAATACAAGAACCTTTGTTGTCCAAGCAACACGCAATATAAAGGTGCAGGTCCATACCGTGGCTTTCAGGTAGCACTGCAAAATATGCAGGACACGAACTAACAACAGGATGTGCTTTAGCTGTAACAATAAGCCAGTGACTTCTTGAGATTAGATTATCCAGACTCTTTTCTGGAGGACAAAGCCCAGAGCTCAAGGCTGGCCAGCCAGCAGCATCCTCATGTGGGCAGGCATGTTGCTGCCAGCAGTGTGACAACCCAACACCACCCTTTGTAGGCAGGGGCAAGCGAGAGCAGCACAGAGACCCTGTGATGGCTGTGCACCAGCCCAGTTGGACCCAGACAGACTCCTGCTGTGCTAACACAGCACTGTCATCGAGCCAGCTGGGCCACACAACAGCCAGGTCTGACCCCATGGACCTCTGCAATGCTCTACTCTGAGCATGGATTTGCCAGGTTGGTCTTCCACCTCACTGAGGATCTCCACAGCATACTTGATTTCATAGGCTGGACAAGCCCCCTGTCATTCCTCCCGAGAGACCCACATAATAAATCCTCAAAAAACCCAAAGCTCCAGATGAACATAGTGGAGGTAGATCTGCATGCAAATTAGATAAAGAGAAAATAACATCTTTTATCTCCTTTTCAGCAGATCTGACATGTTGCCAAGTACCCCTGATTTCCCTTGTCTGAAGGACTCACTAGAGGCATGCAGTACTACGCAGGAACAGGCTTTAGGTGAGGGCCATGCACTTCAGCTAAATTTTCATCCTGAAGTCTATTGATCTCACTGGTTTTCACTAGAAAGGCCTGACTAAAAAGGGCAACCAAGCAACAAACATTTCCAAACTTGAGCATCCAAATTTAAGGGACTGAATCCGATAATTGGGCATTTATGTGCTCTCGTCCTGACAGAGGTCACCAGGAATCCTTCCACTGGCATCAGACAGCCCACATCAGTATGGACTGTCACTGTCCTCCATCAAACCGTAAACCCAGTCTAACCAGGAACGGGCCTGGCAAAAGATCCCAAAACAACCACCCATGCAGCAACCTACAAACAAAGTCCTGTGCTGCAGGGCTGTTTCTGCCTGGTCCATAGAGTCTGTGTATTTACTGTAGGACACAGCTCGGTTAGTCTAGAACTATGCCTGTAGCTAAAGCTACTGCTGTTTACGTGATGATCTCTGCAAGCATCCAACTCGGCAATCAGCTGTGCCTCTCTCTGACAGGCAGGGGACTGAGACTCCTGGAATGATTTCTCCCTAATGAGATATCACTGAGCAATCCCATGTTCTTTCCTGCTTTTCCTATGATAGCACTGAGAAAGGAAGCACGGCTTCCCCAGATAAAAAACCTCGATGCACCTGAAGCTGCTAACCCCACGTTCAGGAGGCAGTGCACCTTTGTGCCCCTTTTTTCCCCTTGTAAATATTTCCATTTTTTTCCATCTCATGCCACAGACCCTCTCCCATCTGGTGCTCACCAGCAAAGAAAGATATCCGTGAATGTCTCTGCTGTCATGAAGAGCGCGAATATGATCCAGTACATCATCCATTTGACCTGGTAAACAAAAGCAGTAGTCGGGTCATTTTTCCCCAAGGGCCTTGAACTCTCTCTTACAGGCACAAGTGCACAGAATAACTCTCACAGAAAAAAAGGTTCTTTCTCCCCACCTCATGTATTTAACAATTCCCATGGACTTGAAGATGCCAGAGCTCCCCCCACATGTCAGATTTGCACACAAGCCCTTGGGAAGGAAGTTTGCAGCCTTTAGGACTGGTCTCATGAAAACAAGAGCAGCCTGACTCTGTCCCTACAGAGGAAGCTCCACTGGCCAGTGGAGGACCACAACCCTATCACAGGGCATTAAAAATCTCACTTGGCTCATTTTAATAGCAAAGGTTAATACTAGAGTGTTGGCTAAACTACAATTAAGACAAAATGTAATTACTTACATAACATCTACAGGCTGTGGAAACTAGCCAGGAAGAGATAAAGAGATAACTGCCCATCCCATGACCCAGGGCTCAGGAGCACAATCAACTCACCGCGACTTATTGAATTAGCCTGTATCAGTTGAGTGACAGTGCCTCCTCACATCCACACCCTGAGCCCGTTGCAGTGACAAGGGCAAGTGCATTAGCTTAAGTCCCTTCCCTGGGGCTCAGGTGAGAACATTTTACCTCTCTGTCACTGTGTTCAACTATGGCAACTCCACTGTGGGGTGGACTGCTTGGTGGGTGATTTATGGTTGGTCTCCTTTGCGGTGATAGCGACACACACAGAAAGAGTCATTGGGGACTGTGACTTGGTCAGGGAAACTGTAGTATCTCGAGTAATTCAGGAATCTGGGGATATTTGTCACCGAGTGCTGAATGGCACTTAAAAGCACAGCTTAAACTATTCTGATGTACGCAGTATTGGTTCTTCCTGGGCTGGAAAGAAACAACGTATTTGTCACACACCACCAGCACTTTCAGTGATTTTTATCAAGTGTGGGGCTCCTATTCTGCGGCACCATCACCACAGAGATGATGTAAGGAATAATTTCCAAGTACTGGAGATGAGAGAGAAACCTTTTATTCCCCCTCAATATTTTTTTCCATTGTAAAATCGTAAAACTTAAAGTTCAAACAGCTTTGAGAATCCATCTCTCCAGAGGAAAAGAGATGGTAAGACAAAAGTTGTTAATTTAACTGAAAATTACTGTCTAATTAGCTATATTTGAAAATGGAGATCCCTAAGCAGCTTTGCTGGAATGGTAGAAAGCTTGAGGAAGTAAAATCCATGAAAATCCATCAATTAGAGAATTTGATCGTGTTACCTAAGGCTGGGAGAATTGCAATAGAACAAGGGAAGGCTGGAAAGAAGGCAGTACGAGAGGGATACCTGCACCAGGTGCTGCTCTGGGAAAGGGAGGATGGAGGTGGCAACACATCTAGATTTCACCAGCTCTGAAATGGCTTCCTCCATCCTCTCCCCAGTGCAGTGGGGGTAGTACCTGTAGTACTGTCCATCTCCCTGCAGGTACGGAAATTATTCCTTGAGCACCTGTTACCCAGCTATATAACTGCTCCCCTGGGATTTATATGTATTTTTACATGTATATTTATATGTATATTTATATTTAGTGTTACAGCAGTAGAATGGCACTGCCAAATGCCTGAGAGCATTGTCTTCCCAGTGCAGCTTCTGCCAGGCTTTTTAGATAACTGCGACTCCCTCAAAGCCTCACTGCCAGCATGGTTCTGTCAGTCAGACATTACTGCCAGAAAAACTTTTAAACACAAACCAAGACGTGGTGTGGATAGGCTTGCATCAGCCTAAAACACCATTTATCAAAATGACTATTACCAAGCAAAATAAAAATAAACTACAGTGATGTAAGTTTTGACTAGTACATGAAGGGTTTGTACTGTGTCACTGTAAATTACTATTTTTTTTTTTAATCAGACCCCTAATGGACGTATCATCACAACTGGTGTGTTAAACTGAAAACCAATTTTAAGTGCAGACCAAGTCTTAGATCAGCTGTTCCCACATTTGGGTCACGACTCCACATGTCTGATGTGAGTTGCTCTTTTGCAATTGAATTTCCAACAGGAATTGGACCCTTCAACAAAATAGTTTCCAGAAAGGGACTATGGAAATGTTAAGTATCAGTGGCAGACACTGCTTGGGGATGTTAGCGCATGTCTTCAGCATTTCCAAGCAAAGGGTGTACAAACCTTCAGAAGCACAGCTATGCAAGGGCTGCAGCGATGTTTTGCCTTAAGTATCTGATGTGTTCTGTAACACTTAGGATTCTCAAAACATCCAAAACCATTATCTGAAGGAAGGAACTGACAGAAAGGAAAAATCTCAGCAGCCACAGCGAGTCCCAGTTTGAGCTCACACTAAGGACTTAATGGGATAGCCATCTACGCTGTTACCCAGAGGAGAAAATGGGCTTGTTATCCGTGGGACCTTGAGAGGATTGAAGAGTCAAGATCTGGGGGCTGAGCTGGGTTCAGTGAAGTTAACAGAGCTCAGGTTGTAAAGGGCACTACACAAGGGCACTCCCACGGCATTCTCCTGGAGAAAGTAACTGCTCATGGCTTGGACGGGCATACGCTTCGCTGGGTAAAAAACTGTCTGGATGACCGAGCCCAAAGAGTTGTCGTGAATGGAGTTAAATCCAGTTGGCGGCCGGTCACAAGTGGTGTTCCCCAGGGCTCAGTGTTGGGGCCAGTTCTGTTCAATATCTTTATCAATGATCTGGACGAGGGGATCGAGTGCACCCTCAGTAAGTTCGCAGATGACACCAAGCTGGGTGGGAGTGTTGCTCTGCTGGAGGGTAGGAAGGCTCTGCAGAGGGATCTGGAAGGCTGGATCAACGGGTTGAGGCCAACTGCATGAGGTTCAACAAGGCCAAGTGTCGGGTCCTGCACTTGGGTCATAACAACCCCATGCACTGCTACAGGCTTGGGGAAGAGTGGCTGGAAAGCTGCGTGGCGTAAAAGGACCTTGGGGTGTTGATCAATGGCCAGCTGAATGTGAGCCAGCAGTGTGCCCAGGTGGCCAAGAAGGCCAACAGCATCCTGGCTTGTATCAGAAAAAGTGTGGCCAGCAGGACAAGGGAAGTGATCATCCCCCTGTACTCAGCACTGGTGAGGCCACACCCTGAATACTGTGTTCAGTTCTGGGCCCCTCACTACAAGACAGACATTGAAGAGCTGAGGAGAGCCCAAAGAAGGGCAACAAAGCTGGTGGCCTACAGAACAAGCCTGATGAGGAGCGGCTGAGGGAACTGGGAGTGTTTAGCCTGAAGAAAAGGAGGCTGAGGGGAGACCTTCTTGCTGTCTACAAGTACCTGAAAGGAGGTTGTAGTGAGGTGGGTGTTGGTCTCTTCTCCCAGGTAACAAGTGATAGGACAAGAGGAAATGGCCTCAAGTTGCGCCAGGGGAGGTTTAGATTGGATATCAGGAAAAATTTCTTCACAGAAAGGGTTATCAAGCATTGCAACAGGCTGCCCAGGGAAGTGGTGGAGTCACCATCCCTGAAGGTATTTAAAAGACGAGTAGATGTGGTGCTTAGGGACATGGTTTAGTGGTGGACTTGGCAGTGTTAGGTTAATGGTTGGAGTCGATGATCTTAAAGGTCCTTTCCAACCAAAACAATTCCGTGATTCTGTGAAATCCTACAGGACCCCAACAGCATCCAAGTGGTTTTGATTCTCCCACATTTCCCTTTCCCTGATGGCCCCAATATGCCTTTAGAAACTGAGGCCCAGGGAACATTTTTCAGCAAAAGATTGCCAGACTTGCTTGTAAATAGGTTGCTCCACAAGGAAGGTTGTTTCTATCTGAGGATTCAGTCATATGTGCTTCGAGTTGCCTCCTCTGATCCTTGTTTTGAACGAGCAGCTAAAGCTTCAAGGCTTTTTGAAAAGGCTTTGATTTATTCTGCTCTTCAGAAACAAAGGAAAACACGCAAAGCTCTAGATGCCAAACACCTTTTAAGTCAGCCATATATAGCTCACACCACCAGAGAAATAGCATACATTTGTCAAAGAGCTCATCAACTCTGCAAAGGAGCCAGAAGCACAAACCCAAGTCTTCTCATTTGAGACGTGTGCCTAGCAATCAGCCAGCCCACCTTCCGGCCAGTCTTCCCCTTGCACTGGTTTACGAGCTTTCCCAGAACACAGGCAACACCTTTACAATGTGGTGAGGAGCAATCTTAGAAACAAACACTGCAGCACAGCCACAAGCCTCATTACTCACATATTCTTTGATGTCCTTTGATTTCACGGCTTTGTAAGAATAATATGCAGGGTAAAGAGTGCCAAATATAAGCCTGGAAAAAAACAAACAAACAACAAATGGATTAAATTGATTTCCTGTCACAGAGAAAGATTTTTTTTTTCCTGTTTGTTAGATGTGTTCCTTGCACTAGTAAAAAGTGTTAGGATTTGACTGAAGTTTGAGTGCACTAAGTACAGTACAGGAGTGATTTTACATCACTGAATTCAGAGAAACTACTGCCAGTGACATGAATAAAGAGCAGGGATTCAGGGTGACTTTCCTTTTGCAATGGTTTCCACAGCTGTACCTTATGAGTTACACACAAACCAAACCAACCAAACAAACAAACAAAAAAAAGGGCCACCACACTTTTAAAAGGAAATTAAAAATCTGATTTCAAAATAATCTACTGTGACACCAGGAATATAGGAGTATTGCTTTCAGAGGCAGAACAAAATGAGAATCATTTGTCTAAAATCCCTTCCACCTCTATTCAATACTCTGAAAAGCTGGCAGAGGATAAAGCAGCATCCAATTTCCACTGGCACAAGGGTTTGAATGCTGGAGCCTTATCCTACATTAAACCTCCTAAAGGGAAGGGCCCTGCCCTGTTCAGTAAAGTCGATCAGGGCTTATCAAAGGAGGAGGAATTTGCCCACCAAGATATGCCAACAGGATCAGGCCTAAAAATCCCAGCTCTACTGTTCTTTCAGTTTCCTTTCATTTTCAAACTGAAAAGGATGCTGTCAGCTTCAAGATTTCATGTAAGCAAGAAATAAGGATCCGTAAGTCAAATATAGCACTGCTGAGAAAAAAACATTGAGAATTTTTTATACTGACTCCTCTCTGCATCACTGCCTAGCTGCTTATTCACTTTGATTATTCTGGACGTAAGCATAGGCTTGTCAAAACCATTTTGCCCTGCCCAGGTTTCAGTCAGTTTTATTCAATGCAGTAGGATGATGCTGCAAAGTCTGAATTTAATAGATTGCAGGGGAACGTTTATTGGCTTCCAACTACCCCTCTTTCCACTGGAGCTTTTGCTTGAAATTCATACAGCTGTTTCCGCTGCTCTTGGGAATGGAAATGATCAATGTTTCAATCCCTAATTGTGGAGCCACATGGACCCGCAGTCGTCTTTTCCATCCTGACAGTAGCGATTATGAGCCGTGGGACTCAATCTCATAATTACAGTTGAGTCCATTACGTGCATAAGACATTAAAAATTAACACTCTGGGATATGCTGTACCATCGTACTTCCCGTAGCTCAAGAAGGTATTTGTGAAAGAATGGGGTGAGCCAGCACACATCTTGATTTCCAAAGCAGTGACCGAAGACAATTTGTCTGCTATTCATCATGCTTGCTGTAGCATAGCTTAGCAAAACCTGAAGCACAATGCAGAACTCAGAAAAGCAACTACTGAGTGAGGAGATTCAGTATTTTAGAGGCTTCACACTGGCTTCAAAAAGCTTTGCTGGAAACCGTCAGCTCTGAACCTATTTCACCCACAGGGGCTTTGCTATATGCAGGGATTAGACAGAAACGCTCAGAAAGATTCTGGGAAACCAAACGCATTTTTGTCCCTTGCAGTATCTTAACAAACAGCAACACCGGTTAAGGCAAGGAAGAACACGCAGACAATAGCTTGATCCTGTTCTCACTGAAGCTAATAACAAATATTCCCTCCGAGTTCAATGGTAGCAGGACCTAATCCAAAGAAGTCTGAGCTCACAAAAGGAAGAAAGCTCCACAATACTCAGAAACTAACAGTCAAGGACACGAATAACATTTCTGGCTCTACTTATAAAAAGTACCGCATTTCTGTCCTTCCTTCTTGGCCTGGGCTGGCTGCTATCTCACGCTTTTATTTCCTGCAAATAATCACTGAATGATTGATATTCATTTCCTCAGTTCGTGCTGGTAACAGAAAGTAACTGGATCCTGAAGAAGCAAACAGGATCACTAGAAGAGAATTAGTTGCAGACAATAAACACTTGAAAAAAATTCCTCTCAGGGAAGGAAACTGTGCAATACTTTTGCATATGCAGAGAAAGGGACAGTTAATAAGGTGATGTGCTCTCCCTAAATTGGAGATTTAGAGTTCCACTGATTTGCCTTGGAGAGTGTTGTGTGCATATATGGGCATCAATTACTGCTATGGTTTACCAGACTGAAAATTGTTTTAAGGAATGTTGGATCCCAGTCTTGTCACTGCTGTGGCTCACTATGTGGCTTTGAGTCACTTAACCTCTGCATATACCCTACAAATGGAAGACAAAAGATGTTCAGACATTTCTGCAAAGCATATTCAGGGTTTTGGAGACAAATACCCGCACATAGGCATATTCCAAAAAGTCTCTTGAAGTTACCATCCTCGCTGGGTTTTGGATCAGGCTTGAGTACAATTGACTTAATTCAAACATACACATCAATCTTCTGTCTCTTCCTTCAGTTCCTCTCTTCTGCTGAAGAAAATACTTCTCTCTTCCCCCTCATCCAAGCTTCCTGTGTAATTAAAGTTATTGTTGATTCCTGCCTTCCTTCATCCCCATGCTCCAACTGTTGCCAAATCATTCCTTCTGCACGCTATACACAAAACCAAGGCTGGTTCTTTATCCCTGTGCCCAAGCCACTAAGTCATTCATTGTCTGTCTCCTTTCCAGACTCCCTCATGTGCTTTAGTGATCTCTACTCCACCTGGATGCACCAGTGTTTAAACCTCTTCCCCGTGCCTCTCACCCACACATGCACACAGAGGCTACCCTTGCCTACAAAGCTGAAGTAATATTCTTATCATTGCCTTCCGGTGCCTGAAAACTGTTGTTGCTCCTACCTACTGTTGGTTTGGTCTTTTATCACATCCCACCTCAGTCCCTTCTCTCCTTTAATGACTGTAGTGCCACAAGCTTCTTACTCTGCTGTTCCTTGTACGTCTTCTCCCACACCCTGGAGCTCCTGTGCTCCCTCATTGCATATCAGCCCATCACCTCTAAAACGAGCTGTTCCCTGACCGTTACCCTGGCAGCCCACAGTGTGAGGGGCAGCAGCCCAAACCACACAAATTCCAACCATGCCATTCCCCAGTTCCTCCTCATTTCTCTAATCATCTTCTGCAACACTCCAGTTCTACCTGGTCTCTGAACCACACCACAGGACCTTCATCTCTCCTCCACACGTCCCCAAAGTCACAGCACAGACCCTCAGTCCCCTCTCACAACTGCCAGCTGACCTGGGAACCACATGTGCTATGACTCCTTCCATGGTACATGCACTGGCTGCCTGACTGGTGCCTGCCAGCTGGCAAGCCAAATTAACGACCTACCTATGGACTTAACACTGCACCTTTTACCTCCTGGTGGACACTGCTATGAGACGGTCTCCCATCCAGCAGCTAATTCTTATGAATAATGCATAAACTTAATATTTGAGACCTCTCTGACCCATCTATTTTGGCCACAATCACTTTGCAGATCCAAAAGCTAGCAGCAGTGGAAAAACAGACTGGTTAAGCCCCATTTCCTTAGGAAACGAGGCTACAAATACAGAGTCAACCCACTCCCCACCCATTTCCATCTATCTGTCAAAGCTCCTTTGAGTGAGCTATGTACCCTGGAAAGCCTTGGCTCTTTTACCCTCTGTGGAAAAGCAGCAGCAGACATCCTGAGCAGCAAACCAGGGACTCCCAGAGCTTAATGTAGTAGTTGCTACGTTTAAAGCTACAGAGATGTGTTCCTACAGTCTGGGCTAAAACAAACACATACCCCCAGGATATAGGGAAAGGCAAGGAAGTAGCAACATTCATCAGTGAGTTAGGAAAAGCTCACTTGCAGCACTAAACAACCAACCACAACAGTCTAACAATTCTTACTCTGCTCCATGCTGGAGGTCTACATCAATGACAATCGCCTCGAAAAAGGACAAAACAGCAGCTGTAAAGAAATCACTGAAGAGTCAACTAATTGTGCAACAGGAGGCAAAAATCTAAGTAAAAGGTTAGTCTGCCTAAAGAATAGGATAAGGATTAATGCTGAAAATCTTATAATCCTATTAGGCACATGAGCAGCAGCAATCCCCAACCTGGACCTCTGCGTGCGCTTCCAGTCATTCTTTGCCAAAAGGGACACGGCGGAGGCAGAAGGGGAAAGGAGAAGGGCAACGAAAGTGTGTGGAAGTGCACCAGGGAAGATCCGTTAGAGCAACTGTAAATGCTGCAATTGTTTTTTTTGCAGTAAAGACAAATAACTGAGGTGATTTGCTCCTACTCCTGATGCAGTGTAAGGGAATGTTCAACTGAATCAAGAGAACAAAGTCAAAAAGGAGGGGAGAAACCCTCTCTATCACCAAAAGTTAATCTGTGGAACTGACTGACTATATTTATTTATATAATTACATTACATAAGATTTGGGGTTTGGTTTTGGTTTCCATTATTCAGGTTTACCACTAAATGAGACAGGAAAGAACGAAGCTTCCCATATTGTGGGGTTTCCTGATTATCAGGGGAATATTAAAGCAACTGAACTGCTGGCTCCTCTTTAAGCAATCTCTGCTATATTCCAGGGGAGCAGCTGCACCATCACCAAACCTCCTTCTGTCTCCACTTACCAGTACAGCCACAGCCAGCCCTAGGTACTATACCCTTCTATTCCTTCTCCGGATCTGCTGGTGCAGTGATCTGACCATCACAGAGCACAGGCTAACACAGATGTGACAATATTCCTAATAGCATCTAGGTTATAGCCTGGGGATCGACATCAGAGCTGCTACCATGACCTGGGAGGGCCCCACATGACATCTTGAGTTCTGGTGATTTAATGATGCTATTTTCCTCATGAGGGGCCTGGTCCTACAGCCATTTACCTGTAACATTAACTCTCACATTCCATACAGCAGCTACTGAAATAAATTGAAAGACTCCCAGTGATTCTCAGAAGTACTGGCCAGGACTCAGGTTACCTCCAGAAATGCCTGCATATCCATTACCTTGAGTATTTTTAACCACACAGGTATTTTCTGGATGGTAACCTACTGTTACAAATATACCAGCACGGTGCCACGCACATCCCAAACCATCCAGGTTTTGCTCCTCCAGTTGCCATGCCAGCAGCGGTGTTTGGGCTGCCCAAACATTCAGAACATTGTACTACTACAACACAAATAGAACAGCCCTTATTTTGCCCATAAATAACTAATGTTTCCATATCGTTGGCACACAGAAGCCAAGATGGCAGATTTCTGCTCAGACACAGGGATGGACACATTTAGGAATCACTGAAATATTTCCTATTTCCTCAACATGTTCACTGGCTACTGCGTGTTTCTTTTACACACGGAGCAGCAGCTGAGCTGTCACCACGCCAGCATTCCTTGCTGAAACTGCCAAGAAGGGTGCCAATAGGTTTGCATTCCTTATTATCAGCCCTAATTAATGTTCACACAGTGCCACAGATTAAAAATAAACGGCACTATCTTTCCACCAAAGGTTCCCAGTTTAAATCCAACAGCTGGGGATGTGAAAATAAGCAGCACACAAGGTCAGGGAAAGGGTTAATGTGAGCCCCTTGACAGGCCAAATGCCTGATATCCAAGCAGGGACTGGGGTGGAGGAAGCACCAGCTGCAGAGGAGGCTCCAGGCTGGTATTCCCTGGCAGACGGCTACTGATGATTCTTTGTGGTCATTTTGCAGCAGAATAGGTCCTGCATGGTGGCTCCAGGGCAGCCCGGAACTTGCCTGTTCACCCTCAGGGTGGCAGCTGACGCCATCCCCCCCCTGGGCCCCAGGAGATGTGGACACTCAGCCATGCCAGCCTCACACCCCCATACACTCCGAGAATACCAAAGGTACATGGTGCCTCAGTGACAAAAACATCCCCCAAGGAAACCGCTGGGCCCTGACACCCCTGAGACAGATCGGGCTCACTTCAAACTCCACTTACACCTGGAATCAAACATCCTCGCAGGGTTGGTTCAGTGCTGCGAGGACAGCTGTGCCCATGTCACTCAGCCAGTCATGCACCACCTCCACGGGTAGTAACAAGGTGTAAAGCTCCACTTGAACAGTCACCCAGCACGTCCTGCTTAGCTCTGGCTGCTGAGACCTTGTCCTCACGAGCACTTCTGAAGCACCACGCACACCCACAGTGCCAAGGTAACAGAGGGCAGGCCCAGGAGAACTCAGCGTCTAACACAAAGACACTCCACTTTCTGTCCAGATCCACCTCTGACTCTTCAGCCAGGCCACTACAGAAGCAAACTGCAAACTTCGTCTTGGTTAATGTAACCTGATGGCTAGAGAAACCTAATCACTACTCTTGGTGTAACTGCGGGGTAAAGGGATGCCCGACTGTCCTTCCAGCAGAAATAGCAAGAGCAAGGGCTGTCCTTGATGCTTCTAATTTGAGCAGTCTTGATCCTCCCAAAGCAGCACATACTCCTCTCCAGTTAACACCACCTTTTTTTTTTCCCTCAGCCAGGGCACTCCTCACATGGGAGCTGGAAGACGGCCAGGCACAAACAGGTGAAGAGACGTGGTAGGGGGACGGGTGGAGGAAGTGGCCTTGGCCACTGGAGCTATCACACAACTATTACATTTACTCACTTTGAGATCCTATATCCAGACTTGTTTAAAGAAGGCAAACATGATTTTCTTTTCCCCACTTCCTGTTATAGGCAGAAGATAGAAATACTAAAATAACAATATTACTGATAAAGAGACCTTGCAAAATATTGGGATCGTTAAGAGAATGCACGTGATGGCTACTAAAACCTGATGTTCCTACTAAAACTACCAGCAGTGAAGGGTCTCACAAGGCTGATATTTACACTGACACCCTTAAGTGTCATATTTAAAGCCCAACTGAGATTAAGCAGTTAATTATAACCCTTCCCAGGGTTATTGTTCCAGGCAGTCTTCAAACTCAGGCAGAATTGCACCAGTTTACACACAAGCTAATGCTTCAAAGTTTTCTCTCCAGTCCTTCAGAACAGAAAAGGCCTGTGTAGCTGCTATAAAAATACTCCACAGCTCTGCAGCTATTTGAGGAAGCAAGTTTATTGCAGGTAGATGGCTTACTAAGCTGGTCTGTTCTACTTCATGCTGCCTCCAGTGGGGCTGCCTGGCCTAGGGGTGGAGATGGGCTGCTGATGAGCATGGGAGTTTGTTTGCCTCTGAGGCAACACTTTAAAGGAAGGGTCTGCATGGAGAGTGTGTAGGGCTGGCGTGGGGCCCCGACCCACGGGTGGGAAGCTGCAGGTTGATAAGAACGCTGCGCCTGGCACATGCTGCGAGGCTCCGAGCAGCTGCCTGCAAGAGATAGTGTTTCGTGGGCCTCACCCAAGGCATTTGCCCTGTTGCTGCTCCTCTCCTCTCCGCGCTTCGGCTCAGCAGGACCACAGGAGAAGGCAGTCCACGGCACTGAGCTTTTTCCCAGCGCTGGCACAGCCCACCGCTTCATTCAGACCCTTTTGAGGGAGAAGAAACAATTCATCACAGTTGTGATACTGAGGGGAATAAAATCTGTGCCTTTTAGAGAAGAAAACATTCTCTGCTATGTGACCGGGTCAGATCTTCACCCAGCTTGTGGCTCCAAAAAGGCAGGGCTTAGCATCTGTGTGCCCCCGATGTTTTCCCTAACCAGTACTGACCGTATAGTTCCTGCTCTGAGAGCCCTGCCTTTTTCCAAGCCAAAGAAATGGCAATTTGAAAACTAAATGGTATGTTTTAAATGGGAAGGGCTGCTTTTCCTGACTCTGGAGAGGGGGATGTTTATGTGGAAAAAGGCTTTTTTAGAAGCACTGACATTATATATGAGAGATGACAGATGGTTTAACATCTGTATTGGGAGTTAGCCTGCAGATTTATGGTAGGCTCATGATACAAAAAGGAACAGAAAGAGACATGTAACCTAACCAAGCTAATTTCTAGGCTAAAAAAAGGTATAAAAAATTGATAACAACAAAGCAGCTCTGCATTATTTTTATAAAAAAACACAAAGATAATGCTGCAAGTATTATTTTGGAGTTATTTTAACTGATGCTATGTGAATCAACTTTTAGGAAGCGTAAACACATACAGGAATCCCAACTCAGAGCACAATCCTACACTGTGTATCCTAAAACTCAGTTCAGGTCATGGAAGTCTTTCACCATCAAACCGTAAGTGCTACCACTGTCTGAGGAGATGGTGAGAAACACAAAAGCTCCTGTTTGTCTATTCCTCAGTGAAAGACAGCTTGAGACTTCTAGTGTTGTACTCATGGGACAGAAAAGAGGAATAAAAAATTAAATGAAACTGTAACTCATCCAAACCAATTGCAACATGGGATCTCCTTAGAGTAATGTTACTTCTGCTTCCCAGGGACAGAATATTACTAGAAGCGCTTAACTAAGTACAAGGAATATTTTAGCTTACCAATACAATTTAAAAAACAAACCAAAGTCGTCTTTGACCCAAATACTCTGCATAAAAAATGTTGACTTCTCATGGAATCATCATCAGTCCTGGGTTACCAACAGTTCAATCCACTGACACAAATCAAGCAGTCCCAAGGCTGCTCTGCGTAGCACAGGGTCTCAGAGATCTCCACAAGCTCTTGGAGGAGGACAGAAAGTCCGGATAGGTCTCTACACCAGCCAAGGAGAGCAGTTCGGTATAAGAAGAGGCATCATGTACGGTCATGGCCAGCCTGGTGCAAAACAGCCTGCAGAGAAAATCTTACTACTGTCTGGACATTTCTATAAATATGCTAGTAAGTTAACAATAAACAGCATAACTCCTTCCATCAGTTACTGACCTTAACTTCTTACATCTCTAAGGACTCTACAACGTTAACCTGAATAACTAGAAGACTAAACATTTGGAGGGACCAGCCACATTGAAAATATGTGGGACCCAACTCAGTCATAAGCTGTATGTTCCAGAGCTGGTATTTAACTCCCAGTTAAGTGAAAAATCCAAACAAACAAACAAACCCAACCCCACCTTCAAAACATCTCTTCTCATTTTGATAACACATTTCAAAGAAAGTGCAGTATTAATATTAGTGACCTGAGTATCAAAGTCAATTGCACTTCTGTTGATTTCTGATTATTTCTATTTCATTAGTGTTTTATCTCTATCTTAAATGATAAGGACAGTGAGACCCACATGAATTTACACAGGAAGCTCATGTGAGAGACATGAACAGCACCCACTTTTCAACTTCAGTTTTAAAGCAAGAGTGTAGGGAAACGAAGGCAAGATGATTCTACAGGTAATTTCAGAATATTCAGATCATCTTAACGCTTTCGTTAGTACGGGTATCAGAATGCCACGTGCTATATATAACAGCTGCGGCATTGCAGGGAGTTCATGGGCCGTGCAAACCACATTTCTCTCCATGGCCCACAGACACACATTGGTATTTCTTCTGGGTACTATAACAACGTTTCAGGGAGGGGCTGAGCACCTGCTTTTTTTTGCTAGGACATGCATAATTTTTTTAAAAAAGGAAAGAAAGAAAAATGAGACACTGTCACACAGCTTGAAAAAGACAGACTTCTAGTCTTTTCTCATATGCATTTGACAAGGATTTCTAGTGTGAATTTAATAGAGTTCTTTCCTCCAGGGTCTTTTCTCATTTCATTCATCCTTTTTAATCCCTCCATTTTATATGGTTAATAACAGCATCTTAATGAAGTGCATGGTACAACTAAGATAAACAAGGAGGGAAAGACTCCAGCTGGAGCTAAACCGATACAGACCAGCCTCCAGTCTAACCGAGACATAAAGGAGAGGAAATCAGAAGGAAGCGAGTCCCTGTACTGAAGCCACAGATCACTAAAGAGTAATCAGAGCTTCTGGCTATACCTTTGAATTCAGCTTCAACTACTAGTAAAATTATTTGTCTCAAAATAAATTGGAAGAAAAATGACCATTTAGTGGTTAATCCTATATCACAGTGTTAGGATAAGTGATAAAAAACAGAAGGTAGGGGAGCCTAAATAATACCCTGACCTGGCACCTCTTAGGGCTGCCCCAGGACAGCATCAGCTCCATGGGGTGACAGCCATCATGACGATTAATGGAAGAGGCTTTCCAGAACATCTTACAGACTAGGGGTGGTTAATACCCACAGGGATCTGAGACTCATTATGGGATGCACGAGCAGACGGTGGACTAGGGCTCACACGTGAAATGAAAAACACACCAATATGACAGTACAGTGGTACCCTGCCTAGTCTGGTTTCACACCTTACCCCTTCACACACTAGTCCACAATGGTCAGGATGTAAAATACCTACTGAATCTCCTGAAGTTCTCCTGAAGAACATAAGGGACAGCCAACACTTTGGCTTCTGTGCCAAGGAACCTCATCACTAGTGCTCGTTGGAGAGTAAGAGAACTTCCTCCAGGGCTGACTCCAGAGGAACCAGACTCACCCAGCACCTCAGGAGCAGCAAGGATCCCCTGCCAGATGTAAATTCTCCCATATCGACAAACATCAGCTTAGATATTAAAAAAGCCCATCAACACTAAACCAAACCATTGTAAACATCTTTCTTCCCCACACTCTCCCATCTGAGAAGAAAAAGAGCAATATCTATGTGACAGATACCATTTAGTGTGCTATTGGAAACTGTTCAAGTGAAAGAATGGCAAATGTAGTATAAGAAATAGAAATATGTCCTGTAGACTAGCATCACAGAGTAATTAAGGTACGAAGAGATCTCTACAAGTCTTTAATCCAAAACAGGACCAACTTTGACTTTACATCAGGTTGCTCCAGGCCCTGCCTGGTCACATTTTCAGTATTTCCATCTCTGGACCCCTGTTCCAGCGTTTGCTTACCCTTACTTTGAAGATTTTTTTCTTTATATCTAAACAGCATTTCCTTTGCTGCAGCTTGTGTCCATTGCCTCTCACCTTCTCGCTGTGTGCCTCCACAAAAAGCCTGGCTCTATTTTCTCTGTAACAACCCATCACGTTTTTGAAGACAACAATAAGATCACCCCTTTGCCATCTCTTGTTCAGGCTGAACAGACTCAGCCTGCTCACCTCTCCTGGTGCACCACGTGCCCCAGCCCCCTCCCACTGGACTCACTGCACTTTGCCGGTGCCCTCCTTATACTAGGGAGACACAAATGGGACACACTGGTCCAGTCAGACACTGTCTCACACTTCCCAAATAGAGGGGAACAATCACTTTCCTCAGCCTCCTGGCTAACCCTCTTATTAAACCAATCCCGCATCAAGATCTGGAGAACACCACTGCACCCTTCCCATCATCAGAGGTGCAGAAGAGCTGGAGACCCACTCCCTGAATGAGCAGGAGACTTTTCCTTGCTGCTTGGAGAACCTTCTTGCTCAGCCACACCACACCCTTTCCTTTGCAAGCGGTGCCCTCCCTAAAGAGCTAAGCTGGTGTCACGGTGTGACAATAATAGATGTCACGCTACAAGAGGACTCTGAAAATGCTCCTTTTAGCCTGCTCCAAATGAGCTGTTGCAGTAGTACAAACCTCACTTCGCTACCTGTTAAGCAAAACGTGGCTGCCAAGGGAAGCACATGAAGAACAGTACCACACTGTCTTAACTGCGGGACTTCACATGGACCCAGCTGCCGCTACCATAAGAGCTTTAAAAAAAGGGGTGAGGGAGATGAAATGAATATTTACAAACACTTATTGCTTTGATTCTCTTGCTTAGTTATTTTTGGTGAGCTAGAAGAAGAACAGCTAGATTTCCCTTATCTCCACAGCCACATACTCACAGCGCAAGCCTTCATGTCATTAACTGTGCAGCATCACTGCAAAATGTAATGGTTTTATGGTAATGCTGTTGCATGATCTATTCTCACATAAAGCCACCAGTAGGGAGCTCATTATCAGCTTATTTACTTCTATGCCAAACACCATAGCCCACGGTATGGATCTGGAGATAAAATGACACATCCTTTCTTTTGCTGGAGCAGGGAAGCTCACAGAGAAAGTAAATTACTCATGCACATGTCTAATAGTCATGCTACTATCATTTTTAAAAGGATCAGAGGCTGCAACGTCCAGCAAAGCCTTGATGACCTGAAACTTATTTAAAGGGCTTCCTTAAACACAATCTCCATTTTAGTGCCTAAATTCATCCTTTAGCAGTTGCAGAATTGTATTTTCAGGTTAAATGAAGAAAGATTAAATGAAACTGATTCTAAGAAGAGTTACATTCAGCACTTTCAAGGGGTTCACCTGTGTTAGTAACAGGACAAATACACACCCCAGGATTCAGGAAGCTTTAATTTCTCCGACTGCTAGTTCTAAGAGGCTTTTCAGGACTACAATTGAGTGCATAGCAGCACCTTAGGCACAGAAATAACAGCACCTCTAAGTTTTACCTATTACTCTATTAGTTCTCTCCAAGCCTTTGGGAAACAGTTCAGTTCTCGTATCCCCATTTTACAGATTGGTTTCTCATAGGCCCAGCTGAGTAATCCTCTGGTTGGACATTCATCACGCAGTGGTGACGTGCAAAAGCTGCATCTGTTGTGCCTTTAACTGGCTGGGGTTGGGCAGGATCTTGTCACTGTTTCTGGCTTGGAGCATACCAGCATACAGTGTGGGTGTACTAAGAGAGTCTCAGGAGGAGATGCAGTTGCATAGCCTCTAAAATTCATGCCACTCCCTCCGTAACACTTGCATGTTGCCCACAACCACAGCCCAAGTTAAAAATTTCTGACTTGCAATTCACTTTGCAGGTGCATGTGACAGGAATAATTTGTGCAGTTTGTACAGGATTCTAAAATGTCTTTGTTCTTTGCTCAATAAAGAGTATATATGCACAAATGTACACATCAAGACAGAAATACTGGAATTTGGACACATTTCCTCAGCATTCTGGGATGTTTCTTAGAATGCAAGGCTTCTCTTCTGAACTCTGGAATCTCTTTACATCTATTTAACTTCCTTACATCACAATTCATCCCACAACTGAATATTCTTCTGCTAAAAAAGACAATTCTTTCCCTGCTCCTCCCAAGTCATTTTATCTCATTAAGTATCTCCAGGTTTTGTATTTCTTGACTAACATAAGAATTCTTTGTTTAATTGCTGGTGTTTGCCTATCTTACCACAGCTTTTCCCTGAAGCTTAACAGGTTAAACACTTTCCTGTTACACCAAGGACTCTTGATTTCAGTCCCTGTAGTGTTTTAGTAAGTGAAATTTGGGTCTTTAACTAAAGATACGACAGAGGAAGGGGTTTCTTTTAGCTTCCACCAATTTTCATAGCACTACTACTATTCATCTGCATTACACTTTTTAAAAACCAGCTATTACCTTAAGAGCAAGGACATGTACCTATTGAAGCATCTCACAGTGCAGCACTTCATACTGACAGCTCTACGACATCAACTGTCAATCATAGATTTTGGATAGAGAGATTCCTAGGGAAAAAAAATCTTTAGAGAAGCCTGAGACAATGGGCAGTTTTCAGAGATGACGAATATCTACAGGTTCCATTGACTGTGCTGGAAATTAAATGGTTTTCACCACTGGAAATCAGCAGCTTGGTCACAGCCCAGGTAGAGTCAATGTGAGATCTGGAAACAGGAGTCGCAATTTCCAGGCTATGCTTCTGTGCTAGCCTTTGTCACCTCCATCATTACACTTCGATGATCTAACTCTGTGAACCCAACTTAGTGCCGCAGGACTGCCAGTTCTCACATTTGTTCATTTAATCTCATCAGGTAATTTCTTGGAAGTGATTATAGGAGCATCTCCGTTCAAAATAAGTTCTCAGACTCAATGGTTTCTCAGAAAAGAGCAAGCAAACAATCTTGCAGGTTCCGAGTACAAATCAAAGGATCTGATGCAGAGAGAAATATATATGTGCATATTATAAAAGTCAGGATTTTAAATCCTGCGTCACAATTTGGAGAAGAGGCGAAGGGGTTTGACTCAGGTTTTTTTAATGCCTCCAGACAGCAGTATCACTACCCAGACACTTAAATCTTTGTTCTGACACAAGATGTCACGTTCCCACTGGCATTCAATTTTGATCTCTCCCAGACTGCTCATATCTTTCTGAATTTCAGGCTTTGACTGAGAGCATTAGAGAGTAAAAGGGATAAGCAATGCCACTCTCTTCTATTCTGCATTTCCCCAAACACAAATGCATTCAGATCAAAGCCTGTGACACAGGCATAGCTCTATTCTTACACCGTGAGGAATACCTCTTTGTTTCGGGCTTGGATAAAAAGCCAGTGCATTGTACAATTCAGAATGGTAAAGGCTTTGCCTCTTCTCTTTCTTTTGGCTTAGTGACTTCACCTCTTTTCCCTTCTCACCTTCTCTTACATACATATACCTTGCAGCTGGCAGCTACTCAAAATACAAAATGAAATATAAAGTGAGGCTTAGGAGCCAGATGGAGACTTCACAGAAATAACTTTAGAGGAAAGCAAAGGGAAAGACAGGCAACACTTCCAAGTCCTTACAGAGATTTCTAAGCAAGCAGCTGCTTGAGAAGGCAGCTTGTACTTTTTGTGGGAACGCCCACGTTGCCTGCTATCTTATGTATGCTTTTCCATCACTTCTTATTCATTGTAATACTGCTGGTTTAAATGCCACAGTCCAGCGTTTGTTCTCCTTCCCAGGCAAGAAGATTCACACAGAAGGATGACAGCGTTGCAAGTGCCACTCTCTAGAAACAAAGCATTGCTATTTTGAAATTAAATGGTTAATTGTTTCAAACACAACATGCAGCTGTATAAAACATGCCTTGAGAACTGGGTCTTCACAGACTTCACACATTTATGGACTGACTGCCCAGAGCGAGGTTTCTTGGTTTCAAGAATATACCTAAAACACAACAATGTTTGAATAGGGATCTGATTTGTTACAGCCAAGTATCTGCAAACCTCAGCAGAATAATAATTGAAAAAGAACACTGAGCTATTCCAGTGGCAAAAACCTCAGGACACACTATAGCAAAGAGAGGAAAAATATCTAATCTGTAAGTAAATCCTAGAGAGAGAAGGGAAAAGAAGGGGGTGGGAGGGGGGAGAGATTTTACAGAGTGGGTTTACATGAGATTAACTATGAATCATACACAAACCACAAGGAAAGCAGACTGGTTCAGTTTCCAGTACTGTACAAAATCTGGCATAGTATTTATGTACTTAAAATGCATGTCCTGCCTCGTGGACAGCAGGCAAGATCTTTCACTCTGGCTGTATGCAGTCTCTTAACCAGCTCTGCTCATTCTGCAGTGATCTAGGAATAATCTGTAGAAATATGCATAGGGTCTGTGTCATCAGTCATGTATGTCGCACCCCAGTGGGCCCTGGAAATGGTTGTCAGTGAGCCCTTGGGATTCCCAGTTCTGGAAAGCCTGCAAAACAGCACTGAAAAGCATTTAAGATAGCCGTGATCAGGGATGCAAGCTAAGAGCTAACGGCAGCAGGCCGTGGTTAGCTAGCATGCTGCAATGTCCAGCACCTTCTGTAACAGATCTTCACACAAGAGTACAGGGATGAAGCTTGAGAGATGATGGTTTCTCTCTGTCTGATACAATTAAAGTAGCTTTTAAAATATATGTGCTTGGGTGGCCTGCAATAAGGCATTAGGATTCTTTAGACTGAATCTAAAGAGAAGGTGGTCATGCTCTTCATCCTCAGCTTTCAGTGGATATTAACACTTACTAGAGAGAAGCTCAACAGTGAAACTGAACAGAGAGCTCCAGATCTGAGGTCAGAGATATCTTGATTATGGGCTTTGGCGTGGCCTGTTTGATTGGCTTTGGTTGCTGAAGTGCAGGCAAATCCATATTCCAGTCTAGTGATGAAATTCCCAACACTAAAAATGAAAGAAAGGATAAAATAACTGTCCTGACTGAATGTCTTTGGGAGCCCTCTATCCTCAACCTCTCACCCCTCAAAGGGCAGTTTAACTTGAGACTCATAAGGAACATAAGTCCTCTGTTGTCTTGAACTGGCCAATTTCCTTCAATATTCAATTTTCTAGGATCCAGCTGGCACCTTCTACAAGGCCCTCGTCGTTCTGGGCTACAAACACAGCCTTGGGATTCTGACCTGGGTAGATTTACACCACTCACTGACTTCAGCAGAGCTGCATCAGTCAACACGACTTGAAGCCCTGGTATTGCCTTAGGGATGAGAAAATGATTGAGGTTTACATTGAAACAGCATTTTCCAGCTATTTATTCCCTCTGTCTGCAGAACATCCACCCTTGATCCTTCAGGTTTACCACAAGCCAGGACCAGGAATTTTTGTGGCAGTTCTTGTTAAAACTTGGCAATGCACCACTTAGCCTACTTCCTCCGACAAAGCAGAGAAGTTGCAATTATTCCAGATATGAACTGATTTTTTTTTCCCCTCATATACTGTGGGGTTTTTCTTAGAAAGTTACATTGAGAACTTTTCTATTAAATTCCACTGTTTCTGTTTGGATGATCGCTTTTCATTTCACGAGGATTCTGTAACTCTGATCATGTGCCTTTCGGAGCATATAAATTGATACACTTATTCGATTGCTAGATTAGAGAAAAAGAGTTGGTGCAATTCCTGTCGGATCTAAGAATCTCCAAATCTTCTCAGTGAATGTGTAGTTACTCAATTATTTCTAAGCGTTCAGGAGCTAGGCCGCCCTTACAAATTCCCATCTAACAGCCAGCTGTTATGCCACGTACAAGGATCTCAACGTGTTATCCAAACACTGATGAAACAAGCTTTCTCTGACGTCGTGAGATGGGAGACTGCTAGCGTAGACACAGATACAGGCAGTAAGGCACAGAGATTCCAGTAGACCTGTTCAAGATTACCACGGTAGTCTGTGTTACAGATATATGACAGTTATAGCTATATACATCTACAGATATGGATATATCTATGAGAAAGATTATATCCTGAGAAAGGATCATTAGATCACAGTTTCTACCTAAATCATTAGAGTCAGCAGGGGATTAGTTTGACTGATTGCAGTCTGACAGCTATGAGGAGAGGATAGCACAATGTAACAAACATGAGAAAATTCCAACAACATTTATGCAGGAAACTATTTACTCTTATTTCATTGTCTGTGTTTTTAAGGTATCTGTTTTAAATAATGGCTTCCTCTCTGTATATGATCCTACAAGAAAGACGTTTTCTGTATATAGGACAGCAGAGTGTGTTGCCATGGAAATTATTATGATCTACTTAAATTCAACAAATCCAGCCGTATGGGGTATATTCCCCCGAGTATCTCAATTTAATTATTAATGTTCTTTCTAAATAGCAACATCTTTCTCTTTGGACCGAAATCCTTAGAAGCAGAGTGAAAACGATAAACCTGGAAAGTGGAATCCTTTGTTCAGCTGCAAAACAGGTGCAATTAAGCCAGGGAAGATGTGAACAGCCTGGAAGCTGCCCTGCCAATGTGCTTCAACTCAGATCTAGATGGATCACCCGGAAGGGAGAAAGTCTCATTCAATGCCTGTGTCCAGTATGTCCCTGGCCCCTCTGCTATGATTTCCAGCAAAAAATACCAGCTAGGATAGTGGGATTTTTGCAGAGGCACATGTTCAGTGGAATCTAAACACTGACCATCAACTCATTTCATATAGCCGCCAGTCTTGTGCTCATTCTCCAGCCATGCAAGCCCAGTGAAACCATTCAATCTTTTCGCATTAAATATACCACTAAATCCAAAGCTATTTAGCCTCAGGGCAGCTCCAGCATCCATCTTTCTCCTTCAAGTGTCACCATGAATTCTGCAGGTAGATTTTAGGAGCCAGATGGAGTTATTCAGGTCAGTCTAACAAGGGATCGATTCTTGTGGGTCACATAATATGGGTGGTTTATAGGTCTAAGTTTAGACGTGCACAGACATATGTCCTCCCAAATTCCCAGCAAAAGGGGCAGCAGGACAAGTGGAACCCTTCCACAAGCAGGATGAGGCTCAAGAGTCTCAAACTGCTCATCCACAAAAGGGCCCAAGGCAGAGTGTGGCCCAGAGCAGCCCTGAGGCAACTGCTTGAGGCATAACAACTCCCTTATCACTGCGGCTGTTTAATGTGACCTGCAGCCTGGGCAAGCTGCTCCCCCACATGCTCACAGCAAGTGTTAGGGCATTTGTGCCGAAGACATCAAGAAAAAAGTAGCCATGAAATGTGATGACAGGAGAAGGTCATCTTCCTGTGATTGCTCTGCTCTTAATCTTGACCAGGTGCTTCCCCTCTATCCTCCCTAGAAGGGTATTCCTCATGAAAAGCCATCTAGGGTTCCTGGTTTCACTCCTCCATGAATGCTTCTCAGGGACTGACAGTCAGGAGAGCTCTGGCACAAAAGAGGCCGCTCTAGGCAAAACATCCCAGAGCACCCCTGAACTTTTGACCACTGGCTTGGAAATGTCAGCTCAAAATTCATATTTACACTGCCCCACCAATTCTACTCCAGAGAGTGTGCCCCATGCCCACATCAGGGTCTATCACACATAAAGCAGAACTGACAGTTTAGATGCACAGAATTTATCACTAAGCCTAGTTTACGGTGCCAAATTAAGAAAGAATAAATAACTTGCCCTCTTCTCACGGGGAGTTTGCAGCATTGCTGAATCCAGGCTCTTGGTATTCCCACACAAAATCTCCAGCCCAAGTCCTTCCCCCCTCCCTCGTACAAGGCTGATTACTGGTGATAAGCCTCCCTCCGGAACATGAGGCAAGAAATGTTTGTCAGTTCTTGGCTTTCCTCTAAAAATACTTATTTAGAGGCTGGTAGCAAGAAATTGAATAAGTGAGCTCAACTGAGCTGAATGAAAGGAAGCAACAGTATGAACTCATCAGAATAGAAGTGCTTCTTGAGCAGGAGCTGCAACTGTTTGTTGATGCTGATAGCACTGAATTGCTTGGTAGACTCAAAGGCAGGCTACACACGTTGCCCTGGCATCCCTGGGACCCGTCCAAAAAAGCACGGAATCCCAGACGTGAGGCGCATTCTTTCTAGCTCCTCACAATTAGGTTCTTCAATGCTGGTTTTGTTGTCCTGTAAAATTTGCCATTTTGGAAAGCAAAAGATTACTGTGGGCTCCACGAGAGAGAAGGGGGAAAGATGGACTGCAGCTTTATTGTCCAGTTGATTGATTCCTTCTTTGGAATTGGCTGGTTGGTTGTTTATTAGCAATTAGTGCATTAGCAGTAAGGGACACAGCAAGCAAGTAGGCAGCATTTGAAGAAACAAACCTTTACTAAGCACAACACCAGGCCAGCGTTCCCAGCTGTCCCCCTGTCGCTCCCAAGAGTCCGTCTCCAACTTGACACCTAATCCTCTGCCTCCATATAAATGTGAGTCCCTTCTGAAACATAATCCTTGCTCTTCATTTCTACTTACTGTACAACCAGCTTCTCTCCTTCAGTACCACCCTTGCCCTTCTTCGGGCTATGTGGCAGCTTTTACCAGCCTGCAGGTCACTGCTTTACCACCCATATTAAATTAAAATCCCTTGTCCTCCCCTTCTAGATTCTACAAAATGCGTCTACAAGAAACAAAAAGCAACGTACCCTCCTAAGGGGATGAGCCTGCTCTGAGGTTCATATGTACAAAGCTTGGGAAAGTATCGCCTGTGTTTCTAGTTCTGGCATGCCACTCCAGGTCTGGAGTGCTTTCCTGGGTCCTGCCTGCAGAATGACCAGGCATGACCTCTTATCTCAAGTCCTTCTCTTCAGAAACACGCAAGTTATGGAAAGATAAAACACATTTTTCATTTTGGTGCTTCTTCTGGTTCATTCTCACCACTCTCCTCACCATCTGTTTTGCCTATATTTCATCAGTTTAAATCAGGAGCTCCTCAGATCAGGAATCTTGTCTTAATACCCGCATGGGAAATGCCAAAACAGAACACGAACACTGTACTCGTAATAGTGTCACAAAGAAATTACCAAGGAGCACAGGATCAGTCTCATAAACAATTCACCTAGAAGGCAGAGTTGCATTTATTCATATATTGTTTATTTTTATATTACTACAGAACTCAGGATAACCAACTTTGTCTAGGGTGCTGTAAAATCAAAAATACTAAATAAAGAGCTCCTGCCCAAAAGAGTTTACCATCTAAACAGCATGTGAGCAATAACAAAAGTATGTGACACCTTCCTCTGCAAAAAGCAGCATGTGATTAACTTCAAAACCACAGGTGATTTAAGTGAGATGCCATGTCAGTGTTCTGCTTGCAAAGAGCCCGATTACATGGATGCATCCCTCCATTGAGCCATTTCATGTCACAAGGCCCATACAAAATCCACTGAGTGGCCCTGATCAAGTCAAGTGCAGAGTCAGACAAAAGGAAATCTAGACTCAGATCCTAGCTGCCTAATGAGGACGTAGAAAGGTTCTACACCAATACAAACTGGCCAATACTTACGCAGCACTCAAGTCTTCACCTACCTTTGATTAGCCTGAAAGTTCCCGTGATACCATCTCTCTGCTGAAAGCACGGAGCTCTCTATGCAACACATTACCTTTAATGGAAGCTCCTTAGAGATGACTGTCTCCCTCTATTAACTGCAATAAGAGCATGGAAGAGAGTTTCTCAACTTCTCCTAATCACTGGACCACCTGACCCTTTGAAAGAAGCACACCTCATTTTATATCCCACTGTTGCTTAGGATAGATGATAAATAAGTCACATGGAATTGGTAAAATGTTGAAATGTTAATATTTTATAAAATTGTAATTCAGTAGTTATAATTACAAAAGCTATAACTAAAAATGTAGTACAAAATGGTATCACTCGATTAAATCAGTTAGTACATAACTGACAACTGCCTGTATGAGGGGTTCTGGTTTGGAGCTGAAATGTTTTCATGGACTGCCTGATGTTTTGTGGACTGCCAGCCATCAGTGGACCACAGGTTGAGTAACTTGTCTCTAAATATCTCTGCTGGGACTAAGTAACCAATTTTAAGTAGTGTAATGCCTGACTTAGCCTGAATTAGACACTCTGGTTGTTGCATTCTGCTCTCTCTGACACTGACAGCAGCAGTGAGGATCTGAAAGGGAATGGGTCATTATTCAGAATATTTAAACCTTTGGTTGTTTGACTGCTTCAGGTAGGTAGCATCTATTTAAGTCTGTAGTTTTGTTCTACCCCTCCCACACCCATCACAAATCCATAAAACAAACCACAAACATAATGCCCAGTTCCCTTGATCAGATCCCCTTTCATTAATTTATTGATCAAGGAGCCTGGAGGAAATAGATCACCTGTTACCACAGGTTTTCTGTGGAATATTGGACACATCACTTGATCTCTCTGTGCCTCAGTGCTCTTACCAGTAAAATGGCAGTAAAAATCATTCTGGTGACACAATACTT
Source organism: Nyctibius grandis (assembly GCF_013368605.1). NCBI lineage: Eukaryota > Metazoa > Chordata > Aves > Nyctibiiformes > Nyctibiidae > Nyctibius > Nyctibius grandis. Next base: position 6,546,348 of record NC_090663.1, on the reverse strand, counting down.
ACTAATGCCTTGAAGTGCTTTAATACAGTGAAATGGAAAGGGTCCCACAAAGGCAAAATACTGTATTAAGGCAGCTGCAAAGACCAATCCCCTGAGCTATATTCCACAACTTTTAGTTTGGTAAAACGTCCTTCCTTACCAAACCAGGACTAGTAACATCTGTGATATGCAGGCAAGAAAACCTTCCCCATTGGGGCTCAGAGCCTTCCCAGCACATCTGTGCGCGTGCAGGAAAATCTGGGTCACAGCTGACAGAGCAGCAGGCAGTGTTATCCCCCGCAGTGGGATCAGCATGGTCACATTTCACATGAAGGGCAAAGCAAATGTCGCACCTGCGCTGGATGCTCCTCTGTCAGTTACTGTCACCAACAGGTTTTGCCCCCTCAGCAGAGCCGTAAAGGCTGCAGCAGAGATGCACGTGGTGGATGCCGGGCTGAGCTGGGAGCCACAGAGACTGCTTGCTCTTCATGCGAGGGAGAGCAGCAGCGCAAGACTGCAAGATCTGTTTCAGAGGGATTACACCACCTTATTCCATAGGTAACGTTTCCTAGCGAATTCTGCATGTATGGCAGGTGGTCTGGCCTTCCCACTTCCCAGCTTCAGAGCACATAAAAGAGTCTACTGCAAACTCATCCCACAGCCTTAGCTGAGAGCTCAAGCCACAGTAGGTCCATTGCTGTATTTTCACATCATTTCGCATCACTGGTGTTGAGGCCTGTACAGAGCAATAAACACCAGAATCCTTCACATCACCTGCCAGCACCAAGCCAATAACGTAGACTGTGAAGAAGGACCTTCACATATGCGGTATATATCAACTGAGAGGCTAATGCTGATGTATCAACAACCAAAACCACGCGGCCGTGCTATGCCTTCATGAGAACAGCTCTCAAGCACTTGAGCAGATCCTGCCTCTGCCTGCCTCTGGTACAGAGCATACAATTTATCCTTTTCTACCGTCATATAATCTCTATTACATGACTTTTTTTTTTTCATTCATAAATCTCTTCAGGCTTCCCATATACATGAAAAACAGGAGGAGGAAGGATCTGCTAAGTTTCTCTAAAATGAAAATTCATTACTGATGGAAGCAGTGTCTTTTGATTAAATCAACGTCTGACTCAGTAGCACTATGGATTTACACCAGCTGAGGATGGGGGCGGCCAATCTCACATACCCTTGCTAAAACGGCATCACAGCAACCAAGAAAGAGAAAGCTGACAAATTGTGACAGGGAAGGAAATTTCACTCATCAGTTTAAAAAATTCTTTGGTTCCTCTTTGGTTTTGTTCAGACCTACCTACTTCCAGTGACAGCCAAAAGAAAGGATGCCTCTGGTAAATCCCCAAATCCCTGTTACTTCCACACAGGGCCAGGAATTCCCAGTGAACATGTCTGGGGCTGCCACCCTATTTCACATCAAACCGTAAGAGATCAGACACGCCATTACTGATGTTTTGATTTAAAAGAACAAATGCAGGAAAAAAAGCATAATTAAGGCTGTGGGTTTTCACCATGAAGAACATATTTAGCCGTTTTATAATAATTTGTAATGCCCTTCTAAGCTCCTCACAGCAGGAATTCAAATGCCTAAGTCACACAGTATCATCTCAACTATCAATGCACTGTCTGATTCAGCCTCATTTCTACTGACATCTCCTTCCTCTGCCACGTGTTCCGGATGGAAAGGCTATCAACAAGCAGCGTGATGTGCCTAACTTCTGTTAAGAATTGTTAGGATTAGTAGCTAACTTGCTTAGCATGACTAGCCAGATTTGCTGAAGCCTTAGGCTGCAACCTAGATATGCTTTTGGCTGGGATAGAGTTAATTTTCTTAGTAATTTTCCTAGTAGCTGGTACAGTGCTGTGGTTTTGTCTTTAGTATGAGAAGAACTTTGATAACACACTGATGTTTTAGTTGTTGCTAAGTAATGTCTATCCTAAGCCTAGGACTTCTTAGTTTCCCATGCTCTGCCAGTGAGCAGGTGCACAAGAAGCGCAAACCAGAAGATGAGGCGGCTACAACCATCAGCAGAAGCTGCAACTCAACAAGATAAAAACAGTTAACGGCCTGCCTGGAGACAGAGCAAGAATCCAGTAAGGTGTTAGATGACCCCAGACCAAAAAGCACCACTGGACTAAAAGGGCACGTGAAGAGCGTGTGAGGGGAGGGTACATAGATTGTGAGGGGATAATTGTCCAGGGATTTCTTTGTTTGGGGTCCCTCTCTGGAGGCACACAGCTTGAGCTGACCCTGCTGCTGTTCCACTCTATTAAATTATTTATTTTTATAAAATCCAATACCTGGGACTGCTCCGGGAAACCCAGGGTTGAGCCTGAAGGAGGAGGAAGTGCCCAAGAGCGTGTGTGTGAGCGAGGAGTCGAAAGGGCACCCGTCGGCTCACTGGAGTCCCCCGTTGCGAAGGGGCTGTGGTCTGAGCAGTTAAAGCCTTGGGTGGTATGTGTGCGACTACTTGAATAGTGTGTGAATGCTCAGGCAGCAACTTCTCCCTTAACACTTCCAGCATTGGAGCCAAAACCTGTGTTTCTGTTCTGCATGATCCCAAGCACAAAAAGCAAGTTCCATGTTTCTGGGAAAATAATAGGATTTCCATGCAAATAGAATAGGCTGCATTTCTGTATATCACTTTTAACTTCAAAATATTTTTAGACAGCCAAAAGTATAGCAGACCAGTAACCCCCTGGGATTGCCAGCGCTGTGCACTGTAGCTGAACTAGACTGAAATAACGAAGACAGATCCCAAGTCCTTCTGCTAGAGTGGCCTCTACCACTTGAAGCAAAAAAGAATCTCCTTCGAAATGAACAGCAATAAACTGTAGATGGTCGAACATGCCACTGATTCCTTCTGGTCTGTCTCAGGGAAGATAAATTCAGCACAGTTCATTACACTTCACAGATGAGGAGACTGAAATAGAGGTGTTCCAGGATGTCCTTTGAGATGTTCTCAGAGATGATGAATAAAAAAGTGGTTGTAATTAACCCACAGATAACGATGCCATCCCATTCCAGTTATTGTGAGGGACAAAGCAACAAATAACTCCAAGATGCAACAATTGCAATTAAAGTGGTCACAGACAATCCTTGGTGAAAAAGTCACCTGTAATCTACTACCATGAGAAAAAGAACATCCTGATTTTGTTCTCGTTGAGGTGGGTGAAAAAAACTACCTGGACTGCAGTAGGATGAGAACTGAGCTCTTAAAGGAAAAAGACATCCAGGGACAGGATTATCTTTTTGTTTTTAATTTGTACAGTACTGAGTGCAGATCCAGAGAGTAATGAAGTCTTTAACACACAGCTGTGGCAGCATAAGACGCTGCTCTGAAGTTTCTGTCACTTCTCTTCTGGAAGTTACCAGCACACAGCTCTGCAGGCAGAAGAGAACAAGCCAGCACTCCAAACCAGCGTTAACACAAAGTCCAAACAGTGAACTTGAAACGATGTAGGAGATGGCTTGCAGTGAGCTGCCTGCTCATGCTCTTCTTCAGCAGCGTTTTGGAAATAGAAATTGCCAGGACAGACAGTAACAACCAGATCAGGGATAACGGAAGCAACAAAGCACACAAGAGCCAAAGCAAAGGTTTGCTCTTGGCTTTAGACTCCTTTCTGTTAGCTGAGTCATATCAGACGTAACCCCCACGGTGATCAGCAGAAGTCATAAGAGCACAAAACGATATTCACAGTGTGACTAAACCACACAACTTTCCTCATAATCCTTATCAGCTAATAAGATTTGAGGAAAAAACAACTAAATAGGCGCGAGCAGAGAAAAGAAAGCCCAGCTAGATGGCCTTTCTACTTAGAGCACAGCTATCTGTATCGATGGATCAACTAGTGATTCATAATGAGATGGGGAAACCAGATTAGACAGATTTAATCTTTGTCATGATCCTAATCTGAAGACCACTGTATACCGAGGAGTGAGTGAATCACCAAACAGTTAACCCATGTGGGTGCAGACCTGTGCTGTGCTGTATGTATAGCCTGGCCTTCTGTCCCACGTTACGCTGCACAGTCCCCTTGGATGCAGGACCAGCTCAGCTCGTTAACTGTAAGGAAGGAGCCTGCAGGAAGCTCACAGTGGTCACCAGCAATTAAACCACCTGCATGTCCTTGTTTGTCTTCATCTAAAAGTGCGTGGCAACAAGTTCTCTTGTGAAAATCCTTTTCACTTGACAATAGAAATGGTGAATAGAATTGCTTTTTTTTTTTTGTAAAGGAAATCCTATAAGGGTCTCAAAAGACCAAACTGTAAGGTAACCTTTCCACAGACAGATCTGCACAGCATGCTGCACCAGGAATTCCCAGTGAACATATCTGGGGCTGCTACCCTATTTCACATCAAACCACAAGAGATCAGACACGCCATTACTGATATTTTGATTTAAAAGAACAAATGCAGGAAAAAAAGCATAATTAAGGCTGTGGGTTTTCACCATGAAGAACATATTTAGCTGTTTTATAATAATTTGTAATGCCCTTCTAAGCTCCTCACAGACTGTAGGGCTGTTCCATGTTGCACAGCTTGGGGTTCCCAGAATCTGAAGGGATGTAAGACTATTTATACTCTCCTCTTCTTCTTTGTAATGTTAACTCTAATAAATGGCATTTTAAGCAACACTGTACAGAGTCCAAGTTTCTTGCTGGGATCATAACAAACCAGCACCTCCTGGTACAAAACGTTCTTAAAAGATGGCTACATACTAAGTAGCAATGCAAAGAAAGTGGAGATCAAGCTTGGCTTGCTCTAGGTTTCCTTGCAAAATTATTTTTTAATTATTACTACAATTACTAAATAATTAATATTTACACTGCATATTCAAATTATTATTTTCTATTGAAATTCTAATGTACCAAATAATTGGTACCACCCTCTACACAGCTGATTTCATACTGTGACGTGCTATTCAGAGAAAGCTGAAGAGAATGGGCAGGTTTGTCTGGTCAGCTAATTACCTGACTGCAGATGTCAACTGCTCTATGACCTGCCCCTATCAGATTTTTACCCAGTCCACATGTCTTAGACAAAATCACCTGTGTATATGTGTGTGTGCCAAGGCAAGTAAGTTAAACTACCACCTCTCTGTAGACATTCTTTGTTCTTGAGGATCAGCTGGGTTAGACGATGACAGGTTTTTTCAAAGTGGAAATTAGTCTAGTAGAGAGGAAAGAAAAGCAGCTTTGGACAATACGTGCTACATCTCACATTGCTGTCAGAGATAATCTGCAGTGCTATTGTTCAACTTAAATAATTTAAATATTTAACACACTTTCCCGGAATGAAGTGCAAACCCAATAACAACTAGCAACAGCTGCAGCTGAATCCAGATCATATACCTCTACATTCAACTCTGAAACCCCCCAAAATCTTCATATCTGACAGCCACCCAATGTCTTAGTGACACAGAGATACAGAGTGATACAGATGAAGGTAAGTTTTCCTTTTGATGTTTCATCTCATATGGCAAAAGATGAGACCTTGAAAATGCCTTTCTGGAACTATGCTGATGCTGCAACATCATGGCACTTTTCTTTCAGACAAAGAAAGTGACAGGCCCTTGCAGACCCTCTACAATAACTTAAGAGCACAACAGATGTTCTCCTGAGTGTGCAGATATATATACTGGACAGAGAAGAGTGACAAATGATCCATCTGATTCAGTGTACTAACCTTGACCAGCCACATTTCCAGAAGGGAGACAGATCAGCCATTCTGCTGCCCCACCTTAAGCAAAAACTCTTCCCTCCCCCCCCCTGGAATTTTCCTAGTGGCATCAAAAATACCTTTTTCTCACTGAATCTCTTCTCCAGTGGGGCAAGATGAACATATACCTCGAGCTTGATCCATTTACCCTGTTGCCTGGGAAGCATTTCCAGGGAATTTCTACACGTATTCCCACCTATAGTGCTTCCAGCCATGGAAAAGCTGTCTGACAAGTGCAAAGAGCCACACGCCTCTCCACCCAGGCTGACAGGTTAAAAGGAAATCGAGAAGGTCTTTTGAGAGGGTGGGCGGCAAATTGCAAAGAGGAAAGCAATATTTGATATTTATTTTACAAAAAAAAAAAGAGAGAAGCAAGCAGCGGGAGCGGCGGGCAGAGCCCTCGCCAGTCCCAGCCAGCCGCGCCGAGCCCCGCTAACAAAGCGCCGCTGCCCAAATCCCCGTCCATTTTCCCACCCGCTGATGCTCGATTCCTCCCCTGCTGCCTCCGAGCCGGTTCATCGCCGAGCACCGGGCGATGCCCGCCGCCCTCCTCCTCCCGTCACCTTGCGCTGTACAGCACGGCAGCATTTTACCTTCCACCCTTAGTCATTTTCCCACGCTGGTAAATACACCGTTTCACCCACGTATTCTCTCCCTCGCCCACCGAGCAGCCGAGCGCACCATCCCTAACAACAACCTGCTAAATTTAGCCGGCTCGCCGCCACCGCGGATTCACAGCAGGGACGAGCGGGACAGCCAGCAGGCACCGCACACACACACACACGGACGGACGGACACGCAGCCCCACGCGTGCAGGTGCCGGCCGGCAGCTACTCACACCACTAGCCTGGAGATGATCCATGAGACCATGGCGCTGCGTGCCGCAGGGCTGGCTCTCCCGGCAGGGAGGGCTCGCCCCCGTCTGCTCGCCCGCCGCCGGCCGCCGCCCGAGTGAGCGGGGCGGGCGGCTCGGCCATCCGGCCCCGCAGCCGCAGCGCAGCCTCACTGCCGGCGCCGCCCGCAGCCGCCGCGCAGCCGGGCCCGGCCGCCCACATTGGGCAGGGCCCGCGGCCGCCCCTCGCCGTGCCGGGCGCTGCGGGAGGAGGAGGAGACCCCGCCAGCCTCCCCAGCGGGACAGCCCCGGGCGTATGGGGAGTTTTGGGGTGCGGAGGGAGGACTGGGAGAGGGCAGAGGCTGCGCCAGCCGGGCAGGGTCTCTTCCCCACGCTGCGGCAGCGGGTTGACACGCGTGCGGTTCTGGAGCAGCCGAGGAGGACACGAAGGAAACCCTGTTCCTATCCAAGTAAGGGCATGGTGTGGATGGGCTTCACAGATACATAGGAAGAGAGGGATCCCCCTCCACACCCCGAAGTTTGCAGGCCCAGCTGACAGGGGTGCTAGCTGCACGGCCCAGGGGAATGCCCCTCACTGACAGTGATGACAGCCAGCAATTTTTCGTCCACATTAGCTTTCATTAGAGGGTCTCATGCCTATCCAGTCCAATTTCCACGAGGAACACTTGCCCACATGCAGAACACACAGGCTCGACCTGCTGGTTGTTCTTCCCTAAGTTTCCTTTGGGCACTTCTCCTTCTCTACGTTGGCACATGCCAAATGTGATTAGGTTGTCAGAACTCATCTTCCACTGCTTTGGTTTCTTTCTTCTATCGGAAGCACACGTGCCCATGGGAATTCATGATGTGTTTTGATCTTGCGGCAACCCTTAGATCTCCCTCAAGCTTGCCACCATGAGACCAGCCCCAAGCTTCACTTTGAGGCTGCTCCGTGAAGCACTGGCCTGATTTCAGGCATTAGGGCCAGGGCTCTGGCCACCCTGGCTGCACTGCAGGATCCCTGCCTCCATGCCCAACACATTGTTATTTTCTAAGACTCTGCATCTGCAGCAAATTTTCCCCATCATTCTGAGACAACATAGCTGAAAGAGGCTGAAATTCCCTGAAGTATCATGAGTAACCTGTGAGGAACTCTTCTAGGGAGAGACTGAACATTTCAAACCAGAGGCAGCAGAGCAAGGAGCTGATCACAGACCTCTTCAGTCCCAGGTGGCCACAGCCATCCTCACCCTCCTGTCCATTTCCACAGGGGGATGATCATCACACAGTATCCAGCCCTTACCTAACACCTTTCTTCTGCTAAGCTCAAAGTCCTCCATAACAGGATCATCTTTTATTGTGTAGGCTCTCTGGACCTGGTCCCCAGAAAACCAATAGCACCCATAGTCTTCAGCTAAAGCTGCAGGTATAGACATACATCTAGTTAAGGTTCAGCACCTCTAAAAATTATCTCTTAGGGGGAGCATCTACACCCCCACATTGCTCTTCTCTCTGCAGTGGGTCTGTTCCTCCACCAGCGGGAACTTCCACCTCACACTGTGACCTGTAACAAGCTGTGACCTCCTCACCCACCTCCCTGGGTTACAGCAGCATTTCTGGTATTTTCTGGTTACAGTCAGGCTGTGAACAACAGCTGGAGGTACAGGGCCACCACCAAACATCCCTGCCTCCGGGACTGCAGGGGCCTGCAGGGGCCTACAGCAGCAGCATTGCTACAGCCAGCATTTTGACAGCTACACAAGCACCACAAAGACAGGACTGGGTGGTCTGTTGCAATAAGTGTAAATTAGCGTCTTCTCCAGACAAGATTGCTCTCTGGAAGAACTGCCTTCTCTCCAAAAGAAGCTGTGAGGCCATGTAGCCCAAACTCTAAGGCAGTGAATCATCCTGTGGCTGTCTTGCTTGTGTATCATAGCCAAATAAGTACTTGGAAATCTGTTATCCAAGATTTTTCACGTATCAGGATTATTTAGTGTGAGATTTTAGACTGCGTGTTGGCAGACACTCCACAACATGATTACAGTTAATGATGTGATATTATCAAGTATAAGGCACAGATCTGTCTTCCAGGAATATTTGTGTAATCACCACAGTACACAGAAGTTGCCGCTTAGTACTTGCTGCGTATTTCAAGCACAGAAAAATGGACCAACAGGAGAAGATACCGAATCATTCAAGAGAGGGAACACAGAGGACAACAGCCAAAGCTGCAGCAAAACATTTTAGTGCCCAAAGCATTACTCAGCCTCATGCCCTTTTGGCCCCTTCCAGCCTCTTCCAGCTCACCATGTTCCCTGCAATGCCTGCTAAGTCACCATCACTGCTGACCTGCAAGCTCTCTTTTCTGGGCAGCCACCCTGAGAAAGGCTTGACGATTTTTTCTTCTGCTTGGCAGCTCTCCCTGACAGGGGTAAGCAGGACATGGACACCTCTTGGGCTGCTGCTTTGTACACAACTGACACAATCACCACGTGATGATTGTTGACTGATCTTAAGCCTCAAATGTACACAGATAGTTAACAAGATAGTCTGGTGATGGAAAACCTAAGGAGCTTGTCAATGAGAATGCAGGGAGCTTTACTTAAATAGCTGTTTGGTAAACAGGGGGTGAAGGGGAAAAGTTCAGCTCTACTGAGCCATCAGTGGAAGGGTGACAATGCCCCCTACCTACTCTTCATGGGCTGTGTCTTAGGATACCAGTCATACAGCCCTGTGACTGTAAGCTCGGCATATGACATCCCAAGCATCCTGGAAAGAGGCTTTGCTTGAAGAAAGCCTTTCCTTTGCTATTAAACCACCTGACTCAGTCTGTAAAGAAATAACAAAGAAAGAGACACAAGAAGAGTTAAAGCTATAGGGCAGATATGAATTAATTTAATCAGCTCAGCAGAGAAGCCACCCAATGCTAGTGGAACATTTTGGAACAGCTTTAGCAGTGGAAGAAGGTCAGGCAGTGAAAAATCCTATGCACCATTAGGTGTTTTGGTCTCTGTTCCCCAAACAACAAAATAAACCAGCACTGTTAATGAAGGCAGAGCCACCACCATTGCCCTAAATACTATGCAGTTTCTCCTAGCAACTACTTTTCCTGAGCAGTTCACAGCCATGGAAAAGTCAAACCCCCCAACAGCTCTATCATTATCAGACTCATTCCTCTTTGGCCCCAGGGAGAGGGGGATGTCAGCCTCACAGTTGAACAACAACTGCCAAGCCAAGACTTCTTAGAACAAGAAGAGTGACTGATATATATGCACAGGGCACTCTGTTACCAAATTAGAAAAGGTCAGGAAGAAGGAAGCGCAGAGAGAGGGACAACTCTTATTAAGAGGGCATATCCTTCAGTGGATTGAGCCTACACGACAAGCATTTCAGAACAGCTTGAGAAGAACAGACAACCTAGCTAGGAAATGTTCCCCAGGTATAGAGAAAAATATCAGACATGAAACAGGGAGTGATGTTCAGGAGCTGAAATTCAAATGGAGAAAAGAAAATAACAAAATGAATATAAAAATAAATAAAATACACATGTAATAGCAATAGTGTCTACATATATTCTATAGTATTGTTACACTACCTAAAAAGTATCAGGCGAATAAAGATAGTTTGATCGGGAAATAGATAATCTGCATCCTATCAAGGAATATATATACACATATATATATATACACACACATATTTATATATATACACACACACACATCTACATACATATAGACACATGTGCTCAGCCTCTTGGAAGATAAAGGTTTGGTCTTCCACCCACTGGAAGAGAATGGGTGACCTCTTGCATTTATCTCCTGACTTCACAGGATCATAGAATCCTAGAATGGTTTGGGTTGGAAGGGACCTTAAAGATCATCTAGTCCAACCCCCCTGCCATGGGCAGGGACACCTTCCACTAGACCAGGTTGCTCCAAGCCCCATCCAACCTGGCCTTGAACACTGCCAGGGAGGGGGCAGCCACAGCTGCTCTGGGCAACCTGGGCCAGTGTCTCACCACCCTCACAGTAAAGAATTTCTTCCTAAGATCTAGCCTAAATCTCCCCTCTTTCAGTTTAAAACCATTCCCCCTCATCCTATCACTATACGCCCTTGTAAAAAGTCCCTCTCCACCTTTTTTCCTGAGTTTTACTTGGGAAACAAAAGAAAAAACAAATGAACAAAAACCTGTAACACAACATAGACATTTAGAGCAAAAATCCAAGAAGAACACAGCTCCTCAATACAGTAATGAAAAATGTCAATTTCTAAAACTACAGCTTTACTAACAGATACGGACTAGATATGAAAAGGTTAATTCTTCTCTATGGGAAGCATTGTTAAAGCATGTGGAGACAGTCAGCATTTCCTGGCTGCCATTTCCATCTTTATTATTGGATTACTTGCTTCAGAGCAATGGCCATTAGCAAAGAGAGATTAAGAAATGCCTATTTTGACTCAAAAGTGGTGCGGTCTGGCATTTGAGCTGGGAACTGTGACCACTGAGAAGCACTCTTCATTCTCAGTGACTCACTACAAGAGCTTGGGAAAAACATGGAGATCAGCATGCTTGAATGTACCATTTGGCTTTGGGCAACCAAAATGGGACAGCTTGGTACTAAATATTCTAACACGAAACTCTACGGCACAAAGATCAGTCAGTGGTACTCAACAACTCCAAATATTAAGCTCTGAATACCTAAAGTTGTGCATCACAAGTGTCTTCTGAGAAGTCTGTTCCTTGCTTCCCATATCCCCTTCTGTAACTTAATGTTTTTACAAGATGCCTCTGCCTTGGAATAAATCCATGTGTCTTAGATTAATTAATTAGAATCATAGAAGTGGTTGCGTGGCTGTGAGGCATCTGCAGACCTTCCAGCTCCATGGGAGATTATCCCAATTCAGCATGTTTTCCATTCTACTATTTCAGAATTAAGAAAATGCTTGGATTACAGCATTTCATAAATTGATGGAAAAAAGGACTGTATCTTAGACTGGAACTTACTTTTTCAGCCTTAAATGCCAATAAAGACATTAATAAATTACCACTATTATTACAGTACTTCTGACACTCAGATGAGTCTTCTTGTCCCTTGTACCTGCTATCACCTTTCCACCTCAGCCTAGTCATGCACAACCATCAGGTCTATTCCATGATCTGCCTGTCACTGTTTATGTCCTAAACACCCTGCAGTGGACAGGTTACAACAGAAATGTAAAAAGGAAAGAAACAGTCCAATAACAAAAACTATGTGTGAGCAAAAAAAATGGTGATCAGAAAACAGATTGTTGGAAGAGAGATCTTCTGGATCAAATTGTGCAGCCTCCTGGTATAGCAGGTAAGAAGAGACACTGCCTCCTCTTAGGGACGTGACATACAACTCCCTCATTTTTATGAAGCATTTCTCCCCCTGTCCCTGCCAGACAAGAACCTACTCACATATTTGATAAAGACTGCAAACAAAGAGGAAGACATGCTGCTCAGATATCTTGGTTGGATGCTGGGAGAATGTCAGCTTGGGATTTCCCCATAGCAGGTTCAGATCCTCACCACCTTCCTCTTGAGGCTTTTCTTCTTCATCAACACTAGTTCTCTGAATGTCTGCTGGAGTGAGAAGGCAAGCACGACAGAGATGTTCCCTCTGTTAAGGAAAGGAAATGTCCAAAAGGAGAACTGCAAGAATGACTTCCAATAATAAGGCTGGAAACCAGCAGCAAGATCAAGCCTATCCTGGCTTTAGAACAGGACATTTACTCATTCTGAAAAGGGAAAAGGGGGCCACTTCCTGGGCAAACTGCTGTGGACGATGCATATAGAGTCAAGATCAGGGGAGGGTTACTCTTTAAATTTGCTGGTGTGTGCCTCTCTGGGCCCTAATTATCAGCTAACGCCAGGGAGGAGATACTAAGACGCACAGAGCTTTGGTCTGATTCAGTGAATCAGTTCTTATATTCTTGCATGGGAAGGACGGGCTTTTTTGAATTTTATTAGTGTATAGTGTTTAATGATGACTACAATACAACAGTAAATGTACTGAAGGATGACTTCACCATGTTCTTGACCTTAAAGGAGACACAGAGAGAAAGGAGGAAGGTAATTAAGTGCTAGTGTGAACATGCCATTGGCTTATGAGGGATGTTGAGAGAAATATGGTCAGTGCATGGCCTTGAGGTTTCACTGAGGTGCCATGCAGATGGGAATGCTAGAGATAACAAGAAGCTGTAAATAATGAGCGAAAGGGGCCTCTCTCATGAGCAGAAGAGCGGTTTCCTTCAAGGAAACAGAGAAGGAATGCGAGGGAGGCTAAGGACAGCCCTAATTATGTTAGGGGAAAGCGAAAGGACTGATGCAGACCCATCTTAGCAATTTCTAGAGACAGGCTGTTTTCACAAACTGATGTAATATAAAAACTGAAGGCAATAAGAAAGGAAAGCAAAGCAGGATGCTTCACCATCCCTTGCTGAATCGCCTTTAACCAACCAATTCAGTATTGCAGGCACTGCTCTGTTTAGCACTATCCTGTACAGAGGTGAAATTACTAAGCAATTACTAGGCTACCATGGCTTTGTAAAAACATGCTTTAATAACTGTATAAATGCTACTTCATGGTTAGTTTTAATAAAAAGCTGCTATTGACCTTCAGGATCAATTTAAATCCCAGCACAAACCAGGATGTGGCAACTACAGATTTCAATTTTACGCAGAGCCGGAGGAGGCAGAAGGAAACTAGCTGCACTGGCACGCCGGGCAAAGATGCCTTCCCATAGGAGCTGCTCAGAAGTACTTGCAGGTGAGCAGCAACCTCACTGTGAGTGCACTCCTTTCTCTAGGGGTTTTCCCATACTTCTACCAGGGCTTTCCTCCACCTTCTTCCATACACCACAATACACCTGCCTCTCCCATGTGTGTCCTCTTCTGTTCCTCTCAAGGTGTGTAAACCACTACTGCTTTCTCCTCAGTTATAAATGCAAAGAGAAATGCTGAGTGTCAAAGCACAGGGCATATTAAAGATACTGACTCTCAGACGATGTATAGTCATGAACATGAAATTCCACCACACTAAGCTAGTTCCAGTTTTGTTTAGTTCTGGAAAAAGTAAAAAACATACCAGGGAAAATATGCCTCTTTATATGGACAAGTTATATAACTAATTTTCTTCTCTGCAGTCAGGGTATATGAAAAGCTTCCCTCTATTATATGGCATTAAGAACAAGAATTAATTGTCTTCCCAGGGACAAAAAAGGCTAAGTTCCAAAATTGAAACAGGAAAAAAGCAGGATCCAAACAAACAACTTAGAGGCTTCAGAAAAAAAAAAAAGACAAAGGAAAAATACACCCACTGTGATAAGAGTTTTCAAGTTACCTTCTATAGGCTATTTATAGAGGACCCCATCTCTATAAACATTGCTCCCTTTTGAAGACTTAAAATACCTCACTGTAATGCCACTGTTAATGAGACCAGATAATGCTTTCTTGGCCAGTATCTGCTTACAACTTCACAAAGGTCAGAGTGAGTGGTGCGGGAACAGCACATAGAGCACTCCCAACACTTGGTACTGGGAAGTGACAATATCCCAACATGTTTCTGAACGATGCATGTCTGACCGAGGAAAGCGGCAGTAGTTTTTTCCCCACAAATAGTGACCCAGTCCGACTGCTTAGCACAAGATTTGAAAAGGCTACAGCTGAAAATGGAAATTTGGACTCCTAGAAGTCTATACTTCAATACCACAAACTACTCTATAAAGGTAATGAAGAGAAAAAAATACAACAGACAACTGCTAAAAAAAAAAAAAAGCCTTTGTGTTAGATCTCCATTTTCCATATTGGTCTCCAGCCAGAAAACTGCAAGTTCCAACCTCTTAAGCTAAGAGAAGTGTTTGCAAGCACATGTTCTCCCTCTTGCCCTCCATGCTCCACTACAAGACTCTTTATTGCAATGCATGCAGGTGAGGGAGTGCTTTCTGTACTCTATTCTCCCTCAGACCACATTTCAGCCATCCTCTGTTGAAAATACTTCCAATGTCTATTACAGCTCAGAGATTCTCCAAGTGCCACAGAAATGAAATGGACAAAATAAGGGCAGTGAGTAGCACTGCCAACAGGAGGATTGTGAAGGTATATCTATATCGAGTGAGAAGTGTGCCAGTGAATCACATGGGCTTCCCAGAACTGCCCTGAAACCAGTTAGGGCACTGATAAAGGTGTTGCTGTAGCAACAAAGAGCTTCCTCTGAGACAGCTACCTAAGTACATCCTCAGTAGCCAGGAGGTGATTTTCAATTCATGCTGAGCTCCATGTTGATGAGGCTACACCTGACTTTGTAGAACAACTGAATAATTTAGGTTGCAAGTAGCTTGTGGAGGTCATCCAGTCCAACCTCTAGCTCAAAGCAGAGCCAACTCTGAAGTTGCATTACACTGGGGAGGGCCTTGTCTCCAGCTAATATATTATCAAGTAGTCTAGACATGACTTTGTGAGCTGTGGCTGTTACAGCATAGTGGGACATGAGATAGTTTTAACCTTACAACAGCTCTGCAGAAGTGGTGTGGTAGGCAGAGACCTGAAGCTGTCTTAGCACTAAAGTTGTCTTCCCTGGTGCCAGCAGCACAGCAGCTATCAAAGCGCTGTGCAACAGGTTGTATTACGAACCTCTTACTGGTAATGACTAGGTCAAGACATTGTTCTTTTGAATGGAAAACTGGTTCTGCAGAAGTCAAGCACGTTCCTCCTATGCACTATAGGCAAGAGGATTTCAAACCCTGGTTTGCGGCTATAGTAAATACACAAGGGTGGGCAGCTGCAGCCATTACTTAAGAGTTAATCCCTGTAATATCCTTTGTTAATCTGACTACAATGATCAAGTGACATGGAACATATTCAACATACCTATAGGGTGCATGTTAGATTAACAGGATGACCTGCTGCTGATGGTAATACTACTCTGTATTTATTCAGCACTTCTCTGAAGAACAGAAGGTCCTTTTTTAAAGGTGGGTAAATATTTGTTAATCCCAGAGAGGAAAATGTAAGTGCAAAGAGGTTAAGTAATAACGCCAGTTCCACACAGTGAACCAGTAGCAATATCCCCAGATGCATGCTCTGACACAGCATTTCTTAAGCCATGGGTTGGTATGACCTGCTCATAAAGCCCTGACAATTACAGCACATCCTGGTTTCTTATGCTAACAGTGCTTATAAAGCAACATTTCGATTGCTAGTTAAGCCTTCATTTTCACGACTCACTTTTTGCTAACTTTGAAAGAGTCTACACAAAATATATTTGGGGAGCAAGCATATAGTTTATGATGGTAAACCTAGAAAAGGGATCATTCTTCCCTTTGCACTGTGGCATGTCTAACAGACTGTGCTATGGAATAGTCAAATGTAAGGATCCTAAACCATTTTTAACTTATCTGGTGTCTTTTATAACCTGCGTTCATAAATGATTATTTTGCATTCTTTGAGTACAAACAATAGATGTGTTTAAAGCACTCTGATAAAATAATGAACTTTAAGAATAAAGCTTTCATTTTCCCCCCTCTTTAAAATATCCTTTATGGCCACAACCAGTTCCTGCGATTCCTGTCTTTAGACATTATTCTCCTGATGTTCATAACGTCATTTGTACCACTGGAAACGTGTGAACCCTGAGAATACACTGTACTGCTTATTAGCTCATTAGGGCCTCATTCTAACATTCACTCGCAGTAGCTTTTGATAAAGAAAAAAGAATAATTCAATGCCTACCTAATTTGGGCAACAATGTGTAAACCAAAGAGTAGCCCAGACATCATCCCACCTTACGTTTGTATCTAGTTCAGCATTTACTCTAAAAGAAAGGGTGGAACGTAGGTCAATACTCAGGGACCTCTACAGCAAACGAGGAAGATCAGACATCTCTGAGGGATAATTTGTCCCACTTATTCTAGACACCTATTTTAGCATGAATCTCCTTCTGGAGATGCTTCTCTTCATTCCCTGCAGAGTAAGCCTAGACAATGAGATGCTTGCCGGTGGATGAAGCTCATTAAATGCATACTTTTTGTATTGGCAGTTTGTGACCTACATGTTATACAAAGTGAGACACATCCGACCTCTGCTGCAACCAGAGGCATAATGCTAATCATCTCAGCGGTGTGAGTCACGGAAACTAACACCTGACATACAATCATGCCTTCTAAAATTGAAAGTCCTCCAACGATCTGCTGAATTTTTTTTCCCACATTGCGTTTATAGAATCCCTTTCAGCTTTGCCAATTATTTCAATCAATCACCTAAAATATTTTTCTACTTGCTTTTGAAACAAATCCATCTCCAGCCATCCCAACGCAGACATACAGGCTTTAAGCTACTCCTCATTGCTTACGTGTCCAAGTTTGTTGGACAACAGAGACAGCCTGGAGTAACTTGGATGTGTCTCTTACATTCTCATTAGAAAATTGCAGCTGTAAATTCTATTCTGTGATCATTTGTGCACAAGAAACAAGAGTAAGAAGCAGCTCTAGAAACTTATGCTGCACCGCAAGTTCCTCTGCAAAGGAAACTGGAAAATGTCATTTCCATTTTTTGGACAACTGCACTTAGGTAATTATACTATTTAGGGCATTAGATCCTGGGAAGCAAGAAAAGTTCAATTTTGCTTTCTTATGCTTTTTAGAAGAGATGAGAGACAAGACAGATTGCAATCATCCTTTTATGAGAAGACACGGCTGATATATGATATCTTAAAAAAATCAGTGGATGAAATTCCTGGTTTCACTGGAGTCAGGAATTTGCTTTAAAACTACTGTTTTCATTTTTGGCACAAGCCTCTACTGACAAAGTCTAGGGTTTGGAGAACAGCCATTAGTCTTTGACAACCGTGAAGAGAGACGGTTAGGGAAAAGACGCTATTAAGTTTCACTGACATGTAATTGACTTGGGGAGCTTTACAGAGAGGAGCAGGATATTACTAAGTGCTTTACAGTGATAAATACAGTGAAGCAGACCGTAACTACCAGTGCCAGTATCAATGCCCAGCTGCACTGCAGGCTTCAGCTTGGAATTCAGTTGCTGTCGCAGTGGCCTTCCAACTGCCCAGTGCTCCCCTGCACCGGGCTGGCTGGCAGTGCAGAGGCCTCGACACACGGCAGGAGAGTTGAGACTGAAAGAGCATCACTCACAAGTCTGTAATTTACAGCGGTACCTATTTTTTTAAGTGATACTGTTGCATTTGCTCATTGTACTGTGAATTTTGTCCAAATGATCCTAGAAAAGTATGTAGCAGGCTAGTTCAGGATTAGTAAAATTTCTGTCACCTAGTCTAGGATTCACTGACCTGCCACCTTGCTACATACGCCCAGGAGCCTGAGTTGCTGAAATTTCTTGTCAAATCCACAAGAGAAAGGTGTAACTTTTATCCTGAGGGAAGAAGCTCAATCACAAGACAGATTTGTTTAAAACTAAAAGGGACAGCAGGAAGCACTTACAACAAACTTCAAGAACCTCTCTGCACTGGCAGGGAATGGTGTAAAGGCTAACTGGTCTTTGCCCAATCCAGGTTATGTTATTTCAATGATGAAAGAGCCTGGACATTATTAAGTAGCAGAATATGAGTAACAAAACGTGCTTTCAGTTTGTTGTGAGGCTTTTGGAGGTAAGCTAATTAACAAAGAACAATTTTCCTCAGTTCATTAAATAATATTGCTTGAAGTTCACTGCGTACCTCTACCTTACTTTCAGTGGCTCTTTTTGTACATGGGTAGTAATATCACCGAGACAGTCCTGCTGTGCTGGTGGTCTCTAACACTTGATTCAGCTGTATCCATCAAGATAGCATTGATTTGCATTCTTTTATTAAGGAATGATACCCTGAACTCTTTGAATAATTAACTCCTGTAGGGAAAGGGCTTTTTTCTTCCGAAACAGGCCTTCTTCATCTGGAGCAGCCAAGGAAAAACAAAATCAGCACATAATTACTAACCACACTTCATGTCTAATGTTTGTTCGTGGTTAGTCTTTAAAAGTTATTGCATCACTCTATCTATAAATACCTGTTTAACTTTAGAATTAATCTGAAAAATTTAATATCCAAACCTAATCCCCAGACAATACTTAACATCCAATTAAATAATTAAATCATTAAATGTTAAATTAATAGTCAATTAAAATTTAATAGTCAATCCTCATTTATTATCCTAAAAGTCCTCTCACAATTTCCTGTTTCTACAGTTGCAATAGCAAATCCAAGTCCTACTAACTCACAGCTAGCAAAAGAAAAGCAAATTAGTCCCCACTGCAGAGTACGTATGGTGGTGGAAAAGAGTAAGTTCAGCATTTCTTATGGAATTTTTCCTTCAGCATGTAAAGTTAATTGCATAGCATTATAATGTACGTTGTGTCAAAATACATGCTTCATTTAGCTTTAGACAGGGAGACAACATTAACTAATGTAAGACATAAATTATTTTATTTTAACTTATGGTAAAGAGATAAGCATGGAAAAAGGAGGGGGAACTAGTCCTGCTAGTCTTGCAAAGCTGATCCATGCGAGGTGTGCTGAGGTAACATGACTGTACTTGAGAAAGGGCTTATACAGGCTTTTATCTTTTCATGCTATAACTGGAGCTAGATTGAACAGGAGTAGTAACCGATCTACTTTAGCTACTTAAGGAGCAATTAGACCATATCAATTTGGGTGCTAGTGAATAAGAAAGCTTCTGGTAGTCTGTTATCCTGCATTCTTTAGCACTGTATCTCAACACATACTGGAGAAATGAAACTGTTAGGTATCTTCCAAAGCCCTGTTTCTAGTTAGCATGGCTGGTACTTTTGTAGCCTGACCATAAACACGTTCAACTTTAATTACCCATCCTTACACCTTCATTAATTATTAGAAGATAAAGCACTTCACATTCTTTTTCTGTGCTTGTACAGCCTCCAATGGGGCTTTGACTGAGAACGAAGACCTTTAAACGTTGCTACAGTAGAGATTTTAAAATACAGTACCCATAAAATCTTGCATCAACCATTGTGTGTTGTAATCACACGCAGACTTGTAGGCTTATCTTGGAAATGCAGGAAGAAAGCCCTGAAAAACAACGTGCCCCCACAGAAAACATCTTCCAAGAACATAGTGCCACGACAGTTAACGTTAGCTACCGGCCCTGCTTTGAATAAAATGTCCCTTTCTTGCAAAGCGTCTGTGATTGTTTTCGGTAGTGGGAGACCAACTTTCAAGCACAAATATTTGATGAGCACGTCCGGATTTTACATGCGGAGAAGTAGGCTTAAATGCCTGAACTTTTTGTGGAATTTTTTAGGCATTGATAGTTATAAAATTGGCTCTTGATTGCTAAACTCAAATTGGCTCTTGATTGCTAAACTCAAATTGCTCTTCACCCAAAGCCTCTTACGCTTTTTTCCTAGTGATACCACGCACAAGAGAAAAGTAGTTACTTACTTAATGGTGGCTGAAAGGAAGAATTTATTCAAGTGTGTTCTAAGTTACTGTTTAAAAAGCACCTGTTTGCAGAGATTACTCCTTTCTCAAATAGGCACTAAAGGCTTATCTAGTAGCAGTCCAACCCAGTAGGTTGAGCCGGCTGTAAAAAATTATGATCAAGACTCCTGGCAGGCAGAAGAACAGGTTGAAATCTGCCCCTTCGTAGTTTAATCAGTTCTGCATATTCGCAGCACTAGTTTGTTTTGCAGGTACTTTGAATGCCATTTTGTTCTTGAGATGTATATAATCCAAAGTGAGATACTTGCATCTGTGCCACTATCATAGTGTTAGCTTGTTTAAAAGCTATTTCTGAACATTTTGATATTTCTATTGACACACTGTGTGTGTGAGGGTGGGCATATACACACAACGTTTTTCTAGTAGACATTAGTTTTTGTGGAGAATATTGCAAGTGATGGTAAAATAATCAGGTAAGAAAAACACAAGTATTTATTCTTCTGTATTGTATGGTTAAAATCCAGGGAAATATATTCTAAAACGATGCAGCAAATTCAGAGATGTTTATAGTCACAACCTGATGTTGTATCATTGACTTTTTGACCCAGGACTTCACTGGTTATCCCAAATTCATAACTTTTGAAGAAGCTAGGTAATTTAAAAAAGATATTTGGTCCTGATCTAACTTCTTCAAGGAATGAAGAATCCTAAGGAAGTGAAGCAAATAGCTAGTTATCTTCCTTGTTTAAAAATAATAATAAAAAAATATCTTAGGTTATCTGGCTTCAACTTCCAGCCCCTGGGTTTTGAATACCTCTACTCTTTCAGGACTGAAGGCTTGTTTGTAACCTGAATGCTTGATTTTTGTCCAGGCTCCTGTGAACTTGTACTCTGTCTGCTTCACCATCTTCTCTTCTGGTCTCTGCTAATTTGTTTTACTTTACATACATTCAGAATGTTGCATTTTGATCACACAACTCTTCTTTTAGCATCATTTCCTATGTAAATGTAAGTTCATTTTCGAAGTCAGTCATGGACTATGTCACTGTAGCTGTTACCCTATGCTCACTCTCTTACTCTTGGCCCTCTAGGCCAGCACCTACCCAAACCATTAAATTGTAAAATACCTTTAATCTATCTTCATCCTACTCTTTGTATGTGGGAGTTACAGAATCAACCAGGTTGGAAGAGACCTCTGGGATCATCGAGTCCAACCATTGACTCATTCACAAAACCCACATTGTCGTCTTTCAGTTCTCTCCTTAAAGCTTTCCTTTATTCTGGTGCTAATGCAAAAAAAAAAATCCCATTAGGCAACTGGAGTACTACCAACAGTTTGATCTATTGTATCAACTAATATTGCTTCCTTATTGCCTAACATCGCTCTTCCTGCATGTATTAATCAGCTACTCTTTGAGGTAAAGTGTTGTGTAGGCATGAAAACTAAGGGCTTTAAATAAGGAGGGCATACAACACCTATATTGTATGATGTATATATTGCACAGCTGCTGTTACAAGAGCCTAACACCTACAAGAAACAAGCAATTTGATGGTTTCAAATATAGCTTGCTGTATCCAACATCTTATCACAAATTCCATTTTGTAGGACTTGTCTATATATTAAACATTTGATCTGAGAAGCAAACGCACCTGGTTTTCCTTTCAGTGCCTGCTAACGCTTATTTCTTCAGGCTACATGAGGTTGCTGATCTATTAGACTCATTTTCTATTATTTACTTTTGTTTGTTCGTTTGTTTTCCCTGCTGAAAATGCTACATATTACTAGGTTGATCTTGTTGCTAGGAATCACTGAAGAGGCCTTAAAGTTACCAAGGAATTTGGGCTGCCTGATCTCCATGGCGTGAAGGACAGTAACTCCCTCATGGTGCACGAGGAATTTTTTGTGCCTTTTGATTTCATATGTGAATGTGTGTGTTTGAATGTCACAGTAGACAAGTGGTCAGTGGAGAGTCCTGAAGCAAATTGGTGGGAAAAGCTTTAGAAATGCACTTAACACAAATGCACGACTGGCTTCTTTGAGAAAATGGAGGACGAGGCCAGAATGTGGCAGCAATATCCTGCCTGTAGCAGAGCCCCGCTGCTGTTTGATGGGGGTTTTTTGAGCTTGGACTTCTCTCATGATGGGAGGAACCCAGGGAAAAGCATAAGCTGAACACCACCAGTTTCCAGTACACTGGATGACTCAACAGCTTCTTGGCCTTGGGTACTTTATTTGTTTTTGGTCTTCTTCCTACCACGTCCTCTGGTAGGAAAGTCTTGTGGTAGAAGATGAGTATGCATGTCTTGCTAGGTCACTGCAGAATATGATCAGCTAGCTTTTTACCATGTTCTCAGTTTAACTACTTGGTTCTCTTATGATCGCTCCCGCCTTTTGTAAGAGCACGCAGGTCTTGCATGAGAGGAATAAGGGATCTGAGGTGGTGGAACACATTTGCTTGTAGACAGAACTACATAACCCAGCTCAACTACAACTAAAGCTTCTCTAAAGCCTGTCATCCTCCCAAGGAACCTCTAGGACATGTTATTTTTTCCCCGGCGACTTCTCCTGTGGCGCAGGCCCCAGCTGTTCCCAGCGCCCCTCAGCCTCCAAGGCGGCCGGACAAGATGGCGGCCCACGAGCCGCCCCCGCCCGCTCCTCGGCGCCGCCGAGCCATTAGTGCGCATGCGCAGGCGCGGCCCCCAGCAGGTGTCAGGCCCTTCCCCGTCTGCGCGTGCGCAGAGGGCTGCCCGCAGCGCCCCCGCAGGTGCACCTTGGCGGCGCGCGCGTGCGCAGCAGCAGCCCGCAGGTGCCCCCTCCCCCTGTGCTATATCTGAGTACGCCGCGAACCGCACGTATGACTGGTCGCTTCACGCCTCTTGCCTCCCTCAGATCCTTCCGCCGACTCCAACGGCGGCCCTTATAGCTGAAGGCTCAGCACGCCTGAGGCAGAAACATAAGCCTCAAGGCGCGCCACGGCCTAAAACATATTTGTTTTCCCATTTGGCCCCATCTTTGGGGTCGGCGTGGGCGGACTGGCGGACTCCTTCCCTCGACGCTCTGGCGGAAGGATTCCAATTTTTAACCGCCAACTGCCAAGCAACGGTTCCGAGGCGTGGCCTGGGACGCGGACACCGCCCCTCTAGGCCAATCGCAGCGGGAGGCTTGCCGCTAGCCCCGCCCCGCTGGCGCTGGAGAGCCAATAGGAGAGAGGATGGAGCAGTGAGGGGCAGGCGGGCGGTTGAGGGGGTGTGTGCGTCAGCGCGGGGTCGGGTAGTAACGGTGGGTCGGCCGCCGCGGCGGCAGCGGGGGGCGGAGGGGGAGCGCGGAGCCCGCAGCTGCCTGCCTGCCCGCCCGCCTGCCCGCCCGCCAGCCCGCCGTGTGACCGCGGGGTGCGCCGGGTGGCGACCGGCGGCGGGGGCCGGGAGGGGGGAAGCAGGTGAGGGCAGAGGGCAAGGCTCGAGGGCTGTCTGGGAGGGCAGGAGAGGGTGTCGGGGAGGCGGCGTCCGGAGAGAGCTTGGCCCGGCCGCCTGGTTCCCTGCCTTCGCTTCAGCTGCCGCCCCCCCGCTTCGGCTCCTCGGGGGGAGGGAACAAAGAGGCCGCGGGGGCAGGGTGCCGGCCGGGGTGGAAATAGCTCGGAGCTGCACTGCAGCAGCTGCTGGTATTTCCTTCCACCCGCCCCCACCGGGGCAATGATTAACCAGACCGTGGGCAAAGCAGCATCCTGGGGGTGTCCGAGGGCTTGAACCGCTTAAAAATAAGCGGAGGAAGGGGGGAGGACGGGGAGAGGAAGAAGGAAGCAACGCTGCTGCCGCCCGCCTCGGCCCCCGCGGCTCCCGGTGAGGGCAGGCGGGCGGGGGGCGAGCCCGGCGGCAGGGCTCGGAGCGCGGCCTGACGCCTCCTTTGGCTTTTCTCTCCTCCTTCCGTCGGTTTCCTTCCTGGAGGCCTCCAGATGAGTTAAAATGGTGCTGAGGCTCGAGGGGAGCTGGTCCCTGCTGGTGGGGAAGAGGTTCCTCAGCCTGTCGGAGGAAGACGACAGGTCGTGGGACACCAGCCGCATCTTAGAATGGCCCTGGAAGTCGGGCAGGATCCGAGCAGTTTCACACACGGACATATCCAAACAAGACCTGAAGGTAACCGGGAACTTTCAAAGAGACCTTCTAAAATGAGAGTGCTTACCCTGTGACCTGGAAACTTCTTGTGCGTGCATGTGTGTGGGTGTGTGTGTACATACAGATGTGTATATATGTATATATACCCTGTTGTTGGGGGGAGAGAGGTCGTCTTGGTCAACTTGCCTGCTTAACATGCTTGAAAACTTGTGCATGTCTGGCTAAAGCCTCTAATATGCTTGTACTAATGCTGGAAACTACCTCAAACTTATTATAAATGTGCTTTCTTCCACCAGCATTTTGAAAACTTCAGGTTTTTATTGCACCTGCTGTGCCCAGGTTTTATTTCTGCGTATTTCCTAGATGTAATTTAAGACCTTGTCGGTTGTAAACAGTTTTTTTTCCAGAGAATGGTTAGTTATGAAACCGAAACACTCCTGTGTTGATGGGATTGGTGACTTTCCTTTCTTGCCCCTTTGAAGTAGCTGGTAGTGAACAAGTACTTCTGCTGTCTTAAAAGACGTACCAAATTCATGTATGGTGTTGGAGGTTTCTCAGGCTCTTGTTGTGTGGTGGCCACTTCTAATAACGGTCACCAACGGGTTTTTTAAACATGCAGTCAGTTACTGCAAGCTTAACTATGGATTTTGGGTGGAAGTCAAGCAACTTTCACAGTTTGACTGTGAAGCTCTTAAGGGGCTGTTTGGCAACTGTAGTCAGTAAAACTATTTAACCATGTCTGGGCAATTACTGTAGCATACAAGGTCCTCACTAAGGACAAAACTCCATTATAGTAACAGCATCTTGTTACATGGTCCTCTTGTTTTTACAAGCGACTTTGGTGGCAGGCTGTTCTATGACAGCAAGAACGTTACCAACTTTCAATTAAAACTGGTTCCTTGCCTTTTTCTTTTTTAATGGGAAGAACTTTGTGACCTCTGATTAACTGAAGAGGCACCTGCTTCTTGTCAAACAAGAAGAAATCGTGGGTGTTTCTGACTCTTTTTTGAAAGTGTAAACTTTGTTTTGAAGAGTCCCGAGTTAGAGGCTGAGCTTCTTGTTGTGGATCTGCGGCAGGGGTGGAGCTTTCTCCATCTTTGGTCAGCGGGGCTGTGCCCGTGCCTTACTTGGAGTGAGGAGGAGGATGTTGCTGCCGCAGAAAGCTCTTCTGAAGGGCCTGCTCTGGGACTTAAAAGGAGAAGGAGCAGGTGCTGTTGGGGACTTCACTGTGAGCCTTGTAACTGGTTACGGTTCTGCCAGAAGCGATTGACTTAATGCGTTCTCCAGTGAAAGTGTTAAAGAAGTTGCAAAGGAGACAATCGAGGCGTAGAGAGCTTTTGTACCAAAACACATGCCGTCTCCTTTGCTCTCTCGCAGCTCTGTGGAAGAGTAATGTATAGTTAGACCAAAACACTAACGGATTGGGGGGGGCAAAAAAAGTCTCTAAAGGAGTAGAAATATTTAATCTCATTGTATAGCGTCAGGAGCAAGCTACAGAAAAGGACTGTCAACTGCTTTTGAAAGTATTTTCTCAGCTGTTTTTTTCCTGTTTGTACAGTGTTGATACTATAGACAAAACAAGTCATTCTGGTTCTGGTACTTGTGTTATTTGCTTATCTCTTCAATTGTTTCCATGAACTTCAAAATAACTAAATTAATTTCTGCACCCATTAGTTTTATGGCTCCTGTCTGTGGTAATGCTGGTTTGTGTGCATGCTTTTACTTGCCTCTCTCCTTAGAGGGAAGCTAAACTCAAGGGAATGTTTCTAAGATTCACTCAACTGAGATTTCTCTGCTGTTAGGGTAAATTAGCTAAATGTGTTTAGACTGGATCATTATATTTTATGGGAAGAGGGAGTGATTTTTCTGAGTAGTGTTTTCTACCAAGACATTCCAATTCCTGTATTCAGGCAAAGTTGTATTTGTGGTCTTTCCTAATCCTTCACTGATCTCCCCATGTTGCCTACAAAAGAAGACTAATGCCATTCCAAAGAAACTGGTCAAGCCACTGTGTTTTTGCTGTGAAGTGACAACTGCTTTCCTCTTGAGAAGCTTGTATAGCTGCTTTAGAGATTTGTAAAGTTAAATAACAATTAAACACAGGCAGCAAATGTCCTTCTTCACATCATATAATTTGATCACCTTTACTGGCTTACTGCCATTTGTGCTTTCAGTAAATTAACTAAGGTTATTCCTATTCTTAAAATATTTCTGGAGAAACAGCTTGCTTGTTCAAGTACTCTATAGAGGTTGTGGAAAATGCACGTGCCACTACTGTGTACAGTCCTTTATAAAGTTTTGGGGGGTTTTTGCTGTGTTTTTCCCTGGTTGTAAACACTGGTGGCAGAGTTAACACATCTAACTGTCCTTGAGCTCAGGGGACTTTTTGAGATGGGAAGGTTGTAGAGTTAAATAGGAATGTTAATGTTTTATGTGACAGTAATGATGACAAACCAGTTAACATTGGCTATCACTTACAAAATACTAGGTCAGCCTGGGATGCTTTAGTGATTGCTTGATTGTATGATGGAAAGGCCATAATCATGTTTGCATTATAAGTACTTTTAATGATTTTTTTTTAAGGAAATTGGTGTTTGTTTATCCTTTTTCATGTTGTACATGTCTGAATTTTATGGTTAGTCACTCCTTCACTTTGTTTTCTTTCTGTAGATTTGTGTAGAATTTGATGACGAGTCATGGGAAAAGAGACGATGGATAGAAGTCTACAACCATACAATGAAAGCATTCCTGGTGGAGCAAAAGCTGGTCCTGGCAGAAAGAAAATCTCAAGGCAGTTCGATGTCTTCTGTCCAGTGGCCTGCAATGGCAAGTATATGCTTGGCCTAACTCACTTGGGTCCTGCAGTTCCATCTTTTACGGACAGTGTTGTTACAAGTGTGAATTTCTCAAGTACAGCTTCACTCCTGTACTTCTGCGTGGGGTCTGAAGGGAGACCAAAGCTCTTTGTGCAGCTAGAGCTAGGCAGAGCTTTTGTAGGCATTTGAGGTTGGTGTGTTGTGCCTGGAAATACAGGAATGTATTTTTATGGCTTTGCTTCCTTCCCAAACCACTGTTCTGTACAACGTTAATTCCTTCTCCCTGTAGTCTCATGTTTCTTCCTCCTTTCACGAAATTGCAGTTAAGAATAGAGAGGAAAAGGGGTAAGTAATAGGTTTCTAAGGATAGCTTGTATTTTTATCTTAAATTCTTGTTTTAGTCTGCCTCAAGTACTGTTAATTCTTCAGTGATTCTTGAGTTGAGACACAAATAATTTGAATGACTTTTATGTGATGGCCGCCTGCCACAGATAATTCATGAGATCTGGATTTCATGCATATAAAAACCTGAGCTGTGCTGTACGAGCCAGAGAACTAAGCTTTCTGTACCTGTCGTGCATGGCTGGCTGGGCACATTAGCCAGTAGAGGTAAACAGGGAGCATTTCTTAATGTATTCCACAAGTATAGTTTTAATTGACTACTTTGGTTAGTACTACTCATAACAGTAGTTGTGAAATAAATGCAGATGTAAACTTGGGAACGTTAATTATGCTGAAGTTGTAGTTCGTGTTTAATACTCTTTAACTTCTCTAGGTATAAAGCAGGCAGTGAAATTCATATTGCTGCATTTTAGCTGAGCTTTTTCTTAAGCAAAGCTAATGTAAGCAGACATTTATTGGAAGTAGGGCTAAATCAGGTGGGAGAGGAAGTGGAAAGATGAATCCTTATTTCCTGACCTGTGCATTGATATCTGCATTTCTACTAGTAGATTTTTGCTGATACAATGTTCTGAAAACCTGCTTATTTAAACTTAGCTGTTGTCCCCTTCCAAGGGAACTGAACAGTTCTTACTGGATACTTGTCTTTGTTATGCATAAAGCTTCACTTCCTTTGAAGTGTCAGTTCAAGAGGTGTAGATGTTTCAAAGCTCATTTGGCAGAGGAATGATGGAGGATAAAGTGAAGCACAATACTGGAGCTTGACTTGGCAAAGAATAATTTTTTTTCCTCTTCTTCCCACCAAACAAGGCAGGAAAGAAGGGTTAACCTTGAGTGTATTAGGAAGAGTTCAGAAGCTTTTAAAGGAAATTTTTGTTTCTTGTCTGTCCTTAAAGCCTTTGGTATACCTGAACACAACTTCATGATGCTACTGCAGTGGCATAACAACTATGAGGCCATCCAGGTCATCATCCACACCTAAACTAAGGCGTCAGTATGTTATCAATGTTACATGAGCTTTGAGAACTTTAATGTAAGCCATGCAGCAGGCCTTTGTTGATTTGCTAGTTATTCCCCCAGTCTACCACAAGAAGGGTTTTTTATTAACATATCCACAATTAATATTAGTAACTTAATATTGTAACTTAATTTTAGTAAATTCTTCATGCTGAGATAAATGGTTAATGTTTGTTAATGGCAGCCACCTGAACTGAATTCCTAACTCATTTTAATAAATGAAATTGATTTCAAGTATAGTCCAGTAACTCCTTTATTAGACATGTATTAGAATTTTTATTAGAAGCTTGCTTTGTTTCAAGAGTTGCATGTAGATGTGGTATCTTAACAGAGGAATAGATGCAAAACTAAAATGATTTTTTAAATGCAAATGAGGAATGATGAGATCTTCTTACTCTGTTTCTAAGAAAATGTTTATCCCTTTTGCAGGCTTACAAATCCTTAGTGGACAAAGCTGGTTTGGGGTCAATGGTTTCAGTACGCTATCTTGGTGAAGAGACATGTGTTTTTCTTTCTGAAGACCTTTTGACACCCATTCAGGTAACCTTGTATGGCATTATAAAGATGGAAGATAAATCTTTTATCTTGGTATTTAAGATATGTCAAGTTAATATATTCTAAAGGTGAACTTTAGATGGGTAAAAACTTGGAGTAGGTATGTATTGCCATAACTCATAAATATCAGTTCTGAATGTAATGTGTTTGTTGATTAAAAACCTTCTGAAGCTGATCCAGGACATGGTCACTTAAGAGAGCTGGATGAGGGAGTGTGCTAGGACAGTTACTCGAGGTGACAGCAGTTGCGTCATGTTCATGGTGGCAATACTCTGGAATAGTTTCCCATTGTTCTTGAGTCATGTTCACATTACTGTGGAAGGAGTTGCATGGATGTCTGGAATAAATCTTGCTGTTTAATAGAAACACATCACTTCTAATCCTAAACAAATGAGGAATTGGGCAGGATGTAAATGAGATGGTTGAGTTATAGTCCTTTTATTGAGCATCAGGAGGAAAGTTTGTTAGTGAAAATTGTGTAGAGACGGGTTGAAACAATTGCTCTGCGTGACTGACTGGTCAGGCATTTTGAACAATAGTATCTGCTAATGATAAAGGATTTAACCTTTTCAGGAAACTACTCTCAAGGCCTATAAACAGTCTGAATAAAACTAGTAATAGATGCCCCATGTTGAGACTGCTAGTAGTGCCATTGTTAGTGTTATACTTTGACTTGTTAACAGCCAGCAAATAGACAACTTGTCTTGAGAAACTAACAAAAGAATCACTTAAAGCTAAATTTGAGTCGTAGATTGTTGTCTTGCCTGTGTTGGCTCAACAGAGTAGAGATTTCTTTATGTAGAAGCCTTATCTCAGTACTGCAATGGAGAAGATTGCTTTTCTGGCATCTTGAATAACAGTTTCTTGGCTACTAGCTCTTGAGCCTTCTGCTTCTTACAAATACCAGAGCAGTGATTGGGACAAAAAAAAAAACCCAAACAAACTTTTTTCTTTTATTAGCACTCTGAGTGATTGGTAAAAATTTGCTCTAAACTTTCCATTTCAGAATCAATTATAAATGTTGTCAAGCAGCTTGTTTTAGATAGCAATAGAGGAACACACACGAACACACCCCCCCCCCCCCCCCCCCCCCCCCCCCCCAAAAATCATAAGTACATGATGCTGAATAATTGTGAATTATTTAGATGTAGCTGACTGTTTTCATTCATATGAACATTTTATAATGGTGTTTTGAGATGGACTGGATCCTGGTGTTACCACAAGTAGAAACATAAAAAAATATTTGCATTTGCATTTACATCTGCATTTACATTTACTACTTATAAGCTGCTGCTTCTGAGAACTTAAAATCCTAAATTAAAAAATGGGTAGTTCAATTAAAGCTAGTGCTCATTAGCAATGTAGTAAAACAAAGCCAGATTGTTTTCAGAACAATATTAAAGTGGACCTGGAGAGCTCACTTCAGTCTGGCTTGCAGATGGTACATCCAGATTAGTGGTAAGAAAACGATGTCTGCCTCAATAAATACAATATTCTGGGAGCTGAAGGAACACAGAGTAATGAGAAACTTGTTGGACTTGTATGAATTGCTGCTGTCTTGTTTCTAAATATTATTGGCTTTTGTTAATCAAAAGCATTATCCTTAATACCAACTTCTATTTTTTTTTCCTAAATAGGATGTGGACAGTTCCAGGCTTCCTCTTAAGGATGATCAAAATGTTAGTGAAGAAATTCAGGCTTTGGTTAAGAAACACCTAGATGAAACACGTTTGGTTCAAGGTACAAGCATACTCTGTAGCGGAAAACTCTGGCAATAAAAAGTCAAAAGGGAAATCTTTGCAGTGATGGTGTAAATTACAGTAATCTGTTTTAGGGATAAAAGCTTTTTTAAAATAATGATTCCATTTTCTTTCACAGCAGTGAGTGCAAAATGTGAAGGATTATAGAGATTTAAGTTTAAAGTATTTCCTTTGTAAGAGTACGTATGTAATTTAGGCACATATAGGTGGCTTGGCACTTGTGAAAGAGAGATCAAGTTTGTAACAGTTCTCACTGAAATTATTTGGATTTTTTTATTGTTTAAAGTAGCTTGATTTTTGTTTTTTTTTTTCAGTCTGCTGCTTGTTTATAAAAACTTCCAAAGTTTTACATAGGACTACTTTACTTGAGTTAAAATTGTTACTTTTAGATTTGCCAGCTTCAAGTTCTTAATTACTGAATTCATACAAGCATATTTGTAGTCATATGCTTGCATGTGCAAGAAATGTCTTACTTTTATGGAAAGGTAAACATTGCAACTTAGAGTTGTCTTTTCCAATACTGTAAAGAGAGGAAAAATTAACATCTAATCATTGAATCTGCACTTCCCTGTCCACTGATCTGCCTCACTGTCTGAAATCCAGAGGTCAGTCTGGCCTCTGCTGCATGTCTTAACCTTCAGAAAACTTCATTGAACTATTCCAGGGTAGGAGGTAGCTGGAACATTGTTTTATCATGCTTTTTTCCCCCTCAGCTATGTGAAAGTTGTCTCAAGGTTCTCTGTTTGTTTTGCTTACTTGCATCTTGCATGGAGTACTGTTGGCAAATTCATGTTGGTAACTGTGATGATCTTCATGCTCCCTTTTCTTGTTTTCTTTTTTTCAATTTTAAGGTGGAAAAAATATAATTGGTTCAAAGATAAGAATTTATAGCCTGGATCCATCTACTCAGTGGTTCACAGCAGTTGTTGTCAATGGTAATCCAGCTACAAGAACTCTAGAAGTCAACTGTGAGGAGGTAAGAACCAGTTGCTGTGAGTTCACAGAATCAGTCAGGTTGGAAGAGTCCTCTGGGATCATCGAGCCCAACCATTGCTTGTTTACAAGCAGAGATGGGGAATAGGTGTGATCTTGTGTTTGTATCCCCATCAACACCATTTTTAATTCTGTCCTTACTGTGATAAGCTTAAAAAAATGGGGATCAGTGTAGTGCAGAATAATCTGTTACCCCAAAGTGTTTCTTCATGCTGCCGGTAGAATTATCAAATAGCAAATGGCCTTCTACAAAAAATGAGGGAGACCTGGAATTTTTATTGGAAGTGTGAGGCAGACGTATGATCCTGGTTTCTTTACTTTCTATACTGTGTAGACAGTTCTCTGAAGCATGTTTTTATATATGTGTTTTCATGCAGACACACTGTCATAACAATACATCGTTAAATTCAGCATGGTATTCAAAGAACCTAGAAGTGTCTAAGCTTAGTCTATACTACAACATCTAAGATAAATATATTCAGACAATAACTTTCATATCTCTAAATGGCTGCTTCTGTATTTTTGTTCCTTTCCAAGATTCCAGCTTTAAAAACTCTTGATCCGGAGCTAATTCACGTTGAAATCATATATGACAACAATGGAAAATGCGGTAAGCCCTACTCGTGTTTGTACTTCAAAAATGAAGTAGCATATTTGTGATAAACAGACTAATCTTCATCACCTTCTCTTCCAGATAAATCTAAAAGAATTGCAGGCACAAAAAGGAAGTCGTCTGAGAATAGTGAAACTATTGATGCTAAACACGCGAAGTCTGCTGAGGTGATGTCTTACTGTGTTATGTATGACTGTTATATAATGGTTATGTCATTTCTCAGAACAGTCTTAAAGAAGGATTAGATAGGAAAGTGGAATAATAAATATAATCCCTGGGAGGGTGTGTTGAGTACTTTGAAACTTGTCTGGACATGGGTAAAACGTCTTGCCCTGTCATAATCGGAGAAGAAGTTACTGAGCCTGGAAGGTTGTTTGTTTTTTTTTTTTTAACTGTGCTTTTTGCCCCCTCCTGCTTAGGAGTTAGCCTGCCTGGTCATGTATTCTGTAGTAGGAGAAAATGCAAAGCAGTTCTCAAGTTTATAACCCTTGCTTTTCACATTCATTCTTTTTGTATTTTGTACTTAAACCCAAAACCTTCAGCTGCACTTCTAGTGCTTCCATGTCTACATGTATTTCTTTTGTGAATGACCTGCCAAGTATCACTGAGATCTAAGAGAATTGTCTCAAAGGTCAAAAGATGATCTGGGTAACTTAAGTATAGAAATGCAAATGAAAAATAATGGCTTGGCTGAAGAACAGTACTTCAAACTTACCCTATAATTTTGCCCCAGTGTTTCAAACCAAAAATTGCCTTTTGGGCAGGAGTAGCCTTCTGGAAGTTCTAGAGCGGAGGTGGGGTGAGAGGATTGGGTTTTGTTTTCATTTTTTGGCTTCTGTGCAGTCAGTCCTGTGCTGAGTCAATTATGTAGGTCTGCTAATGACTGGATATCATTATTAGAAATCTTTAATGGCTTCACAAAGATACAGTGTGAGGTAGCAAGTACAGGATAACATTCCTCAATGAAGAGAGTGATCTGTCTTGTATTTACTGCTGAGGGAAAATGTGCAGCAAATCAGCATGAAGTAGCTGGTGTATTGCAGTCATACTCCTCTTATGTTGTTTCTATAGCTTGTGCTTGAGTACCTTTAGCATCTTTCAGGTGCTCAATTTGCCATTCTTTAGCTTTCTGCATAGTCACCCATTGAGCAGCCTGCTTGATACACGCAAAGCTGGTCTTTATTTTGTATTCCAAATGCCCTGTAGAAGAGTTATTGTGATCTGAATTCATAGCTTTTTTCACCACAGTTTTTCCTTAAAGTAGTGAAGTTATTTACTTCTAATTTTCTAGTCTGCCTTTCTTTGAAGGACTGGATCCTTTATCACTTTTGTACTCTTTGGGAAATGTCTTGCAACTATTTTCTCAAAATGGTTACGAGTGAGTGTACTTTCTGATAAGGAAAACAGAAGCTCTGTTACTCTGAACACATGGGACTGATAAGCTGAAGTTGTATTTTTTGTTTTACTTAGTATGTGATAGTACTCTGATTTCTAATATAGAGTTAATTAATTCCAGTGTTTTTTTGAGAGCTTGTCTTCATAGCTGACAGCTGTGTTACACCAAAGCAGAAAGGAAATATTTTGGAGTTAATGGTAATGAGTCTGTAGTGTAGCTTCCAGCAGTAAGTTTAGCATGTGGGAGTGGAATATGGATGTTAGAGCTGAGGAAGGAGCCCCACAAAAAACTGCTGTTTTTAAAGACACTCGCTAATTTGGTAGGCCTGTTGTGTTCCTGAAGGAATTGTAGATTTGTAAGGCTGGTGATTTAATCAGCACAGGATTTCTTTACTTAACACTTTCTAGGATCCCAGTACAAAGATTTTCTCGCTATAGGAAAGTTCACATCTAGATTTTTGGTAATGTCCAGCAACTTCATGGTTCTAATTTTCTCTAGGATTTTTGGATGAGCTCTGAAAGCTATTTCTGAATTCTGATTACTGCAGTTATTTTAGGAAGATCATTGCACTGGTCATTATGAAGAGCAGAGCTTTCTATCTTCCTTTCCACCTTCTTAATACACCTTCCTTCCCCCCAAAAAAGTTTGTTGTTAATTGGGGAAAAATGATTTAGCATGAGCAGTGTTTCATGGAGCCTGTAAGGTTTAAAGGGACACTCTAAGGTGTTTCCATCTTACAGACTGAGTGAGGAATGGTCTTCAATGAGCTTTATTAAACACAGTGGAAAGAGTATTAATGTATTTTTCTTTTTAAGCTGAACCCTGCAAAGCAGGGTAAAATTCTGTTATCCTGAATTTTCCTGACTGTTAAAATCTCCCTTAACAGGTTTCTCCCAAACAGGGACATGTGCAGTCAGTACCAACCGTGTTGGGTGAAGCATTGCTAGGATGTACTCCTGCTAATAAAGACCAAAGGCATCAAGGCCTGCCCCTGCCAGCCAACTCACCACCCAATCTTGGTGCAGAAACTCCTCAGGGGTAAGGATTGAGTTTATGCTTATACAGACTTTCTTTATGCTTATACAGACCTCTTTTCCTTCAAAAATAACTCCAGTTCTTAGCAAAACAAACTCTGAGGTCATTTTAAAGAACTGTAGTAACTAATCTTCTGTAATATTGGCATAGAAAATGGTTAGACTTAATTGCTCTGAATACATAATTTATTTGCTTATGCTGTAATTGTCTTTTTTATCTTTGAGGTAGTTGCCTTTCAATGTCACAGGCCAACGTTACTGCTTTGTTGTACCCATCTGTAAACTGATGGGTTATACGTAGGTGTGATGCCTACTTTTTGTCAAATGCATTCCTCCCCTGCCCCCAAGAAAAATAGAACCCATTCAGGCAGGTGTCCTGTATGCTAGCTTCTTGCAGATCACGTACAGGTCCTCAGCTATATTTCTGTTGAACACCAGTGGCTTTAAACTTCGTTACCCCCAATTCTGTCACAAAAATGAACGTAATGGTAGAAATAGTGTGACAGGAAAACTCAAATTTTGTGTATTAGATTTAAAAGAAGTGATATAGGTTTTTTTCCCCACTTAGTTTTGTGTATATATCTCACAAGACAAATGCAGAAAAGATTTTTTTTTTTCATTTGAGCTTTTGTGTGGGAGCAGCTTGACTGTCTCCAATATAGAGAATCTTCTCACACAGACATAGAAGTGAAACGCAAAAGTAACTGTTTAATTGCGAGAGAAGGTAGCAGAGTAGCTGCAGTACCTGAATTTGTGTGTGCCTACATGTGTGTACAGCTTTGTAATTCTGTCCAACTCTCAAAATATTGAATGAGGCTTGGAGCAACCTGGTCTAGAGGAAAGGTGTCCCTGCCTGTGGCAGGGGGGTTGGAACTAGATG
Source organism: Nyctibius grandis (assembly GCF_013368605.1). Lineage (NCBI taxonomy): Eukaryota > Metazoa > Chordata > Aves > Nyctibiiformes > Nyctibiidae > Nyctibius > Nyctibius grandis. Next base: position 6,510,773 of record NC_090663.1, on the reverse strand, counting down.
ATCCTTAAGGTCCCTTCTAACCCAAACCATTCTTTTGATTCTGTGATATCAAAACAAACAAAAAAAAACCCAAACAGAAAAATCCCTTCAAAAACACAAACCTATTTAACCTCACACAAAATTTAAAATCTTGGAACATCAGAATTCAAAGTACATAATTAACTTTCTTCTTTCAGGCCTTAAATGTGACCACATTGAGCAGCTGATGCCCTGATTTAACACCTTTTTCTTTGTCTAATTATTGCATGTTGTGTGTTTCAGCACGCGTAAACGAAGCTTACCAGAAACTCATCCTTCTTGTCTTAATACTGGAATTAAACGATTGAAGGAAGATATGACGGCCTTTCCTAAAGTTAGGTTTATATCTAACAAACAAACGCAAAATCTTAATGGTCAAAATGGTAAATATACCTCTTTGACAACCTCAAGATCTTCTTTTTTGACTGATTCAGCTAATGAAAAAGGAACCAACCTGAAAAATACAAATGAACCTCTTAAGAAGCCCACAACAGACTTTCCAAAAGAGTGCATTTCTCTAAAATCGCTGCAACACTTCAACTCTTCCATGGCAATACCCAGAGTCAGTAGCACTCTTGAACTGCAGCGGACTTTAGACTGTAGACCCTCAACCTCAGACGCTCATCTTCTCTCTTTTACTGAGTCTGGAGTTAAACCACACAGCAATTGCAATAGCCAGAAGAGCCAGAAAAGAAAGAAGACTGATGAACTTATAGACATGGAATATTTTATTAGAAGAAATTCAAATGAGCTTTTTTATGACAGAAATGAAAATGAAAGCTTTTGGGCTGGAAGTGCCAAGGTCCAGGACAATAGTAAGTATTTTTGAAACTTCCTATCATTTGGAAGTCCTTGTAGTTTCAGTGTAACTGAGTCTAGTTAAGTAAGTCCATTGTAATGTATGCAAAACTAGTAATTGTGTGAGTGAATCTGGAATTTGAGTAATTTGTGGGTTCTTTTACAAGGGGAATGCAATGAACTCGAGAAAATCGTCCTTTCCTGATAAAGGACTAATCATTGATTTCTAGAAATAAGTTGTTACAAAATGTGTGCAAGGAACAGAATGGTAAAACAGGTTACAAAAACAAGGTTCTGTTTGGAATGCAGATATTGATGGCATCATGAGACCACCTTTTTTTTTTTAGCAATGGTCCTAGATTTTGTAAGCATAGTGAGAGATGGAAGTTGTTCTCAACAAAGCTGTGTTCAAGAGGGGCTTTCATTTAATAACTGTTCTGAAAACAAAACAAAAAAACCCCAACTAACAACAAAAAAAAATCAAACCCCACCCAACCCCAAAACAACCCACCTTGTCTGTTTTCTGTGGCCCAGTTCTGTTTGAGCTTTTCAAGTCTTCCACATGGGACAGCACGGGCAAGGCTGTAGTTGTTTAAGGAGCTGGGCTCCTGGTGTTACGTATTGTGCTGTGCATCAGGTGGTATAGCTGATGAATTCAGGGTTCTGGGAATCTCCCTACACACCCACCTCCTCTTTCTTTCCAATCTCATGTTGCTTGGTCTTGGATTACTGTGTGGTGTTCCATAATTAACATGGGTACACAGCCAGCCAAGCAGTCCTTGTGCCATGCTAGACTTTACGCACAACGTGGGAGAAGAGAGATGTTTGGCATCTGTTACGGTAAGATGCTGACAGCCATTGCATCATGAAGGGTGAAAACAGGACTGAGAAATGGCCAGGTTGTACTTCTGTCATCATTACTTGTGAAATGTGGTCGCTTCATGTCCTGGTCTACTCAGTGCTCTGGTATTCCAGCCATGATGGCTGAAGGACTTTCATTAAAAGCAGACACTTTTTCAAAATATTGAGCAAAAGGAACTGTTAAACCTGGGTCCCCTGACAATGACTCCAGTGGAACTATAGCTTGGGAAAGTTTCTACTGACCTGAAAAGAGGTTTCTGCCAACTGCAAATATTGTAGCATAACTTTGTTACGATGGAACATGAAACTTATAGGAGAAATTGACGTGGATCTTTCACTAAAATACATTTGCTTGCACCTTTATGTGAGAAACTGGAGCTTGTCTAATCTACACTACTCTTTCCTGCAGTAATTGCTCGCAAGTCAATTTTAGCAGATGCTTCTAAAGTGAAGAAGCTGCAGCAAAGTGGAGAAGCATTTGTGCAGGATGGTTCCTGCAATTATATTGCACCTCACTTGCATAAGTGCAGGGAATGCCGTTTGGACAGTTACCGGAAGAACAAAGAGCAAAGAGACTCCACTGTCTTTTGTCGATTCTTTCACTTCAGAAGGTAAGAACAATTTTGACTCTATTTAGCCCTTGATATTCTTTAAATGTGAATAACATGCCCCACACATCTGAGTTGGACATCTGACCTTTTTTCCTTTTCTGAAAGGTGGGCTGTTGAGTGCTCACTGTTAGCTGTAACATGGATCTTCATCTTCCAGGACAGAAGTAAAAACAGTTCTTTGGTCAAAGTGGTCTCATTTAGGTCTCTGGTTCAAAACCACTAGATCTCAGTGTGTAGCTGTTAAGCTATAAGGCTAATATACCCAACTAATGAGAGGTTGCCTGTGTTTTTTTAGCTCTTAGAAATTTTATAACTGCTTCATTTGAGTAGAAAATAATTTGGCAGGACTTAGAGCTCTTTATTTTGCTGTTCTGGGCTGAGTGCCAATGGGATAACACGAGTTTAGTTTGAGTGCTACAGCTCAGTAGGATTGGAGATAGTGAGAGGGCAGATTCTGTTTGTGTCTCCCGAAGTTTAGCAGTTGGACATGTGAAATGTCAGATGTATATCCACAGCTGTGGAAGACTTGCAGTAAGTGGCCAGGGGCTTTCAGCTGGAGTCATTGAACAGTGATGGGAAAAATAATAATTTACATTGGGTAGCTCCATTCTTTGTTTCACTTTACCCTTGGGAGTTTGTGCCACTTCTTTAAGCCTGCCATAGAACCGTTTAATCAGTACACTCACTGGGTGTCAGGGGGGCGGGTGGGGAGGGTCAGCAAGGCAACTTTAAGGAAAATCTGGTTACTGTGGAGTGGTGGTTGCTTTTCGAAACCCGATCTGCAGCTTCAGAACCATTTAACCCACCCACAGCCCCCAGAGCCCGATTCTTGTGTTGAACAGTCGAGGTATTTTGATATTTTACCTCTAGGTCTTAAGGCACCATGAGGAACCCTTTCAAAAAGCGTTAAACTGCTACTTGAAGCCTGTCTGTAAGCCCAGGGTGGATGTTGTCAAACTGCAGTGTCTGGCTGTTCTTTAACATGTCCTTTCCTTTGTTTTCAAGTTGTGTAAATTTTTTCCATGAACTACTTGATCTCATATCCAGATGTTGTTGCATGCTGCTTTGTATTTCCCCCCACACCCATTTAAGCTTTGAGGCATGGACTGTGTTTTATGGGAAGAAGGTAATGCTTGTGATATTAGAGAGGAAAAGGAAAAATACAAGGGAGATAGGAAGCTTTCTTATTCTTAGTTTTCCTTTTGATTTTCAGAGGAATGGATTTCTTTTGAGTCTCTAGGTAGAATAAAAAGGATCTGTAGGCCTGAAGACCTTTTGAAGAGACAAAACTGAAAGCAGAAAGGTTACAAAGATCATGGGGGGGAAAAAAAAAGCTTTTCCGCTCTTTCACTTGTTTCTTGAGGTTTATTCTTCTTCCACTGCATGTTTTGCAGCTAAAGGTTAAAAAAAAAAGTCAGTAATCTGTTATTTAACCTCAGATTAGAGATTTTATTGTAGTAAATCATGGGATAATTTGACATTAATTGAAACGTTCAAAAACGTGTGAGACCAGAGCAACAACAGACTATGCTAATTCATCTTCTCAGGGTGAAAACCCAGACTTGCAGTGCAGTTCAAAGCAGCTGAATCCTTCAGTTTAGAACTTGAAGCTGATGGAACTCTCTTTTTATTCAACTCTTTCAGAACTCTTGATGGTTTTTTATTTAATAAACAACTAACAATACAAATGTCATTCTTTCCACCTACTCAGAATTACTCAAGAATATCTTACTCAAATTTTGCTGGTTTTTTTTTTTGGCAGCTACTTCCGAATTAATTGTTACTGAAATATATTGTATTTTTAAGGTGTTCTAATGTCTTTTGTGAGTTGTACATAGTTCTAGATTAAATTCCTACTGTTGCCTCCTCTAGATGTGATCCTGTATGCCAATGCTTTTTAAAAACACTGTTAATCTGATTTGGTTTTGTGTGAATAAAAAAAAATCTTTAGGAAATCTACCTTACTACAAAAAATTGATGTCTTGAGGTTTTTTTTAAACAAGCAGTACATTAAGCATGCTTAATGCTAATGACAAGTATGTTGCCCCAAGTCTGTTGCAACCATTAAGTGTTAAACTCATTGACATACAGTATACATGTTTACAGTTCAGGCATTGACTCATTGGAATGAATGTAAACTAATAAAACACTGGAGATGATGAGTTTTCTCCTTTTCCCCCCCTCTTTCCACAGGTTGCAATTTAATAAGCATGGAATACTGCGTGAGGAAGGCTTCTTAACTCCAAATAACTACGACCCTGAGGCTATTAGCTTATGGTTACCTTTATCAAAAAATGTTGTTGGTCTAGATCTCGACACAGCGAAGTACATCCTAGCCAACATTGGAGATCACTTTTGTCAGCTAGTGATATCTGAAAAGGAAGTTATGTCTACGATTGAACCACACAGTAAGATCTATTTGTATTAAAATAATCTGTATTTTAATAGCTTTATGTGAAACTTTAAGCTTCTGACCTCTGTGAAAATACATTGCATGCATTTGGAAATGTCCTATCTGATTTCGGTGTTTCCCTCTCTTCTCAGAGATGTAATGGTTAAGATCCAGTGTGAACTAGTGTCAACAACTCTTTGCTCACAGGCAGGGCGAAGGGGAAAAGCAATTCTACCCTTCTTAATGTCAGATGACTTTTCTCAATTTATCCTTTTCCTCTTGCAGAGAGTGCAATTCTGTTATGAAACAAAGTGTAAAAAAGAATAAAACAGCAGGCAGCTGACAATCTATTCTTAGCATGTAACTGAAATAAAGCTTTCATTTTATCTGCACAGATTCTGTCAGATTGCTTTGGTTCGGTTTTGTTGTTCTTGCATAATGGACCTAATGCTGCCTGTCAAGTCAATAAAGAAATCTTTTTTCCTTCCACCTGAAATTTTCCAGTAGGACTATTTTAAGTGATTATATGTGCAGCCCTACTGGGAATAGAGCAAAGAGGTGCTACTGAGGGGGTAACTGGCTGTAGAGCTTCATCAGTGCAGACAGGGCAAGCCTTGCATCCTTGAACACAGGTTTTTGGCCACATCAGAACCTTTCTGTAGCCAACATGAGCAGACAGCTGGGGAAGGTTGTGATCTTGCATAATCACTTCTCAGAGTAGAATGACTCTTAAAACTATGTTTGTTTTTTGGATTATAATAGATGACCGAGATGTATTACAGTTCAGAAGACTGCCTACCCAATGTCTTCTGTGTTTGGGTAGTATTGGCATTATATAAAGATGATATCAGTTTACCAGTCATTCCAAGGTTTTGAATAGATGAAAAAGCTGAACAGGCTGGAATGACCTTCAAATGGGGAGGGAAGACTTGAGATATTTCAGAAGTGCTTGCTCTGGGGTCTCACCCTGGGCTACTTGGAATCTGCAGGCTCTGCTCTTTGCTTGAACTGGAGCACGTTCAGGCCTGCGGAGCCAGAGTATCAATAGCCAGAGTGAGAGGTACAGACTGGAATACTGAAACACTGTCAGAAGGATGAAATTTTGAGTGGAATTCATGAAACAAAGCAGGGGTGTGGTGTTTCTTATAGCAGAGGATACATATGTTAGCATACCTACCAGAAACATCTTCTGCTTAAAAAAACAAAGACACCTGTGAGTTCTGGAGTTCAGTTCAAAGGAGCAAAATGTCATGAATTCCTCTTTGATTGTTTATTGCCCTGGCTGGTTAGAGTAAGGGAACTCAGTTTCATTAAAAGGGAGGATATTTTTAATGCCCTGGGTAGGAAAGAAGTAATTTACAGTCTAGGTATTAATTCTTTGAACAGCTCAGTGAAAGAGTGCTTACTCAGTTGGCACAGGAGAAAGGTAGATTCTTCTGCCACCATGATTTGAAGTTACAGTGAACTTTGCTTGGCAGAGTTCAGCTGAAATGGTACCTTTTCATAAAAATTCCATGTCTGACAAACTGACCTTTTTCAAAATGTCAAAATACTACTTCTTAGGGGTTCATTTATGTTTGAATATTTTTGTGCTGCACAGTCTGTCTCAGGGTCATCCCTTCTCTCTCTTACCAGTGAGTTACCAGACTGGTGGGTAGAGCCACAAGACAAACAAGTATGAGGGAGAAAATTATTTGGGAGAGCTTCCTTAAAGAGAGTCCCTTAAAGGATTAGTAGAAAAGCACAAGTGAAATTATCCCCATGTAGTAAAAGATTGACCAGTGTAAAAAGAACAGCTTGTTAGGTCACATTGCTCCTTGGCCACCAAGTGCCAAAAGGAGAGACCTACAGAGAGAGGAGGCAGGATCAAACTACAGAGAGGGAAAAAAAAGAACAGGAGGAATGGAAAAGGACAAAATTCAGAAAACTGAAATATGAAATTATGTGCAAAAGATAACAAAAAAACCCCTTCATCCTGTTTGGGGGAAATTGGAGGATTGGCCTAGAAAATGATCTATATAGGGCGTGTTTTTAAAAGGCAGAGAAGAATGGTGCTGGTGACACGTAGACCTCTGTCTCCTGGAAGAATTTTAAAGCCAGTAGCCAAACAATTTTTACCTCCTACTTAGGAACAAACTGTGCCAGGCTGTTCTAGTTTTGTTCCATACATAGTTAATGGGCATTATACAGAAGGAAAGCAACAGATGTCTTGATTCCTGGTGTGGGTTTTTTTAGCATATGTAGGACAGGGTCTCTCATAACTTGCTTTTACAATTAAGAAACATTGTGGGCAGAGAAGTTACAAGTGTGGTAGGAGGTAGGAGGAGGCAGATGTGTGCTTTTTGTCTAGTCTGGTTTTCTAGCTGAAATGAAGATTAGACTAAAATAATCTGTACATAACACTGCCCTGGAAGGGCTTGTCATTTTTTGGAAGATACTGTCAATGTTTGGGATGTTTTGAGTGAACTGGGGAAGTGACTTGGGGTGAGGAAAGGTGGAATATAATGGGTACGTAAGAAACCTGAACGCCCGTGCTCAGTTCTTCAGAGAAGAACAACTTGCTGTTCTGAGAAGGTCTGATACACACCTATCAACATATAGAAAGCCTACTAAAAGGAAGAGAACTACTTGCCCACTATGCTATTGAAAAGAGAACAAGGACAAGCTGATTGTGGCAAAGTAGACATTAAGCTTAGCTTGCTAGTAGTAAGTTATTTTTTTCTAGAGTAGCTGTGGAATTTCCACGTAGGACAATGTCAGCAGTGTGCATGTTAACTTGGGCAAATACCTGTCAGGAGTAAGAGATGATGTTGGTGCTGCGCAGGAGAAAGCAAAATGGTCTTGGTGGCTTAGACTCTGTTCTGGACCTGCTTTTCCAAACAGCAAAGGCTTTGTTTTGGAGTTCCAGTACAAAACCAAGTCTGAGTCTTATATCACTAAAGTGCTTTAATGTAGCTGTATTTAACATGCAAATGTTTTGTTTTGTTTAAACTAACACTTTGACTGTCAATTACCACAGCTCAGGTAGCCTGGAAGCGTGCAGTTCGTGGAGTTCGAGAAATGTGTGATGTCTGTGACACCACGATCTTCAACCTTCACTGGGTCTGCTCTAAGTGCGGCTTCGGCGTGTGCGTGGATTGTTACAGGATGAAGAAAAAAAGCGTACATAAAGGTGAGAATGCATATTGCTACGTTAAACATGGCGGGGAAAGAAAACCTGTATTTTGAACTTGGAAGTCAGTAACAACCTTAAACAGCAAGGCAATAAGCCTTGCCAACAAAAAGAACATGTTGTAGACCTGGGGTTTGGTATATCAATAATAGAAAAATATGTAGCTTTCCAGAGGAAGATGAAAGATGCACTAATAAAACAATTTAATGGTTTTGTTTTACAGATGATAAGTCGGATACTTTCTCCTGGTTTAAATGTGTGAAGGGGCAGGCACATGAGCCAGAGAATCTAATGCCTACACAAATAATTCCCGGAAGAGGTATTTTAAATATTTGATTGGGATGAAAAAATGCTGTAGGCTTTTGCTGTCTTTTGTATGTTGTTAATACTGTACTGAGTGAGGGGTTTTTTAGTAATAAAGTTAGTAAAAGCTTAGTCTGCCCCCTGCCTGGCAGTGTTCAGGGCCAGGTTGGATGGGGCTTGGAGCAACCTGGTCTAGTGGAAGGTGTCCCTGCCCAAGGCAGGGGCGTTGGAACTAGATGGGCTTTAAGGTCCCTTCCAACCCAAACCATTCTGTGATATATTGTCCAAAGACAGGAACAGCCTGTGTACTTAGTAGTATTTTATTATCTTTGACCTTTACAAAGAAGTAGCAAAGCTTCTTGTTTAATGATGAACTGTGTTCGTGTACTATTGTTTACCTGCTTAGCATACACAATTTCTTAAAACGTCATATTGCATGCTGGATGTTCTAATTACACGTGAGCTCACTAATGACTCTTTTTCCTTCAGCTCTCTATGATGTTGGTGATATTGTTCACTCCATAAGAACAAAATGGGGAATAAAGGCAAATTGTCCTTGTGCAAATAAGCAGTTCAAGGCACTATCGAAGCCAACTCTAAAGGAGGATTCAAAACAGGTATTGCTGCTGCCTCACACTATGTCTGCGTAGCATAGGTTTGCCACAGTCTGCTACCCACATTTGAAGCCAATGGTAATTGACTTTGTAGGTATGCCAATCCTGACCACTGCTGCTAACCCCCCCGTGTACGTTCTTGTTCAAAACTTGTATTTAGTTTTCATCTTTCTGGTTCAGTTCTTTTATAAGTTTTGGGAAAAATCTCATTGTGTCCCTGTGACACACTGATGCCTTAGTAAGTGACCTGCCCTTGAAAAATGTCTGTGAGGATTTTTAAGAGCAAAAATAGGATTAGATTGAGAGAACCCTTAAGAGAAGAGTCTTAAGAACAGGCTAGTGGGAATGGTTGTGAAGTGTGCAAGCTGGAGCACAGAAGGTTCCACTTAAATTTGAGGAAAAACTTCTTTACTGTAAGGGTGACTGAACACTGGAACAGGCTGCCCAGAGAGGTTGTGGAGTCTCCTTCCCTAGAGACATTCAAAACCCGCCTGGACGCGTTCCTGTGTGATATGGTCTAGGCAATCCTGCCCCGGCAGGGGGATTGGACTAGATGATCTTTCGAGGTCCCTTCCAATCCCTAACATTCTGTGACTCTGTGATTCTGTGTAGGCTATCCCTTGGGTCCTGGAGATGTAATACATGCAGCATCTAAGGGTGGAAAAGCACTTGAATTCATAAAAGAACTAAACATGAATAAAATTGTGAGGACTAGAGCAGTATGGAGAAGCACTGATTTCTCTGGGAATCCTCGTAGCAAGTTTGCTGCTCATTATATTAAAAAAACAACAACAAAACAACACCCCAAAAAAACAAACCCCAAAGAACCAAAACCTCACCATATGTTTATTTGTAAATGGATGCAGTATTTTTTTGCTTTTGAAAATAGAGCACAAAATAATGGCTTAATTTTGCAGCATCTTGCAAGAAACTAGCTGAATTAAGTAATTTTAATTTTCTTATATGCTTATTCATAAACTTATTTTGAGAATAAATGTGTTATCTTAAGTGTAAGAAGCAGGCTGAACTTGATTTTGGTGTTGGTAATCAATAGAAGAGACAAAAAATATTGTGAAATGTTAAAAGTGAGGAAGATGGTTACTTGATTCAAAAATCTTGAGATTTTCTCTGTGACCCTGGACAAACAGCTGCATTGAAATTTATACCTCTCTTTCTGTAAAATTAGGTACTTCCCTGGTGGTGTGAGGATAAGCTTATTAAAGTTTGAAGCATTTCATATTATGTCATGTTTGGAATCCTTACCAATGACCAGCAGTCATTAAGAGATGAAATAAAGAACGTAGCAATAGGCAGACACGGGTGCAGAATAATTTCTTCACTGGCAAGTATTTGAGCAGAGAGAAGACACTTGGCCAGTAATGCAGGAATCCCAGGCCAGAGCAGTGGTTCTGGTTAGTCTGTTACCTAGAATCTCCCAACAAAACCAAAGGATTTCTTCTCAGAAAGGGTCATTAGACATTGGAATGGGCTGCCCAGGGAGGTGGTGGAGTCACCACCTCTGGATGTGTTTAAGAAAAGACTGGACATGGCACTTAGTGCCATGGTCTAGTTGACATGGTGGTGTCAGGGCAATGGTTGGACTTGATGATCCCAGAGGTCTCTTCCAACCTGATTGATTCTGTGAACAAGTAGATAAATCAGCTGCACAGGAGATGTATGGCAGTCCTGTGCTTGGACTGTGCTGGCCAGGCCTGTGCTGCACTCACAGCCAGGTGTATTCCAGACCTGGCAGGTGAGTGGACTTTTGCCACCTTCTTAAGATAAAAATTTAGGAGCGCTGTGTATTTGTTTTAGTCTACTGAACTAGACCTTCAGCTTAGCCCTGGTCTGAACATCAGCTGTCACTAGACTTGAGAGAGTGCTGCTATTAAAACTGCATGTTGTTGCCAAAGCAGGCCCAGAAAATGCATCTGGGAAACTCAGCTTTCTGTGCTTGTCTTGAGGGGTGATGGACTTTGTTGCCTGCTTTTAAAGTTGGGACATCCCCACTCCTACTGGATCATCATCTCTGGCCAATACTGAGATGCAGTGCTGACCTCTTGTGGAGAGCAGACAGTTTTTGAAGGGCCAAACCTTTTTTTTTTTTTTTTTGGGTAAAAGAATGAATTTGGACATGCTCTTGCTTCCTTCCCTTTTTTGAGTAAAGCATGTTTGTGTCTAATCAAGTTCTCACTTTGTTTTTTCAGAACTTGGTACCCGGAGAGAGGACCAGCCTCCAACATAACAGTTTTGTCCTGAGCCCACAAGTCACTACACATGATCCTTCTCTAAAATCAGCAATTGGAAATAAACAAACTGCTTCAGTAAATACTTCTCCTTCATTAAACTGGCTATCAAACTTAACAAGTGGAAACGTGAATAAAGAAAACAAAGGTATGTGCAGAACCAGTGAAGAGTAAACCCTTTGTGGCTGTTTGTCAGAAGAATATAGATCAGACCCAGCAATACCTTGCACTGAGAATGGTGTAATCTGCCTGCTGGGATGGGCACTCAGTGCCTCTACTGCAGAACTGGCCATGGCAATGACTTGGAGTAAAAACAGGCATGGTTAGCATATTCTTTTTTGAAAACTGGATTAACGTCCCATTGATGCAAGTATTCTTAAATTCAGTTTGAGAATGTGTTTATTTTAGAATGTGTGATTTTAAAAACTTCGGAGTATTGAAGAAAGTTACATGAAAGGAGTATTTCATCTGCATGTACTGAGAGGAGAGAGAGATACATATGTACATACCTACATGTATGCATGTAGGAGTATCTCATTGTCTTACAAAAATAAAACTCCAAAGTATATACTTGTCATGGTTCAGAGGCTTAATCCTGGCTTCACTCTCAGATGTGCTCTTTTCTTTATTTCAGAGAAACTCCTCATACCTATTTCAAAGAACGAAAATAAACCTCTTCAGACACTCCCTAGTTTAGCGAAGCCTGCTGCAGCCCTGCAGACATTCAACAGTGCAATATTAACACCCGTGAGCAACAATAACACAGGTTTCTTGCGGAATCTGCTGAACTCTTCTGGAGGAAAGGTATATAAAAAATTGTGGTTTACAGGTTTGAGTTAATGGCAGGCTTAGACTACTGTTCTAAACGTGTGAATAGCTACCACAGACATTTGTCACAGCAGGTAAAATTCTGTCTTTGTTTGCGGAAAAAAGACTTAATTCAGTGTCTGTGTTGCAGTGCTCCAGTTAGTGCTTTCTAGAGTAGCAGCTTAGTGGTACTAGCAGCAGTTCTTGCTTGGTGAGGGATTGGGAACCAAGTGGTGAAGCAGCTGAATTTACTTAGGCCAGTGTCTGGCAGGTGCATTGATTGGCATGTCCATTAGGCTCAAAAAAGAAGCATCAAGGAACTTATAGATGAAGGAAAAACATTCAGTGTTGGGTGACTATCTTCATCATATCTCATTTGCAGACTGGTTCACTTCAGGTGTTCCTGAGCTTTATTTGCTCTTACATGACTGTAAAGTGATGGGGTAAAATATTGGTCTTGAGAGTTCCTTGATGAAACTGTATTTCCATTCTTTGATATAAAGAAAGTCCTGTTCTGTGCTGTATTTCATGGCTTTCAGCAGTGCTGCTGAAATGTAAATTGGAGCAGAACTTAGGCCAGAATGCTATAGACAAAGTGTCAGAAATGGCATTGGCATTTAATGATGGTGAGTTTCTAGACATAAGTTCCACAGATTTTTGTTTCTCTGCATGATTATGAGCTCAAGTGAAAAATTTTGAAAGTGGCAAGTATCTTCTTTAAAGTCTGCAGGACAAGGCAACAGAAGAGTGCACTGACTTCTTTTTTTTGTTCTTTCTCTCTCTTTTTTTTTAATCAGGCAGACAATGGACTCAAGAATACACCCAAAATCCTTGATGACATTTTTGCTTCCCTAGTGCAAAACAGAACCATTACAGACTTGCCTAAGAAACCACAAGGACTGACTATAAAGCCTACGATAATGGGGTTTGATACGCCTCACTACTGGTTATGTGATAACCGCTTGCTATGCCTTCAAGATCCCAACAATGAAAGTAATTGGAATGTCTTCAGGGAGTGCTGGAAGCAGGGACAGGTATTTAAGTTTTTCTGCTTTTTCCATTTTCAGTTCATGTGCTTTGCCCTTTCACTGAAGTGCAGGTACAAACTTAACTGCAATGATAAGCAATGCTAAACCTTCATAAAATGTGCTACATGAAGGCTGTTAGATCTTTGGATAAAAGGATATATATTTTACTGTTTAAAATCAGTTTCTAAACACATTGCTGAGCTTAGGGCTCTGTGTAAAAAGCTGCCTCATAGTTTGAAATAAAGAATGATCAAACGCACGGCAGAATTCTGGTAAGGCAGGCTGAGCATTTATTTTGGAAAATAGAGTGTTGGCAAAGTGCCTGTGTTCAGGTGTTCAGTACATTTTATGTATTACCCTGTTCTGTTTGGAATTAGAATTTTTGGCATTTAAAAATTCTTGAGAATATATTGTTCTTCTTCATAGCCTGTAATGGTGTCAGGAGTGCATCACAAATTAAATACAGACCTCTGGAGACCGAAGTCCTTTAGGAAGGAATTTGGCCAACAGGAAGTAGATCTGGTTAACTGCAGGACCAATGAAATCATCACTGGAGCTACTGTAGGAGATTTCTGGGATGGATTTGAAGATATTTCAAGTAAGTAGTGTGATTTTGTTTGTTCCAATAGGTAAAATATTCAGCAGCAATAATCTTGCCCTAGCACAAATTTGCCATCCGATTTTAAACTAAGATAAGGATTTCTTTGTCTTGATTCTTTGGATTTTGAGTTGTATAACTGTTAAAAAGACTTGTTAATATTTGACAACAGATCGCCTGAGAACAGAGGAAGGAGAGCCAATGGTGTTGAAGCTTAAAGACTGGCCTCCAGGAGAAGACTTCAGAGATATGATGCCTTCTCGGTATGAATTCACAAAGAAACTGTTCATCGTTTGTGGGGTACACCCCCAAAGTAATGGAATGTAGGAATACTTTTACATTTTGACACTTGCTTCAGCTTTGAGAAGCAATCGGTCACAAGTGAACCATTTTGTTTCTCAGAGGTGCCTGACATAGCTGGAAGCACTAAACAGGTTTGATGATAAATGTTTATGTAGTTCATTGTATTTCTTGCCAAGCAAAGCAAGTACCTAAAATTACTAATGATTGGTTAAACTTGAGAAGCTTCCTAAAAGCCTGAGTCATTTTGCAATCTGAAGTTCAATTGAAGCTTTTTTTTTTTGCCAAACGTTTTTAAGTATTCTGACTTACTCTATTTGATATTAGTTGAGAAGATTACACAAGGAAATAGCATTACTCCAGAGCAGTTAAATTTGTTTATCTGCTGTATTCCTGTGTCTTGCATGTTTTGTTCATTTTCATAGTGTCCAGTAAACCCCCTGGGGGAAGGAGTACAGTTTCTTGACTGGAGAATGCTTTTGTTGCAGTCTATTTTAGTCTGCTTTTTTATGAGTTTCTAACATTAAATTGTGCTGTATTACTTTAGGTTTGATGATTTGATGAAAAATATTCCATTGCCAGAATACACTAGGAGAGGGGGCAAGCTCAACCTTGCCTCTCGACTTCCCAACTATTTTGTACGACCAGATTTGGGCCCAAAGATGTACAATGCATACGGTAAGGGATTTTTCATTCTAAAGCTCATGTTGTCCACACAGTCAAACGAAATGGATCCTTGCTGTTGTAGACAATTTGATTAATCTCATTGATCGGAAAACTTAATTTTGGCTCATTTATAGGTACTAGTGATGTCCAGAGCATTATATGATGTTATTAAATGTTTTTTTGTCCAGGTGGGTTCAAGCCAATAATATTTATTCCCAATCTTCCAGTCAACGTGCTCCACACGTGTATACACAGCCTCTCTTTCCTATAGCTGGCCACACGTATTCCTTGTTTTGCTACTTCTGGCTGTATCACTTTTGTTACTTCTCCTTTTTGGGCTGTATCATTGTTTTTAATCTCTTCTTGAGCAGTTCTTTCCATGGGTAGTTATCTGCTGTCACTCAAAAAGCATTTAAAACTAAGCGAGATCATGGCCAGTAAAGAGATTGTGACTAGTAAATACTGTAGCAGCTGCCTTTTAGAGTGAACAAGAGACTGTTTCTGAGAATACTTAATTCTAAACTGCTATAGAAACCCTCTTCTAGCAGGACTTAAAACAGGAGTTTAATAGATCATGCAGGCTAGGTATAGATACAGATCAATGTGTCATCCTGTAACTAATCACTTGGGAAGACACACAAGATGGTGCAAGGCCCTGGATATAAAGTATATTGTGGTACTGGAGTAATCTGTTGATAAAAGTAAAAGCTCTCTGTTGTTCTTAGTGCTGCTGAGAGGGGCGTAAGCTTTCTTTTTGTCTTACTAATGTACCTGCTGCTTTTTTGTTTCAGGCTTAATAACAGCAGACGATAGAAAATACGGCACAACAAACCTCCATTTGGACGTGTCTGATGCAGCCAATGTTATGGTTTATGTGGGTATCCCCAAAGGCCAGGGGAATCAAGAAGAAGGTAAAGTCTGTCTTGTCTTCTGGGGGGTTTATTTCTGTCGTTGAAGGGAAGGTCCTTTAGCGTAACTGCTCGTGTTTACTCTCAACAGAAGTGCTTAAAACCATACAAGATGGTGATGCTGATGAACTGACAATTAAGCGTTTTACTGAAAGTCGAGAAAAACCTGGAGCTCTGTGGCACATTTATGCTGCTAAAGATACCGAGAAGATCCGGGAATTCCTTAAAAAGGTAAGCTGTTAATCTTAAAAACTGATCTGCTGTCTGTGTAGCCTTGCAAATACGTGTCCTTGGACTTTTCTCCTCCTTTCTATCCCAGTTATTCTGGAAACAAATGTACTTGAGTTGTATCCAAGACAAAACTACTCATGTGCCATGAATCTTGTAGGGTCTGAGGCTAGTGAGCTGAAGCTTGAAGTTATCCTGTGTGTAGATACACTGCTTTTGCCCACACTTCTTGTAGCCCAAGTAGTGATGCTGTGAAATGAACAAAACAGCTGGTTTAGATTTCAGCAAAAACTGGTTTAATCTTAAACTAGATCCTTCTTAAAAGCATGCGAGATGTTCTTGGGAAGTGTCAGAGCAATACGTGGCACATAAAGTTCTTCCTTGTTCTCTCTCTTTTCCTATCTTTTTTTTTTTTTTCCCCAAACCTTCATGAGGGTTGGATTAAGGGAAAAGCATGAGGTGCTTTGGGTGATGTTTTCGTTGGAGTTAAAGGTTTAGTAGAGATGTGATACTATATTCAAAAGGGCTTGTTTCAGTATTTAAATTCACCATAAATGGTTCAGAGTTCTTGGTGGTCTTGCTTCTGGAACTTCTTTGGTGCCCTGAAAGGGGAAAGAGCTATTCTGTTGATGTTTAAAAGGATAGATGGGATGATCTGAACAACTGTTGGCCTTGGCAGTTCAACTACTGTCTTGGGCGGAAGCTTAGAGAGGCTACAGCAGATTTGTTTAGTATTAACAAAGAACAAATCTTGATTAAGACATGATACTGAATTTGATAAGCATTGGTGTTTTGAGTTTTGACATGTGTCTCACACCTCCTCTTGGTCTCTTGTAGCATACTGGCCTGCAGGCGTGAGGCTTTTCAGCAGCTTGTCTTGGAGTAGAACCAAGCTGTTTGTCTCCTCCCAAATGAGTTTTTGGGCTACGGTCCTGGATGTAAATGATTGGCACAGCAAATTGCATTTATACTGGAACTCTTTTCATAAATTCTCTCCCCACATCTCTCAAATTTCTCCTCTAAAGTACTTGTTGTGCCTCCCAGCCTTGTTTCACCTGAAAATCTAGTTAGCACCCTCTGTTTTGGTCAGTGAGCACACTGACTGGTGCTGGCCTCAGGGCAGACACCTGCTGAATCCCACTTATGGGCTGTTGCAGTGTAAGAGTATTGAGCCCATATATGACAGTAGTTCCCGCTGTGAACACACGTGAGTCACTTAACCCTCTGTTTCTTCTTACTGCAAATTGGGTTTACTTGTATTTCTTATACCCACTTTTGCAATGTGTCTGTGAAGGAAGAGGGACTGAGAAATGATGAAGCCTTGGGCAAGCAAACCAAGGGCTGAGTAAGAATCCATAAGAGTTACACAACCTTTCATTGTGTGACTCTTACACCAGAACACGGTGCAGGTCACTCTGTCTGGCATGTGGGCATATGGAATACCATCAATACACCTTGATTGCCCAGTGAGACTGTTGTAATACCTGTCATCTTGTGACTTTTTCCAGGTTGCGGAAGAACAAGGCCAAGAAAACCCTGTAGATCACGATCCCATCCATGACCAGAGCTGGTACTTGGATCGATCGCTAAGAAAACGCCTTCATCAGGAGTACGGAGTTCAAGGCTGGGCTATTGTACAGTTTCTAGGAGACGTAGTTTTCATTCCAGCAGGAGCTCCGCACCAGGCAAGGACCAGGGACACTGTTACAGCCTGACCCCTTGGGCAGACGTTTGAGCACGTGGCTAACGCTTGTTTGTTCTCTCTAGGTTCATAATTTGTACAGTTGTATTAAAGTTGCAGAAGACTTTGTATCCCCAGAGCATGTCAAACATTGCTTCTGGCTCACTCAGGAATTTAGATATCTGTCGCATACGCATACGAACCATGAAGATAAACTGCAGGTAACTTACCAATGCTCGAGATGAACCCTGCCCCTCTTAGCCCTTTCGAAAACACCCACCAAAACCCAACAACCAACCCTCACCACACCCATACAGGCTGTGTCCGCACAACCCAAGTTGCTTTCATCTTCAGATCAGCTTTAATGCATTGGATCTTGAAGAGGAATTTCCGTCAGTTAGTTTTTAGTAGTTTTGAGGAAGCCTTCTGAAGCTTCTCTGAGATTCTTTTGAATTGTTTTTCTTCCATTTCTTTTGTTTTCCCTCTCGCTGAGCTTGCAATATTCTCCTCAAGCTACAGGGTTTCAGTTTATATCCTGCTAGAATTTGAACCTTATTTTCCCAAGTTAGTGAATTAAGCGAAGCTCGTGCAGATGAGCGTGTTTAAACTGAAAGGAGAGCTGCACGGGGTGTGGGGAAGCGGGACAGTTGTGCAAGTGTTTCTCTGTGTCAGAGGCTCCCAACCTGACCCCAACCATGCTGCTTACTTGTAAAACTAAACGCTTTTCTTTCTTCCCAGGTGAAGAATGTCATATACCACGCTGTTAAAGATGCCGTTGGGATACTGAGGGCGAACGAGTCCAGCCTTAGCAGACCATGAAGCAGAAAGCCTTAACCACACACTATGAAACAGACGCGTTGGCAGCTGTTCTAACTACTCAGTCAAGGACCTCTGTGGACTTTTGAGATTATATGAATGTTACCTCATCTTCCTTTCAGCAGTACCAGAGGAGCGTGGTACTATGTTCTGTGTATTCTTCCAATGTTTACAAACCTGATATGTATATGTAGTAATATGTATGGACTGTGGCATACTGTGAATGCTCAGTTGCAATAGAACTTTATATGGAGTTGCTCTCCAGACTGTACAAAATACCTCCTATAGAACTGTCGGAAACTATTCCAAATTATTCCTTTGAAAAATATTATTCAAGACATTGTAAAGCTCCAATTTTTAAAATCTATTTTGGGGTGGGAGGAAGAATGGAGTCACCCAATTTAATAACCAATTTACATAAAAATAAGAATGCAGTTCTGGAATTTCACATTAACATAGAACTAGCATTTAAAAGTAGCTTTAAGCTATTGTATAGTAATAGAGATGGGGGTTAACCATCTTTAGGTAAATGTATTTAAATTTCTAAATGTTAAAAGAAACTTTTAAGGATATGTTCTGTTTGAAACTGCTCTTTAATTTGAACTGATGTTCGATTCTCTGGTTTTTAACATTGAATGGTCTACATAAAAATTCTTCTATTTCAGATATTGTTCCTTGCCTGGCTTCTTCAATTGACTCTTTAAGATGTAATTAATTTGATGCAGTGCTTTGAAATGCAAGAAAACTGTTATCATACGCTGTTCATACTGCTTTTTATACTGTTCATACTGCTTTTTGAAGTGTTTGAAGGTGGCGGGTGTTGAATTTAGTGACAGATCTCTCTATAGCTGTTTTTGGTTAACCCAAATGTGGCTTAGCTTGACCACGGCTTCTCAGCCACTGCCAGTACTATGGTCACTGTATCAAGGGAGTTTTGCAGCTTCGGTCTTCAATGGCTGGTTGCTCCAAAATTACTTAAGAGAAAGACTGAAAACATCATAAAACTTAAAATAGGCAGAGAGGGGTTGAGAGTGGAGAAGTGCATCTTCCATCTAACCAGGTAAGCCAGGATAAAAGGAGCCTTTCTCTTCTTCAGTGTCCCTTCCAGCACTGACATGTTGGGAAGAGCCAGGCAGGAGGGGAGCCTCCCAGTTAGCCAAAAGTCACTTTCCTGAATTTTATGTAACAAATTCACAAGCTCTCTGCAAATACCCCTCCCTGTAGTACTTCACCTGCTACTTACGATCAGCGCTAACTGTTCTGAGTCCCTCAGGTGACAGTATCTTTTTTCAGAGAAACTTGCTCTTATCTGCCTCTCAGTATCCAAAGTGGAGCTGAGACTGCAGGGACTTGCAGGGAGTCAATTAAGTTGACGGGTGGTTATTGCCTTCCCAAAGGCTGTCTGAAGTGGCCTACACTGGGGGAGGTCCTGTCGTATGTCAGCCCCGCAGACCTTTAGGTGACCGTTTACAGCTCACCTTGCCTGTGCCAAGGCCCATAACACTGGGTGAGGAATTGAGGCAGTTGTGAGGCAGTGGAAGCGCTGGGGTGGTGGTCTTGGGCTGGGAAATGGCTCATGCTGCTAGCTTAAATTCTGCTGAACAACTGCACATGATCTCTGTTGTGTTGAGTGAGAACTTCACTCCACCTCTACTTGCTGAGGCCTCTGGCTGATGGTAAATGCTAGCCTGTTCCCAGTTGCTTCAGCTGGCTTCTGTAAGGAAAAGCAATTAACGCTTGATTTGGCATTCCAGAGTTAAGTAAATTATCCTTAAGGCAAGGCTTTAGCTGCATGGGCCTTTATTGCAGTATCAAGTTGAAGTACATGACATAAAGCAGGCTCATTGCTTTTCTTGGAGCCAGCTGGAGTAGTTGTGGGAGCTGGTGTACAGGAGCCTCACCTCCCAGGCAGTGAAATGAGTCACACTGATCTCACACCGATGTATGAACAGACCCATTGTTGGACTTTTAACTTTCTTGCCCCTGTGCTGCTGTTAATCTGGTTTTATTGAAGCTGTTATCTACCCAATCTGACTGACTCAGCTGCGTTTTCTCCTTTCTGATCTGCCCTCCCTGGATTTTTAAGACCACAAGAAACACAGTCCCATGTGCTTGATCTTGTTAGGTTGGGGGTGGAGATGGAGCACTTGAACAGCACAGCTCTCCAGAGGAGTGCACAGCCCTGAAGCATCAGGTTTGCTTCACCTGCTGTGAGATGTGCTGCCATTTGCTGCTCACTGGCACAAAGGGGAACAGTGCTTGGCCCCTCCTTGCTTTTTATGGCTGAAACTGGAAGCTGTTGGACACCATCCAGGTGTTTGTCTGCCTTGTCTGTCCCTCCACCCTTGCTGCTGGAATACAGTTATTTACAGACTTCGGGTTTTTTTTTTTTTGGTAAGTTGTCCTTAAAATTAGAAACTCTTTCCTTTGCCTGTGAGGCTCTTGTGGCAATGACGTGTTCCGGTGAGAGACAGTGGACACTTGCTTTGCAAACTGCTTTTTGTGAGTCACAACATTAGTTGTGCCTGAAGCTTTTGCTTGAGAGGACACACCTCCCCTTGTGTTTTGGATTGTCTTGACCCTAAAAATGGGCCATTTAAGCAGCAGATGGCTTTCTCATGACTTGTGGTTTTGGGATAGTGAAGTGATAGTACCTGGAATGATTAAGAAAATGTTAGGGTATCTGAAGTGAAGCACCCTTTTGGTGCCATACTTCAGTGACTAACACAATACCCGATGAAGAGCTCTGGCTAGTGACTGTTTGCCTGTAAAGCTGGATTTGCAGGTGAGCAGAGTGGGTAACAAATGCCACTGTTCAGCAGCAGCTGCAATGGGCCACACCTCTTCGCAGCAGTCTTGTGGGTACCAGCTTTAAGTTTTATAAATCTTGAAAGACTGAAAAAGGTGATTACACAGGGTCAGTTTTAGGGTTGGTTCTGGTTCCTCATCATTCTCACACCACCTTACTAAGTAAGGCTTGCTGATGAACACACAGTGCCTGGACAGCACTGGAGCAGAGCAGTTATTTAACAGCTGCTCTCATGGAAAGCTTTGCTGTAAGAATGCTGTGAAGGCCCTAACTGTGCTAAAGAAAAAAAAAAAAGGTGCTATAAAACCAAGAGGGAGCTGTTAGAGGTGGATATTGATTGTGAAAAGAGTTTGAAGTGATGCAAACTGAACAGATGCACAGGAGCAGCTTTAATAAAATTTGTAGTGATTCAGGAAAACAAAGATCTTACCGTTGAAGATTTTTGGTAGCAGATTAAGCCAAAGTGCCTTTTAGGGAAAGATGCTACTTGGAGCTAAGGCTGTATTTCAGGACTTTATATCTGAAAATACGTAACATCACACCATTTCACCACAGCCTCTCACGGGGCAGACAGACTGAACAAAAAACAGTAAGATAATCTCTACAGACTGCACTCCCCAAGAAGTATCTTACAGTAGTTTCTTGGAGAATACACTCCCCAGAAAGAAAAAAAAAAATATATATTACATAAAGTATTCTCACATATTAAGTTTTGCATTTTGAAGGTAGAACAGAATATCCCATTGCAAAAAAAGAACAAAAACAAAACCAAGGCAAACTGTACAGGTGTGTTTCCTCCTTAGCTCCGGAGGGTCGCTAATCGCGACTGCATCGCCTCAATGTCTTCCTCCTCGTCAGCAGCAGCGGCCGCTCCCATGGGTACGGGCTCTGGAAGAGCATCTGTGACTTTACTAGGTGCTTTACCCAAGGCCCCTGCAAACAACAAACAGGCTCATTAGTCAGCATTAGGTCTTCGTTTAGTAATTACCAGCTTTCAGGTACATATATTTAAAATAATTTGACCTGTCACTTTTGGTAGAGGTCACACACAAGAACTGTTTGACTTCATCACAGAATGACAGAATCATTTGGGTTGGAAGGGCCCTTAAAGATCATGCAGTTCCAACCCCCCTGCCACAGGCAGGGACACCTTCCACTAGACCAGGTTGCTCACAGCCCCATCCAACCTGGCCTTGAACACTGCCAGGGAGGGGGCAGCCACAGCTGCTCGGGGCAACCTGTGCCAGTGTCTCACCACCCCCACAGGAAAGAATTTCTTCCTAATATCTAATCTAAATCTCCTCTCTTTTAGTTTAAAACCATTCCCCCTCATCCTATCACTCCATGCTCTTGTAAAAAGCCCCTCTCCCGCTTTCCTGTAGCCCCTTCAGGTACTGGAAGGCTGCTCTAAGGTCTCCCCGGAGCCTTCTCTTCTCCAGGCTGAACAGCCCCAACTCTCTCAGCCTCTCTTCATAGGAGAGGTGCTCCAGCCCTCTGATCATCTTCGTGGCCCCCTCAGGACTTTATCAGCCCTGAGCCTGTGCTCCCGTGGCTGCTGGTGAGCCAGGGAGGAGCAGCTCCTGCCCAGCCACGCTGCTTACCCGCTCCCGCAGCCGGCCCTGCAGGAAGGGAGCTGCTCCCAGCCAGGAAACAGGATGGAAAAAAGCACAGCAGGGTGTGAGAAACTAGAGAGGGGAACAAGGCAGCAGCAGGCACAAGGTAAGAGCAGGGCAGGAGCTGGGGAACTGTGCTTTCAGTGCGGTACAGCTGAACAGAGCTCCAGGACTTGTGTTTGTCACAAGAAATTCAGGTAAGGAGCATGCTAAGCGTTATCTAAGTCAAACCACTAAAACAGTAGATCATTACTTCATGAGCTGTAAGGCAGCAGTTGGGGGTGTTGGGTTTTGGTTTTAGGGAGGTTTTTTTGTTTTGTGTTTTTTTTTCCCCCCAACAACTCAAGACACTAAGAGCGTTTTACAGCCAGGAACCACAACGCAGCCTAAGACTCAAGGCAACACAGCTGAGTTATTGCCTGGCTTCATTAATAATAGTGTATCTAGTCAATCATATAAATTTCACCTTGTTAAGAGGATCCACTGTACAGACAAACACTGCTCTGTTAAAGCCTCAATTAGAGCACTGCAGCGACATCAGCTGAGGAATTATTACTGATGCTTTACTGAACCGCACAGGCCTCCCCAGCCAGTGTTCCCCGAGGAACCCGTTTGTCAGAGCACTCTGCCTGTCTGCAAAGGCCGAGACAGCACCAGGAGGGCGCACGCCAGTCGGAACAACGAAGGTTGGAATCGCTGTGTGGTGTTGGAACAGAGCAGGGACAAGGTTCCAGTCTCGGCAAACACATGCAAACTCACCTGCTGTAATTTCAAAAAGGATTTTATCAATTTCCATCTCTGCTTCCTCTTCCATTTCCTCCTGATCCTCCAGGCTTTCAAAGGTGTCCTCCAGCATTTCCTCTATAATACCAGCCTAGCAGAAAACAAAAACACAGCGCGTGATGCCCTTGGAAACAGCAAAGAGGACACACTTCCTGCCTTCGAGATCAGGTTTCTGGATCAAGGCTATCCTGTTCCATGAGGGTTGGCCACCACACCTGCCTACAGTTTAAGCACGTGTCTGTACAACTGGTGCACAGAAAAAGCAATCAGAAAACTGAGGATTAAATACATGTTCTCACTTTTAAACCCTCAAGCTATTATTCCTTGTTGTTGCATGTCTGAACACCGACGACCTAGCTCGCTCCAAGTTTGCAGCTGTATTTCACATGCTTCAGTCATGAAGCATAAACTGTCTAACATGCTGCAAAATTAGTGTTTGACACAGCTTCCTTTTTTTCCTGTCTGCGTTTGAAAACGCTCCTCTGCAGGGCCTGCGACCCAGGTACGGCCAAATTGTTCTGGTGCACAATGGTGAAAATATCAAGAAACTGACTTGAACTAAACAGTCTAGAGTGGTAAGAGGAGAAAAAGCAAAACAGTGTTGGTAGTTGCAAAGATAATTGCCACGATAGAGAATTAGTATAGTTTAAAATCAGAGCACTTTCATCAGATGGAGACACTAAGGAGATGCTTCAAACCCAGTGTCAGTGTAGCCATCTTGCCGAAGGTGGGACTTTCAGCTTCCCACTCCACAACAGGCTGTGGTGGGTCTTTCTAACAACCACCTATTGTGCAACCAAGTCTTATTTACGTTCTAGATCTTACCTTCATCATCTCTTTGGACAACTCCCTCATCGTTGCTTGGATTTCGGGGATTTTTACTAGATTTTGCATAGCTTTCATGACTTCTGTGCTTTTCTGCAATGAACCTGCTACTCTCAGGACAGCTGTGAAGGAGAGGCATAGAAAAGCTTGAACGATCCCTGCACCACTGAAAGCAGTGAAATTATATCCTCCCTACATGGACAGAAATTTGTTTTCATTTAGGCAATTCAATTAAAAAAAAAGAAAAGAAATGGGCATCCTGCTGCTTCATTCCTATCTTCCTTCCTGGAAAAACTCAGCTTGGGAAAAAATTTCTAGCAAAGATACCAGTCCTGTACGATTACCTGGAGCAATCCAGATCGCCTGCAGAGAGATTTCAACCCCCTTGCACTCCAGCTCATAAAGAGAGTTCCCCAAGGAACTCCCCCCTGTGTCCCTCAGCA
The DNA here is from genome assembly GCF_013368605.1 of Nyctibius grandis. Lineage (NCBI taxonomy): Eukaryota > Metazoa > Chordata > Aves > Nyctibiiformes > Nyctibiidae > Nyctibius > Nyctibius grandis. The sequence continues at coordinate 6,486,253 of NC_090663.1, read as the reverse complement.
GCCAGAGGTCTGGCTGAGCGTTTCACCAGCAGAGCCGCAGTCCAGCTCCAGGCCTGACTGCTGACCAAATCAGCGACCTTCCGCCTGACACTGGGGAGTGCAAGCTAACTCTGGCAGAAGTTCTAGTGCAATAGTTTCACAGCACACAGTAAGCCAGAAAATGAATACTGAAGCAGATAAGCTAAAAATAAGTGTAGTTTAAACTGAATTTAACAATACTCTTTCCAGAGGCTATTCTCATAATATAGCTTAAAAGCTCTTCTCACGTATGTTGTTATACCAAGATCAAAATGCAATAATTAAGGGTACTTTGAGGTTCTTGAATTGTACCATCTAACTTCGCAGCTTCCTAGTCATGGAGAACTTACCTGTTTGTATATAAAATGGTCACTCCTTAATGAAGCAAAATGAAGGTACAGCATGTATTATTTTTCATTTTAATACTTAATTTCTTTAAGAACATTACACCTGTAATGTCAACAAACAAATCTTGCCTTTAGCGGTCATTTCCTCAAGATGAAGCAAGTTAACACAAACCCTAGGCTGAATTCTGGATCCATTCCTACTGCTTGGGTCAGTGTATCAGAACATTCCCAGTGAGATGAAGATGCTGGTAGCAGTAATAAGGAGTTTTTCCTTCTAAAGGACACCTCAAGCTGCAAGGAGAGCCTCTGCTTCCCCTTCCTGAATGACGTACATGGGGAGCCACATTCGACCTCTCGTGAGATTACACTTAAGGTTTGCATTGCGACTCCTGATTTATCACTCATTGCGTGTTAAAATCTGCTAGCAACCAGCATGGATAACGCTGGGGCAGGGGGAAATACTTGACATTTCAGTGCACGTTCGCCTCCACCAAGTCTCTCCCTGACTTTAATGCTTTCTGCTCTGCTCTCGTTGGACACCGGAACGCTCTAAGGTATGGAAAATACTGCAGGGAGCCTATTACAACGGATTTCTGATGTGGGTAAGGAACAAGGGAAATAGGCTGGTACTGGGGTAGCACAAAGGACCACACAGGGTTTACAGAGAGCTGGGTATTCAGCCACAGGGCAAATCGATTCATCCACATCACAGAAAATCAAACACTGCCTCCCTACCTCCATTTAGGACTTAGGAAGTGTCCTAAGGCTTTTGCTAGAGAAACAATAATTTACAAGATGAAGGGAATTCTACTGAAGGAAATAAAGTTCTTGTTACACATCCTGTCAAAATCAGTAATGACAAGGCTCCACGGGGATCCAGGGATACCAGGCACACATTCAAACTGTTCGGGAACGCACACTAAAAACGCGCCGCAAATTACTGGCAGAGAGTTCTGTTCCAGAGCACGTGGTTCTCACATCACTGCAACCCTCAGGCTCCGAGCAGAGGGGTTATTATCTGTTGAGCAGCTAATTGGAGGAAACAGAGAGAGCCAGTGAGGATCTAGGGAACAAGGGGTAGGAAGCCCAGGAAGTTAACTGCGAGCTCCCAGACTGCTCCAGAGCCCAGGGTGGGAAACCCATCCAGACAGGGCAGTGGGGAAACAGTCTCCAGAACATCCTGCAGACTGAAGGGATACAGGACTCACTACGGGATGCGAGGGGAAAAAAGCATGTTTGGACTCAGGAAAAACTTATTATGGATAAGGGGATTGAAGGAATGTGATTGAACACGAGAAACTTATTATGGGATGTTTAGGGCAACAACCAAAGGTGGAGAATAGGAGGAATCGAGGTGGACCAGGGAACACACAAACCTCAGGGGCCTACAGGACCAGGTACCAGCAGCTCAGGCAGAGGAGGAGATCTGGGGCCAGTTACTGGAGAGCTGGCTAACTTAGACTGAGCGTCTGAGAGCAGCTACCGGAACCACCCATATATTGTGTGCGTGTATATATACAACGTGTTCTACTAGCAGACCTCTGTCCTCATCAGCTGAAGAGGAAGACCAGGATTGAGCTGTCAGTGCTGTTCATGTTGGTGTGAAAGCTGCATGTGTTTACATGGGTGCTGGTAACGGCACTGCTGTGAGCGTCTGTGGGTGCGTGTGCCTACCAGGAATAGGTGCTCAGCCTGGCTGTATGTGAGGATGTGGAACTGCAGCAGCCTCACACCTCTGGGCTGCTACAGGAATTTCCCTGGGTGCTGAAGCCCACTGGAATCAGCTGCCATTCACAAGAGTAGGACTGCTTCCACATTCAAGCTCTGCCTGCATTTGACCCTGGTTCTGAAAATGGAAACTCAGGCCTCCCCTCTAACACTAGAGAAGTCGTTGTACTTGGGCTCAGAAGCCATTCTTACCGAGCTGGTTCTTCATCCCCATGAGAACAGAGTTCATGTGAGCTTTGGATGCATGGAGTTTGCTTACGGCCTTTCGAGAGCGAATCAGTTCCTTCGCCAAGATCACACACACATCTTTCTGACCCTTTTTGGCAGCATCCTTTATCGATCGCTTCACCTTCTCCTCTTCTCTCTGGATATCTGGAGTACAGAAAAACAAACCAAATAGTGACAAGCTGCCAAGGATTTGGAAGAGAAACCAGTCATTTGTTGGGGTGTATTTTCAATGTAAAGAATCGTTTCTGCTTCATTTCAGATTCCCTCTGTTACTCAAAGACCTTGTTCTAGGCTGATTTACATGTTAACTGATTAATTCAACCAAAGATTAGTAGGAAAATTCTCATTACTAAACATGCAGATCTGTAATTTCCTTCACAGTTAAGAGTACTGTAAAGAACTGACCAGGAATATCACTGCATGAAGCTGAGCTGACTAAGACAAATTCTTTAGAAGCAAAAAAGGTCCAGTAAGAACAAAGCACTCCGAGATGACTACTTGACTGACAACTTCATAATAACTTCCTGACTATTAAACTGGCCTGATATAAATATATATATAAACACATACACACATATTATATATGTACACACACAGTTTAAGACTACTGTACTGATTTGCTACTTATGAGATTACCTCTTCCGTGTTCAGCACCAGCTAGCCCTACTTCACCAGGAAGGAACAAAGTCATCACAAGGAGTTTAAAACTAGTCGTCTCAGACGACAGACAGGCATTTTACCAGCAAAACTGCTTCCCTGTCAGACTACATTTAAAGCTTAACCCATATGCCCAACTTCAAGTGACTTTGAGGGTTGTTTTAGGCAAAATTGACCTCACTGTTTCTAAGTAAGTCCTCAAAATGTGTTTTTCTGAAAAAAATACGTGCTGAAAGATTGTAGAAGGCTGATCTCTCCGAGGCTAGAAAGTTTTAGATCTATGCTGCCTTTAAAAAAAAAAAGCATAACCACTTATATAGTGAATTAATACGTGTGTGTCCACAACTTTGTTACTTAGAACCACAAATTTGTTAATTACTGCCAAAAAAAGTCTTCATCCTTGCAGATAGACTTAATTATTCCCCTCGTCAGGCACAACTCACTGAGCCTCAACTGGATACCCAACCAAGTCTATACTTGTACTTAAGGAGTTAAGTTCTTGAGTTTCTACTGCTCATACTTTAAACACACACACATTAGGTGTTCGTATAAACTGGCACATTCAAATTAGAAGCTGGCTGGCGCCAAAGCTATGGATAATTTATCAGCAAAAACTAGTATGCTGGTAAATCATTACCTCTAACTTAAAACAGCCTGTTTAAACTCTCCTGGTATCCAGCTTCAGTCAACATGCTTTTTATAAGAGCATGCTGGAGCAGGAATACTGAACTAAGCCTGTACTAAAGAAGCACCAAATAGCTGGATTTAAAATATTATATACCAAAGAGGCTCCCTTAAATAACAAGGTTTCCCTAGCAGATCTGGTGTGACTGTTTGTACGTCTGCCTTGTCAGACAACGCTGGCTGTGTACAGCAGAAGCCAGGCACCTCAAAAAGCTCACAGTAACAAGCGCAGGAACAAGGAAGGGCTGTATCACCCCCCTTTCTTTTCCAGACTCAGCAATAAATTAGCTGCTGATGAAATGTGGATTTAAGAGTCCGCAAAAAAATTATCCTAAAGTAAAGAAAGAATTCAGACAGTAAGGGTTAGGCTCACCTTCCTGCAAAGAGCTGAAGGAAATGACCATAAGAACAACTATTTCTAGCAAAGGCTTTGCTCAAATCTGGTTTTGTTCAAGTCTTCTTTATTTATACCACACAGAAGTTACACGTAGGCAAGAATCAGAAGTTGTCCTTTTACAAAAACAGGCATCAACACACACTTTTTAGCACAGGCCAACTTGGAGACTTCGACACAGCTTCTCACGTGGGAGCTAATGAACCCTGCACTCGAGTCATTCTCTCAGTATCATTCAATGGTGTCTTCATCCTAAAGGACTGGTGCAAATCTGTAGGATTGTAATCAGAAAAACATACTCCTTGCTGCTTCCCCACTATTATTTGCAGAAATGTCATCAGCTTGAAGACGTATGTCAGACACCAGAGTGAGCAGAGTCCCAACGTATCAGAACAGGTAAGAAAGAGCTGAAGTGGTACAGCAGAAAACAGAAAGCACCAGGCCTGCTCCAGCAGTACTGAGGAATTACGGCATTTACTTCGTCAGGCTAAGAACAACCACAGCTATTGTGTTAGTCCATCCAAACTAGTGTAGGGTGGCCCTGTACTCGAGTGAATGCTTTCACTTGCACGGCGAACTGCTGACTGTGAGATTAGTGACCTAAAATATGCAAGAACAGTCTCCTCTGAAGGTCAATGCCAGCTACGCACCTCTAGCAAACCAAAGTCATCACACCAGTCCCTCTGCAGCACTACCAAACGCAACAGAGGCACAAAGCAGTCCAAAGCACTCATGAGAGGGACTTGCAAGCTCAGTAAAGCATAAAGTTACTGTATTACTCCAACGACATTGACCCAAAAAATTCGATTCTGAAATCACAAGAATGGCTTTCATTTATTCAAACCTCCCAAGCCCTCAAAAGCAACCTACACCCAACAGAAATCACAACAGCAAGAGTCCAACAACAGATGGTTTGGAACAGTGTGTTGCTATATTAGTAACTGTGCTGACTGGGTGAGCCAAGTGTTCGAGTCATCCAGGCCCACTCAGTTCATCCCAGGAGGATCTGAGTGTTGCATATCAAAACGTATCTAGCACAGCCTTCCCCAGGGAAGCTAAGACAGGTCCCAGCTCAGCACCCTTACTCAAAGATTGCAGTGATTTCCTGTGTAAATCTCAATGGAAACGATAAAAGCACGGCAGAATCCAACTACAGTGGGTCATTTTTCAGAAAGCCTTTAGTGGCACACGACTGTCATCTCTCAGCAGCAGCCTGCCAGCCTGACAAGTGTCCAGCAGCACCACATACTTCCACAGCTGACACTTGGCAAGATGTGAAATCCTAGCACAATATGGGCATTACAAAGCTGTTCTGTACTTTATTTTAAAAAGAATTATCAGAATAGCAGATGGTTGGTGGTTAGTTTAAGCTCTTACATGCTGAACTGTGTTTCTTTGAATGTAACACTATGAAATACACATACAGACACGTTTAGAGCTGTTACAATAACTAGATTTACATCCATGTCAAAATATCAGACTACCACATAACCCAAATTCTATATAGGCCATTAGAAGTATTATGGCGTGCACAAAGTTGAGAGAAAACCAAAATTTCAAGTAATCATCAATAATGAACACATGGGTAGTTTGCTCCCATGGAAGGTGCAACCTCTAAAACATACCTTGCTAACAAGATCAGCCACATTTCAGTTCTTCTGGGCCCGATACAGACATACAAAGTGCCTTGGAGAATGCAAAACAATTCACAAGCGTAATGAACACCACTGTACACTGGTTTTCCTGGAAGAGGAATAAACCCTGTCCTCATTTTACAGATGAGGACAAAGACAGACTTTGTACTGCACAAGTACCTCTCTCCAACCAACTCGTACAAATCTACTAGTGGGAGAATACATGAACCCTGCCAGATTACTCCAGAAGCGTGGGGCTGGGGAGGAAAGGGAGAACGTTCTCCTTGAGTCACTCAAAACAGGCACGTGCCTAATAACCAGATGCTGACATAAAATATCCTTTACCAGCACATCCCATGGACCAATCCTGAGGGCAGGGTAGAAGATCAAAAGTGGAAAACAGAATCTGCCCCAAACCTGTGTTCAGATTCTGGGAAGGTGGGCAGAAGAGAGAACAAGAAACTGAACTAGCGTCAGTGTAATAACAAGCAACTCCTCTGCTCTTCAGAAGTGTAATGCCCATAATTTAACAGCAAAACGCCCACTGAGAAAAGTATTTTTTTTTTCCTCTCTCCCATTTGCAATTTTCCCAAGCTGACAGCAAGCAACTTTTGTTCAGCACGTGCACTTCACGCCAGTATATATCCATGGAACTTTGTACACGTAGAAATAACATACCACACCGATACTATTCATTAAACCAATGCAGGTAAAGTTCTGGATAAGAAGTCTAATTCATCTCACCAAATGGGATTTAAGAGCATTATGTCTTACTGGAAGCATGCAATATTCAGGTTCTTTTGAGAATTTTACCTCAAGAACTTCACAGCGATGTCATTTTGTAACACAGACCAAGTCTGACCCCAGGAGCACTTTCACTTTCCTTTATTCCAGATAGAGCACCCCGGGTTATTAGATTTCACAGCCCCCCCAAATTAAAGCAAAAAAACCTTGAAGGCAGACAGGGAAAGGAAAAACAAAAAATGAGACGTAAGTACAAACCTCTGATCTGTCTATCAATCACTCTCATTTCTTTCCGTATCTTCAAGGACCACTCATTGACCTTAAAAAGAGAAAGTAAGAGTCACTTGAAATTCCAACTTTAACAGGATGCTTTTATACTTTCATGTAACTTAACCAATTAATATCAAAAGCAGCACTTCAAAATGCACAAGCTTTAAGTTACAAGTGATGCTTAAATATTTCATTATTCAAATAAAAAAACACCACTGCAGAGACACCACCAATTATTGCACTCCTCTTACCATTCAGACAAGGAGTTAAGGAGGACATGACTTGATAATCAGAACCACTCACTGCCTGGCTAACTTCCCATGTCACAGCAATGTCGCTGTGCAGAGGGAACTTGCCACAGGGGATTTCAGCATAAGGTAGAAACTTTGGCACAGGATGACAGCACCAAGAGTGCTACTACTCATTTCAGTCCGAAGGAACACCACGATGCCTCCAAGCCAATCTCCTGCTCCAAGCAGGACCAAGTTCAGAGTTCAGACAGGTTGCTCGGGGCCTCGTCCATTGAATTTTGACACTGTTCAAGGGCAGAGACTTCACAGCTGCTCTGGGCATCTGTGCCAGCACTTAATCACTTTTGTGGTGAAGAACTTTCCTCATGTCCAATACAAAATTCTTCTCCGTCCACCTGTAGCCCTTTTCCTATCACTGTGCACACCTGAAAAGTACCTGGCTCTGTCTTCACTACAACCCCACTAAAGGCAGTGAAAGGCTTTAGACCCTTCGCCTTCTCTTCTCCAACCTAAAATAAGCCCAGTTCTCCTCCTGTGCCATGGGCTCCAGTCCTCTGCCATGCTCTCCCCAGTTTGTTGAGAACCTTCTTGAACCAGGTGCCCAAACCAGGACACTGTTTTGCAGATGTGGCATCACTAATGCTGAATGTAGCAGAGTAATTGAACAACCATTTGCCTCAACTTGATGATTACATGTCAGTAACGCAGCCCAGTTTGCCCTCATCGCCGCGAAGGCACGCTGCTAACGCGCCTACGTGCAGGGACAGTTGTCCCACATCCACAACCCTGCACTGCTCAGCATCATGAGGTGCCTCCCGCCCCATTCCTCCCGCTTGCTCAAGTCCCTCTACACAGGAGCTCCGCCTTCCAGCTTCCCTTCCCCTGCATTTGGTGGGGTTCAAACACAGCCACCCCCTCTAGAGCTTCCCTCCTGGGACCCACCGAGATCTCTCTATTCCAGCCCTCCTGGCTCCTCAGCACAGGGTGCTGGTGGGGAGCACCAGTTGCCCCGACTACTTCTCTGGGGAAGCGGAGGAGACATCAGGCAGGCAGCAGCTGCCACACATCCAGCCAGGAACTGGAAGCGCTTGTGGTAAATACGGAAGCAGAGAGGGGCTGTACAACCCCAGAATCAAGAATCAGGAGATAATACTAGCATACAGAGTGCCAAATGCTTGTGGAGCTCTGATGCTACTTTTATTAGCAGCAGCATAAATTTTGCTCAGTATCAAAAAAAACCCCTAGGTATTAAGATGAGCTCAGTTCATGGATCCACTCACACACTGCACGTGGCAGCGCACAGGCCACTCAAGAAGCATAGCTGGCTGGATGAGTAGTTTCATATGAAAATCACCCTGATTTTTATTCAAATAAAAAGCTTCACCTACCTGAATAAGCTTTATAAGAGACCTGTAAAAAGAACACTCTTCAGTGCTCAAGCCCAGCAGAGCAAGACACATTCTTAGACTTTTACCGGTCTCAACAGAAATGCTCTCAGTTGCAATGAACAAGACCATGTTTTGACTACAGACAACAACCATCCATGTTGCTCAAGCACAAAATCCACTGCAAAAAAATCCAAACGCCCTGTAGAGCTCTGTGCGTACACATTATGGGTGTGCAGGAGTTTTGAAGGGGTTTCAGAAGGCTCCTGTACCTTTAGTTGAATCCTGTTCTATTACAGGGCAAAAAAAAAAAAAGCCCTTGCAGGACTGACTGCAGCCTCCCCTCTTGTTCTTCAGAACAGAGCAGAAAATTTCTTGTAGGTTCAGCCTCTTCTCAGCATGAGGAGTAAGAAGGTCCCTTTTTTGAACATGCCTAAACTATATGGAGAGAAGCAGGGGGAAGAGACTGAGGTAAAACATGATTGAACTCTGGCTGGCCAACTGCCACGTCTCAAATGTAACATCTTTCAGAGATTTGCTCTAAGACTCGTATTCTAGAACGAACCAACATGCATTAAGCCTTCATGTATAATTGGCAACTGTCAAATGAACTACAGCAGGATTCACAGATTCTGTCTCTGTGATGCACAACCCAGCACAAAGACACCATTGAACCACAACTGGCTGTATGTTGCCATCAATCCCTGCTAACTCTGACAGCAGAAAACTCTCTGATAGCTCATGCCTAGTACTGCCCAGGAACAACCTGCTTCACACAACTGTCCTCATAACGGCAGAGTTGGGTGCTTCTGCATTCCCTGGTCTTCCCAGGGCTCATCACCTGTTTTGTGTGTAAGAAGAGGAGGAAATCCCGTTGACTCCCATCTAGACAACTGCACGCTTCCAGTTACACGAGACACGGCAATATGTTGAGCAGTAAAGAAGCTGTGGTGCCAGTCACACGCAGGACACCAGGGATATGGCTACGAACCACGGCACAATGCAGCACAGAGGTAGCACTTTGGCCAACTAAGCAAGGCTAATTGCCCGGAGCACAACTCCATGCTGATGAAGCTATTCTGCTTCCACTTCTGACATGAACAAAAACATCATTCTCACTGCACCGCGTCACACCAGAGTCAGCCAGCAAAACACTAAGCTGAAATAAACCACTCAGACTACACTGGAGGAAAAAACACTTTTTAAGCTCAAACAATCAAGATGTGGCATCAAATTTACGGTAGACCCCTACCTTTAGAGTGGCTGAAATGCATCACTAGCTCCTCACAAGGACTGAAGATGTTTGCATATAAATGAACCCAGGGTGAATCACTGCCATTACAAAAATCTCAACCTCTTCCCACCATCAGCCACCTCCTGCGGTGCTGGGATCACTTTCCCTAGCCCTACTCAGGGACAGTAGCTTGTGTACAGCTTCTGGCAGACACGAGGTAAGTGGTGCTGTTTCCCTGTCATCCAGTAAGCAGAAATAACTTCTTCTGCCTTCTAAAGCTGTGCAGTTAGATACAGGAGGAACGAAATTTCTTACTGTTAATGGGTTTCTCAATATCTCTGTTATGGCCTGTGAAATCATCACGCCAGCCTGAAACCCAAGAGCGTGCTCATGACAGCAAGATGACCTAAGTCACTTCTCCCTGTGGGTCAGGCACGCCTGTTTTCTAGCACCTTTGCAGGCTTTTCTGCCAACAGCTCCAAGATGACCCACAGACACGCTGTGTTACTGGAAAACACAAGCTTGTCAGTTATGGAAGGGGAAAGAACAATCATTGGACATGAGACAACAAGAACTTATCATCAATGCAGTGTAACCACATCGTGTGGGTTAAACAGTTGTCTACTGCTTTATCCCACCATCAAGAGCAGCAGTCTCCAAAGCCCTGTGGTATCTTCTAACAGTGCTCATGAACAGAAGAAACTATAACCAAACTGCGTAGTGCTCTGACACATCTAGAGGAGGAAGAGAAAGCACACTACCAAAGGTATATTCCTCATCTAATGCTACCACCCAACAAGCAAGGACTATAACCTGCTCCCCTGGAATCAGTTGCTACAAAGTGGCAGGGAATATCCTGACACTGCAGCTCTTCTAAGCCTTCAACTTTGGTGTCTCTCACCTTCTCCCTGTTGCTTTTTTTAGTACCTCTAATGTATTTGATCTTTCCCCCACCAAATAGCAGATTTTTTTATTAACACATTAGTAGTGATCTACGAAAGGCAATAGCGAAATCCATCAATATCTTGATTACTTCATTTCACTGTGACATTAGAAATCTGTGGGTAGAAGCAAGGCTTACACCGTTTGCACGCAGACTCAAAAAAACCCCAAGTCCCAATGTTTCAGCCATTCATAGCTTTAAGACTGCCTTTGCAACAGGAGCTAGAAGCCCCTAACGAAGCTGGAGCACTATAAGCTACTGAAGACAGCTAACAGCAAGATAAAAATCCAGGAGCCGCTGCCCAAGCCTCCCCAAACCACACCACACAGGATGCATCGTTCCTTCGGCTTCTGCGGCCCTGAGAAGCCTCCACCAAGTCTCTGCGCTCCCCCAGGGCGCAGGAACGCTCTGACCCCGGACCCAGCGCGTTAAGGAGCTGCTGTATTTGAGAAGTGAAGTAACGGAGCGCGGGTGCCGCCAGCCCCTTTGGGGACGGAGCACAAGGGCTCCTCACCCGCTGCTGAGGCCCAGCCGCCGCAGCGACACCCCGGGACAGCGCTCACCGGGGCACCCCGCCCGCTCCAAACCCTCCCCCGCCGGCCGCGGGCTCGCCGCTTCCCCTCACTCCCGGGCCGGGTGCTGTCAGGAGGGGCCCCCGGCGCCGCGGTGCCTGGCCCAGGCCGGGCCCTACCCCTCGCAGCCCCCACCCCGCAGCACCATGCACTTAGGCCGCCGTCCCCGAGCCACATGTCCCCGCCGCCTCCTGTCCTCCGCCTGGGGAGCGGGAGCCTCACCAGCTCCTTGGGCGGCTTCTCGGGGGTCTTCCCGAACAGGCCCATGGCGGCTCCGCCGCGCGCCGCCCGGCCCTTCCGGGTTCCGGTCCCCGCCCGTTCGCAGGGGCGGGCGATCCCACTGCGCATGCGCCGCCGGCCCTGCCCGACCCCACCCCTCAGCCGCGCATGCGCACGGCTCCGCTCCGACCCCGCCGGCACTGCGCACGCGCCGCCCGTGCGGGAGGGGCGGATGATGGCTCCGCAGCCCCGCCCCGTCCCTTGCCCCGCCCCTCGGGGGGTCCCTGCGGTCATCGAGGCCCAGGCGCAGCCGCGCTTCACACGGCCCCACACGGCTCCGCACGGCCCTATTGCGCCTCGCAGGGCCCCGCAACGCTGCGTGTGGGACGGGCGGGCAGGGAAAGGGGGCGCGGAGGCGGTGACAAGATCTGGCCAAGGCGCTTCTGCTGCCCGGGCACCTTCCCCGAGTCGGTGGCGGTGTGAATTGGACCGGGAGGAGTTTATGGTGGGCCGTACCTGTTAAGAGCAATAAAAGCAGATGGCAGAGCAGGTTACATCACCAGCTGCCCTCCCCCCGTCACACAGATCGCAGGAAGGCACAGGGATGTAGTCATGCAAGGGCTGACTCAAACCACACTTCAAATCCTTCCCTTGCAGCTCAGGGAAGACCCGCAGGAGACCCAAAGAGAAAGAGCAGCAGCTGCTAGCACAGAAGACGTTGCCTGCCTTGTCTTCAGCTGCCAAGGCTCTTTTGGAGATGCCCCACCAGCGAGGCCTGGCTCATCTCCACCCTCTGCTGTCCTCTCTGCAGTGAAGGGCGAGTAACCTGGCCAAAATTAACGGACAGCTTGGAGCCACCCTGCTGGGTGCTGCGGGGTGAGCTCTGACAGGTCACTCCATCTCGTTGTGCTCCGATGCACAAGCTGAAACACAGAGGACTAGAAATAACCACCAATACACAGAGAGAGTGCAAAAGCTTAAGACGACAAAGGTGCTATTAGCTTAATCTAATGCCTTACAATTATACTTACCCTCATTATTTAATTCCCAGAGAAAGACATTTTAATAACAGTTACAAAAATGTACAGTTCACCTTTGTCTTTTTTTCTTTCCAAAACCTAATGCAGAACAAGGATAGATCTAGATATGCTTTGGAAAGGAGAGCTCTCATTTTGGACTGGGTACCAGCACTGGGAAAGCCAGCGTTAACAAAACAGTAATTGCTGAAAGTGGGAGTGGCAGCGACTTTCAGAGACTATCTCAATCCACCCTCTCTTCATAGCAGCACAAAACACCCATCACCCTCTTTAAGCCTACTGACATAAGTAACCACAGATCAATTGTTTGACATTTTCTGTTTACAGTTGGCCACCAACTTTCAGGCATGCAGAGAATAAAACACTACTTCAAGAACACTTAGCATCTCTGTTAAGGCAGTTGACAAATACTAGCACAACCCAGCCCAGAAAGGCAAAACAAGTGAGCAGCGAAACTGCTGACCTTGTTATAGGCACAGTCTTTGCTCTGTTCTCCAGATTTTAAACTGTCAACGCTTTGGGTAAGGGCTGTCTGACATTCTGCACTCTGTAGAAAACAACCCTACTTGGATGCCTCTGCTGCTACTGCCATGAGCATTTCATAAAGTAAATACATCCAACTGCTGCTTCTTTCCTGTTGGGACTACCAATACGCTACACCAGCTGCTGTAGATTTTGAGACAGATGCACTGCCAGGAACTGGATCACAACAATTTATATAACCCAGGCTAATGGACACGAGGGGACTGAACTTTGAGTCTCAGCTATCTACTGGTCATAATTATCTGCTCATATGGATGCGCCTTCTGCAGCTCTGCTGCTAATTAAAGAGCAGTTTGTGTTATTCGTCAAAAGAATTGGACTAGTAGAGCAACTGAGGTCATTAAAGCAAGTCTTCAGCTGAAACAGGTGTGCACAACAGTTTGAAAATAAGGCTGAGCCTGTGCACTGGAGCTGCTTGGGCCTAGGTGCTGCCTGAGGAGGTCAGCTCTCAGTAGCAGAGCTGCGCTCCAGAAGCACACAGTGCCCCGAGGACATGGCGCTGCTTGAACTTCCCTCTCGCAGTGTTTGGCAAATGCCGGGGTACCAGCGAAAGGCTACGGTGGACTGTGCTACAGCGGTTCGCTTGTGTACTTCAGTACATCAACTACAGCCTTATTTATACCCACAAAAGTTCTCCTCCGTTTCCCCTTTTGAGATGGCAAGGCCTCAGTTCAGTGCAGGTTTCAAGACAGTCCTGAAACAACATGAATTTCAAGCCCAGCTGCTTACACTAAGCACAGAGGCTAAGTGTCATGCCGCTGCACAAACTGGAAGCAGAAATGCTCTTTGCCCTCATTACGCCTCTCCACTGCTCTGCCCCGGCTGTAATGACAGATAAAGGGCATGTACTGACAGGTCTCAAGTGGAATAAAAATGACTTTCTGGACCACAGGGGAGTTGGTGATATTGTGCCCCTTCTACCTCCCTGCTGCACCACTGTAGTAGGAAAAAGGAAACGAGAGAGGAAAAAGTACTCACAATTAAAACCAGCTCTTCTGATAATTAGAAGAATATCTTCTTGGAGGACACATGGTGACTGGAGGCATGAAACATTTATTATTAAAAAGAATAGTGCCCAGGTACCCTGGACAGATGAAACGGTGCCAGGCAGCTTTGTGAGCACCAGCCTCCCAACTCTCAGTAAAGGCACAGAGAGAGTGCCCGTGTTTACACTTCCTATTATCATCTTCATGTAATTATCCTCCTTTCATACCACACAGGCAAGAACGAGGAAAGAAATAAAACAATGAAACAATTGAAAACACCTTTCTAGTTTAGCCTTTTCTTCTACTTACATCATCTCACGCTGTTTTTTTTTCCCCCCCTTTTTTAGTTTCTTTCCCCCTTTTTTCTTTTTTTCTTTCCAACCAACATTTCCTCTCTGTATTTCCAGCCAGATGATTTCTGAAAGGCACAACCAAAACCACAGCTTCATATTGAAATATAAAGAAAACAGCAGACTTAATTTTTCATGGCATCCAACAACTATCACTTTTCTCCAAGAAATCAGAAATCACTTCAAAATAGCAGCAGTTGGCATCTGACAATTTTTACCTTTACAAGCCACTTTTGTCACTGCCTGACAATATTCTGCTACTTCCCGATGGTTTGAGGCTCTAGAGGGGTGCCCTAAAGTCTTCCTAGCTGTCTGCAGAGGAGGGTGCTGGAGAGACGGCTGGTAGAAGAGGGTCTCCGTTTGATAAAGCAGTATGTAATCAACTGGAAAACCACCGGTCAATCAGAGCAGCACCTCAACGCAGAGGACTTACGAAGGAAATAGTTGCCAGTGGAACACCGTTACCTTCCACTTGGCCAGTGACTAACACTGGAGCAATGAATTCCTGCATCGCTAGGAGATGATTTATTAGTCATAAAAGTTGTGTTATATTTTTATTGTCTTCACAGATAAATCAGACCAGCAAGACATCCGTAACCATACACACAAAATATTTATCAAAACAATTAACATTACAAATCTCCTTTTAAAATAATTTATTTTACTGATTTATTTTTAAATGGTACTGTCTTACAACATACATTATTCAACAAAGATGTGCTGAACAGACTCTAAAATAAGAAACACTTAAATTAAGCAATTGTCTCCAATTAGAATTTCAATTTCACCCACATCCTAAGTTGTAAACGTTTGCTGGAATACGCTTCTGTTGTAGGCTTGAGTTTTGTGCTTACAAAAACAGCATCGAGTTTCCAGATGTTGAAAAGAAAAAGTTATTGTACGATAAGTATGCGTTCAGTTCAACATACAAGGCAACCAAATGATTCTGTCGTTAACGTTAGCATCATGTATATTTTAGTTCACTGCACTAACATTTAAACTAAAAACTTCAAACCACATAAATCTTTTAAGTGACTAACATTTAAAAGGCAAGCAGTAATATCCCGAAAGCTTACGAAGGACATCAGCACACAGCTAAGATGGGGTATCATTCGACAAAGGCTGGGGATGTGTGTATGGCTGCTTTTTTTTGTACGAAGCCCACCTGCAGACGGGGCAGCAGTGTCGCCCGCCGGCCAGCCACATCACGATGCAATTCTGGTGGAACACGTGGCCGCACGGCAAGCCCATGAGCAGACAACCGTTTGCAAAATTTTCTAGACACACAACGCATTCTGTACAGTGCAACATCTCGGAGGGCCAGGCTGACCAATCTGGCCCCATGTCACCTGCGGTGCTGTACGAGCCGTAGGATCTCGCTTTCCGTTCATATGGCTCGTGATGACAATATTTACTGGCACATGAACAGGTCTCGGCAGCGCACTGAGGCTCTCCTTCACTGCGCCCGTGAAACGTGTTTAGCTCATCGTCCTCCGAGGCTTCTTTTTCACTACTGAAGCCCTCTTTGTTTTCACTGTCAGAGTCACTTTCACTGTCTTGAAAGGTTTCCAGCGTTTCCTCATCAGAATGGACACCAAGGCATTTAAACCTCCACATCGGTAAGTTTTTTATGTAATCGGTTGGTATCAGAGGGTGAAGCCAGAGGTCGGGGAAGGCCAACCGCTCTAAGAACAAATCCGGGTCTTCATCCCAATCCGAGTCAAAAGGAAAGTGTTGAAAAGAAGCAATAGGATGAAACAAGTAGCTGGTGTACCAGTCCCACAGGCTTGACAGCCACTCCAGATTATTGGCATTTACTTCATCGGTGTTGTTATTGCGTCTTCTTTTCTTCTCAAAGTAATCAATTAGTAAACCGTGACCTAGGTACGTGCTGAGGAATAGGGCTGGATGCGAAGAGTAGAACATCCAATCGGCTCTTACCCAAGAAGCCAAAGTAGTTGTGTTAGAGTACCTGAAGAGTTTTAAACTGTACTCATAAAAGCTGTCTAAGTAGGGTAGTTGCAAAAAACCTAACACGGGCAGCCAGGAAATAATTAGTAATGAATTATACGTCCCTAAAGTGCTTATAAGAACCACAAAACGCTTTATAGTAGCGCCTTGTGTAATAAACAGGTCCATCCAAGCCATCAGATTAACCAAAACTAAGCTTAAAACAAACAAATCGTTAACTTCTGGTTGTAATGAGCGCAAAAAGGAGTCCATGGCACGTAGTGATATAAATTCACCAGTGTTATTTCCATACCTGTAAATCCCCTCGGGAGTCCTAAGTATGTATGACGGTGTCTTGTAGATACCAATTTCTGCCATGCAACTTTTATTGTCCCAGTTTTCCACGTTCACAAAAATAAACTCTACTCTTCCAGTAAACTTCACACTTAGTGCAGAGAAGAACGCTGGAGGCTGGTCGAGGTTGGCAAACAGGTATATTTTCACACGGTACTGGTCACTTCTGTTCCATTCTTCTTTTAAATGTTCGGAGTTGTAGATGGTTTTGATCCGAGAAGCAGCATGGGCTGTGATCCATTTGAAAATGTGCTCCACTTCGATTTTGCGCCCGCTGTATTCCTTAAGCATTACTTTTCCCTTGGAGGTACTGGTTTGCGGAACTGACATAATGAGGGTGGATTTCAGCCAGCCCCTCCTCCTGCAGTATCTACAAAGAAAATGGCAGGTTAGATTACAGAGTTTCATAGCCCTGGAGCTGCAGTCCTTAAATTTGTGTTCTGAGCCCAAAAATGAGACATGCTGAGCACCTGGGAATCTACACGACAGTAGGAAATACGGGCACTGAATATTCTCTGGCAAAGTGTATTCTTACAATACATTTGTTATCTACCTTACAGAAATGTTGTAAAGAGAGACGTATTCATAAAATAGGAAGAGGAATAGTGTTAATTTTCATGGGTCATTATAGTAAACAACGCCATACAGTCGTTCATGCTTTGTAACTGGATTTGAAAAATAGGCAAGCTGACTTTTCACTCTTCACTATAAAGCTTTAGTATTAGAAGCCATTTTTCCTTGGCCTTCCAGACAAGAAGACAACCAACTACAGTGTAACTCAATGTCCCACAGCTTTCCCGAGCCTGCAGATAACTTTCCCAGTGCTTCCTTCCACCCTAGTTCTGCCAAGCAGCAGTGGGGTGAAGTTAACAAGACATTGGTCTCTTTGCAGTTGCTTTAATGAAAAGTGTCCACTTCCTACTGGGGCCATTTTGGAAGGATGCAGACAGGCTAAGAGGTGTGGAGAGAGAGCTCGCCACAAAACCAGCGGAGAAGGAAGCAGACTCATGCTGCTGGATGATTTGGGCTAAAAGAATACCCCCACTGTCTGGCAGGCAGAGTGCTGAGATGGAATAAACTCCAAATCCATACCTAAAAGAAGAGGCTCTTCAAGGCTGAACCTTGAGTCGTGGTCCAGACCCCAGGAACTGTGAGACAAGTCTGGTGACTCAGAAGATGCCTTCTCACATGCATCTTTTGTACCAGCATCACTATGCCACCCAGTTTATCTAGTCCTCCTTTTAGGAAATGTCTGCCAAGTTTCAACAATCAAAACATGACACAGGCAGCAGGCATGAAAACTGCTTCTGAGAACCCTGCACGTGGAAATAGGGGCCATCAGCCTCATTCACTAGCCATCTTACCTACGTCCTCTCTCGTTTTGACCCATCAACTTAAATTTAGACAATTACAACTCCCCATCTCAGGAATCTGTAACTTTTTTAGAAGGAGCTGTAAGACATTAGCCTACTAATAAAGGTATCCTGATTACTGTAGCACGCAGTGTTCTTCTGAATTTCAGCTGCAACCTGATGAAAACTCTTCATGAGGGTTACTCAACAAAACATTTCTTGTATTAGGAAAAAAAGAATTAATTTAGAACATAATATTTGATCATAACATTAGGACTAGTTAGGAGCTATGAAAAGAGAAACACTGCCAAATTTTTAAGACGTTCAAATAGCAGTGTTTTGATTATACAAGATGATTTTGCACAAGCACTGCAAAGTCTAAGAATTTTCTCTTAAGATTAACTTTGAGATTTCTGTAAACATGTAGGACTTAAGCTGTGTAAGACATGCATATCCATAGATGCCACTGGAATTCTAGACGAAGTTTCCTGTCATGTGAAGCAAAAGCTTCCAACAAAATGTTCAAAAGAAATTCTTTTTACAGCAGCACAGAATTATTCATCACTTATTTGGCTCTGCTCTTCTTCCTTGTTCGAAATCATATGCAAACAACAGTGAATCTCGCATAGCACCCTGGATGTTGTCAAAGGGTGTGTGCAAGTTTATTTATAAAATACACATTTGTCAGGGAACAGGATTTGTCAGTAATCCTGAGAAGCAGGCACCGTTCGCAAGGTTCATGCTAACCTATGTTTCGCTATATAACAACTCCACAACTGATATAGCTCTCTTATATAGGCGCTATATATATATGTGTATATATATATATTTTCAGCTTTGTCCTAAGCAAGCACAGTTCTTGTCCCCAAACGCCTGGACTATAAGGCCAGATTCATCTATTCATTCCCTTCCATTGGTGTATTACACTCCACATAGTCTAATCATTATTTCCCACATGATGCTTTAGGAAGCTGCAGATCTGTTTATGATGCTGATAAATAATGTAATGGAGAATTCTGAACAGACGTTACTAGAGATAAAAACATGAATAAAGCCACCTTCTGTTATAGCTACTTCTACAACACAGCAAGCTCTGCTGCCAGAACACAGCTGAGCCTTGAGATATTCTTGGGATTTAGATAATCCTTTAAGAATATACCTGGGGTCACTGGAACAGTTAAAAGTGCCAGTACGTATGCCGAATCTTGACACTTTCTTCACCATTTTCTCCCAGTGGACTTTACCCACCAGTGGGCTTCTGTCGTTTGCTACAACCTATTTCCAAAAAGAAATAATACTTTAATATTACAGTAAGTTTGCTTCCCAAAATAAAGAGCAAGTTTCATGAAAACAGAGATCTAGTCACCCTTGATACCGTTTTCCCCTTCTCTTAGAACACACAATAGGTATATATACAACTGGTAGTCACACTACGTGTCTTTGGAGAGTGAAGCTCTAAGACAGAAATAGTTTCTGGAGAAAGACAAAAGTGCATCATCACTTTAAGTACCTGTTGAGATATAAAATCAGTGGTAGTTAACAAAAATCTTGGGAAAATAACAAAATTATCATTCACCAGTTCCTAGTAGGGGAGAAAGGAAGAGGGTGCAGCAGGTTCCTCTTCTTTGCAGTAAAAAAGACCATTATGTTATTACAATTCTCCATGAAAAGTTACAACATGCCAAAGAAATGTTGCCTCAGAGCAAGTAAAATGAGTTGGAACGTGTGTACCTGGTACCAGATTACACTGCCAACAACCATTTCTAAGGGGTCGAAACTAGTGATTAAACTCCCACATAATGTCTAAAAATCTTGACTCGTTCCAGCTTTACCAGTGACTCCCACTGTACCTTTATGGGACTGTTCCACCAGCTCCAATGTCTCATCTGCCATTTCAGAATGATAATTCACTGTGATATATCCCAAGGTCTAATTTGTTCTAACTTAGTATATTAAAGTAGTACTTCAGGTTACCTAGACGTACGCTGCTGCAGACGCAAATGACAAAGAATAAGCACTCATTCTCTGACTTACAACTGTACAGGGAAGGAAGAAAAAAAAAGAAAAGAAGAAGAAAAACCTGCCTGCCTGCAGTTGACAGGTAATTTTGAATGACATGACTGATCATGCATTGTTCCATGAGCCGTTGCGGTTTCTATTTTAGAAATGCCTCACATGCTTCTGCCGGCTTACTGGCAACTACTTAAAATATATTTTTAAATTAAGTTTTGAAACTTCCATTTGTTAGGTATTTGTTTATCTGCCATTAAACTTGTCCCAGTCATTTTCTGACTTAATAACCTCAAATGTCAGCTTTCCTCTGGAAGTTCGGTTGTCACCATGATTAACAGTTCTCTATATACAGGCTGAGACGTAGAGTGAAAAGCATGACTGGCCTTTGAGACTCAAAACGAATTACCTGCTCTGTGGTAAGTAGTATCCTCTCAGAAACTTAAAATAAGAGAATTCACTAAGCAGAACATTCTACATAGGGAAACAAAGTTAAACTGAAGTTACAGATTACACTCCCGTTCCACTGAGCCCAAAATGTTTAGATAAAACCAGAGGTGAACATCTAGATAAGAATCCTTCAAGTTATTTTCAAAACACACACATCACACAGAAAAGCTTTTTGATTAGCTAAACACAACCTTCAAGCACGGAGACAACCAGCTGGGGAAATCTGCTGTATTATTGAGGCTTCTTTACATCATCCAACATAACTGAGGCAATTACTTTGGATATTTTAAACTTCTTCCTTTCAGGTGCTTCAACTAAAAGAGACCGCATTCCTGAAGACACCTTAAAGCCAGTATATCCTCAGAGCTACTGTGGCATGATAAATGCATCCAACGTAGTAAGGAAGCACTACGTTTATTAGTAAGCATACAAATAAAACGTTGGTAACTGGATTACTCTTTGGTACAACTCCTCAGAGATCCGTTGCTTCCAAAATTCTATGTGCATGTCCTGCACAGCTGTTTCTTCTGTCTGATATTGCAATATTCACTTTAAGTGTCAAGAGAAGGAGATTTGTTGCAAATATAGAATCGTAGAATCGTTTTGGTCGTAAAGGACCTTTAAGATCATCAAGTCCAACCATTAACCTAGCACTGCCAAGAAATACGGTCACTGGTATGTTTTATTGTCATCTGGCTGTTTGTACTGGTGGATTTTTTATCACCAGTTTAATTTCCTTCCTATGAAAAAGTCTTTCCTCTTGGGGAAAGTTATTTATAACGTAGCACAACAACACAACTAGCAGTTTGTGTTTTGTTATTAGACAGAGAGAACCCTACTATGGTTTTGCACACTGAAGCTTTGTAAAATTTCTTGGGCTCATGCTTTCTTATGTCATTATGGCAAAAAAAAAAGCCCAAATAAACATGTCCATCGCAGCTGCTCCTTGCAGACAACACCCGCTTACAACATTGGGAGTTCACCACACAGAGGCAAGGGTTTGTGTTTTGGAAAGTAGTCATCACCTCTGTGGGTGAGGGAGTCTGAGAAAATACTGCAGGTTAAGCAATCACGATGTAATTCAGTTGAAATTAAAGATGATAACTTGCAAACACTTGTAACAGATTTTATTTAAGAAGTGTGAATTTTGATAAGCTAAGAAATTTAGCTTAAAAAACCTGTGACTGAGGAGAGCAGGAATTTGCATGAAGAAGAGGCCTGGAAATTCTTCAAGTCCAAGGTGTTAAAGCTATCAGGATTTTCTATTTCGAGCAAGGGGGAAAAAATGTTGTCAAGTCCTGCACTTCTTCCTAGCAAGCACTTCCAAAAAGATGTTAGAAATAGTTTGAGAATCTACAAGGAATGAAAAAAGGTCAAAAGGAAGAGCTAGCAAAGAAAGATATGCGAGAAATCAAAACCATGTAAGGAAAAATGAGCAATTCAAGTTAGACCATACAAAGAATATTCCAAACTGCACCAAAAGATTTTTCAGTCATATGAATATGGGGAATTGGGGGATTGGACTAGATGATCTTTCGAGGTCCCTTCCAATCCCTAACATTCTGTGATTCTGTGAATAGTCATCTTAATGGGCTAAGGGAATCCAACAGGATCAAAGTAACCCAGCCATTTAACAATCCCACATGACGGAACAGATCTGCTCCCTAATCTAACCCAGGCCAGAGGACTGGCTCTGACTACACCGTCTGAATTACCACCTGTGTATATGAATTACTAGCTGCTTTAGTGGAAGAAGACGCTGGAGAGAAGGCCAGGCCCTCACTGGACATCCATCCACAAACTTCCTCTGAAGTCTCACACACAAGGGTTTTTGTACTCCATCTGTGAATTTGGGAGGACCACGTAATATCCCAAAAGGTCAGGAGATTCTCAGCCAACGACACTGAAATACTGCAGGTTAGTTACGCCGCCAAGATGTGCAAAATGAAAATGGAAAGACGGGGGTTTGGAAATCCCCTTTATTTCTTCATGTTCTGATTGAGTTTTCTTGTTTAGTTTCCGTAAGTACCTAAAAAGGTGGCTTTCAGATACGACAGAAAATAAAGTTAAAATAGAATTCATCTAGGGACATACAATACTGAAATCATCGAAATTCTGATTATTTTAACAGGCTGTTGCACTGGAAGAGCTCTCCTGACTTTGAATTAGACAGAACTGTCCCAGTTCCCTCAAGGAAACACTGCTGCTGTTAAGTGTTTGCTGTAGCAATGCCATATGCAAAGACAGATTCCTGCTCTGGTACTCCAGCAGTACTTGAGCACAACATGATAGTAGCCTTATTTGAGCATTCTCCTATTTTCTGTTCATTTAAACCAGATACTGTTCGATCCCTTTTGGACAGGTACGTAGAGATTTCAAAACAGGCCACTGTAACAAGATTTGGTCTCAGGAAGTTTTGAAGCTCACTCACAACTAGAAATGTTCAAATATCACAAGGGATGAGAATGAAAGTCAGAGATGGACAAATGCAGAACAAACAGTTCATGTTTCAGCTCTCATTATTTTAACCAATTCTAGCTCCTTCAATTATTTTCTCTGCTTTCTCCTATAGTTAAGGCATACGGAGGAAAGAAACGTACTGAACATTTGATGCATAAGAAGAATTACAGCATGATGGAGGAAAGAGCTTACACATATCCTGATAGCGAAGATACTAAAATAGGATTAACCGGTATTTTTTTAATGGGGAATAATCCCTACAATGTACCGTGCACAAGACCAGATATAACATCTGGGATGAAAACAACACTCTTAACAAGTTGCCTTCACTCCAACAACGTGCAGCAACCTGAGTACTTTGCAACCACAGAATACGCACAGGTAACTTCCCACAGAACCTAAACGCCCTTGACAAATAGGTTTTTTTAAAGAGCACATTTTAAAAACGGCCCTTAAAACTAGTTATTACTGCTTCTAACGGCCCCAGGAACCTCAAGGAACCTCAGTAAGACTAAAGGGAAAAACCTCCTGATGAATTGTCTACTTTGCACATTCCACAGCCCTTGTGCCTTGCTAGTTTGATTAAGAGTCATTCTGTTTGTGTTTGTTACACTGTGCCAGAGATGGGAACAATACTAAAAAAAAATACTCAAAGCAGAAAGCAAGAATGCACATGTGTTTTATATATATAATTTTTTGTATGGAAAAATATTCACATTGGCAGCATCTCTCAGCCTTTATGGGATAGGAGTACATGCCACGAAAGGAAGAGAAAACTGTATCCAAATGAAAGCACCAAGGGAAGCTCAGGCATTATCTGAGCTGGAATTTAGCCAGGGTACCAGGTGCCAGGCACACCTGCTCATACCACGAGCACACAATTTTGAATATGCATGAATAGTCAAAACTTGGTTTTACAGCTTAGCCACAAAAACAACAACTCCAAGTGCTCATCAACTCAGGGCACTAGGGCACTGTGACAGGCTTTAAACCATCAGGAAGAACAAAACCTGTTAAATAAGAGACACCCTTTCCCGCTGCGCACACGCGTGCAGGTGGTTCTCTCGGGAGCGGTCAATCCTCGCCCAGCCTCAGCAAGTCAGTCTCTGCATGAAGGAGTACTGACATTTGAATTGGAAAAAACTGCATGATTTTGCTAAAGGCAAAACTGATTTCTCACTTATTTAATGAACTGGTAAGGTTGTATGTACACCAGAATTGTCAGTCTGGTTCAGGAGTTTCCAGTTTGAGATATCCAGACCCCTGGGAAGTCCAGGAACTCCTTCGCAGTGCCTGCAGAGGGTAAAGGAGCAAAGGAAGCGTGACATTACTGTAAGGAGTCCATGCACTCGCTGGAAGACTTCTAGGGATCCATAAAGACAGAAAGGTTCAACAACTCTGGTCTGTTAATTAAGCTGCTTATGTGCTTTTCATAGAACCCTTTACACTCAACAGCTATGTTGCAAACTATCCTCCCACTCATAGAAGTAAAAAGACCTGGACAATTCTCATTTAGAATTAGAATTAATTATAAATGGACTGGTGAGTTATTTATTAGCAGCATGGAAAAAACCCCACTTATTCCAGACAACATCAGTAAGTTTCTACATGATTTTACTTTTATTAATTCTGAGACATCTCACTCTCTGTTTATTATTCGGCATCGTGCTGGTGAAATTGGATTTCCGCATAGTCGCCGTTCCCTAAGAACTCACAACTGGTTCAAAACCTGTCCATATGGATTAAATATGTCTGGGGATTTTTTGCTTTGCTTTTCTGAGAAAGTGTCTGTGAGAAATTACATCAAAATAGGCCAAGACACAAGACTACATCCATCATAGCATGCAAAAATCAACCACCTCAAAATTACATGTAGTTTCTCAAGGGAGGTGGGGTGATCTACGCACCAATCTGAACAGGTCAGTTAAGCTGTCAGTTACAGCAGAGGTTGAGAATAAATGAGCTTCTGTAATGAATTAACATGGATATGCAAGCAATATGAGAACTATTACATTCTAGCTGATGGTATTCTGCACCCTTGACTGGATAGGAAGACTCTAAAGAAGGATACTGGAAGCTAAAATCGGGTGTCCTATGGTAAACGATCCTGAAGGGCTACTGGAAAAGATACAAACACTGAATGACGTGTTTTAAAAGAATTGAGCATTTCTACTTAATTTCCTTGTAGCAAGAATAACTGATCACCTGGCAAAATTAAAAAGGCAAATATGAAAATTACTCATCCTACATGCAAGCAAAAGACAGAAAGAACGAATGAATGAACGAACCACCACTAAAATCCTGTAGGCACATCCCTTGCCGTGTGACTACGCCACTTGAACAAGAAGCAGAGATGCAGAATAGACTGCAACATTTTATATCTATAATAACGTCCTTTGCACCTCTACCAGACATGATCAAAATGTTTGTCCTCCTGCTTCAATGCCAGGAAAAAGTTCCCTTTACTTCTCTGTACCACTGTGTTACAGTAGAGACTTTTAAAATAAAAATATACATTAATTTACATTTTAACTTCATTCAAAGAGGATTTTTATCTGTAGATCATTTACTGTATGTTTTTAAAAAGTCATAATGACTACGCTGTTGTTGGATGTGACAGGCTTCTATAGACTAACCAGAGAGCATGAGCCACAGCAGTCTGGAAAAGCCAGAACGTTACGTGTTACTCCCCTACCAACAAGAGAAGCAGCTCTAGAAACTACCACTCATCCTCCTTGCCAG
This sequence comes from Nyctibius grandis, assembly GCF_013368605.1. Taxonomy (NCBI): domain Eukaryota; kingdom Metazoa; phylum Chordata; class Aves; order Nyctibiiformes; family Nyctibiidae; genus Nyctibius; species Nyctibius grandis. Next base: position 6,460,711 of record NC_090663.1, on the reverse strand, counting down.
CCAACGAAGTGCACAACAGCAGCTGGCAAGCAAGAAGAAAGGCATAAAAAGGAAGGTGATGAGATCATGAGCTAATAGGAGAGAGAACATGCTGCTGTTTGTGGCTCTACAGAAGCTCCACGTAGGAGAAGAGGGCACCTGTGAACAGCTACACGGGTAAACAAATTACCACTGAACCTGGATGCTTTGCATGTGGATTTGCAGAAAATAAAGAAACAAAGCCACAAAACACTGTTTCACAGAATCACAGACTGGTTTGGGTTGGAAGGGACCTTAAAGATCATCTAGTTCCAAGCCCCCTGCCACGGGCAGGGACACCTTCCACCAGACCAGCTTGCTCCAAGCCCCATCCAACCTGGCCTTGAACACTGCCAGGGAGGGGGCAGCCACAGCTTCTCTGGGCAACCTGGGCCAGGGTCTCACATGCTGCCACCCAATAATTTACACAGTTAAAAGGAATATAAGCAGCAATGTGCCACAGAGATCAGCGTACGAGACTCCTCTACATGGTATTTGGGGTGGTCTTTGGGGTGCAGCACTAAAGGTGAATTTCCAGCAGTGATTTGGCCATGCCCACCCTGCACCCATCCTTTGCCTCCTCGGTTCTCCCACATACACACTAGCATACACAATTTTAAGTCTCCAGATTAAGAAAAAAAGAGAAAAATTGCCCATTTTCTTAACCATTAAAAAAATCCTTGTTCGTATATAACAGTTTCTGGGTTTTCTCTCCTCCCTCCCCTTTGCTTGGTGATACTGTCATCCTCCTCCCTTTGGTGCTATTTCAGTATGAAACAGGCTGATTTTAATTTATTTTAAGAATGAAAAAGCACACATTTAATAAAGTTTACGGGTACTGAGAGGCTGTGCTCTCTTTTTGCTGGCAGCAGCAACCTGGAAAGTTTCCTTGTGTATGGACTTTGACTTTCTACAAGGAATTAATGTTGCGGGCTCTAAATGATAAATTCATATCTGAATTTGTGTCAAACATATCAAGAAATAATAATTGTTTCCTCTTTTTCCTTTGATTCTCTGCAGACAGTGGTGGCTATCATATTACCAGCCTGTGCCACCCCAGAAATTTCATTCACATGCACTGGAAAATAAAAATCATTTTCAGAGTCCCCATCCTCCCATACATCATCATGTCGTCTTCAAAACCAACTCAACCAACAGCCACTGGGCTAGCTGAGACAGAGCTGTTCCTCTCCCTCTACCACTTTCCAGCAGCCCCTGTGGATCAGAGATTCAGGGTCAGGATCCTGAAAAGGATCTGGAGATCCTTTCTGCTTCCCAGTCAGTAGCAACAACAGAGCAGGGGAATGCTCCGACCTTGTCTGCAGTCACCAAACCCATCCACGAGGCATCCTCACTCTCATACTGTCCCCTGCCTAAGCATCGAGCTGATTAATGAGCTAGAAAGTTTCCACAGGATGCCTAACAGTAAAGGAGAATGGGCAAGGGAGGGTAATCAAGAATTAGAACAGGGAAGCGATGATAAAAAGCAACTCTGGAGGGATAAGGTCTAAGAAAAGAGCACGGGAAAACCTGTGAAATGACACAGAGAATCCAGCACAGGATTTATCCAGACAGGAGTTATGGTGGGGAAGGGAGCAAATGAAACTTCAAAGTGATGAAAACTCGAAAGGCAAGAATGAAAAAAAAGAAATTTGACACATCTAGTGGTTTTTATTGTGGAGAAACAGACAAATAGCATTCAGCAAGTAAATTATTCAGTAAATTCTACTAATTCTTTTTTCCACAGCTATTGTGACCAACTGAATAGCTGTGCAAATATTCCCAGAATGATGACAACATTCATTACACTACAGATATCAAAACGCAGCCTATCTGATCTGCTATTATGAAGCTAGCTGAAAATATATTACGATTAAAATCCTGTAAGCAACAGAAACAGAGAACTACCATATTTTACTCTTTTGAGCTGCACGGGGAGGAAGGGAAGGTTTTTCATAGCATATTCATACTCATATTTGTCAACTAGCTTGGAGATGTGTAAATTTCCTTTCAATGCTCGCTCTCTGCTTGAAGAATCCCCTTCTGTATGACTTAAACCTGCAACTTCGATTCAATAAACTCCAAGCATATCTTTCCCAAAACACAAATGCCATTTCGACTGTGAAGGTAATCTGTCCTCTCATCGTCTGTTTTAGGGTGAGATCTGATGTGGTGACAGTGCAGGGCTAATAACAGGAAGTCATTAAATCTTGATAAATCTATTTAAATAGAAAACACGAAGTGAGGAGACCAGACAAACCAGGCAGGAGAGCTGTCAAATGAACAATTAATTGTCTGGTGGAGAATTTTGATTGCCTGATGTGGCTGTCAGCAAGGAACTTACGCCTTTCAAAAAAAATCTCTTACCAATAGAGAAGTTGATGCAGAAAAGCATTTTTACATTTTACATTATGTTCTCAAGAGTGATGATAAATTGTTTCAGAATCCTGTTTGCCAAAGTCTTTCTTTCTTTTCCTGAATGTTCCCTTATTCTCATGCAGCCTGGGGGAAGCACACTCTAAAATCGGTGGGGCCACAAGGTTTGGGGAAAGGTTAGCCTTAAGCTACTGGAATACGTTGTAGAAGCAGTGTGCTAGCCTGGGATGCAGCACACTGAGATCCTGCTTTTGTGAAGAGGCAACAGAGATTTTAAAAGTGCTCTAAGCCCCTTATGTAAACAGAATCTTAAACTGGTTGGGTCTGAGCATGTAATGCAACCAAAAGGAAGAGCAACACCAGAGGCACCTCTCCTGTGCCAGCTGGGAGCATCTATACTTAACGCGCCCACTTCACACATTACACAAGCTCTTACAATACCAGGGCCAAGTACTTGCACAGTCTGTGTACTGAAGTGTGTGCTGCTTTGCTTGTTTTCTGGTTCTGAAGTACCTGGTTTTCAAAAAGCAATCCACAGAATAACAGGTTTTTTTCTTCCTGTCTGTACAGGAACTCTGTCACTTCCAGCCTTTCTTGTTTTTTTGAACAGATTTATTCCTTATGATCTCCCTGATGTAGTTTATCTTTGTCACCATCTCTCTGTTATACACTTTTACTACTAGTTAACTACCCTCATAAACTCCTCCTTTGAAACACATTTTGGATGTGATAAATATATAAAAATAAATGATCAAATTTCTATACCTGTACCAGCCAGATCCCATCTTTTGTGTCTTCTACAAGCTCATAGAAGTGCATTTCACCACTAAAGTTTGTACTGGAAACCGATTCAGAGGCCTCTTCCTCCTTGAGAGCAGAATAAAGCTCTCCTTCCATTAGGTCTCCTGAGAAAGAAACAATTGGAGAAATTCAATTAAAATGGCACTCAAGAAAGATCACTTCATAAATTCTAGTAACAGTTTAACTAACTATATTTTACATGGTGGCTCAAAGAACCTTTTCAGTATGAAGGTAGCTAAACTTTAAAGTTATTTTAATTCTATCTACAATGACATGACTATGAACAATTTGACTTCAGCTGTCAGACCACAGAGGATATGAACACTATGCTTCTGATTACACAGATAGACAACACGTGCAGCTGAGTGCATGAAACAAAAAATGAACATCTTCGAAGCCTCACTCTCTGAAAATAACAACATTCTGTGGCTGAGAGCAATTTGAATTCATGTATCTTTACTTTCATTTCACAGATAGTAACTTTGCAGCAACTGACTTCTTAACACTGATAATTCAAACAGCCTTCTAGAATTTCAATCAGTAATTCTGTACCAAAAAAAACATATTGATTATCCCATTGCAAGTAAAAATCTCAGGTAGAATAATTTAGCTGTTGGCTTCTGTTTGGGAAGTTGGAAAAAGTTCCCACGAACTCCAATCCCAGTGACGTAAGGAGCTCACAGTAAAATCATCTGATAATGTTTCCTTTGTAATCTCATTTCCTTCTCACATTTTGTTTCACAATCACTACAAACGCTGTTAATGGCAACTCGAATTCTATTAACCAGCCTATGAAGCTTGAAGAAATTTAAGTCTTGTCCAAAAAGGCTGTTTCCTTCAAAATACAAAATAAAAAAGTGTTACAGCTGAAGCGCTTGAGGGGTTTCCAAAAGTATTCATAGAATTTAGAAAAAAAAAAATTATGGAAAAAATGCTGCAAAGCCTGTTGGTATGAGAAGTGTTTCCATGACATTTGAAGAAGTCAGTTAATACAGTTTGTTTGGAGTTAAACACTTCCCTGCAGCATTTGCAACCCAAACATCATGACATTATGAAAGTACCTGACAGCCAAGGAGTGAAAGTGATTGGAAACAAAAGTGAAATCGCGTAAGACTTTTTACTGTTGGAGCAGCAAAGTGAATAAACAACATAAATAAACAATGGACAACAAAAGCAAATTAGTTTTAAATGCCCAGCATTAATATAAATTATTTAAAAGGAGTTAGCATTTGTAAGGTTATGGCACTCACTATTCATCCAAATCCCTCTCTCTTTCTGTGCGGACATTTAAACCCCTGCCTATCCCGACCACTGGGATTTCTCTCTCCTGGATCAGCAGCCCTTCGAACATCGATTTAAAAGCAGCTATTCACATTTTCCTCCTTGGCTGGCACTACAGCTATTACATCAGCCCCATCTCCCAGTCCCTGGGGCCAGCTCCCTCCAGGCCAGCACCCTTACTTTCAAGACACTTCTGCCATTCCTTACATCTCCATTGCTCTTCGTCCTTCGCTATTCATCACCCCTCAAAAGTCCACCTCTTTTCACCTGGTTTTCCCTACTTCCAAAACGCTTCCCTGCCTTTTTCCAAGCCATTTTTTGTACGTAGGATCTTCTATAAAACCACCGCATCCATCAGTCCCCATCACTTCTGCTCCTCCGCTATAAAATCACTGCTCTCCTCAGTACCCATCTTGATAGCAATACCTGTAAGGAAATCAGCAAACGGGTACGGAGAGGAACAGACGGAAAAAAAGCCGGCCCGGGCTGTAACCAGTAACCCACTGCACACATTTGGGTTCTCTCCTCCTCGTTTTTCACGGCAGACGACATTCGCTCTCATCTGTGCACCCACCACCTCGCCATCCCGACCCCAACCGCCCACAGCACCCCGGCGTAACTCAGCAGCAAGAACCACGTCTCGGTGACCCGTCTAACCAAGGCCTACCCTCCGCGCAGCCCAGCCGGGCTCAAAACGCCGCGGAGGTTTTTAGCGTCGCCATCCCCAAGCTTCCCCCCTGCCTTCCTCCATTTAACCGCTCCGGCGTCTCGGTCCTCGGTGGGGGAAACCGACTCGCTCCCCAAATTCACCCCGGGAAGGCGCTGGCCCGCAGCCGTGGGAAGCAGCGCCCGGGTCTCCGTGCCAAGGGCGGCGGGAGCCCGTGCGGGGGCCACCGGGGATGGTTTTCCCCACGCAGGGGCGGCAGGGGACCGGCCTCCCTCCCCACGCGTGGGCCGCTGGGGGAGCTCCGCGTACCTGACTTCTCCACCAGCTCCCGCACATCCTTCTTCTCGGGCAGCCCCGAGTACCCCAGCCCCCGGCACTCCAGGATGGTCCGCAGCTTCCTGAAGCTCAACGCCACCGGGTCCACCAGCTGCGTGGCGAGGAAACCGCTCTCGTACCACGCCACGGCCTCGAACACCCTGGCCAGGACGAAGAGAGCCAGGAAGTAGAGCAGCAAACAGCACAGCTTCACCCACATCTTCCCGCCGGGGGCTGCCCGCCGAGGGGCCGCGCAGAGCCGAGCCGGAGGCCGGGCTGCCGCGGGGAGGGCGGGGAGAGGAGGGGAAGCGGGGGGGGGCTGTCAGCGCCGCGGGGCCGCGGCCCCCCCGCCTCCCGCCCGCCGCTGTCCCCGCCCCGGCGGAGCCGCGGCCGCCGGCGGAGTCATAACAGGTGACGTGTGCAGGGGCGGGGGGGGCGCCCGGTGCTGCCCCGCCGACCGGCACCGCCTCCTCCCCCCCCGTGATTCAGCACCTCGGCCCGACCCCGGATCCGCGGGCCCGGATGGCATCGGCGGCTCCGCCCCCGCCGTCCGCTTTGGGACCCAGCGGCTGCGCTCGGTGCGGAAAAAACCTGCCGTATAAATAAATACCCGGGGTCTGGGTTATGGGGGATCCCAACCCCGGATCGACGGTTTTCAGGAGAAGAAAAATATTTACCCAGCCGGAGCTGAGTCGATGTGTTCGGTCAGCGTGAGGGCAGCTTAACGGACACGGGTTACGGGGGTGCGGGGTGCTACACGCTCGGGCGTAGGCGTGATCCCCCCGCTCCTCATTCCAGCCCCGCCGCTACAGCAGATAATGAAGTGAAATCCCTCAGCACGGATTGAAAGTGGGAGTTCGCAGCTTTGCATTGGCACTCGAGCACTCGAGCACTCGGAGCTTGTCGTGCTAAAGCGACAGTAAAAGGCAACCGGCAACGACTTCTGACAGAGGTTTAAGTTGGGTCTGTTCTTCACGTCGGAAGCACTCGGAGCGCAGCGTGGGTCCTCCTTTAAGTGGATCCACAAATAATTATCCCGGGCTATACAAAAAGCATTAGGCTGCAAAGATACGATTTAGTCCGCTACAAAAAGACATACTAAAATCAAGCTGCTCCTCTGAGACGAAGGCTCTCCTCTGAAGGAAACTCAACATGTCGTTACTTTAAGAATCCATAATTTACATGAAAATTGCCAATGAGCACAACAATAGCACTGCCTAATTTTTAAAACACTGACAACCCCCCGGAGTGTACACGCACAAGTAATTCTGTATTATCGAGTTTCAAAAAGACACATTACTATTGACCTGTAGAAAGCATTTCAACAGCCGTACTCTTCAGGGCCTTTAAAACACGTTTACAGGGTTCTCAGCGTGCTGATAGGATTTAAAAAGGGAAAAAAAAAAACCCAAACAACCCAAGTTCAGCCCATTTTGTCATGCAGCCACCACAGCCCCCTTCGAGAGGAAAAATCATGACACTGTTTTCTGTGGCAATGGGCTCATTTTGTGTCTTGAAAGGGGAAGAGCAGACGGATTGCAGAAGTAGCTGCTCACAAAGCCCTTATGGGCTGATAAATGTTGTGCCTCGCACTGGGCATCATATGAACCTTTATTCTTCATAATTTGTATGCGGTGAAGTTTAGAGGTGGGACTGTAAAACCCAACAGTGCTAATGCTGCTCGATTAAATACAAAGCGATCTCAGAGCCACAGGGCTTTCAATGGAACGCACACGTAACGTCACCTGTTGTAAGGGCCAGAGGCAGGCTGGCCCCCGAGCCCTGAAAACACACTCCAGGAACACAGGTCTTCTGCAAATGCTTCCTGAGGGCCCATTTCTTTCGTCAGACAGACAAGAAGTTGCCTCATTTCTCTACCTTTTGTTTCAAGTGAGCAGCTCGAGCGTATGTGAAGTGATGGGTGGGAGGAAGTGTTTGAAGAGGAACCTTGTATACTTAATTTTAGTTAGAAAACGTATTGCTGTTTTTTGTTTGTTTGTTTTTTTTGTTGTTGTTGTTGGCTGGTTTGTTTTTAATGAGCACTGTAGATCCCTCTCCACCCGATCCCTGTGTTTCTCCCCTGTAACTCATCCGGGGATGCCCTCGCCCCCTCCGGCAGGAAAGCACCTTGCAACAATTACGTGTCTACGCTCACAGCTCAACTATTTGCAACACCAACTGCTGGGGAGGCTGTCACCAATATGTCATTTCCTAATGCTCATGGGCTGAGTTAAATCAATTCTTAACATTCCCCAGTGGTAACTGATGACGAGTCCCCTGCAGAGACGCAGCTAATCATCTGCCAAAACTCAAAACCCTGGAGTCGTTTCAAGAAAGTAAAAACGATGTTTCAAACCACGACTCAAAACTCCGCACAACAACCAAAAGCAAAGCAGCTCCTGACACAGAAGCACCCAGGCAACGAGACGGGACAGGGGCAGAGCTGCACGTCAAGAGCAGGGAGGGGTACAGCCAGGAACTGCAGGTGATGAGTTGACCAAAGGCCTGGCAGAGAAAACCTAAACCAATTCGGTTTGTCTCCCAGGCTCTTTGGGCCCCTCTTTCCTCCCTACCTTTACAACCCTGACTTACGAAGCTGACCCTACTGGAAATGGTTGTATTTTCTAGATACAGCCCTTGTCTGTTGGTTTCCAGGCACAGCTCAGAATATCTTTGACATGTCGCCTGTGAATAATTTTTCAGGGAGTTTTAATTATCTGGAAAATTTAAATATCTTTACAGTGAATTAAAATTTATTTGGGCTGAAGACAAAGATGACATACGCTGACATTTTTAAAGATCTCTACCTAATTAACAACATTAAACAGTCATCAGTCAGCCCCATGCTCATAGAGCAAATATTACAAATGTGAAGAGAATGAAGAATATAAATTCCACCTTTAAACAAAAACCCGAAGCAGGGATCAGCTTTTAAACAATTTTGGCAGCAAAAATATTTTACTATGATTTACAAGAGAATGAGAGCAAATCCTGAGAACTGGGACAGCCATCTTTTCTTGTCAGACAGCCAAATCTGAAGTCTCTGCTGCCCGTTGATAAATGGCAAGGATTCCCTCTCCAGCGAGCAGTTGCTGACTGCGCAGCCTGGGAATACAGAAAATAATCCACTTTCCAGACTTCTGTGGGGAACGTTAAGATGAGTATTGTCATTTTGAAGTCAGTAAAACCGAGGACTGAAAATCTTAATTCAATCCTTTACCATGTTAAAATAGTATCATACCCTTTTTTTTTGGACAGTTTTAATATTGCCATATATCAAGATAAATTTCAGCAAACTAATATTTTAACTACCTGAAACTCCGATTTCCTAAGAGTCAGCCAACTCTGTATATAGAATTGTTAGGAGTCCCCTAACATAAGAGTCTCTTAATGTACTTTTTAAGCAACATAGGTGCATCTCAACCCATTTTCATGCATGATATGAAATTGTGACTACTTGTCATTATCTGGTATTTATTAAATAAACCAACAAGCCTGTACGAGAGTCCCAAAGCAAGATGACAGCAGCCCAGACACTATTTTGTTGCATGTAGAGGAATTTTAAATCAGAAGATGTTTCCTACTATCTACAAGTGGCCAAACGGAAGTAGATTTAATATATAGGTGTTATTCTGTAATACAATGGCCAATATTTGACACCTCAGCTAAATCTGACACCGGCTATTTGGGTGAGGCAATACCGACGTGATCCGGTAGTGATTCACACAGCCGTTCAGGTTGGACGGGATGTCATGAGGTTATGAAGCCCAACCTCCTGCTCAACGCAGGGTCAGCTGCGACACCAGAGAAGGTTGCTCAGGGCTTTACGCAGTCTACAGTTTTATCCAGTGGTCACCCCTTGCTCTCCCGTGGCAATTTTCCTTGCCTACAAACATGCAGTGTTTAACAGCACACAAATGTACATCAACCAAGGCCAAACCAACTCACAGGATACATTAATTAAAGCTTGAAATATAAGACACTTTTTCCTAGGCAGTTGCTTTTTTTATTTTTGTAACAGTGAAAAACTATTTGTTGCCCCTTGGTGAAGATAGACTCTGTTTAATGACCAAAAAAAAAAAAATCGGGAGACCTTGCTTGCAGGTGCTAAGAGATGACAGAGGAGACCATAGCGGTAAAGAACATAACAAATTAAACCAGTGTGCTAATGACATAAGAAATGAGAAGGTATTCGCGTGTCTTTAAACATCATCTATGATTATATAAAGAGCAAGAATACAAACAAAAGCAGCAGTTTGGGCCTAAATCTGACAGAATGACAGTGACTTGTAAGCATCTACACAAGTCACGTATTCTTATGAGAAGGCAGATTTCTCTATTTTCTTGTCCTGTTCCAGCAGCGTGGGCACAGATGAAGCAACATTTTCCCAGACTCACACTAAATTCTGTTTTGCAGTCAACTTTGTCCAAGTTTATTAGGAGCTTTGGTTGTACTGTGCTAGAGAAAAAACAGAGTCTATCTGAATTGTGCTGCCACATCCAGATATTGAAGTTGTGATGAGTATGTTAAGCAAGTGGTATTCGAGCTGAGGTGTTTCTTTCAAGCACGCTTTTACAAGATGCTTGCCCGTCAGATGTGTGACTCCAGTCTGTAAGTCAACATAAAACTCGAGGAAGTTTACTGACCACGTTAACAACCTAATGACAGGCGAAATGTTCTGTTTCCTGCACACCAGGCTTCTGAATGCAGCGCTGACTCTGTTTAAAGCCTCTCTTCGGTTTGTACTGGTGAAATGTTTGGGGCAGCTGCGAGATGCGTTCCCCACAGCCTGACTGGAAGCGAACCCGGTTCTGCCCCAGGTCGCACACTACTGTGCTGAGCCCCCCGCCGTGCCTTCCTGCCGCCCGGGGCTTCACCTCAGCGCTCACACCACACCCGCCCCACCGGCGCTAGCGCAGGCTTCGGCCTGCCGCCTCCCAACTGCAGCGCGCCGCCAGACGCCGGCCCGAGGGGTCGCGCAGCCCGATCCTGAGAGCGAGAGGAGCCGTCCCGGCCCTCCGAGGCCTCCTGCGGAGCCCGGGGAGATGCCAGCCCCAGCCCCGGCCCCGGCCAGGCCCGGCCCGGTCCCGCCGCCTCCCCGGGCACCCCGCCGACCTCTTTGTCGCCATGGCAACAGCCCCCCCCGGAGCTCCCGCTCTTAGCAGCCTACCATCCTGCCTGAGCCGTAACACCTCAGGGATCCCCTCTCCCCAAGCTGATCTCCCCACCGCCTGCCCTATACGCCACCCCGGGCCGCGGGGCACCGGCAGACGCGGTACCCCTCCCGCCTCACGGCCCACGGCACGCGAGGGCTGTCCGCCGCGCTGCCTGAGTAATAATCGCTGTCCCGCCCCTCGCGGGCTGTGGGGAGGTCCTTGGCCAAGGTGTCTATGGTGCTGCCTGTGCCGAGCGCTGCCGAGGTCCCCGCCTGCCTGCGGCGCTGCCTGTGCACAAGTGCCGCAGCCTGAGGAGACGGGGAAGTTGGGAGCGAGCGGCGCGCCGGGTCGGGCCGGGCTGGGCCGCGCCGGCGGGACGGTGCTGGCGGAGGGCGGCGAGGGTGGGGCGGCCAGGCAGGGGGGCCCGGGCGGAGAGGGGGGCCCGGCGGCGGAGGAGGAAGAAGAGGAGGACGAGGAGCAGCAGCAGCAGCAGCGCGGCCCGGTGCCGGCCGCTATGGACCAGTGCGTGACGGTGGAGCGGGAGCTGGAGAAGGTGCTGCAGAAGTTCTCGGGCTACGGGCAGCTCTGCGAGCGCAGCCTGGAAGAGCTCATCCAGTACGCGGGCGGGCTGCGCCGGGAGATCCTCCAGACCGAGAGTACGTGGAGATCCCTCCCCTACCCTTTCCCCCGGGAGACGGGGCCCGGCTCCTTGCTCCGGGGTGAGAAGGCCCAAAACTTTGGGCCTTTGTGGGCTGGGGGACCCATCCGGGGAGACCTTCCTCCAGCCTCGGGGCTGAACAGCGCTCCCCGCTCCCGGGGGGTTTCTGCCCCGCTTATGGCCGGCCCCGGGGAAGGTCTCTCTGCTGAGGGGGAGATGACCTGGAGGTCTCCTCCCCTCACCCCCCTGGAGTCGGAGCTTTGTGCGCGTTTCTGACAGGGAAAAGTTAAAAGTAGGAACAGGTATCGGCCCTCCCGGGCCTCGCCTGCCTTCTGTGTGCTGCTGAAGAGGCGAGTTTGTTCCTCAGCAGCAGGTACGGCGTGGCCCTGATCAGCGTGTCCGTACCTCCTGCACCTTCGTGTTGAGTTACAGTGGGGCGTGGGGGGGAAGGAAACAGCGGGGCTGCCCTGTTTTCTTTTTTCCCCTCTTATTTCTCTTCTTTTTTTTTTTTTTCTTCCTCAGTCACTAAGTTGTTTTCTTTTGATGTGGTGAGATTTGGAAGTGTTTAGGGTAAAGCCACTCTTTAGCAGGAAGTAAACACGGCCTCCAAAGTCTTGTCCGTATTTTGCAGCTGATGTTGAGCGCTGGCGCAGGCGGGCTGGATGGCCAAAGCGCGCTGTAAACATGAGACATTTAAACCTTGCGAAATCCCTGAGCTGGAGGTAATGCAGTGTTTATTGATGGAGTGGGAGGGGATGGTGAGACAGCTGAAGTGATTTACCCAAGGCCATGCAGGAAGTGAGTGATGGCTCAGGGATTAAAAATGGGAACTTGGAGGCTCCTGAGCCCACCTTGGAGAGCAAACTGTGCTATTTCACTGTTTTGCGGGATCTGCTTTTGTTTGGTTCAGAGAAAAATGTGTTTGCTGTAGTCTTGTACAAATACGGTGCAAAGCTCACTTATGAGTGCGTATGATCCCAGGAACATAAACACGAGCGTATTAGAGCTGCTGTGTGTACACTGCAATTTCCATAGAGAGCAAACATGGAACTCCAATTCCAAGGCATTTGTTTGGGATAAAATAACTTTCAGTCTTTTGGGCATTGTTTTGAACTCTGTTTCAATAAATGTAGTTTGTGCTGTTCGAAACAGTTTGGGCTTGTGCATTAAGGACAGTCGATAAAATGCGCGTCTTCACAAACTGAGATGCTGACCTTGCCTGGAAAGCTGCGTGGCGTGACCTTTGTATTGATCTTCATAGGACTCTGGGGGCCTGTAAAGATTTGTCTGTAAGAATCCTGTTGCAGGTCCAGAGATTTTACTCTCGTCATAATAAAATTAAAAGGTTCCAGTGTGCAGTTCCTTCAGGGTCCTCACTGGGTTTTCCATCCAGACTTGGATTAAGAGTTTTTGGGACTGTCCTGTGAAGGCCCTGGACATGTTTTCAGCACTTACCAAATAAGCAGTGGTGCTGTCTCAGCAGAGTACATCCCAAACTGAGCTTTCTTCTAGTAAGTACTCTAGAATGAAGCCAATATGTTATTAGTGCACCCACAAAGATCTGGGGACTCTGTTAAATTTTGGCATCTGAGGATAAGAGGGCTTCATAAGTGGCAGAATTCTTATTTTTTCTTTAACATGTTATTTATAACTTTCTAATAAGAACAGGTATTTGCAGCTTTTATGAACTGTATCCTGAGCATTTTTGAAAATTGATGGAAGTGGAAGCAGCCAGACATCTTAATGTGGAGCTCTGTAATTCAGGGGTCCGAACTGCAGATACATGCTTGCGTATGTAATTTAAAAGGAAAAAAGAGAAAGAAAACCCTGACTGATGAAGAAAGAATTAATTCTGTAGGACAAGATCTGAGAGCAAAGATGTATGAAAAGACCTTAAATAGGCAGTGGATGTAAAAAGGAAGTGGGTGGAGAAAAAGAAACTCTTAGAAGCTGCTTCAGCCTCTAAACTGATTTTCTTTTCCCCGCTCATGCAGTCTCTTAAAATTTCTTGAGCTGTTTTCATATTAAAGCCGAAGTACAGTGCTAAGGCCCGTGAATGGGAAGACAAAGTTTGTTTTTCATCACTCTTCCCCTAATATATCTCACCACCTGGAGCAGCCAAGGCAGGATTGCGTATTCTTGGATGGTATAAATGTGTCTGGCTGAGTAAACTTGGCTTTGGACTCTATTCTGTGCCTAGTGTCTGCTCACTAATGTGTTGTTTTTTTTTTTAAATTGTGACTGCACGTACGCAATACAGAGAGAAGCTGTTGGTCTGTAGTGTTCTAAACACTGAATTACTGGGAGGACGGTCTGCAGGCTTCTTTCTGCTGATTTATTAGGAGTAGCTCATAGTTTAATTAATGCTGAAAGAGATGGGTGCAGGGGGAAATCTTTTCTCTTACGGCTCTGATGGCTTTTCCTGTGTAGACGTTTTCATTGCTTTACTGTAGTTGGTTTCTGCTGCAGTGAGTGTTAAGGGACAGTAATTCACTTATTTGCTTGGGGTAAAAACAGTTACGCATGTAAGTTGTTTGGGTTTTAGCTTGATGGCTTTTCTTGCCAAAAAAAGGGCTCTTAAGAGAGTGTATTTTAACCTCTCCGTTTGTTGGGGAATGAGTATTTCCATTTGGTTATTGCGTAATCTCTGACTGATCATTTTGTCTTGGCAACAGTCACGAGCCAGTTATTTAAGATCCTTCATGTGATTTTAAATGTCTATCATAAAAATTAAATAGCAACCGAGAAATAATGATTATTCTTGAAATAATTTTAGGAGATGAACTTTATTTAATAGTTGAGTGAAATTTTTGCTTTTAATTCAGGATGCATAGAGTCAAGTTAGTGAACGTGCACTGAAGAGTCTGTTTTGATCCTGTTACTCCTCACTCATTCACTAGGGAGAAATACAGAGCCTCTAACGTGGACTCTAACGTGCTGCTGAAACCAAAGGCCTGTTAAAATACAAAATGAGAAGGGAACAAACTTCATCAAAAACGTGGTTGCTTTTTAAATCTTTCTTCTAAAGAGATATTTTGGGGATTTTATTTTTTCACATGAAGGGTTTGGATCCTGAATGTCAGGGAAGTATTTCTGGGCTGCGCTCCCACTGAAATCAGCCTTCCTGTGCAGTTGAAGGCTGGTAAGTCTCTGTCCCTAAAGGAAAAATTCTTCATGTAGAATGAACTGTGAGGAAGGAGAGACCTTCAGAGGTAAGACTGGAAAAGAGATCCTCTTTGTATTTTGAAATCAAGAAAATCTTGTAACAAGAAAGAGTGGATCTGATGTTCACAGTCAGATCCTTTACGGGCTCTTTCTCGTCCATCGAGGAGAATTTGGGACTCGTTGGCTGATCTGTTTCCACAAGTCAGGAAGCAGAAGTTTCCTACAGCTCAAACACAAACAGAGTCTGATATAAGTGGGCAGCTTGCGGGGCAGGAATGAATTGGGCCCTCGTTAATCCAAATTTTGCTTGCACCTTGTTGAGGTTAAACATGACGTTCTGACATACCTTCAGGGAACTGTCTGAAAGAAAACTGATCCTGTAGTAGGTTCAGTAGCTTCCTTTTGTATCCTGTGAGGTTGTGGATTGGGGTGTTTCTTTGAGATGTGTTAATTGATCTACTGTGACTGAGACACATGAGAACTTTACATTAATTTTTTAAACTGTTGCACTTGTTCAGTGTTATTGTGCACCCGACTGGATTCCTGATTCCACGGGTGAGCCGTGTCCTGTGCATCTTCCTTCATTTAAACTGATCTTGCTTTGCAAATACTCTCTAGATTGCATTTCTTTCTTTTTAGTACCATTTCTTGTCTTTATATGTTGTTGCATATTGAAAGATTTAATGTTATCATTTGTTTCTAACAAAGTTAGTAATTTTCCTCTATTTTGTCTAGATCAAGATGGAGACTTGTCAGGGACAATTTCACTTGTTATGACACAGTGTTGTAAAAGAATAAAAGATACAGTTCAAAAACTGGCCTCCGATCATAAAGACATTCACAGCAGCGTATCCCGAGTTGGAAAAGCCATTGATAAGGTATTTATTTTGTGGTTTGATTGTATTGCCACATATATTCTGTGATGTGTACTCTGCTTTACAAAATTTGGGTTTATACTACTATTAATCTTAATTAAATCTTCCTGTCAGCTGCAGAAGCGTAGGATTGGGGCAGAGGCAAGACAGTGGGGTGTACAGTACTTGCTTTCAGAACTCACTGTATACAGAGTACCCCTGCTGGGGCAGCTCGGATGTCTTAATTTCCAAGAGAACATGCCCTATAGATATTACTAGACTTAGTAATAGTATGTGTTACATCAGTTTAGCAAAATGTTTGCTTCAGTATCTGTCTCAATAAGAAATACTGTTTTTTTTTAATATGTATCTACTGCATTTCTAGTTAATTGTCAGTAGCAAATAATTCAAAAGTGGCATTTTGTTCTAGAAGGCAGTATAAAAACAAAGAATTTTTTAAGAAAGATATTTTGTATGTATTTCAGGTGTATTGTTGGTTCTTAGGGCTTAATTTTATAACACGCAGTGTTCTTTATGTGAGTAGAGTAGGTTCAACTTCTCATAGTACCTGTGTCTATGCCATAACAAATAGTAAGGTAGGGCAATTTGTCTTTGTATATGAGATGTTCTTATATGAATTCCAGGTTCAAGAATAACTGGGATTGGAATATCTGTGTGTTATTTTGTCTAAAGTAGTTCTGTACCCAAGGAGTCTTGTACTTGCTTTTTTGGACATTCGTGTGTGATAGTTTCATATCAGAATGTGCTTATGTTGATAGGGTCTAAACATTTGTTTTAAGGGGCACCTTATAATCTTACTAAGGAAGACACTAGGAAATGAGTCTCTTCATCTGGCCAAAGACACTCACAGCATTACAGAATGCTCATTCATCCTTTGGGAATCTTATTTAAACTTTGTTAGTAATGATGATTTGTTAAAGCATAATCGAACAGTAGTGCGATGAAGAGACAAAGTACGTAATGCACAGACATTCTGCCCAATAATGCAGCAATTGTTATATTTTTTGCTTATTTATGATTGACCATCGTGGAGAGCTCAAACTTTGTACGATAGCTTTATTCCAAGCGTCACTGTTATCCAAAGCTTAAGGACGTATCTGTCTCTAATCCTTGCTGCTGTATCTAAACCAATTAACTGGAGTAAAATTCCATCCTTATTACTGGCTTGAAGCCTGAAATAAATCTATGTGATCTTGTCCTAAGTTTGAAACTTTCCTGTTCTGCTTCAGCAAGTGGACTTTGTACAAATAAGCTTTCAGGTTTGGCTATACCTTTTTCATTTAAATACTCTGAGGTAGGGCAGCCCTAGGTCATATATAGAGGGTGTGAATATTCAATGGAAATTGGTGATGGTATTTCTTAGAAGCCAAAGAAAACAACACTTGCAAGCTTAATAAAGTTTAGACTTGAGTCTAATCTCCAAATAGCTGTTTCAGTTGTCATGTGCATCGTTTTTCCAGTGTTGTTTCTGTCCTGCTGTTTTATCTACTATTTTTGTTTGAAAAAGGATAGCTGTAAATAAAAGCATTGTTTAAATTTCAAGTGTGTAGTTTTGTAAAATAGTAGAAAGGATACCAATAATCTGCTCTGTGCCTGTTGAGTGTCAGAAGGGCTGTTTCAGTGAGGTCTTCAAAAATGAGCTCGACTTGCTGTATTCAGTGTGTTCATTCCTCTGGCTTTTCAATCTTGCTTAGTGTCTGTGGCATTTACGTTGAAAGACTAGAAGCATTAACTACATGAATCCCCAGTCCTGCTCGTAGTGAAGGATGTATTTTCATGAAGTTCAGAGTATCAGGACTGTCTCCTTAAATGTGAACTTTGACTTTTTTTTTAGTGCAAGTAACTTTGGATTTTATTAGTTTTCCCTGATTGTAATATCTTAAGGGAACTACTTCAAAATGTACCCTGAAGTCTTGGCCTGTTTGTCAGGTGAATATGTGTAATGTTTAAATCCAGGTGGAATTTAATGCTTCCCTGGACAGTGATGTTTGAAGGAAATCTTCCATACGTACTTAATGTGATTTCCCTCCCCTGCTGGCAAATTTGCTTGAAACCTACCAGCAAAGTCTTTGTTGGCATCCGTGTCCCATAACCTATTGAAATTGCCCTCCCACTGTTCCTGCCCCATAATATACTTAAGCTTAAACCAATAGAAGTAATTAAGTGTAATTGATGTAGTGAATTGATTCTTGACACGTTCCGGACAGAATACTACTGCTTCCTGAATTAAATGCTTGTTGGAATTTAAAGCAGCACAGCCCTTGCCTGGATTCATGAGATTTGAGTTTTGTTTCTGTCACGTGTAAATCCTCATTCTGGCATTTTTCCTCCTTTATTTTATAGACGGGTTAACACCTCTAGAACACCGCTTGTGGTCTTCCTAGCTATATACGCTCAGGCACAGATAAACGTAACTCATTATTTTATTCCCTGATTTGAGATTGGGAAACATGCTAATATTAGTACCAATTTTATGTGACGCATCCAAATGACAGCTGTTGTTACGTGTAGAAACAACAAACTTCCTATTTAGCAAGCTTGGAGTTTGAAAGAACTTGCTGTATTACCTTCTCGTGGCAAACTTCAGGTTAAATTTCTTTTCCCCACGTTGAGGCAGGGCTGTATCTATAATGTAAAGTTTAGACCGGTTGGTTTTTAAGTTAGTGTAATCATTGCTTATGAACTTGGGTGGGACCTGGATTTGTCTGCCTGCAGAGTTCACTCTGAGAACAGAAGCTCCTCAGCGTTTGAAAAATGAAGTTCAAATTTGGCATTAAATGTGAACCACGTTGGAAGTCTGAAATGCCAAATCTTTGTGTGTTGCTTTTTAGTTAGCAGTTCCTGGAAAGTTCATCTAATGAGCTAGACCTTTTTTCATAGTGGTTTGACACGAATTACATGCTTCTGATCCATGAAGGGTTACCCTTTCTTCCAAAGAGCATTTTCTCCTTTGAAAGGAAATGTTTGCATCCAGTTTTTTCTGTATTGTACGAGCATTTGCTCTGCTTCCAGAACTCATCATGTCACTGTTGTTCAGCAAGTTGTTATCAGGTAGCTCACTCATCAGTCTCCCTGTAAATCAATCACTCTTCTGGAATGATTTGAATTCATCTCTAAGCATGTTTCATGGGGCTAGTAAATGTTTTCCCTCTAGCAGCAATCTGAGTAGTGGTTAAATGCCTTCATTCAGGAAAGTAAGTGGAGTAATGATAACTCCTTCCATTTTCCCCATGAATTTTAAGCCTGTTTTTAAAGGGCCGACACTTTAATCCAATCTCTGTTTTGCGAAAGCAAACTTTTACCTAAGTTAGTGTATGTTTCATGTAAAAACTTGCATACAAACAAACTAAAAACCTTTACTGAACGTCATTTAATTATGTTGCTGTGAAGAATGGGGCAAGTTGAGCTTTATCTTATGAACCAACAAATTGAACAGAGAAGGTAAACAAATGTATTTTATTTGTATTTTGGGTCAGAATTCTGAAGCAGGGAGGAATGCAGAAAGTGATCTCAACTGAGAAACTGAGGAATAAAACTGCCCTTAATCATCAGCCTTCTTGATAGCATATTGTTACTAATAACATGGAAGGTTGTATGTTGGTTAAAACGGTCCATCTTGTGTGTGTGTGTGTGTGTGTGTGTCTTGAAGTCCTTCTCACATTTCAGCAGTTATCAGTAATGTACTTTACATGCTATCATCGGTATATTTAGCACATAATAGTCTACATTTTAGCCCTAGGCTTACTAGTTAGGCTCTTAATATTCCTGAGAAACAAACCTTTCTTTAACTAACACTCTTCTAAGCTTAAAACATGAAAAGCACAAAATAACCTTTCTGGAGTTTGTAACTTATGGAATTTATTCCAACTTTTGAAATCTTATTAAACACCACGTGCTCTCAGTTAGCATACTGTTAGCATTTAGAAAACAAAACTCAAGAGATATGTAGTCACCAGCATATCATGCATGCCTGATGGTTATGAAATATGTAAGCCAAAGGCAGGCAGTAATTAGTTCTGACATGTGACAGTCACTGTAATATGTGCAGTCAGTTCTTGAAGCTCCTCAGGACCCTGAGGAAACAGATCTATAGAATCCCACATATAATAAAGACCTCAGAAATCATTTAAAACAACAACAACAAGTTATTGAAATAAGAACCTGGTCAAGACTGAGTTGATCGGAGAATGGAGCGGGGGGTAATTGAGGTCTTCAGGTTGTATGATGTGACTTGAATCTACTGCACATCTGGGTTGATACGACTCATAGTTACCATCTTTTATGGGATTTAAAAATTCTAATTTATGATGGGTTTTGAAAAGATTTGCTCATAGGTTTGTTGTTTCAGAACAAAATGTGGATTTTGTGAAGGAACTGAGGTAAGTGGCTCTACCACCTCTGCCCCCAAGCAATGAGAAGGATGTGATGATGTTTAACGCATAGGTTCAGCTCTAATGGCTTATACATTTGCTAGAACTTGAAATTCTGTGAAGAATAGCTTAAAGTTAGTTATTTTTAGATTACTGATGATCCCCACCTCAGAATCTAAGTAACAAAAGCAAGCTTGTGTGTTGTTAATACTGCCTCTGGTATTTCCTTAATGCATTGTCGATGGTTTTATGTTACCTGTTGGTGGTGTTTGGACAGTGATATCAGAATCACTGGGTTGGCACAAATAGGACCAGTATTATTTAGTCTTCAAGATGCTGAAGTTTTTCCAAGATAAAGCTTAAAGACAAGCAGCATGACAAGGAGCTTACAGGTTAAGACACCAAAGTGAAAAATGTTGTTAAATGGCAGACTTGAATCAATGGCAATGATTTAAATGCTCATCTTGCTCCACCATCTCTGAAAGATGGGAGAGACAATTTGCTAGTCAAAGGGTAATGTTTTACTGAAAGGTTGCGAAGAGACCCGAAGGGAGTGATGGTTTTGAAGCCACACGTGCAGGGATGAGAAGCCTGCCCCTTTCTCACGATGACACAGAGCAGCATCAAAGGAGATGTGGAGGTGACTGGTGAAGGAAATTAGTAAGTGACGAATAAAAGGAAGACGTGGTGTGAAGCCGAGCTGTGCAGAGTACTGGGAGGAGGAATGAAAAGCTTTACAGATTTATGCTACTGTGCCCCCTCTCACTTCCCCCTTGCTGTGTAAGAGGTGGATGTGCTCCCTGTTGGTAAGGCTGCCTCTGAAGGGCTGATCTCCGCTGTATGGGAGGTGCCACCATGCGTCTGTCTTTACTGTAGCTGATCGCTGCATGTGACTCCAGTCCTCTCTAGCCAGCCCACAAAGGCAGCAGTCCCAGTCTCTGAGGCAGACATCTGAATTGTGGTTAGGTGTTTGATACCTCCTAAGGTAAAAGCGGTGAGGCGTAACTGTGCAAGAGAGACGTGTGTGAGGCAAAAGTGACCCCTTGGTCTGAAAGTCTGAAGCTGCTGTGATGATGTTCTCTACTTTTTGTAATTTTAGAATCTTCTTCCAACTTAATTTAACTGCTGAAACAGGTTAATAGTAGGCTCCCGAACGCTTTTGGCAGCATTGCTCTGTAAATGTCTGTTGCCTGGCATGTGTTTTGACAAAACAACATATGACTCTTTGGGTTCCTACTGCAGGTCGGCGATGCCATGTCCCTGGAATACAAAGTGTCCGTCTAACGTAAACCCACGTCGCCTGCTCAGATCTGTTCTGAAGCTGGTTATGCAGCTTTACGCTGGCAGACCTTACAGCAGGTCGGGTATCGGCTAACCTGCCGCTCCGTTGTTGTGCTGGCTGGTGGGGAACCCATAATACGTGGTTGACAGATAGCTCGTACCAACTTTGGTTGTTTGCTCTACCTGCTTTGACAGGAGTGTGCGTTTGTGCTAGGTCGGTGTTTCCTTACTGTGCAGGACTGGTGATTTTCACAGAGCTGTAGCTGAAGCACTGCCATTTTCACCAAACTTCGGATTTCTGAAGTTCCTTCTTGGAACAGAACTGTAGTGAACAGGCCATCAGGTCGGGCAGCAAGCAAGGCACTGACTTCTAGACTCTTTGTTTTTCAAGAGGTTTGTTTTTAGGCAATGGGTGAGGATTTTTATTCAACATAATCTGCCTGCCCCAATCATAAAACATGTTAGCAGTTAAAATCCTGTTTTATATCTTGGGTTAGAATAAGTGTTGCTCTTCTGCTGCCAAGAGGCGCAGTGCCAAGTGTTACTAAAGAGTCACCATGACAGTATTTTTAGTTGTTCCTGGAATATGTCTGTAGGCCACTGGCCTAAAAATACACGGCAGTAAGATCATCGGGGTTAGATGTGTAAAAGATCTCTCAGATCTTCAAAGCTCATCCTGTTGCTGGGATGTTGAGGTCTTCAGAGACTTGAATTTCATTGTCGTTTGGGGGTGAGGAGAAGTGACATTTCCTTTTTCAGCATTGTCTACCCCTCCAGCTACGTCAAAAATTCTTGAGTTGAAGCTTTTACTTCTAATTTGGTGTGCTGTAGTGCCAGTGATGCATTGATAACAGTATTTTGATTCTAGTGTAGGTGATTTTGTTTTCTGTTCCCTATGCATTTTCAGTTTTCACATATGGAAAAAGCCTTTTCTGCAGATACTTCCTTCAAAAACACATCGTTGTCTAGACACCCCTTTATTAGTTAACTAGATTTCTAATTTGCTAGCTAGACTTGTAATTTCTCAGTGTAATTCCTTATCGTGGATAATATTCAGACTTGAAATGAGTGAGCCAAAGGATTTTTTTCTCCTGTACGTAGGAGATAATGAAGCAGCTGACGGATATATTTCTCTTTGAACAGGAGGTAACTGAGGGCCAACTGAGTAATAGGCAGAAAGCATCAAGGTGGAGACATAAGTGTCCTGCATAATTAAGGAAAAATTACGTGGCGCGATTTGTTCCAGCCTATTAACTGTTAATTTGTACGTTTCAGAATTTTGACTCCGACATCAGCAGCGTGGGGATAGATGGGTGCTGGCAGGCTGACAGCCAGCGAATCCTCAACGAGGTGATGGTGGAGCACTTCTTTCGGCAGGGGATGTTGGATGTAGCCGAGGAGCTTTGTCAGGTAACGATAAGTGTGGATGTTCAATGTTATTGATCATGGAAAATTACACTTTGGGTTAGCGTCCTTATTTGAATGTTAATGTTCCAGGTGAATATTTAAACTGTCAGAACAACAGCAGCCTAATCCCGTGTTTTCTTATGCTTCAACTAAAAACTGCCTTTGTTTTTTCAGGAATCTGGTCTGTCAATAGATCAAAGTCAAAAAGAACCGTTTGTGGAGTTGAATCGAATATTGGAAGCATTAAAAGTTAGAGTTCTGAGACCTGCGTTAGAGTGAGTCTGCTCAGGTTTTTTTCTCCTTTTTTTTTTCTGAATGCTTTTAACAAATCCTTAGTTTTTCCAATTTAAATATTGTCTTTAGTATATTTTGATGTGTCCCCATTTGTCCTTTGAGAGGTCTAGTTACTGAGTGAACCCCTGCCTTCTCCTTTTGTCCCCTCTATGTCCCTCACTGTGGGCAGTACTTAACTAAGGGGCTTGCTCTTAGATTAAAGATTAACTTGAATCATTTGTGATGCTGTTTTAAGGTTTTGGGAAGAAGCATCACTTAGAGAAACAGTTGTCTGTCATGATGGTGTTTAGCCTTGTAGTGGATCATTAGTGAACCTTATTTTAAAAGGTCCAATTATGAAGGATACCAGGACTTATTAAAGGTGTTGGGTATCTCCAAATCTTTTTGGCTTCACTGAGCCCTTGGGGTGAGCAGAACTTGACCTGGGAACAAATATCTTGCTTTTCCTCAAGTCACTCTCCCTTTCCAGATAAGGACCACAGGGTGGGAACAGGGAGTGAAAGGATAGGTGTGTACTTTGCAGGCTGCTGCTGCCAGGTAGGTGCTGATTAACACTGGGTGAGAGATGTGTCCCTTTCCTTGGCAGGAAACATCTTTGCGGTACGTGAGTTGGCAGCCTGGGCTGACAGTAGGATCTGTTAGGGAGATTTCTTCTGAACACAACGATTCTGTTCGCAGAAGTCTGGATAACGCTGAACGCTCAGATGAAAACAAAGCGTGGGAATATCTGAGGTCTATCAGTCAGCCTTGGACCAGGATATTTTCTTGGTCTTAGTAGACTTTACAACCATTAGACATGTAAGCTGGTGCTAAAAGTGACAGGGAAGAGGGAAATGTGATGAAATGTCTCATGGGCTACTGTTTTGATTTCCAGTAGTGGATAAGTAACTGTGCTGTACCATTTCAGAACAGCTTTTTTTTAAAAAACAAGAAAACACCAAACAAACCCTCAGCCTATGTTTCTGGGGGTTTTTTTTGGATATTTTTTTTTTTTTAGGCTGTGAGAGTTTTGGTAAGCTTAGGTTGGTCTCTAAGTAAAAAAAAAAAAAAAAAAGCTTTGAAGTGACCGTTTAAAAGTAGAAAAAACGAAATGAAGCCAATTCAAAATTTCTGCTTAATTCCAGAGCATAATTCATACATTTAAAATACTTTTCTTGCATTATTCAGTTAAATACATTTTCATATCAATGAACTTTTTTCTCTTCCCTTTAACATGTTCCAACGTGGGTGTGTCAATTCAGAGATCATTGGCATCTAAACTAAGTGTGGGGATACTCTGATATTCAGACCGTGATGTTCATAAACTAAATCCTGGATTGTGCCTCTGGGTCATGCGAAGTTTGACCTACATAGTTGGTCTTTGAATATAGTTACAGAGGTGGAAAGCTCAGGTGGTTTATTACTATTGAATTGGCCAGTTGAAGGAAAGCAACACTGAAATGCCTCGTGTTACAACTGAAACAGGATTTACTGTCAGCTGCACTATGGATTTCTTGTAGTTCAAACGCTAACGTAGCTGTTGCGAAGGACTCTCTCTGCGGAACAGTAACTTGCTGTTACAGCCATCCACTTGAAGTCAGTAAATTCGTTTTAGCTCCAGTTAGCTCAGCCTTCTGCCTTACTCGTTGCTACTTAGTCATATCTCGTAGTTGCTGTGATGTGTTAAATTATTTTTCAAACAAAAGGGAAGGCATAGTCCTTCTTCAAAGGAACTCTTATTCCCAAGACAGCTGAATGGACAGAGAATAGGGTGTATTGTCAGCACAGTTTGTATGCTGGTCTCCCTCCCCCACCCTGTCTCATTTCTGTTTATAATGTTTATTCTGTTTAAACTCTGCAGTGCAAAAGCTATCTGCTTCTCTTTGCCTGCGGCTGGGCACAGAGGGTCCTTATTTATAGTGATGCTTATGTAAAAAACATGGTTGTTAGTGAGGATGATCAAAATAAGACAAAACTATACAGTTTAGGAGGTAAC
Organism: Nyctibius grandis; assembly: GCF_013368605.1. NCBI lineage: Eukaryota > Metazoa > Chordata > Aves > Nyctibiiformes > Nyctibiidae > Nyctibius > Nyctibius grandis. Next base: position 6,436,071 of record NC_090663.1, on the reverse strand, counting down.
TGATGTCTTAAATGCCTGGTCATTCTGCAGAACTGTTGATGCTAGTGAAGGTATTTCCCATATTATTTTCCAGCAGGTGTGGGCACTCAAGAGGAGGGTTAGAAACCACTCCTGGAGGGATGGTCTATCTGTGAGAGGAGCTTGGAGGGACTGTCATTGTGCTCTTTGGGCAAAAAGCTAATAAATGGCTAAAATTGGCAGCAGTAAATACATCTTCAGGGGTGCCTAAAAGCAGTCCCAAACTGGCCTGTTCTAGGGCTACTCTACTGACAGTGGTGTTGAAGCAGAAAGCAAGTGTTACACAAGGAAAATTTAATTACAGTATCATGAACCAGGAAGGGGAGTATAGCAGGGTTTACCCATGCAAAATTGCGAAAGGTTGGGATGAAAACAATAACCAGTCTCTCTGGCTCTGCCGGTGCTCTGCAGTTGGAGCTGGGCTTAACTCAGTGTTGGAAACGAAGCAAACACGGGTGGCTCCTGGTCACTGCCATCGAAAGGGAGTTGTCAGATTAATGCCTTTTCAAATGGACTTTCAAAGCCCTGCTGTGGTGACAGTGAGAAGTTAGTGTTTCGTATCTATTTTGACCAAAAGAAAGACCCTGGTTGTAGTGTCTTTCAGATTTTCTTACTAATACCAATTCCAACACTTATAAATACTACACTTCAGAATTAACTTTAGTACAACTGGCTGTAAGATTTTTCTTTTTTTGTGGGGTGTGCAACTTGACTTTGTAAATGCCCAGTGTGGCCCTGCGCCCTAAGCTGTGTAACCTCTGTACCTCTGCAGGATCCCATTAATTTCCAGTGACTTTTCTCATTGTAATTTGGTGACGGGGCAGGGAAATCCATAGGTTCTTTCTGGGTGGATTCTGGCCCTTCTGAGCCCAGGTGGGTCTCTGTGTTCAGGTCTGGTGGGAATGACTTGCAGCTTCAGAGCTTTTGACTGCAGTCTCCTGGGGAAGAGATACTGTCTTCTCTTATGTCTGTAAAGCAGCAAGGTGGACAGGTCCTGGTATTTGCTGGGACCTTTGAGGTATGGTTTAAACTTAATTTAATCTTTGCTAGACTTTGTGAAATTCATTTTAACTAAATTCCATGTGGGAGCTAGAAGAGAGCTCTGTGTACCTGTGGTTTGAGTAGTATACTGTAAACTTTAAGAAATGGAGATGGATTTGAGTCTCAGAAGTGAAAATACCCTGAAGGTATCGTTTTGAGAGGAGGTAGGAAGACAGGTGTTGTGATTACTAATGATTTTGGACAGTGGTAGAGAGTGTGTGTGTTGAATGTTTTAAACCTCACTTGTTTTTTTTTGTCTTTCCATTAGAAATAGGAACAGCACGTCCTAGACCAAACACCTCAGGCCTGGCTTCTGTGGCTGCTTTCTTCTGATACAAATCTGTGCTGCCACTCAAAGAGCTAAAAATGGAAAGCCTGCCTAAAAGCTAATTTGGAAAAATAGACTCAGTCTCAGCAAGATGAAGTACTGTGTCATGTGGTTGCAAATATTGGCAGGGAGAGGATGGAGGCTCTTTTGATGCATCCCTTTTGATGCGATGCAGATTAATGTCTCATTAATGGGACTGTGGATGATACTAGTCTTAACTGTTTATTGATAATAGTTTTTTGTCTTTCAGCTGCTTATTGGTCTATGGTTGTTAACTTCAGGCTCTTGTTTTCTTAGTTGAACTTTATTGCCACTATACCTGGTATAAACCAAGGACACTGATCATAAAACAAACAAACAAAAAACAAACAACCCACAAACCCAAACAACCCGTGGTTAGCCACCCTCTTGGTGGAGATCAGTGTTGATGGTCTTCTGAGGCTGCTTATGTGAAACTGCTTGAAATGAGGGACAGTGGAGCTTATCCTTAGTTCAAAGGCTACGTTTTTCACTGTTTCCTACTGAAAGATTACTGATGTCATTACAAAGCCTTGCTAGTAAACTCAGACTCCTGACACTTTCACCACAACAAATTGAAAGTAGGTACTTGCTCATTAACGTTACATCTTAATGCAGAAGGCTAACTTGCATTGAAAGCTTTACCAGTACTGTAAGAATGCTTAATTTTCTTATTCTAGTATTGCTTGAAAAGAACAGAAGCCTCACATAACCCTTCTTTATAAGGAACAGAGACTACCTCACTTCTTTGCTGAAAAGTGAAAAGCTCTTTGCTTAATGGGGCCCCCACAGTGAACATAGTATAACTAATTAACACTAATGAGAAACAGATGTACTGAAGAACATTGAAACTTGAAGTTCTTAAGAGAAAGATCGGATTGATTTAGGCCTGACTAAATTGAATGAAGGAGAAAAAAAAAACCAAAACACAAAATACCAAGAAAGGGATGGATAAAATCTAAATAATAAAATAACTTTCTATGAACTGCTTTGAAAATTCCAGTTCAATTTACTTGGTGTGTGTTTAAGGATTCTTCCATGTTATTTGGGAGCCAAACATTAGTGTTGTCATGGTGAATGAGACCCAGAAAATGAGAAATATGTTTATTGTCCAAGTTGAAAATAACGCAGAAAGCAAAGTTTAAGCAGGGTAAAGTATGATATTTAAACTGATTTCCCTTCCCACTATCCCCTGTTGTAATGTCTTGACAATGTCTATATTTGGGGCCCCCATAGACACGCTTCCCCTCTCCAGGGCAATGTACACGTGCGTGTAAACATAGGGGCTTAGAGAAAATCATTGGTGAATGAGGAAGTTGGAAAATACGTTCTTGAAAGGCTTGGTCAAACTTCTTGAACATGCAGCTGAAGACTATCTGTAATTGTTAAGATTCAGAGTGGTGTTAATCCAAATACAGCAGATTCTAGCTATTTCTGCCTTATATTGTGTCTAATTCAGTCTTGCCTTCCAGCCAGTGAGAATGTTGCAGAGATTAACTGTACAATAGCTTCAGAAGTACCATCATTCGTGTGTTGTGTGCCCTGTGTAGCTCCATTACTTGCCATTTTCTGTGCTCTGTGTACTCGTAGAAGTTCAGGGAACAATCATATTCTCCTTGAAATAGGTGGTTGATAATTGTCATAATTTCATACGGTGTAGGCTGACAATTATTCTTGTGTCGTGTCCCATTGTACCTCCTCGTTTCTTCTAGGTGGGCGGTATCCAACAGAGAAATGCTTATGGCACAGAACAGTTCGTTGGAATTTAAACTGCACAGATTATATTTCATTAGTTTATTGATGGGTGGAACAGCAAATCAAAGAGAAGCACTTCAGTACGCGAAAAACTTCCAGCCGTTTGCCCTAAATCATCAGAAAGGTAAGTTTTCAGTCACATTAAGGGGATTTAAACCACTTGGATGTGGCATCTTGTAATAAAATATAAATAGTGTTCTAAATGTGTTTTACTCCATTATTTTCATTTTGTTAGAGCCTTCTTATTTTTGTATTTAACATGTATAACCTGAATCCTTACAATTTGAATTAACTCCTTTTTTCTTTTAAAGAGGACACAAAATTATATTTTAATATGTCTGCACATTAACTTAAACTTAAGGTTTTTGACTCTTTAGTACTTAGATTACATCTAGAATAGGCCTGCTGCCAGGATAAGGTGTTAAAAATGCACAGAAACATTCTTGGAATGGTCATTGCTATTTTTTGCTGTGTGGAGTAATACAAAGAGAAATGAAACTTTTGAAAAATGGAGAAGATGTGAATTAAGTGAACCATCTTAAACTAAATCCAGAAAAACCTGTTTTTTTAGGGTACTGTGTGTGTCAGATTACAAAAAAGTAAACCTGATTTAAGCAAATTAATAGGCAGCATGCTGGTGCTTGTAGAGGGGCAAGAGATCTCCCCAGTCTATCCGTAGTGGCCTGGAGCTCTCGTAGCTGTAGGTGTCTGTTCTGTGATGGCTGTAGTTGTATTTTGTAGAGGTGAGAATGTGTATTATTGACATGGTTTATCTGCCTGTTTTCCATGTAAAAGCTGAAACTGTAGACGCTGGCTTTCATTTGTAGTATAAAGTGACTTAACTGTTCCTGGTCTTTTGCAGACATTCAGGTGTTGATGGGCAGCCTGGTATATCTGCGGCAAGGTATAGAGAACTCTCCGTACGTTCATCTATTAGATGCAAACCAGTGGGCAGACATCTGTGACATCTTCACAAGAGATGCCTGTGCTCTTCTGGGGCTCTCAGTTGAGTCACCTCTCAGTGTTAGGTATGCTGGGTTTCATTTGCTTTTAAGACCAGGTACATAATGTTTTAGGTTTCTGTTTGTTGTTGAGGACAAAAGAAACGGCTTTTGAGAAGTGGTCTCACCTAGCTGGTATTAAATAAAGAGTATGGTTACAATTAGCTTTAACAAGATTTGCAAAGATTAGAAGTCAGAGGTTCCAGTGTGCTGTGCTTTACCCTGCACCTTCGCAGCTCAAGAAGCAGCATTTGTGGATGGAATTTGGCTTCCGTAGTTCAGATATCAGTGTGAAAGATGAGGATGGTGATCAGCCAGTTATTCCCACAGCAAATGTGTGAAAACCATCCCTGCTGTTCAACTGCAAAAACCCACAAAACTCTGGCCATGATTATGTCAGCATTTGATCATCTTGATTTTTAATCCACGTTACTTTACGTGTCTTCTCCTTAGAAGAATGCTTAAGAGTTATTTTGCAATTTCAGCTGCTAAAATTTCCAAATTGTTTGCTGGACCACATTGACAAAGAAGAGAGGCACTTTCAAGCTCAGTAGCTAATCTGACAAAATGCAAATCTGTAGGAGGCTGTTGGAAATGTGAAGAAAAACCAACCTGATCTCCTTCTAGCTTCTCTGAAGATAAAACAGATTAGCTGATGCTTAGCCTTTGGATGTCAGTTCCCCCAATATACTCGCCTGATGTTCTCGTTTTCATTTCAGACGTTAAATAGAAAAGAAATTATATGTCTCTTTCTGGGCTAGATTTGGTACTTAGCAGAAGCTTCACTACCTCTTCTTTTGTTTTTTTTTGGCTTTTTTATTTTTACTGTTTGCATGTTACTATTACTAGACTTCTGTGCTTAGTTTAGAGCTCTTAAAATTGTCAAGCCTTCTGCTTCTCCTGTTTGCACCTCTGTCACAAAATACAACAGATATGTTGGGGTTTTTGTTTTGTTTTATTTTTTTAGCTTAGGCAAGAGATCCATAGGTTTTAGGCACATCCCTCCCAAGTAAACTAGCCATAGTGTTGCTGCAGAAACATAAAAACAAGTATCTGGAGGGGCAGAGCGGAGAGGAAGATCATGACTTCTGTAAACAATAAAACTTGCCGCATGTCAAATACTGTGTTCAGTTTTGGGCCCCTCACTACAAGGAAGACATCGAGGTGCTGGAGCGAGTCCAGAGGAGGGCAACGAAGCTGGTGAAGGGTCTGGAGAACAAGTGTTATGAGGAGCTGCTGAGGGAACTGGGGTTGTTTACTCTGGAGGAAAGGAGGCTCAGGGGAGACCTTATTGCTGTCTACATCTACCTGAAAGGAGGTTGTAGTGAGGTGGGTGTCAGTGTCTTCCCCTAAGTAACAAGTGATAAGATGAGAGGAAACAGCCTCAAGTTGTGCCAGGGGAGATTTAGATTGGATATCAGGAAAAATTTCTTCACGGAAAGGGTTATCAAGCACTGGAACAGGCTGCCCAGGGCAGTGGTGGAGTCACCATCCCTGGAGGTATTTAAAAGACGAGCAGATGTGGTGCTGAGGGACATGGTTTAGTGGTGGACTTGGCAGTGCTGGGTTAACGGTTGGACTTGATGATCTTAAAGGTATTTTGCAACCAAAACAATTCTATGATTCTAAATAGTAAAATCATCTGCCAAAGAAAACAGAGCAGGCTGATACTAAGGTCAAATCCTATTTCTATTGCTGCTGATTTCCGGGCCTATAGTACTGTCATTGGACTTAAATCCATCAAAACATCTGTTAATTTGTGGAAACGCATTGTCATACTTTCTTTTGTAACATAGTGAAACATTTCAAAATAATGTGGTAAGTTCTGGTAATGGGTAACTCCCAGAGCAGGCTGAACTGTTGGGACACTGACTTTGTTCAGTTTTATACTTCCATTCTTCTTACAGGCTGTGGTTTCCTTCCTTCAGTTGCCTTCCTATGTTTTTTCAACATTTGTTTTCTTGATTTAAGGTGAGGGTGGAAAGACATTTTTCTTTACATGGTAATTACATGTAATTAAAGCATTATGGGTTGCGTGTATGTGTGGGTTACACGGAAACTCTTAGGCTGCATATACTCTTCCATAGTTAAGAGAGCAACTACCTATATAAGCTAACATGATGTCTTCCTCCTGTACAGCTCAAAATCAAAGTAGGTGATACAGAAAATCAGTTCATTATAAGACTCAGAGCAGGGATTAATGGTTGTTTTCAGTCCAGAATGCAGTACATGAAGGCCCTAGCCTAAGATGCAGGGTAACCGATAACCTGCCCCAAAACTTGCTTGTTGTGCTTGAAGGGAGCTTAGAAGGACAGACAAGAACTGAATGAAGCAGTACTGTGTCCCAGTTAACCTTTAAGGTAGAAATATGAAAAATGCTGGTTTCCTAACAGGCATCTTGTGTTAACATTTCCTTCCTCTGCAGTTTTTCAGCAGGTTGTGTAGCATTACCAGCTCTAATTAATATCAAGGCAGTTATTGAACAGAGGCAGTGCACAGGTGTTTGGAACCAGAAGGATGAACTACCGGTGAGTTGATGCTGAGCTATCCCAGGGCAGGTTTCTAATGGTGAATGCTGTTTTCAGATTTCTTTTGTACTGAATGTTGAGGGATGTTACACACTGCCGCCACCTCCAGCAGCTCCTGGGCTTGGGACTTCTTGCCGTAGAGAGACCTCGGGGTCTCGCCCCAGGCCGCTGGATGTGGCTGCTGGTTTCCTGTTTTGTAGGTTCAGCCAGCAGCAAAGCTGAGCATGAATTGCAGACACCCACCCACGCACACGCACAAAGGACACTTGATAGGACCAGCTACACAGGCTGCCACAGACGAGGCGCTGCCTTCGATGGCACCCACATACAGGACTTGAATAAAACATAAGTATAGACAGCCAAGATCCCTTCCTCCCCTTTGGCTGGCAAAGATTGAAATTCACTGGTGAAAGCCCACATGCACCACTCTAGATTTCACAAGCAAATGCATGTTCATGGACCCTCAAATACTGTCATGGCCCTTCTGGCCCATTTTATACGCCCTTCTGGCCATTCCTCCCCAATCCCCCTCCCCTGCACGTTGCTCCTGCAGCTTGTATGGTTCTACTGACCCCCTCTCCTACAAGACCCTCAGGTGTGCATTCTTACCCATTGCAAAGTCCAGTTTTGGTTGCAGTTTCTTGATGACCTGTCAATTAGTGTGACTGACAAGGTTGTTTCTTGTTATTGTCTCCATTATGTTTGTCTGTCAGGTTTGTATCTTTCAGTTTTGTTTGTTGCTCCCCCCTTTACTTGTTATTCCCTTTCACATTTAAAAGGTCTTTGATCAAACAACCTTAACAAAACAGATGCTCTTACCTTCCACTTAGCCTTACACTGAACGTATGAGATGTTTCTATATAACTGGAAAGGAAATGCATCCCACTGAGAAACATTAACTTCCTCTAGCTGTGCTTCAGCTCTGTCCATGAGTTGCTTTGCACTCCTTATCAGGCAGATAGGAGTTGAAAGAATTAGTGCTACATCTGGGGACACAGGAACTGAATTAGGATCCAGTGCATTATGCTTCCAGCACAACTCATTTATATTGGTTAAGATGAAGTTCAGTTGTTATGAAACCCCAGTTTCCCTTTATAGCTCTTACCAGGTGTGTGCAGCTCTCCAGTGGCCTGCTCCTGATCTGGAACAAAAACCTGTTTTGTGCAAACTGGGCACGAACTGAGTTAGCCTCTGATTGTAGCTGTAAGAGATTCATTTATAGTGCGAGTACGTGTGTTGAGTCTCTCCCAGCTACGTTTTCTGTAACACTTGAGAGTGTAACCTCCAAGTGTGACAGATTCATGCCCTGCTGTCCCGACAGGGATGATTAGCGAGGGAACATTTGGAAAAAGATTTCTATCAGATGCAGATCAGTTAATAGTATTCATATGCCTCTTTGCATATTCTAAACTTAAGGTTTTCTAGCGTGTACTGCTAAGGTGGTATGGGGATGGGAAGCCTTATTTTCATCACGTAAAGACAGAGGTTAAGTAGAGTGAAAAGGTTATATTGTCGTTTTTTGTTGAAGGTTAAGCCTGTCAGAACTGAGGACTGGTCAGATCTAGGAGCTTCAGGTACAGAAGCTGTGATTTTTTGCAGTTCTCAGTCATTCCTGAAGTCATGGACCTGTTCTTGTCTGTGAGATGACCCTTTCTGAAATCATATGGTCCAAATGGCAAGAGTTGTGCTGTACCAGTGTCTTCTGTTTTGGTACTGAAAATAAATGATTATGATGAACTTCATTATTGACATGACATGTAGGTGTTGGGAGAGTCTTTCAAGAAGCTGTAGAACATTAACATAATCAATCCAAGGGTTTTTCTTTTTATTCCCCCCCTCCCCTTAAATGAGATACATCATCTAAACCACTTTGGAAATCACTGGCTAGGAAATACAGAAAGTCTTGTTGGGTCATCAGCTCAGTTTTCCTGCCAGGGCATAGATTAGCACTAAAATATGCACTTGTCCCTTGGCAGAATACTCTGCTTTGTTGAGGATGGGGAGAAGCAACATAAGTCATCATTTTAAGATCACAATTAAGTAATTTTGACAAGGAAATTGTCAGGCGTCCACACAATGGATTTTGCTGCCTTCACAGCTGAATTGTGAAATCCGTTAAGAGCCATGACCGAAGGGGATAATTGTCTGGAAATGTAGTTTCTCGTGACAAATTGTTACGTTAATTTCTTTCACAGATTGAAGTGGACCTTGGTAAAAAGTGCTGGTATCATTCAATATTTGCCTGCCCCATTCTTCGTCAGCAAACAACAGATAATAATCCACCTATGAAATTAGTCTGTGGTCATATTATATCAAGAGATGCATTGAATAAAATGTTTAATGGCAGCAAGTAAGTACCATTCCTTTATTTCAAGCAACATATAGATGAGGACAAATCTTGAAGACTAGAATACTGTGTTTCAGGAAAACTGAGTCCCTAATTACATAATTGGTGGAAGCTTGTTAATCTTAGAGAATGACTTAGAAGCCAGATAAGCCAGGTTGATGCACTGGAGAAAAGCATAATAAACCCTCTGATGTTGTAGAAAGTGAGATTACGTGAAGGAATGCAATGAGCAGAGTAATTTTCCAAGTTGTAAGTACTGTTGTGTTGTCTTAAATTCAAAATGGAGGCTTTTACACACACAGTTTTTCGTTGGGAGCAGGGTTAGTAATGCGTGAAACATCCCTTTAAAAAATAAAATTAAATCTCTGGGGAATATGGCTTCATAATTGAGCAGGTAGTTGAATTATCACTGTGGAAATACTCCTTCTTAGATATCAGTGGGGTGCCTACAGGCTTTTGGGAAGGAGGAAATGGGAGGGAGCGAGCTATACAGATTTCCTTGAGGAAGAACCAGTGGTAATTTGGATTGAATTTATACCGCTTCCGTGGAGGCTGTCAGCTTAATTTAGAGCCCTAAGTTGTTTTGTGAAATCCAGTGTGAAAATAAGTGATGCTACGAATGAAAATGTCAAGTGATGTTTGCGTTCGTTGCCCTGGTAGAAGAGGCTAAAGGTATGCTTTTGTGGGCGACTTCAGCCATTTTAAGCCAGTAAACTTGCTGCTACAATATTCCTGTCCCCAGTCATTCGTTCCTGATGCTTTCATTGATCAGCTTCAGTGACAGCACAGCTCTGACAATGTTAACTCAGGGAGTGTGAAAGGCCCAGACTTAGAGATGGGGAAAAATGGATCAATGCTAGAAGAAATATTGTAAGCAGGTGGAATTGTATCAGGGGAGAGCTCAGCAGGGAGGCCAGGCTGACCTATTTAGCCATAGCCTGCAGGAGCTGATCTAAGTGGGCTGTAGAATCACAGTATTTTGGGAACCAGAGAGTAAAACACACTGGATGCCGAGGAAGTCAAAGTGAAAGCTCTCAACCTATGTAAAACTACTAAAATGCAACAAACTAATCCAGAAGCAGAAATAATAGATTAATCACAAAGAGTAATTTCTTGGTATTTAATAATTCAGGGGTGTGTGAATGAAAGATGAGAAAGAATATAATTAGAAGACAACTGGTGATAAGGTCTCTCTCAGCTAAAGGTGGCTTTTAATGGAGCCAAGTAAAGTGTAATGCCTTAAGAGTACGCTTGTTTCATGCTACAAGGGAAAAAAGGGGAAGGATTATCCCTGCAAACTCGATACCTTTGTAATGGATGAAGAAGCTTAATGCTCAGTGGTTGCGCATTGCCGCAATTCTAATGTGTTGTCTTTGTCCCCAGATTAAAATGCCCCTATTGTCCGATGGAACAGAGCCCTGGGGATGCCAAACAGATATTTTTCTGAAGAAAAGTTTCATTATGCAGTTTGTGACACTCTGGATTTCGGGTGCATTTCGGGAGAATTGAAATACACTTGTTCCATCTTATGCAGCAGACTGAGGACTCCTGTGTTTGTATAAGCTAATGCTACAGAAACTTTGCCAACATTTAGTATATACATAAAAAGTGGAAATGCTACAGAATTATTATTACCATAGGGCTTTACTATACTCTTGGTCTCCATATCTGATCAAGTTACTACACCAGCAGTTGTCATTCAATGCAGGTTTTTGTACTTAATTATATGGTGACTTTTTACTTTTTAAAAGCAGAAATTGATCGCCCCCATTTGTTTAATATTCTTCCTGCTATTAATCTATCATTCTATTGATAACTGTCACCTTAGAGAATGTTTGTGGAAAAAGTTTTATTCCCTGTAATGTGTACATAATTAAAGGTAAATACTTCGGGGGAAAAAAAAAAGTTTGATAAATTGAATAGTGGTTATAAAAACTAATTTGTATTTTTTTTGCTGAAAAAGCTGTGATATATTCTGAGTTTTTCTTTCATTTTTTCAACTTTTACCTAGAATTCAAAGTAAATGTGCATATATATAAAGTATATAAAATATATAGCCCCAAGGGGCTACCTGTTGAAATCCATCACTAATTTATAAGGGTGGTGTGTGGCTAAATTACTACTGGAGCAGAGAGGGAATAGGAAATCCTGTTCCTTTGGTTTCACGATCAAGTGTTTGTGTAAGAGAACATTCAATAAATTCTGAAGTGGAAATGCTTTTAGTCAATGACATTTGCTGTCTGGCCTTTGTAGTCATGTTCTTTGAACTTTGTATTCAGGATTAGGCTATAAATGTCATGTGGCTGTGTAGTTTAATAGTCATTATAGTGTGCTATTTATAAACAGTTATCAAAACCAAATAAATTGTAGAAGTATTCATTGTTAAATGGGGGAAAAGCATGTTCTGATGCAATCTACTGATCACAACTCTGCCCTTGGCAGAACTGGGCCCTACATCATATATTAGGAGGTAGCAAGTTTTCTGTAGCTTGAGAACACTTTGCTTCTAGCCTTGTTTTTGTAGTAGAATATTACTGCCATCACCACTTTTTCTGCTAAATTTGTCATATTGTTGACTAGGTAAATTTGTACTCATAAACAAGACGTAGATCATGGCAGTTAAATCTTTTCTAGTGTGCATATATTTGTATTTATTGCACTGTCCTATAGTAGGGCAAGCAGCCATAAGGCATGCGAAGCTACATGTAAAATTATATTTCTGTATTGTGTAGTTAAAAAAACAAACAAACAAACAACAAACCCAAGCTTATGTGGTTGAATCCTGACACACTGGTTGAATGCACTAGCACAATGCACTACAGAGAAGACCGTCTTTGAGAGATCTACACCTTTTGAATTTGTCACCTGACCTGAGAGACTGAGTTGGACTCTATCGGATCCGTGACAATGGACATCCCTGAAGAGACATTAAGAGGAGCAAGTCAAGGCACACAAATTTTAAACTATAAATATGTTTGATACGTGTGAAAAATACAGGTGTGTGATTTCCTGCAAAACTTCGATTGTATTCACACTGAGTTCAGAACACAACCGCGTTACCAAGTGGTAAAATCAACAATAAACGGGTGAGGATATTATTTTCCATGTAGGTTTCCTAGTCTTGCTGAAATTGCTTTTAATCTTTTGAGTGGAATTGTTTAATGCTTTGGATTTATATGAAGTATTTAAAAAAAACCCAATAATAACAAAACCCCCAAAACCCACCCTGAAGTGTAAATGCTGCATCTCTTTCTCTGTTATGCTGCTGGTATTTTGGCACTGGTGTGAACACCGGTTAGTGTTGATGGTGCCTCTGATGCAATTGCTTGGAGTACAAAAATGGCAGTTTTTAAATGACAATAGGGTACAAATTCAACTTACGTATTAGAATGTTTTTAATACGAAGTGGTCCTGTTTTCCCTTTTAAATAGTGCATGTTCTAGATCCATAGGTAATTCAAAAACTCTGCTGTTTGCACCAGATAATTGCAGTTCTTTTCCTAGCTGTCTGTATGTTTACTTAAAAATAATTGCTTGCAGTTTTGAAGTTACACCAACAGATGATGCTAGCAGTTTAATACAGAATGCTTATGTGCTTACAGCAAGGGGATATTGTGCTGGGTGTTGGTGAAACATGTCTGCGTTTTGGTGGGTACAGCTATCCAGTTTGCCCGTCGAGGTGATGCAAGTTGTCTCCTGCTACTGCCTGGTAGGCTTCTGGTAACTAGAGACAGTGCTTGCACGGGGAGAAGGGAATAATTCTCTGAGGTTTTCCAACTTAAAATATACTTAGCCCCTGATACGCATACATTTGCTCTAACAGGGTTTGGCAATATCCATAGTAAAATGTCTTTGATTCTAAAGCTACAGTGGTATCTGAGGTCTGTCTCTATGGCACTTTTGGACCACTTTAACTAGTCCCTTTGTGCAGCAAGTGCCTTTTAATGAGACTGCTGCATAATGAGAGTAAGGAGACTGAGCGCATTGATATCTGTACTGACATCGCCGGGTCACTTCTGCACACTGTGTTGGGTTTGCAGCCGGTGCTTCCCCCTCCTCTGCAAAACGTGTGGGCAACAAGCACACGGGCTAGTAATGGAGATGGGCCTGAAGCCAAGGATTTTTTGACCGTGCTTATATAGAAGGTTTAGCTTTTAGGTGCTCTGAAAGTAATGGATGGCTACAACTACGATTTCCATAGGAGTGGCTTGTTAGTAGCGTTGTTTCTATGTGGTTTTATAGCTGTATTACATTAACTCTATTAATAGTTTGAATTTTAGTAAATGTCTTAAATAGGAAATCTATTGTGATACGTTCTTATGGGGTCTCAGGTCTGACTTGTGGTATAAAACATAATCAAACCTTAAAAACAGATAGTAGGAAATGAAAATAGTACATAGCCTTTGTGATCTCAAAAGGTATTGATCATTTTTGTAGTACTGTGACTGTCACTAACACAAAGCTCATGTCCTCACCTCCTGTTAGTACTCTTGATGATCAGCTGCTCTGTGAAGTATTTTTGAATTAAGTAAAGACTTTTCCTGCAATGACTTCAGCTCTATGCATTGCAACAAGACATGGCTGAACAACCCATCTTCCCTACTAAAAATCAGTGTTTCTGTACTGAAATACTCTGATTTCAGTCCTCTGACTGTAAGTCAGGTTCATTAATGTGTGTAGAAGCTGCAGGGAAAGTATCTTACAAATAATGAGTTAGAGCTTCTGATCCCTGTTCACTCAGACCTGTCTCCATCCTGTTGCTTTCATTCTTTCTTCTTAACATTTTACAGGATGGCTGCTGCTAAAATTTAAGTTTGAAGTTATTTATGACTCCTCAGAGCCAACTTGCCAGGTTTAACATAGGAAGTTTGGGTTAGATTTTCCTTGCAAGGTTTGTTTGCCTACTCCAAGGTACTGTTTTCTTTTCTATGCTTATCACTGCAGAGGTTGCTTTGTCTTTAGGGGGAGAAAAATTCATGCTCCTTCATCCATCCCAACTGCTGCACTTTTCCTTTTGTGAAGAGGAGACTGCAGTGTAGGGAAAGGCGCTTCGAGAACAGAAGGAAAAATGAGAGAGTGCCAGCAATGATCTGTAGTGAGTAAAGCTGTAATGTGATGTTACATTACTATTCTGAATTTAATTCAAGCCCTAATGCATATAAGAGTGGTTTGCAAAACTGTATGTATATGAGAGAAGAGTGGCTTAATATTCCTTTGTGACTTCATATTTGCATTAGATTAGCAGTCCTATAGGGAAATATGGAAACTGGAGTTGTTGACAGCCTACTGTAAGCTCTTACTGAATCCTGCTGGGCCTGTGTGCAGGAACTGGTGTTTTCACATCCCGCTGACTTGTAGCAGTTTTTACAGGACAGCTGTATCTGGCTATTCAAATGCAAAAGCCCTGGTTGTGTGGCCTGGTTCCTATTCCACTTCAGAACTAAGAATTTTTCATGTTCTAGAGGGTTATTTTGAACGTAGCCAGACAGCACAGTTCCAGTGCAGCTGGAACAAAGACTTGGTGCTGAAGCTGGTGGGTGCCGTGACCTGGCCTGGAGTGAGCAAAGCTTACCTGAATTCAGCCTTTGGCATGGATATCCCCTTCTCTCCTGCACTTCCTCTGCCTCCTGTTCAGTTTCAGACTTGGGGACACTGCTATTGGTTTCTTCCTTCTTACTAAGTTATCGCTGTGGGTTTTGCTTTACTTTGGTTCAAGAAACAAAGGGATGGGGAAGATGCAAATAGTGTCTCGGTTCAAGATTTAAGCATCATCCATGAGACATTTGCATGTGGGGGGAGGAACTAAACATACAAACACAGCTATTTTGTCTGACAATTTTTCCCCCTCAGAACTGAGGGTAAATTCCAGTGTTTTCCAGGGTTTCTAAATTACACAAGAGGTTTCCAAGACTATGGAGCACAAGCAGATGTGATAGGTCTCCCATGACAAAAATTGTAAGTATTCAGTTTATTCAGCACATCTGAGGATGGGAATCCAGGATGCTGACCCTGCATGTCAGATTTGATTACAAATGAATCAGAAGGAAGAAACCTAGTTACAGGAAGGTCATATTTCACTGTCTCTGTGATTTCTGCAATTCTTCCCTCACCTTATTCTGCTTTTCTGTCTTGAATGCTGCAGAAACAGCAGCCAAGGGTATGGTTTCTACGGGGCGGCTCCCAAGCACTTGCAGAACTTGCACCACAGAATCAGTCTGAGGAGTCTGGGTTGAGCTTGGGTGCCTTCACTGTGACAGGTCAGCTGTCAAATACAGGCTTGGACAGACAAAGTGACTTTAACTGACCAGTCCAGTTACTGGCTCTTCTGGGGTCATCCTGGCCATTTTGTTTGTCTGGAGCTTATTTAACTCATCAAAATCCTTTTATCACTCAGAAAATATTTCAGAGTAAGTGAAGCACTGGATGAGGGAAAAGCAGGCGTCTAACAAAAGCAAGAAATTCTGGATGCTCTATGTTGTGGGGGCATCTGATGCCTCTGTCAGCTTCATAGGGCTTTCAGTGACCATCTTGTACCCTTTTTTCTTTATTAGTTGGGGTTATGCTGAAACTGTAAATCAGCTCTTACTCTTTCCACCCTTAAGTGTTCATTCCTAGGTTTGTCTTTAGCCCATCAGCTTCTGAGCTACTCCTACTAAACACTATTAGTTTTAACCGTCTCTGCTATTAGGTAACCTTCAACCTCTGAACAAATTTATTCCTTCCGCTTCTCTTTGAAAATCATTCCATGTCTCAGACTCTTGTTTGCTTCCTATTAACCCATAACAGCTCCCAGCTTTTGCCTCTGCACCCAGTGCAGTCATCTCACTGTGTAACTTAGAACCTCTTCCACATGCTATTAACAAAAAGCTGTCAGATCTGTAGGACCTGTCCAACAACAGCTTCCTGCATGGAGAAACAAGCACCCTCGAGCTTCTTCTCTAGACTCCAGCTCAGCCAGTCCTTTTTTTCATCGGTGCAAACAGCAGTCCAGGCTTCTTGCCCAGACATTGCTACTCAACCACAAACTCAGCCAGATTGCTCCAGACTTGCTTGATTCGCTGGAGACATCTACGTGCCTTTTTGCTTGATGCTGTGTTAGTCATTCACCTCTATGGCAGAGCTGGAGTCGCTCTCAGCTCCTTCCCTTCTCACTGCTGCACTGATATTTGCATCTGGTTATCAAGGTTTTGGTGCAAAAGATGTGGTTTGGTTTTTGCCTTTTATCAGTAGGGGTGCAAAGGTAAATGTTGGTCTTGTGAAGAAAATTCAGGTCTTAAGCTGATTATAAACAACATTGTTCCTCAGCTCTACGTGTAAATGGAAAACTTAACGAGCCTTCTTGAGCTATAGGTTTAAATACGAGACGCAGTGCTGGCTACAGCTGGCCTGAACGGGCAGATGGATCGGGGATCGGTCATGGGACTATGGAAGGAAGAGCTGGCAAAGGAAACTCAGTCTTGGTTTGGAGAGCTGTGCAGTGCCACTGCTTCTGCTGGAGGGTTTCTCGGTGAAGTCAGTCTGGTGGTTTGAAGGAAACTTCTCATGGAGGTGTCTGCCCGTGAGGTGTTCCTCGTCTTGGGGGTATTCAACGTGAAACTCATGGCAGTGACTAAACACAAGTAAGTGCTTAGGCTGGTGCATGCCCCAAGCTGCCTCTTCTGGTTCCCTCAGCCTTCTGACCTTCTGCAGATGTGATTTTGCTGGTTGTGTAGCAAATGCTGAATCACAGCAGTTCAGTCCAGTGTATTTGGTGTATTTCTAAAACTTTTAAATCACAGTCGTTCGCAAATAGGAAAGGTCATGTAAGAGACAGATAAGTTTTATCCCTGGGTATCCTGGGATGGACAACAGTCCATGAACATGTATTTGTAGTATCTTGCAGAAAGTCCTCAGGTGGAGAGCTGGATATGCTTTTAAAATTAATTTCTTAATAGGTTTATGCTAACTCATGATACCTGTTACAACAGTACAGAGGGATAATATTTCTACTGATACTTTATATGCAGTTTGCAGCCAAGCTTAATATTCAGTTTAGGTGGTAGATCCCTTTGGTTGTCTATAGATCTAAGAACCAAAATCAGGGATCACCAAGATCTGTATTTTAAAGAGATGCAAGACATGAACGAAGATAAAGGATTGAAGATGATGCTCACATGATAGTTAGCGAGTAAGAAGCTGAAAGCTGCTAATGGAGTTCAGTGGACAGTCATGTATTTTTAACAGCTTGATTATACCCAGTAAAAAGCCGTGCCCTCATAGCCTACAGCTGTGGTGACATTGTCCGGAGGTTGGCAGGCAGAAGAACTGGTAATGTGTCTGTTAACTGGGCTTTCTTTTACATGAAACATACCCTTTAAAGAGGGAACATGCTACATAGGCAGCAATATTGCGATGAAAGTCCTTTCTTTGCAGGGCTGAAACTGCTGGGGGCTTGCTAGGTTCGTGAATTTATGAATGAAGGCTCCAGTTATCTTCAAAGATGAGATTTTGGTTTTGGTTTCTTTTAAAGCACCTGGCTGTGGAACCAGAGCTTGAAGCAGTAGGTGCGAGTTGCCACGGGCCTTTGTGTGATGGTCAGTTTTTATCTGGGTTTCTGACCCCTGGATGCACGCTGGGTCCTGAGGGTTGTGCCGAGCAGGGTGTACCCCGGGGTGCTATGAGGACTGTGGCCTGTGGAGTGCAGTTGGAGGTTCAGCATGGAGAGGGAGGCAGGAGGCATCCCACAGCCCCCCGAGTTTGTCATTGGGGTTAAAAGAGACCAATGATGTTCTGTGACTCTGAACCAGAGGTCACACATCGGTAGCCCCCACTGTGTGGTGGGGTTTGTGCTATATTCAGGAGGGTAATTACTACTGTCAGTGGTGTAATTTTTTTTCTAGATGTTGCTTTCCTGTGCAAATAAAGACTACTAAAAAAACCCAACAAACCAAAACCAGAAGACAGACGTGTACTGCTTCCAGTTCTTCAGCTGCGGTGTCAGGAGGGCTTTGGCTGCATCGATCTTGCTGCAGGACTGGGGTCAGTCGTTGACTGCACAGAGGAGTGTTGCTGTTAGTAATGTCAGTAGTTAGTAATGCCTAAATATATGTATTTTACATTGCTTAGGGTACTATTTTGCTCTGTATCCTGCATTAGAATTCAATGCAGTTTCTGTTCCGAGGAATTTGTTGTACATGTGTTCATCTTATTGAAATGCTTTGAGTTTTAAATACCCATGTCCTGTTTTTCACTACAGGATTGACCTCTCTAGGCTCTCATAGCAATAGAACTAGCAATAAATATTTGACCTGTGGATCATGAAATGATTATTTAATTTGAAAGAATAGCATAGCTTATAGGGAGTAAAATACAGAAAAATGCCTCTGCTAGGTTTGCTGTTCAGTGTGTAACACTCTACATTTGATCTTGGTGTGTGTCACAGGCCCCACTCAACTACAGTGCTAGAGAAGATGCATTTCCAAGGAAATACTTCCCATGCAGAATCTGTGGCCTTTCGTGGGCAAACAACAACATCTTCATGCAGTCAGATCTCTTCACCTCCTTTTTACAAAAACGTTTAAAAGAGACGGAGTGGGAGGGGAAGGTGACTGTGGGAGTGGGGAGACCATCTAAGGTGTTGGAAGAGGATTTTGGTTCAGGGGATAGTGCTGGGTCAGGAGGAGCATTGCCTGACAGCTTGGGTTACAGGAACGTGGCAGGGTGTAGAGCAAAGCTCCAGTGTAATATAAAAACCCAGGATAAAATGAGTGAGAGCAGCGAGGAAGGAGCTGTAGAGAATGCTACCAGTGAGGTTGTGCTGTTTCCACCTCTTGTAAACTGTTTTGCAGAAACTCTTTATGAGTTAAGGCTTTATAAGTGAAGCCTTTTAGCTCGAACTAAGTCAACAAGAGACTCTGGGACAAGCTAATAATAACATTGATGCTCATAAGAGAGAGAGAAGAGGTATGAGCTTTTCACCTGCATGGTTAGAGCTGACTGTAGGATGAGATTGGACTGATTTAGTTAACAATAATGTATTAAAACAGGGCTAAAGGTTGGGCCTAGCCTGCCTAGAAACAGGTTGGTGAGTAGATCTGCTTCATGTTGTTGTCCAAATGCAGCTGCACGTTGGTGATGAGGCTGACTGCGATGGGGCAGACCCTGGCACTACAGGTGTGGTGGGAGCCTTGCTTCTCCCCAGCTGAGCACTTGGGGCTTGAACAAGGCCACCCTTAATAGATTGAAGGTGTCTTAATGTTTCTTAATGCCTGTAAATTCATAGACATTTCAATGTTAAGGCTTTTCTGTTCATTTTTCCTTTATAGTGTGTGTAGATATGTGTAGTTGTTATTCAGTATTTGCCTGCTATTGTTTAGGGACACTTATCTAGTCCCTAATTATTTTTTTATTATTATTACAAAAAACTGTTCGGAAGAACTTTGTGTCTCTCCGAATTTCTCTCCTTCCCAGCCTGTTTGCAAAGGAGAGGAGTTTAGCAAAGTTTCTTTCATTCTTTTTTTTTTCCCAGGTTTTTATCAGCCCCTTGGCAAGGATACCCGAGTGCTTCCAGAGTCTTTATCTCATCCGCCTTCACAGCACCCACCTGGGACAGAGGAGTGTTATGGGGCCCATCTTGCGAGTCCCTGGGAAAATAATTTTATATCATTTTAGGCAGTGGTAAGCTGGAAGCTGAGCTCTGGTATCCTAAAGCTCAGGCTGGTATGTAAATCCTTGCCTTTTGCCTTACCCAAGACTTCCTCAAACCCTCATTTATCACCTTCATGAAGGATTTTAGCTTTTTTGAGGCTAGGAACTGGAGAAAGAAAGAAACATTCAGTTATTGAATCTGACTAGAAACATTGTTTTATTTGTTTCTCAGTTCTCGATTTGCAAGTGTAGTAAGGAAATATTCACATCAAATACAGAGCTGAAAAAACAGAACTCATTGTAGTCAACCAACATGTCCCAGGTGGGTGTGCTAGAAGTCCTGCTTAACCCAAGCAGCTTAACCCAGCAAGTGACAAAGACTTTTTTTTTTTTTTACCACTCAACAATTTCTTCTAGAAAGAAAGAAAATCCCACCTTTCTTGCTCAGGCAAGACTCCTGCTGAAATCGGTCGGAGTGGGGCTAGCAGCAGAACAAGAATAGCAAGAGGGAAACAGTGAACCTTAGCCCCCAGGACTGTAAAAACCTAAAAAAGTCATGTCTTTTAGTCCATATTTACCTTCTCAGTGCAGCCTTGTGTTATGTTAGATGAAATAGTAAAGCTCCTGGGAGATACGTGGTGCCGTGAAAAAAGAGTGTGTGAAGTGAGGGCTCTTATTTCTAAGTCATTTTGCAGCAAATTCAAATTTTGTCTGCATTTTAGAAAGAATTATTACACGCCCTTGAGCAAAGGTCTGGCTAATATCCTTATTTCTCATCAGCTTTTCACTGATAGCATGTCAGCATCGGGATTGAGCTGTTTCTTTTGCCTGAACCGCAGAGCTCCGTCACTGGGAATAGAGATGGCGTTTGGCCTTGGGAATTACATTTGAAAAGCTCAGGTTTGGGAAGGAGCTGTGCTTTAGCCTGCAGTTTGCAGAAGTGCCTGCTTGCTGTCCGTGTGTCTGCTCCATCTTGTCTGTTCAAATTTGTCAGGGTAGAGTGCATGAGAAGCAGTAGCATTATAGATAACATAGGTGACGGGCTTATGTGGTGACAGCTCCCAGAAGATGATCCAGACGGTGCAGATGCTTACACGTGTCGGCTTGGCGTGATGGGTTTCGCATTGGGCTTCCCATTTGCAGGTCTAGAGAGAGGAAAGGTGGTGATTTACTTTGATGTGAGAGGAACAAGAAGGAAATGAATGTACGGCTGCTGATCAGCTCGTTTAGCCTTGGTCTGCAGCCAGGGACCTCCAAGGTCAGGCTGCAAAGCGTTCCTAAATCCTCTTCGTACTAGGGAAGGATCTGCCAACATTTCAACTAGTGACAGCCGGTAGAAGGACTTTCTTAAGATACACTGCTAATCAATTGCTACACTAATTTAAAAAAAAAAAAAAAAAAAAGGCTTTTTTAAATTTACATCTGACTTCTGCACACTCCTGTCCCCTCATCAAGCTTTTCTCCACATTCAGAAATGAATGAAGGAAGAAGAGTTCAGGGCTCTTTTGGAGTTGGGGAAGCTGCTATCAGTTCATAAGCACTTTTTCTTGTTGCAAAGCGCTTTCCTGCAGAGGAGTTTAAAAGGAAGCTTTCTAGACTACCAGTGTGTTCGCAAGATGATAGAAATTACTGGTCTCCAACAACTGATAGTTTTATGCTGATTTAATGAGTTGGAGATTTGGCACCAGTTTTCACTCAAGATTAATTTGTGGTGGAAAATGAATCCCTCAGCTGCCAGCAAGAATCCCAGGCCAGATCCTGAGGCACTCTTTAATTGAGTGAATTGCACTATTAACTTCCAAAAAACCTTCATTTCAGTAAGTGGGAACAGCTCAGAGCAGCAGGAATTTCCTCTCTAAATAAAAGCTTAAATACGTTACAATTGCTTAAACCAGAACTCTGTCGTGTTAGTGCTGCTGAAGGAAAGCTGTCCTCGATCGTAGAATCACAGAATGGTTTGGGTTGGAAGGGACCTTACATGATCATCTAGTTCCAACCCCCCTGCCACAGGCAGGGACACCTTCCACTAGACCAGGTTGCTCCAAGCCCCATCCAACCTGGCCTTGAACACTGCCAGGGAGGGGGCAGCCACAGCTGCTCTGGGCAACCTGTGCCAGTGTCTCACCACCCTCACAGGAAAGAATTTCTTCCTAATATCTAATCTAAATCTCCCCTCTTTCAGTTTAAAATCATTGATGAGATGATTTCCTGAGGCACCAGCTGCTCCATTGGTGCAAAATTGAAGAGCTCTGCATCGCATTTTTCCCCTTAGGGACAAAACATCTTTGCACAGGGGCTGGCAACAGGCATCGAGATAAGTGAAGAATGCAAGCATGGTCCTAAACAGGGCTGCAAGGAGAGCTCTTGGTTATCACTTAGCCCTTGGAAAGCCAGGCGAGGATCAGAAGAACGCTGGGTATAATAAATATCCATCACAGAAATGACAGGCTGTTCCCTTTTCCAGACAGATAAAAGAAAATGCAGGTCTGTGGGTGCAGCTGTGTTCCTGATACATACGTAGGAAGTTTGCACCCGAAGCGCAGAAGGCATTGCCACGCAGTGCCTCTTTGCTTAAACACTGTTATTATTCAGGCAATGATTTCTGATGCGTTCTGCCTTAAAAAAAAAAAAGTAATTGTAGGGATCAATTTTCTGTTAATGTAGGAGGAGGGAGGTTCTTTGAGTGATCGTATTAATTTGGACAACTGAACAACTATTAACTTTGTTACTATGTATAACATGCAATTTGAATTTATCTGCTTTTAAAGATGTTTGATTCGCAAAGAATAAGGCTCCAGAGGTGTGACAATACTGTTCCAAATGTTCTTGCAACCCACTTTTCCCCAGCACTGGCCTGGCTGGAGCAGTGGTGGGGGTTTTGGTGCTAGAGCTGAAGCCCTACGGTGTGCTCAGGGCTCTGGTGGGTTTCTGCAGAGCAGGCAAAGGAAGGAACCGGCTGCAGGGAGGTCGATTTGCAGAAGCAAAAACTGCACGTTACTTGTGGGCAAAAGGATTTCTTCTTCCAAACTTTGCAATTCTTATTCCAATAGTGTTTTCCTGGTGACTCAGGGTGAAGGGTGGGGTGGGGAGGCAGGAGTAAAGCATAAAAGAACGGTTCCTGTCTGCCCTAGACAATAGGTTAACTCTAAAGCTGTACCTATCTGCACTGCTGTTTCTCAGGAAAGTCACCTAAGGCTGCATCAGCCTCTCTGCTGCTGTAACTTAGTGCCTGTGGGGGAAAGGGAGGCATAAAGCCATGGTGAAGTTGGCCCCAAATTGTGCAGAGGGGGATTTGGGACGCGATAACTTGCATCTAATCCATGGACACGACCTGAAGGTCCAGTGATGAAATCAAATGAGCAGTTTGGGGAGGGGAAGGGGTTAAATATGGGCTCAAGTTGGAGCAGTGCATTGGGAGCACTCAAAAGTGATGTTAGTTCTGAGCGTCGGGTGATTCACAAAGTTTTTTAAGCTGCCACAAACAGCTCCTGTCTCTCTGTTTAGTACCTACTGCTGTGTCAGAGCTCAGTGGCTTGAATGACTTAAAAAAACAAACACAGGAGAAGAGACTCTTATCTCTCTTTCTTGCCCTTAATTCATTACATGGTCCCCTCCCATCCACCGTATATCAAATGAAGAATTTTTAGGTCGCTTTTTGGCACCTGCCTGCTTTATCGCTTGAGGGCGAGACGCTGCCGAGTTTAAGAGAAAAATGTCACCACCTGTCACTTACTAACCTTTTACATCTGCATCTTCGTCTTTTGGTTTCTACAATAAAAAAGAAAACGTTTTAGTTCAAAGATACCGAGTCACAGCTCAGTGAAGAAACGCTGCAGCAAGGTCTGGCATTCCCTAGCAGCTTATTTTTGAGGAAAGCCATGCACGGGAGCAGGGCTACAGCTCCCATTTCCCTGGCAGTCCACTTCAGCATTTTCAGGAATTAAATTTTCACGTGAGTAACAGTATCAGCGTCAGCCTGGGAACACTGACAGTGAATTATGTTTTCTTACTGTCTCCAGCAACTTCAGCATGTTGCTGAAAACCCTGTGGCAGCAATTAATTTCTACAACAGGCGAGTGGCAACGATGCCATGCAGCACGTGGCCAAGTTGTGTGATACTCTTCCCCCATTTTAGCATCGATGTCATTATTTTGGGATGTATTCAGCAACATACAATGTCCAGCCATTAATTTTAGCACAGAATAAAAATCTGTCCTTGAGGGCTTGGGCTGCCTGCTGCAGAAATGAGTTGCAGTTAATGGCTTTTCACTGATCATTTACATTAAAAGGCAGAAATAAATCACTGAGTGGCGTTTGTAGGTTAACGATGTTGCAGGTCACTGGGGAATCCTAGTGCGTGGGGAGGGCTCTTGGCTCCTGGTGACTTCAGAGGGAATTTGGACCAACTCCGGGTGCTCTGCTGCATCATCAGCTGTTTCCCTCGTGAAGAATGATTTTTGGCTGTGGCTCATCAATGTTTTTTCATGTATTCTTTCCTATTGCTGCAGACCATGGTGATTAGAATCATAGAATAGTTTTGGTTGGAAAGGACCTTTAAGATCATCGAGTCTAACCGTTAACCCAGCACTGCCAAGTCCACCACTAAACCATGTCCCTAAGCACCACATCTACTCCTCTTTTAAGTACCTCCAGGGATGGTGACTCCACCACTTCCCTGGGCAGCCTGTTCCAATGCTTGATAACCCCTTCAATGAAGAAATTTTTCCTGATATCCAATCTAAACCTCCCCTGGCACAACTTGAGGCTGTTCTTCTCATCCTATCACTTGTTACCTGGGAGAAGAGACTAACACCCTCCTCGCTACAACCTCCTTTCAGGTAGTTGTAGAGAGCGATAAGGTCTCCCCTCAGCCTCCTTTACTTTTCAGGGTTGAAGGATGCTGAAAAATTGTAATGTTTTTAACTGGATCAGCTGGCAAATTCATCTCCCATCAGCTCCAGGCTGCGGAATCAGTGAGGATACAGTGGGGTTAATTCAGCAGAAAAACACTTTGGTGTTCCAGGCAAACGAGCTGAGCTGGTTTAATGAAGTTAGTGTAACTTCTGGGGGTATCGGGGCACTCCCCGAAGGCAAGTTAAACTGATTTCAGCGAGAGTTAAATTGATGTAAATACATTTGCACTCAGTGCTTGCTCAGGGTAATTTAAAGACATTTCAAACATGAAATTTCACCAAAGGACTTTCGCCTGCCCAGAGATTTTGCATTACTGCTTTAACCGTAGCAGTCTCTGAACCTGTGTAATTAAGTTGCTCATTTGGTTACAGCTCAAGCTGCTAATAATGGGAGTCTCAGCATTTGTATTTACAAGCCCTTTTTAACCCCGACACACCAATTTAAGGATGGTAGAGCCAATACAGTTTGATAGAGTAAGTTTTGTCTATTTATAATCTATTTTTCTTCATTGTAGTGTAGAAATTGATAATTATTTCTCAGGCTAAGGCTACTGATGAGGAAAATATGGACACTGATTTTTTTAACAGTGGTCCTTCTCTTGGGTTGACTGCGTCCTGGTTATCTGATGTCTATGTAAAAGGGATAGCTAGAAGATCCATTCCCCTGAAGGACAGGGCTGTGGTTTCAGGCTAGGGGAACATCTACAGGGGATTACGGGTGAGTCTTACTTTGACACAGCACGATGGTGACTGCCAGGGCCATGAGGAGCAGGAGGCAGGCGCCTGCCAAGGGAACCCAGATGAAGATATCGCAGAAGAAACTCAGCTCTTTCTCCAGCTCTGCAGGAATAGAGAAGAGGAAAGGTCCACCAGGTGCTCATGGCTGGTGATACGGTCAGCTGTGGTGGAGCCAAGGGACCTACCAAGGGACCTGCCTGGTGTTCAGTGAGGCTGGTGGTGAAGCAGAGGGCTTCCCCTGGCCTGCAAAGGCAGAGGTGGGCACCAGGGATGTCCACAAGCACAGCATGGGTGTCATCCCCAGCAGTGAGTGTTCGTTAGTGCTGCTGCTCTCAGCATTTTCCTGGGGACTTGAAGGAGGACACACAGCCAAAAGTTTTCTTGTGTCCCCTACTGAGGCTAAAACCAGCACCAGCCCCCAAGGGTCTGCCATCCCTGCACCTCTTCCCAATGTACCCAGTCATGAGACATCCTCATGCTTTTTAAGTCATCCTTAGCCTTCCTACGTGGGATGAAAGGCTGGGGTTTAACCCTCCCAGCTGCACGTACCCAGTTATCCAACTCTGAGAAAGCTCTAAGGATTCCTGCCCCCCCCCCCCCCCCAAACCCAAAATGGCTGCAGGGTCCCCCTCGGTATCAGTGGACCAGAGCCCAGCTTTTCCCCTCTCCCTCCCTGCAGCTGGGCTACCTTGATCTGGGGTCTTCGGGCAGGGGTCTTTTTCGGTGATGCCACACTGGGTGGTGGGCGCCGGTGAAGTGGATGCCGCTGTGGTGGTGACTATAAGTGAAAACGGATGAATACAGAATGGAGGGAAATACAATAAAATAGCGCTCTCCTGCCCTCTACAAGGGCATGGCTGCTCTTCTGGCCAGCACAGGGCTCAGGTCTGGGGGGACTTCATAGAGCCCATTTTGGATGCTGACACCCCCAAGGAGGGTCTCCCAAGACCCAATAAGGGGCTGCAGGCTCCTTATTTCTTGCTTTCTTCCACCACCTTCAGAAAGCCTGAGTACCCTGAGGTTGGTAGGACTTTTGGGACCTATGTGAGGTGAGGAAGGAGGGGGGGGTGGTGGACTTCACTTTAGTCTTATCCCTTCAGAGCCATGAATGGGATGGAAAAGTGGGGATAGGGAGGTGATCATCTTTGCCTTTGGGCAGGAGTGGTACCACAAGAAGAGACAGCAAGCGGGGAGCCTCGGGCAGGAGGACCTGTGCGTTGGTCACAGGATGCCTTGGGCAAGCAAGCAGGTAAAACAGGGTTTGTGGGAGAGGCAACTGATTAAAAAAGGCATGGGCAGGAGGTGGCGGGCATTTTGGCAGAGCTAAGCAAGTTTGGGTGGAGGTGTTGCTGACCTGGGAGGAAGGCAGGCTGGCCAAGGCTGAAGTACAGCACTTGGTTGCTGTTCATGAGGCAGAAATAGTTCCCCTCGTCCCACGGCATGAAAGACTTCACTACCAACCGGTAGAACCTGCTCTCTTTCCTCGCCTCGAAGCGTGTGGATGTCTTCTCATTCCCCTTGAAGGTGGTCCGGGACAGGGAAGAGATGAAGACGATGAAGTGAAGGGTCCCACCCTTGTCCTGGCGCATCCAGAATATGCCACTATCCTCCTTGGGCGTCACGCACTCCAGCTCCAGCCGCTGTCCCACCTGGGGGAGAGTGGTGCTGCTGCCACGAAACCTCGCTGTCATCTCGTACTTCCCACCATGGATCCCAGGGCAGCCTGCGGGACAGAAATCCTCACGGGAACTGCTTGGGAAGAGCCACGTCCTCTCTGGGCGAACTTCATTCCCTGTCCATGGGGTGTGAGGTCAAATGCAAAGGGAGGACCATGCTGTCTGAAGGTTTTATTGGAGTCCTTGCTGGGATCATGCGTGGAGGATGCTCAGCAATCAGCGACCTGGGCTTTAAAGATGGGTGCTGCCCTTCAGAAAAGCCTTTCATCTGCCTTCTCAGGGATGTTACCTCTTCCCAGCTTATCTGAAGTGACTTCCTAAAAACTCTGACTGCTAAAATCCTCTTTTTTTCCCCTTCTCCTTCCCCTCCAGAACCAATTCTGTGACTGGGCTCCCTTCCCGGTGCGCACGATGCTGCAGCCACCCCTCCGGCTGCCCTACGCTGGCTGAGGCGATGCCACCTTTACCTCCACAACTACTGAGCAAACCTCGAAGTCAGCCTTTTTGGTTTGCTTTTTATTTTCCCTTTAACTATTTAGCCCAATTTTTTTTGATTCCATGGAAGGGGTTTACTTGCCCCTCCCAGTGAAGGTGATGCCCAACCCTGTGTCCATACTCACAGAGCCCCAGAGCGAGCAGAAGGAGCGGTGCAGGAGACCCGGCCATCTTCTCCTAGATGTGGCTGTCCTCGGGGGTGGTGCAGCAGAGCAGAGATGGTCTTTGTCGCTTGACTTGGGAGGCTGCGTTACTCTTTGGAGAGGATGTGATGTCATCAGGACCCTCTTGGGTAATGAGACGATGTTCGGCATCTGCAGCAAAATGAAGGGAAAAAAAAAAAAGATTTCTGAAGAAATCCACTTCTAATTCAGAATTTGGGCTCAGTTATCATTATTGGTTCTTAACAGTGCCTCAAGGATTTTGCCGCGATGACTTCCCTAGAGGTTCAGACTGATGATGCTCGTGCCTGAGGTAGCATCAGCCACCGCAGCCTGCTATCTCCCAGCCGTCTGGGGCTTCACAGCAGGTCCAGCTCTGCAGAAGTCACGGACAAGCCCCGTGCTTTCACTGCAGGCTCCAGGTTGCGTTTCTTGGCAGGGATTCTGCTGCCCTCGCTTGTGTGCGCTCAATGGGTCTCACGCGGATGGCAGAGCACACCTGGTTTTGTTACCCAGCAAGAAAGACGGGGTGTTTCATGGCGTGTATCCATGCGTATTTTTCATCTCCGAGTGCATGCACTGCTGACACGCGGCTGGGTTCTTCAGGTGCTCAATTGTTCTCTTTGCAATTGCTCTGCAAATTGGCTTTGTGCGAGGCAGGTGGTCTGTGATCTGAAACCCACCAAGAAAGCCCCATGTCCCAGGGGTACGCTTTTTTTTTTTTTTAACATCTTGTGGTTTTCTCCTCTAACCACAGGGGCTTCCGCCCTGCCAAAAAAACCCTTGCATGCTTCAACGGAGAGGGCCCTTGTGGCTGCCTCCAGGTGACCACTTGCACATGGGTATGGGTGATGCTTCCTGGAGCTTTGCAGATACAATAGCAACAGTTTCACCAGGCTGCGAGGCGGTGGGCTGGTGTTTTATTTATTACTTCAGTTGGCACTTCTTGGCTTTCTGTTGATTATTTTGCTGTGCGAGGTGTTTTTCTATTACTTCTTTGCAAAGAAAGCCCCCTTTTCCTGGGCACATCAGAAACCGGGTGCTGCTGACTTTGATGACGTTGCTATTGTGGCTGCTGCTTAGAGATGAGTTATGGAAAATGGTTTCGGAACTGGGTTTATTTCATTGGGCATCAAAGCATGTTGGTGAGTGAGGAAAGCTGCTGTTAGGCCTGCCGAGATGTGTGAAATTCATATGTTCATGAGGCTGTGATACTTGTGACATCTGTGTGAAATAGGCCTGCTGAGATGTGTAAAATTCATACTTTCATGAGGCTGTGATATTTGTGATGTCTATCTGAAATAGAGCAGATTTTGGCAAAATAAAAGGAAAATATGTTTCACCAATTAAACAACGTTACAAGCATCTGGATCTCAAAATCCTATCAAGCAAATGTGAACATCAGGCTTGAGGTTCTTCCAAGGTTCTCCAGTCATCTCCAGATGAGATACCTAAGTGATGCTACATGTGTAGGCTCCTTCTGGTTTCAGTGGACAGTTTATTCTCCTTATTCTAAGTACAATTCAGCCTCCCTTTATAACGGGATAAGCTGCTCTTGTGAAGCGCCTGTCTTCAGGGGCTGATGGAGGAATGTAGGAAAGGAACTGCCTTGTAGATGACTACAGTTGAGTCTCATGTTTTCTGAGATGCTGAAGTGAGCAGGTTCCTGCCATCCATCGGGATGGTTGTGCGAGTGCCCCTCCACTTCCATCGCTATCACAACTCAGTGTCAGAAAATGAAATTTCAGAGGCATTTAAAAAAGCACAACCCTCTCGAGACCAAAGTAGGAAAACTCCTGATTCCCATTTTTCAGTATGATTTAAATGGAAGTGAACGTGCTGGCAAATGAGGGTGGATCAAATGTTTGTCAGGACTAGGTTCTCACTCTGCTGTAGAGCGTGGATGCTTAACCAGAGCACATAGTGCGTGTCCTCAGAGATGTGGTGATGGATGTGCTGGTAGAACCTATAAAATTAAAGGATCATCCATGAAGGGCTATTGACTTTCTTAGCAGGGACATCTTACTTCTCTCTTGTCTCTGAATAACAGTAAATTTTGTTACGAATCTGTCCCAGGTACCAAACCGGAGCCCAGAGGTTCCTCTCCTGGGTGCAGAGGTGTCCTTGATCCTGGTCCTCGTGGCTCACAGATTGAGCTGGTTTCCATGTGAGGCCACCATTTCCTGTGTCATGTTCAGAACCTCTGTCACCGTTCAGAGGTCTCCTTTTCCTCTTCATGCTTTTACTTCCTGAAGCTCTTTGTAACTCACCACTACACGAAAGATACCACCAGTCCCTGTCTCTTCTGATGCTTGTCCCTTGCACTGGAGAAGGGTGACGTTGAGTCACAGGAGACGGCTTCAGGGGGAGCATTTCCTTTCTGCTGCCTGCAATAAACTGCTAATAAATATATACTTTTAAGGGAAGACAAAAGCTTATTGTCAGTGGAGACATATAGCTGTAAGTGGATTGTCGTGCATCTCTTTTCAGCATGGGCACCCTTCGTTGGCCAGAGAGGGACCCAGGGAAGAGTAGCTCCAATGGAGGCATCTGTGTGTGATCAGATGAAACCACCCCTTTCCTGTGCCCCCATCTCATCTCTCCTAAATAATAAATTAGCTGGGACAGGGATCTTTTCTTTTCTGGCCTCTGTGTTTAGGTATCACTTAGCACAAAGCTGTTTCTATTTCGCATAGAGTGAAGAACAACTGGAAAAGTTGCAACGGCAATTATTTGATTACGAAAAGCTCCAGGCACAAGCAGGACCTCCAGGAAAAGCTCTAATTTAAAATCAATACTTCTATAAATAATTAAGATCAGTATATGTAAGTTTTTACACTGATGACCTACTCCAAAACTGGGAGGAGTAGATGGTTAACCAGATTAATTGAAGAATCTCTTTGACTTTAGCATGCTCTGGTTTGGCAGTTTGTCCTTTAGATGATATTTTGCAATAGACTTGTCATTGTTAGACTAAGGACATAAGTCAAATCAGTGAAACACTAGCATTAATAACGTTTCATTAGTAATTTCTGTTGGATTGCCACAGTTATGATATGACTAAGGAAGAAGAAAGCACTCAGACAACCAGTTACTTCTGCAGAGCATCATGTAAGAGATGTCAGGAGACCAAACAGGTTGGTTAGACAGTAAAAGGTAAATTCTTCTTTCTCCCAAACCTACCAACAAGTCTCATTTTACTCGTAGCTAAGGTTACAGGGCTCTGATTGCTGGTGAGCTCCAACCTAAGCTGCTTGTGACCAAGGTTTATCTTTATATACTAAGGCCAGCCTAGGTCTGTATTTAATTAATGTCAAACAACTAACAGAAGGAGACAGGAGCAAGGAGAGAAGAGACAAAATCACGCAGGGAAGAGACAGACTAACAAGGGTCCACCTTTTTGAATGGGGTTTGGCAGAAGGTGAGTTTAGGATTAATTTTCTCTGTGCTTGGTTACATCCATTTAACAGAGAAGACATGGGAAATGAGAGCGAGCTTGGGGCATCAGAGCTGGAGGAGGTGCTGGGTTTCAGATATGATTTCGTGGTCATTTTGTGGAAAGATCAGTGACTTTTGCACAGTGCTAAGAAACTTCAGCTTCATAGTATCAGTAATATCAGACATCGCATGGATGGCTCACAGTATTGTGTGACTGGCAGCAGGAGCTTATCTCAGGACATGGGAGTTATGCTGTGATGGTTGGTAGACACAAAAGTAGCATCAAAATGACCATGCTCTATCAGGTCCATTGTTTCTGTTGCCCATGGTGTCTCCTCGTAGTGCTTCAGAAGGACTTCCCATTGCTAAGCAATGATGCAACATTGCTGATGATGAGCAAGTGCTGCTTGATCCCTGCAACTGATCAGTGATGGTAACTCAGGGTGTGACAACAGATTGTGTTTGCTTCAGCATTGCCAGTTCTTCCTGTTGTTAATCTTTGAAGGATCCCTTTTGTAAGGAGGAATGGAAACTTAATGAAGATTTCAAAATTTAGTCTCAAATCACAAACCTGTTTCAAATGGGGAAAAAAAAAACCTGTTAAGGCTACAGCACACAACTTTTCCGGTGTGGAATGAAGCTGTGGTTTATGAGCAACTTGCTGCCCCCTCCTTTTCTTTGCAAAGCTGCATCATTGAAGGGGTTTGGAGAACGTAAAGTGCAACTGTCACACACCAGATACTCACACACTCTCTTTCCACTGTGGCTGCGTGTTTCCAGTTCAGTGGCCAATACTGCACCCTCTTCTGGGTACTCTCAGTGTAAACATCACATACCGTACAATACAGTATGCAAACCACAATCACTCCTGCGCTCTCATGCCTCCATGGTGTAGACCTTTAACTTGATCACTGGTGGTTGAAAATCTCCGTAATCTCCATGCGTGTTGGTACCTCAGCTGAGTTTGATACCAGAAGACCTGACTGCGTTAGGAGTTTCCCCTACACATGCTTCCCGCACCTTCTCTCTTGATGCTGCAGAGCTGGTTTGTGCAGACATTTGGTAAATCAGCAATCCGTGATGGCATCTTCTGGGGACTGGCGACAATTTACTCTGCCAGTGCCACAGACGGAGTTGGCAGTAGACAGGTTGGGATTTTTGCAGCTCCAATCTCCTAAATACCACAGAGACTCAATCCAGAACGGCAGAAAGACTTTGTATTTTCTAGGACTGAAGATGGGCTTTCATTAGGAAAAGGAAAATCATCTGTATAGCTCTAGTGTATAATTTTTTTTGTCTGAAGAGCAGTTCCAGTTGTCTTTAATTGGGCAGCTGGGCTCATTATCTCACTTCCAATTCCCACAATCAAATTTCTGTTGGGTTTGAGGCACTGTTTGGCAGTTGTCCTCCTAGTTCATCGCCCTTCCAGGGTCTCATACCCTGGGAGCTGACTTCTGTCTCCACCAGTCCAGAGTCTTGTCATGTCTGGTCTCCTTCCTTGCTGCACATTGACCTTCTACCCTGAAGACCTTGGGCAGAAAAACCTGGTGGAGATACCCCAGGGAGTTTCTGGGCCCATCTCTGGGGTGCAGGAGGACTTTCCCAGAGCAGGGTATTGCTGTGCATCTTTACTGTTAACGTCTTTGAGAGGGAGGGAACTTTAATTTCCATAGTTGGTTACAGCAAGTCAGATGGGAGTGTTCCCACTTCTGATTATCCACCCCTCCTGCTGACAGTGCTGGCTGTATGGAAACCCTTGCCTGAGATTACTTGCTTCATCTGTTTTGTGGTCCTGTTATTTGGCTGCCTTGTACAACTTGCTATTTCTTCCCAATTTTGCATTTTCTTGAAAAAAACCCAACCCTCGCTGTAGAATTAGACCTGTAAGACAAAGCCCTAAGCCAAGATATCTTTTTTGAAAGAGGCAGAGAGAAGGAGAGATGGCTGCATCGAAAAGCAGCTGCTGGTTTAATGCTTAACAAAACAAACTAAATTCGGTGCTAAGAGTTTCACTTTTAACAGCCTGACCCCCGCCCATTGCTCTGAAGCGTGTGATTGCTCTTTCCATACCTGGACTCCTAGAGGTACCACTCCCACCCTGTTTGTGAGTCTTGGACCCAGTAGCCATATAACAATTCATGTTTAAAACATATCCTGCAAACTTTATTTTTATGCACATTAATTTACTTGCATTTATGTATTGTAAATATAGAACTGCAGAAGGATCTTTCAGAGAGTGGGAAATACAGGGGCAGGTGAAATTTGGAGTAAGTAAATATGAACTGATGCATGCAAGGAAAACGAGTCCTGGCTTTGCTATACAATAAGGAGCCAAATATTGCCATTCAGGGGTGAAAATTTGGATTAAGACAGGTATTACCATGGAAACATCAATTCAGTGCCCAGCAGGAAAAGCAAATCAGATGTTAGCAGGTAGGAAAGAAATGGGCTATAAAACAGAGAACACAGCTGTGTCGTCATATGGTCCAATGGTCCAATCCATGGTCAATGCATGGTCCAATGCATTGTGTAAATCCTTGA
Source organism: Nyctibius grandis (assembly GCF_013368605.1). NCBI lineage: Eukaryota > Metazoa > Chordata > Aves > Nyctibiiformes > Nyctibiidae > Nyctibius > Nyctibius grandis. Next base: position 6,402,448 of record NC_090663.1, on the reverse strand, counting down.
ATGCTGTGTGTTGGTCTCACCCCCTCATCTCGAAGAGGGGACTCAAAAAAGGACTAGTAGGGCCAGAAAAGGTTCAGAGAAGGGCAAAATGGAGGATCAAAGGTCTGAGATTGGCTTTGTGTAGGCAGGCTAGGACTCTTTAGCCTGAAAGCATGATTTAAGTGGATATACACTAAAGGTCTCCAGAATCATGAGTGGCTGGGAGGGAGTGGAGAGGGATTGATTATTTGCTGCCTTTTCCAATACAGAAAGTAAGGCGCAGCAGATGAAGCTGATGTTGCTGAGGCTGAAAGCAAATGAAGTCGTCCTTCACCCATGGATGTCCCTGCCAAAGGACACAGAGGATGAAGAGCCTGGAGAGGTGCTTGGAAGAGAGGTCCTTTGTGGGTTACTCAATAGATAGCAACAGGCTCAGGAAACCTTTTTAGTTAAAAATAGTCTGAATATTAAAGGAGAGTGTCATATATGATTGTCTTGTCCTTATTATTCCTCAGCCGTCTGCTCGTAGCTAGTGTTGGAGACAGAATAGTTGTCTGGAAGGACCTTAGCTCTGAACCAAACCAGTCATGTTAATATTCTTAACTATGAGATCTCATTACCATGTGTCATTTTAAGGAAGCCATTTGCTACAAAACCCCACATCCATTTCCTCTGAAACACTATTAATTTTCCAATTATCTCATTCTTTCATGCAGAACACTTAAATCTTCCTTAGCTGTTGGCCCTGCACAAGGACGTTTATCCCACAAACAGATCCTGCAGTTCTCCACAGCTCTCCCAACATCTCTGTCCTCTGCACCGCAGAGAGCAAAAGGGCAGGGTCCAACTCTTTCTTGTGGTTACCATTGCATAGAGAAAGAAACTGTTTTCTGGGTGTGTACACATTCAGGATATAGGAGATACATACACACGAACTACCTATGGCTTTCCAACCTGTATCTCCAGTTGTGTGAGCTGGAAGATGATGGGTTGGAGATGGTTTGAGCTTCATGTGGCTCCAGCCATTCAGGGCAGCAGCATCCAGCCCTGCAGGCCCTGTGTCCACATCCCTGCCTGCTCGTGGTGCGACAGGACTCTTTCCTCAGCCCTTTAAGACTCTCCCTTGCTCACTTCACAGCCAGGAGCAGCCCAGGGAGAAGAGGCTATATCACCAGCTCCTCCATGGCCTGCCCACCCGTAAATGACATCACTGAGGATGCTGTGGCCATCTTTGGTGCATCACATCCCTTCATCCCTCCAGCAAGGAGCATTGGAGCAATTCTGAGGTTACCTGGGATCTCGAGCAAGACACCTTTGGTGCTTTTAGAGAAGGCAGGTGAGTTTTTCCTTTCTCTAGTCCACAGTCCAGGGCACCCTGGAAGCCTCTTGGAAGAGGGATAAAGGCCAGGAAAGATGTTTGACACTGGCCAGCTAGCTCGGTTTGTGTCCCAGCTTTGGGGAGGCGAGGAGGGACCTGGGTTTGGGGACCAGGGGAATTTGCATAGTGGCAGCTGCCTTCCCCTGGCATCTCCTTGGGGATGGCAGCTTGGGCTCTGCGCAGTGGGATGTGACCCACGTTTCTAAATTATAGCAAGATTCTGGACATGGTAGCAGTGGGTGTGTCAGGTTAAAACAAAATTACTTCAGGAAAGGCATTTATTTTAGTAATGGCTGTTCCCTTGCTGCTCAGACTTGTTTCCTCTTGCACAGAAATGACTGAGGACATATATTTAAATACCAGCACTGTCATTTGCAGCTTGTTGCTCAGGGCAGGAATATACAATCCCAGCCCCTGGGAATATTTTATTACAATTTTTTTGAAGAGCCTGATAGGAAATATCCCAACTTTAGTTTTGCATTCGGTGCTGATGTTAAGGCCTAATGTTTTGAAGCCCTGTAGCTGGGTGTCAGCACAGCCCAGCACCTCTCCCTGAGACATCAGACAGCGAGTTTACCTCATGCTTCTGCCAGACAACGATTGCACCTCGAGCTTTGCTGAGGAACAGCAGCGGTTCTGCCTGTGACCCTGCCTGCGATCCGGCTGCAGGAGCCCCAGCAGCCCAGCATCGCCTCCCGCAGTGGCACCTGAAGAGACGTCAGATGTGGTGGGACTCAGCTGTGATTTCTGCCGTGGGCCATGTTGGAACACAGAAGGGCAATGCTCAGCCAGCTCCTCCGAGGATGCCCTGCCTGTCTGCGGAGGCAGCCACCCAACACCTAGGTTCTGTGCTGCATTTCACGCTGCCTGCATGGCCTGCAGCTGGGAGGGAGCAACAGGAAATGTGGTGGGTGAGATCACACGCGTAGCTCTGGGGACAGAGATGTCTCCTAAGCCACAGCCCTCATGGTGGGTGGAGGTTGGTTGCACCCCATATTTTGGTGCCCAGCCTTCTGGATGAATGTTTTAACCATGAGAAGAAAAGAGCAGAAAAAACAACGTGGCTGGTACCTTGGGCTGGGAAAGGCTTGCTCCATCGCGCTCGCAGGGTGGAGGGAGGGGTGGGGTGGGACATGGGGCTGACCACAGCAGACAGGGTGCTGGTGGCTGGCACTGGCTTGTGGGCTCATCGCTTTGCTTTGGAGGCATCCGTTGCTTCCTGTGCTCTGCACGGGGACATCAGGCGTTTTTTGGTGTTCTTCAGCAGAGCTCAGGCCCTTGAAAAACTCAACGTTGCAAGAATTCACCTGCAGATGCCCATGATTTCTGCAGAGTTGGGTTTTCTGCTACGTGATGCAGAGGCTCAGTCCGGTTTGGGCAAGACAAAAATGTAGCCCTTACTCATTGCCCGACCCAAAACCAGCCGAGGAGACCAGCTCACGGGTGCCTGCACCAGCCTGGCTGTGTCAGGGCTCCCGACCCCTCCAAGAAGCTTTTCGGAGCAGGCTTTGCCATTTGAGGAAGTTTCCTTTTCATGCCAACTGCCAGCTGCTTTCTGTGAGTGACTCGTCTCAGGTTTTTGTGTTTTTCTGTGAAATGAGCTAAAGAAATTGGTTGTGGGAGATCCCCATTGCAACAGGACATAGACATGTTGTACCTGGCATGGAAAAAATGCTGCACTGATGCCATTGTTGCGATTTTTCAGAGTGTTTCACATGTGGTTTTGATTTATTAACTAGATCAGAAAGTGCAAATAGCGATAATGATATTCCCCTAATTAAAAGTGCGATGCAGCCCCCCTTCATACACCTGGATACCTCAAAGGCTAAACGAGAAATCTAACTTTAGCAGATAAAACAAATGGCTATGGGGGAATATTAAACCTCCTGCCCTGTTGTAAATACATAAAGCACAGGGAGAGTTTTCTTTCATATGAAAGAATCACCGATGTAGTAGCTCAGAGTAACCTTTCCCATAGCAAGGGGGTAGAGAAGCAAAATACATACCTTATACAGATTGATTTTTAACTTGGTCTGATATGTGTTCCAGTTAACTGAATGTTGAAATAACAAATACTTGTATACAACTCCACAGAAGACCCAGATCCCACCCCGAGTGCACACAATATATTGATATACACAAATATTTGTTATTTCAGCAAATAATATTTAATTTAATAACCAGAAATAATATTAAATAAAAATATAACCATATTAAAGAAACCATTTCTGGTTTATGTAAACCAGAAATTTAATATGTTACTATTTCTGGTTTATTGAATGAAATGCAGTGAAGTCCAGGGAAATATAAGCAAGAAGTACTTATGCTGCCTGAAGGTAGTTTTGTGTTCCCCAGTGGTTTTTTTTCTATAAGTATCTGTCAATTTATATAACTGTCAATATATATAATAACACATATATAGCTATATATGTATTATACATACTATATAACACATAATATATAAAATAATGTCTATAATATGGTTATATATAACATATTTAAATGTAATATATATGTTACAACTATATTGATTATATATAATATATTTAAGTGTAATATATGATTTATAAGTTATAACTATATATGGCAATATATAGTTATAAAATTGTCAGTATAACTGTTGATATATATGATACAATATTTCTATATTTAAGGTTCCTGTAAATTGTTTGATACATGAAATAGCGGAGTAGCCAGGTGGGGTGGTGTGCCCTGAGGGTGGAGGAGGGCTTTTGTGCATTGGATGCTTCTTAAAGGCAGGGAAGAGACTTGCCCATGCCCCTGCACGGGCTGTCTCCGTGCACTAACAGAATTCAATAGCAGCAACTAAAAGTCAGGATTTTTTTTGCAGCTTCTGGGACTTTTCTGGTTTTATACGACGGCAGAAAAAGACATTTAAAAGTTCCCATTGAACAGGTCTGATCTAGATGCTTAGAAGTCCTGCTGTGAGCCCATTTTTCCTGCGAGGAGGATATATTTAATAAGCAGCTACCGTGCGTGGAGCCGTTCCGGCCAAGGATAAATGGGAAGGAATTTAAACAGCACCCATGGATCTGTGTACCTCCTTTCCTTTGGCACGGATGTCAAGCTTAATCATTTAATAGAGATGTTACTCATCCTTTCTCCATCAGCGTGCCCAACTCAGCTGTGCTTATGACTGCAAAATTATTTTTTTTTTATATTTAGGAGCTTTAAAATCAGATACAACTTCTGCTCTCGTGTCACTAACATTATTAATTGACTGTTTTCAACTGCACCTGATTTGATATACTTGTTTGTATTACTAAAACACAGACCATCCACATAAAAATGACTGGGCAGCCTGAAAGAATAAAGAAAAATTGAGCACTGCCAACATTAGATCTGCAGCTGAGATATTCTGGCGAGACTGACAATTTTCTTTTAAGTCATTTACAGAAAACAAAAACATGAAGACTATTTACTGCAATGCCTGAAATACCTGTATTTCTGCCCTGCTCTCTGTCCTTTGAATATTTTAATGCTTTCAAGATATGCACGTACTGTTTATTGAAAGAATAACTGTAGTATTTTTTATAATATAGATTATATGTTCTATATTCTATCTTCTATATAGAACATACACAGAATATGTTCTACATAGATATGTTCTATATTCTATCTTCTATATAGAACATACACAGAATATGTTCTACATAGAATCTAGAATATATGTGAATAGAAATATAGGCTATAAAATAATAATAATAATAACGGATTATTGCAACATCTAATTTTTGACCTCTTTTACAGTTCCTTGCCCGATGATTCACGGGGGTGGGCACAACACAGGTAATGCTTTGTCCTTAATCCCCTAGCTCTGTAAAAACCTCCTTGTCTTATTCAAAAGCCTTTTGTCTTTGTCCAATTCTTTGCAGCGTCTCCTTTTCTCATTTAAGATGACATTATTTACTGGTGACGTGAGGGTTTGGGGTTATATATAAAATCCCATTATTTTCCCTTCTAGGTGTGGATGTTCCTTGCTGCGGAGAGGAGGGTGATAGCGGGAGATGGGAGAAGGCTGGTCCATCCTCGGGAAGAAACAAGGAATAAATTAGGGACTCATTTGCCAGGACATCACAGCTGCGGTGACATTGTGACAGGTGATGCTGTTACCCGTATCTCTGCCTCCATGCATCCGGGCACCGTGTCATTAGCAGAGATGCACAGAAATAGTTTCCCATTAGTTTTCACGATGGAAGCGTCCCTTTTCCTCCACGTGCCGTAACATGGCGTCCCTGACCCTTGGCTGGTATCGTCATCGTGCTCTCAGCACAGTGACGAGGTAGGAAAGAAAACCAAAGCAGTTGCAGATATCAGGACGCCTAGTTAATTTTCTCAGACATAAAATCATCTTTTTATTAGTGTTTCTGTTTCTTTCTTATATATGCTCTGGGGTAAAAAAAAGTCTGTGAAATGGGAGGTGATTTTTTTCCACTGGCTCCTGCAGTTGTGAAACCTGCTGCTAAAATCTCTCTGAGGTTTACTGTCTTAAAACACCCTATTGATGATTATAGGAATTACCAGAATTTTGACATCATTGCCATTGGTAAACTGCCCAAACACATGTTTCAACAGGACAAGTAGCATCCTTGACTGTTGCTGTCCTCTCCTGTTTTCACTGCACACAGATGATGTAGAATTTGTTGGGGTTTTTTTAAATTTTTTTTTTCAGATTACAAAGGAACAACGAAGCCAAATAGAGGAATTTAGACATTGAGCAAATTCTTTGCTGCCTGTTACAGTTATTCACTGAGGGGTAAATCACCATCCTTTGAACGGGTGTTATTAGAGTTGGGATAATTCGGTGGCTGAAGTCTATCAAGGCAAGACGGCGCCGTCCCGGAGGGTTTCAGTGAGGGTCAGACACCGTGGGGATGGTGTGAGTGTGGGATGGAGGAAGGAGGAGCAGACCAGGCAGGGTTATCCCTGAGGCTGCTCACCTTCCCATGGGAGAAGAGGATTGGGCTATCACAGCCAGCCTTTCGCTGCCCAGACCTGGCGCCAGCTGCTTGGCCATGGGAGGCCATCTCCTGTGCTGGGCGAGAGGAGGGGGAGGTGAAGCGGGGATGGACATTAAGGTCAGGATGACTCAAGTGTGGGAAATGGAGCTGGGATTTCAAAAGCAGTTGCAGGCAGAGGGAAAAACCCTGTTTTTGAAAGAATAAACCTTTGGCCATGGGAAGTTTCAGAGGGGTTTCCTTATAGCTGTCCTGTGAAAGATAAGTATCATAAAAATCATCTGCTCCTGGGGCGAAGATCTGCACACCAAGTCATTGCGGGGTAGAAAAATGGTGGATTTAGTTCATTTGAGGTTTCACAGAGGCTAAAGAATGCTGCTGGTATGATGTGTCAGAGACAGAGATGCTCGGGGACCCCTTCCTGCAGCATCCCTGGTGGGACAGAGTTTGGGGTCACCTGAGTGTCTGGATAAGTATCACAGCCCAGGAAGGCCGGCCTGGTGTGCACCACTGCTGGCTCTATTCCTGCATCATTGAGGGGAAACATCCATCTCTAGGGACATCCGTGGCTGGGTTTGAGACTCAGCCCTCTGAAAAAGTTTGTATTAAAGTGGAGAGCGGCAGCTCCCTGAAGCTGGGAGGGGAGGGAGAATAAAGCCAGAGGGATGCTGCTGTGGAACTGTGATGCTTTACACCTGCACAAGCTCTTCCCACGCCTGCCCTGGGGATTCTGGAGCCACGAGTCCTTGGCTTGTGGGCAGCTGTAAGGACACACACAATGTGGAGGACAGGAGATCCCTGCTACTTCCCCGGCAGTAAAAATAGCTGCTGGCCTTCCCACCCATGCTGGGGACAGGAGGTGTCTGGACCACCTTCCCTGTGCACTCACTGCAGGTGATACAGCCTTGCGCTGGTGCCTGGGTTTCAGCAGGGATACGGGGCTGGGGATGTGCCTGGGAGCGAGCACCCACTGCCTGCGCTCAGCAAGGTGCCGAATTTCCAGCCCCACGTCAGCCTTGCAGCTCTGGGCAGCGGCTGAGCTGTGTTAACAGCCCTGGGGAGACCCACCCTGCTTCCGCCATCGCTCGGGGCTCAGCGCCCATGGGCATCGCTTGGGCCTGAGCACATGCAGGGATCACTCGGGGCTCAGCACATGCAGGTATTGCTCGGGGCTCAGCACACACGGGCATCGCTCAGGGCTCAGCACACAGAGCATCGCTCAGGGCTCAGCACATGCAGGTATCACTCAGGGCTCAGCACACACAGCATCGCTCAGGGCTCAGCACACACGGGCATCACTCAGGGCTCAGCACATGCAGGTATCACTCAGGGCTCAGCACACACGGGCATCGCTCGGGGCTCAGCACATGCAGGTATCACTCAGGGCTCAGCACATACAGGCATCACTCAGGGCTCAGCACCATGGGCATTTCTCAGGGCTCAGCATACTCAGGGCTCAGCATGGTCAGGGCTCAGCATGCTCTGGTCTCAGCACATATGGGCATTGCTGTGGTCTCAGCACACACGAGCATCACTCAGGGCAGTTCTCGCCGGCCATGCTGTGCTGCCGGGCTCGGGGCCAGCCCCCGGCTGCCTCTGTTTTCTCTCCGAGGTGGTGTTGGCCTTCGGGCTGCACCAGGTGTTTGGCCTTGGGTACACGGCTTTGTCTGGCTTTCCTCTCCCACTCCTGGCGGTTTGCAGCCTCCCATGGGAGAAGATCCTCTCCCAGACCTGCTCCCCACGGAGCTGTTCTGCTTTAGCTCTTGCTCGGGCAGAGGCCGTGGCCCCTTGCTCGCCACACAGCCATGTCCCGCACTGAGTGCAGCAACAAGACACCAGCCTGCAGAGCAAAACGGCTGAGCAATATATTCACTATTTCTAACAAACATGCCTGTAGAGGGCCTTTACAAGCTGCGTGGTGACCTGCCCCTGCTGTCTGCTGGTTGATCTCAAAGTGTTCGTTAGCAAAGTCCTATCAACCAGCATGAGCAGGAGCAAACCCAAAGCACCCATGTGCTGTCCCATGGGTGAACGGAGAGGAGAGACAAGAAGCTCTCAGAGCATCTGTCCAGCCCATCTGAATCCCTTTGGTACACCAGCCCCAGTGCCCCTGGTGCAGAGCCAGCCGCAGTGTTTGCCCTGCTCAGTGCCCTTCGAGAAGTGCTCAGCACACCACAGGATCCAGCCCCGTCCTTTTTTGTATCAAGGAAAAATATTAAAGTCGTGGTCCGTTGCAGGAAAGAAGTGTCTGTCTTGCAGTGCAAGCCCACCTCTGTCCCCTGTCCTTCCCAGGTCCTTCCAGGCAGGGCTCAGCACTGTGCAGGGGAGGGTCCGTAGCTTCTCTCTGTGTGTTGGAGGTGGAGGGAGCTGGTAGGATTTACTGCCTGTGTGCACGAAGCCACAGCCTCCGCCGCAGACCTGGGGAGAGATGGTGTCCGTCAGCCCCAGGACCTCCTCCCAGCTCCCCATCCCGCTCCCAGGCTGTCCCGGGGCCTGACACCCCTCATCGTCCCCCAGGGCTGGCAGGATGCTTACGGTGGAGGCGATGGGCGGTGGGGACCAGGCTCAGCAGGAGGACCAGGATGACAGCGGCCAGTGGGACCCAGACCAGGGGGCTGCAGGCACCTGGAGAGCAGGAGGGGACATGGTGTGGAGTTGCCCCCCCAGCTCAGCACCCGGCATCATCCTGCCCTGGCAGCTTTGGGGGATGAAGGGTGGGGTCAGGAAGAGAGTAAAGCAAGGCAGGTCCTCAGGAGGGGTGGAGGACATGACCATCACCCTGGGGTATCCCTTGGGGGATGCATTACATCCAAAGGCATTGCAGGGAACTTAGCCATGAGCCACAAGACGTTTTTCATGGTGTCCTCTATGGCACAGGAATTCACCATGCCTGTAGCACTGACGCTGCACCCACAGGGGCTGCACACCCAAGGGACACCAGAGCTTAAGCAGAGCTAAATGGAAGTCCATTCTGGCCCCTGAACCCTGGTATATCCCAGGGAACTTCTCCTGAAGGCAGAGGTCAGCTCCATCCAGAGCGGTGGGTCTAGGTAGACCTGGATGCCCACCCCTGCAGAGTCACGTGATTGCCCCCACCCCAGGACAAACTCCAGCTGAACCCCAGGGACCCCCAGGAGCTCAGCAAATCCCTTTGGCAAAGCAGCCTGAACCAACCTGGTGCTGTACCTTTCTTGCCAGCAGCTTTGCTTTTCGTTATGCACAGCACAGGTTTTTTGGAGAGCGGTGCCCGAGTGGTCTTCAGAGGCAAAGCATCAACTGGTGGATAAGGAGAAGAGGATGGTCAATACGGCACTGAGTGCAGCAAAGGAAGGGCTTCCTTCAGGCAGGAAGGGCTGGAATTTTGGCTTTTAAAACTAGCCCCATCCGGGGACCCCCACAAAGCACTGGGTCATCTGGAGGGACTGGGAGCTTGACCTGAACCTCTTGGTGGCCACAGAAGTTGCCAAGAGCTTGTAAAAGTGTTAATAAAACAACATACCAGGCAAACAGGGGTAGAAGGTTAAGGAAGGGGAAAAGGAAACTTCCTCAAGCTCCGTTTACTGCCAGGCACCATCAGCATTGCATGCAATCACGGGTGGCAGGAGATTTCAGTAGCACTGGAAGGTTTTAAGGGATCCCTGAATCTTTTCTGTATTCAGGTTGCTCCAGTCTTTGCTCAAAATTAGATTTTTTTTTTCTCTGATAAAATGAGGGCAGGATTTCTTATGGTGTATTGGAATTATAATGGAGCACATTCATCTCTGTAAAACTGGTCAGGAAAATATCCCAGTAATGTCATTAAATAGCTGTACATCCGACTGCACAAACTCCACTTATTCAAAATTTTGTGTGATTCAAAACTATTTTTTTTTTTGCTTCTATCAAAAGAAGATTTCAGGATTGAAATTCCTATGGAAACCACCGTTCTTTTACATGGAAAGGTGAGACAACAGGTGCCTGGGATTTATCTGGACAACTTTTCCCTTACATTATAACAGACTTAAAGAAAAGGAACTTCAAGACAATTTGTTTTATCAAGAGTACTAAAAGGAAAAAAAGAAAACATCCAGCAAAGCCTGCGTCCTCCCAGAGCACCTGCTGATGTTTAGTTTTAAATTGGAGTGTCCTTGATCATGCTGAATTTCAGCTCTGTTTTTCATGCTTTGCTTTGCACATAGATATGTGCCCAGCTGATAAAAACCAGTTCTCCTTTATCTTAAACCAGCTTTTCTTTGAGCCAGAAAGAATCCAAAAGAGATTTATCAGCCAGCTCAAGGTGCAGGGCATATTTGTAAAAAAACCCAGAAAGGCTGGGACATTGGGGCTGCTTTAGAGCCAGCAGCCATAGCTGCATCTTTGTTAAATAAGTAAGTTATTTGTTTCCCTAAAAGCCTGCAAAGAAAGGACTGAATCCTACTTCAAACACATTCATTTTTCTACATCACCTTCTGCTCTGTGATCAAGGGGAAAATGGGCTGAAAAGAGCTGCTGTGTGACCCAGGGTCCGTAAAGCATCACTCCCCCAATGCCACCTCAGACAGCTCTGATTTTCGGTTGGAACTCCCCAGTGATGGTGGGTTGTGAGCTTTGAGGAATAAATCCCATTTCAATCCTTTATGTGAAGGACCAGCTTGAAACCTGCAGTCTGACCCACCCCAGAGGTGCGAGGGGTGATGTCCTCTGGCCTTGATGCTGCTCCTGTCATTTGGAGGAAGGGTAAGGAAGAATCAGGGCACAGAAGGACCCAGGAGCTGAGCAGGGCACACATCCAGCCTCTCATCTGAAGTACCACAGGGGATGAGAAGAGCACAGGCCATGAGGATATCAGGGGCTGAGGGTCTTCCCCTGGAAATCTTAAAACACTAGCACCAATGCAGCACTCAAGGCACGTCCACAGCAGAGCAACTGCTGGTGTCAGAAGGACTATCACATGCAGCAGACCTAAAATTTATCTATTTTCTGTATTTTCTGCCTTATCCGGTCTCACAGATCTCTTCAGAAAAACCCGAGGCCAACCTTGCATCTCAAAATTGGGAAGGGTCTACCAACACACGTCACCCCTTACCCAGGGGACCTCATCACAGCCTGCCGGTGGCACATTTTGGAGCCCCATGGGTGATGCTTACCCACACCGAGCCATGTCCCGCTGCCCAGGAAGAGCTGGGAGGACTGGGAGACGGAGCAGTAATAGAAGCCGTTGTCCGAGGCGTGGAGGTCGCTGATGTGCAGGATGTAGGAGGTGCGGGAACTTGTCCCATGGACACTAAATTTGTCCTGGTTGATGTTTGCACCATATGTTGCTTTACCCAATGTGCTGGAAAATACCAAGAACTCAAAAATTTGCTTCTCCTGGCTCCAGCGGTGCCAGTACACCCCGGCATGCTCCATCTTCACATCACAAAGGATTTCTGTTTTATTGTTAGTTTGGGCTAAAATATGCTTTGGAGTCTGGGATAAAAGTAGATTCATACAGAAACCTAAGAAAAAAAAAGACAGGAATACATAGTTATTATTTTCTTTTCATTATTTTTCTTCCATGCTAAGTACTGAGTTTCTTTGTGGGCTTAATAAGGAGTAGTCACAGACCAGGGGATCACACAAGTGAGAAACAGGAGCGTCTTTATCATGATACTCCCACCCTCCCCCAGAGGCCTTTTTGGGCTCCCCAGCTACTTTTTGGTCAAGCCCAGTTATACAGGTAGAGTTTGCCCTGTAAGCACTCATCTAGGGAGGAGGCTCAGTGTCAGGGAGAGGGATGGAGGGATGATTTTGCGGGTGTCCTCGGGGTTGTATGTGCAGGGAAAGGCATTCCCACCTGCTCCTGCGGATGCCCCTCTCCTACCTTCCTTTTTTCTCTCATTTTTTGGAGAGGCTTCACCTCTTTGAACAGATTTTTTTTGAGCTTTTAAACTTATTTGCCAGATTCTTGTTCTAAGAGATGCAACACCAAAAAACTTCATCTCAAGTGCAGAAAAAGACCAAAAAACTGTGCAAAACATCTCAAAATGAGCCAATTTGATATTAGTTTTCAGACGACATTATTTTTGTATGAATTTTGAGACCTGGGAAAGAAGAGGGAGTGAGGGATAGTGGTGGGGTTGAAAGCTTTGGTTTGCCATCGCATCGCCGTGTTTGGGCTTTGCAGCTTTTGTGGAAATTATCTGATATATGTTTGGACCAGGCAGATGTGAATGGTGTCTGTGTGCGAGCGAGGATGTGTCCTTGTGGAAAGGAAAACAGGTGACTTGTGAGCCTTTCTGTTCAGCAAACAGTCCTACAAAGCTGCAGATACTCTGAGGCCGAGGGAAAAACAGCCCTCTGAAGATAAGGATTCTCTTGCTACCCCCATCTGTTTCCCAGGCGTGTTTTAAAGCTGTGCAAACAGCTCAACAAAACATGCTTTTTGGCTTTTTTTACCTTAAAATGTCCCTATTCCTTCAAAATCCCAAAGTTGCTTACAGTAGTCATTGCAAACAGCCTCGTGCAGCCCTGCAAAGCCAGCAGTGTGGGAATGGGTTTGTATGACCACAAGAACACCTGAAGCCATCCCCATGGCCCTGATGTCCCCCATGTCCCTGATGGGGACAGGCAGAGGAGAGGGTTCTGGCTGCTGACAAAGGTCCAGAGTCTCCCTCTGTCCCTGCACCGACGACGCCATCGCTGGCAGCACGCTGTAGAGACGAGCAGGCTTCAGCCCTAATAGGGCAATGCCAAAATTCAGGCGTTGCACAGCAGCCACAGCATTCCACCACATCCTCTGGTGCTGTGACAATATAAATGTCCCCTTATTGTTAAAATACGTAATTTTCAGGTTTTGGAGTGCAATACTCCCAAACTTTACTCTGGCAAACACCTGTGTTTCTTTTTAGGGGATGAAATGTGTGTGGCCATGGGGCATGGTGGCTTCAGGGTCCCCTAGGTCTGACTCTGCTGGCCATGGGAGATGTAAGTCCCCATGGAAACCTTTTCCTTGAGCTGTTGGAGAGATATTAGATGAATCAGAAGGGATCTTAGAAAACGCTCAGCTCAGCTCTGAGCTAGTGGTCAAGCTCCAGAGGGGTGAGCTGGGATGGAGCCAGAGAAGAAAAGCTCATTTTCTGTGACACCTTCATCCCCCAAAACCTCCCTCTTCCCTTTGCTGGTGTATATTCCTGTAGGCGACTGTGGGGAATCAGGGTGGGATGGGTTTGTTTCCACATGCTTGGCCAGACCAGCCTGCAGAAGCTCGAAAACGGTTCCTCTTCCCTTTGCATGTGCAGAGAAAACCCTAATTTATTGTGGTTTTCTCAGGAGGGACCCCACCGTATAGATCTATAGGATATTATGACCTGTATACAGGAGTCAATAAAGTGCCTTGGGCTGTCTGCTGCCAGATCTGCCATGTTATGCCACAGCTGGATCACCATCACACGCCATGAACAAAACACCTTGCAGTCTTGAAAGCCTCTAGTGAGGATGCTGGGCACATGGACCCAAGGGGTCAACTTGAGCTGCCACCCTAGTATATACATTTAATAGGTGTTTCAAGCTCTTAACAATTTCCACCTAAGAACTGATGTCACGATTTGTCCTGTAAAGCATAGTTCTACCACTTTGCCGCAATGTCGACTCTACATTTTAGGTCCAGACCTCTGCAACCTGTCTGCAATAAGCAGAAGGCAGAATGGTTTTGTAAGACACCGATATCTCCTATGGCCCTTGGGAAACATTCAGTCCTTGGATAGATTTAGGAGAAAATTCGATGTGATCTTTATCGCCTTCGCGTTACACAGGCAGCGGAGATAGGTGCTACTTCAACTTCTCCATCAGCATCTTCCCACCGTCTGTCTGCACTAAGAGGGTACGGTAAAAACAAACTCTGCAGTGTCTATACCATTATATATTGCACTATAAATAGAATAGGATAGGATAGACTAGACTAGACTAGACTATTTCAGTTGGAAGGGACCTACAATGATCATCTAGTCCAACTGTCTGACCAACTCGGGGCTGACCAAAAGCTAAAGCACGTTATTAATGGCATTGTCCAAAATCATGTGGTGATAAGTAATAATATCCTGTAGATCTATACTATGCGTGTATATTTAAAATTCCATCATCCAGATGCTGTGCAACGCATCCCACGTGCTGGAGCAGAGTGGAGGAGAGGCTCCAGCATGATTTTAGGTGCCCTCAACCCTTAAGAGACGTGTCCCTCTTACCTGGGATCTGGAGGCAGATGAAGAGATGGAGCCATGGCTGGGCCATGGTGGTGAAGTCAATGACGGAGGGGATTTGTGCCAGTTCCCCCTTTCCATGCACAGTCACCTCTTGATGGTAGGGCTGGCTTCACCCCCGGAGGTTCTTCCCCATCTCGGTGCAGATGTCTCGCTGACAGCTGCCAAAGAGCATCTGCCACGGCAGCGCCCGGAGCCTCAGCCTGGCGGCTTCTTCTGCGCCAAGCCCCAAATTCAGGTGTGTATCAGGGCAGCAGCCCCTTGCGCTTCTCCAGCACTGCACAGGATCCCTCGAAATCCCCTTTAGGAAGAAAAAAAAAGAAAACTCATTGATTTTTAATGATGATTTCTTCATATTTCATCACCTAGCTTTTCCTCCTTCTTTTAATCTAGATCCATGCAATTAAAAATGACAAATGTAGGAGCTTGGCATTAAAAATAAAAGCAGGAAAGGATTACTTTTGTCTAGTTTCTCCTCTGGTGAAATCAAAAATCATTCAAAATAAGGAAAAGATGAAATTTGAGTTGTGGGGTTGTTTTCTTCAGCAGAATCTTTAGCGGGAGGTGTTTTTCTCTGGGCCTGGAAAATGCTGAACGCCAAACTAGCTCACCACAAAGCAGAGGCACGAGGCATCACAGAAAACTTTGAAGCCAAGAGTAAGAAACCTCAAACAAATCTAGTGGCTGAAAAACCGCAAAAATAAGGAAATTCTGCTGGGGCTCCCCACCTCAGAGCAGGAGCTGCTTTGGTAGCTGTGACAGTATGCGGCTCATATGCAGAAATATTTAAATGACAGACAAAATATCAGAGTGGCTTTGAAATGTCTCTGGGAGGGAGAGGGTTGAAGCACTTGGGGTTTAACATTTGAAGAGTGAAATGTGTGATGTGAAATTACAAGAGTTGAACTGGTGTCAGCAGCCTTCAATATTTCCATGTTTTGGGAAAAAATATAAATTATTTATTATTTTTATTTATTCATTCTCCCCTTGGCTGCCAAGCAGGGTTCAGTTTTCTTTTATGCCCTCCTAGCGCAGATACTCGTGGTCCTTACAAAGCCTCAGCATCTCCCCTGGGCTGGCTCCCCAGCGAGGGGGGATTTCCTGGGGGATCTCATGTGGGGGCACAGAGAAACCTCCCCCAGGGTTTGAGCTGGCAGATGAATAAGAAAAACGATACTGCACCTTGTACAGTGTAATTTTTTGGTCCGTTTTGTACCAAATTTTTCCATGCTGCTCTGACACATCACCTCCGCGTTTCTGTTTAAAATAATTTCCTGCTTGAAGCGAGTTGCTAACCTCAAAAAGCCTCGCCACGAAGGGCTCAGCTGCTAAAATTTAGGGTCTGTTTTATCGGTCCTTAACTCTTTCCTGGCAGGAGAAAATAATTGTAGTGTTTTCAACACATTTCAGTGCTTTTAAGCTGTTGTTTTCAGAGCTGAGCCCTCGGCATGGGGTGCAGTACCCCTCCTTACCTCCTGCTCACCTTTCCCCTTTTGTTTCACATCACTCCCAAATCTAGAGCTCCCCAGGATGGGGTGTAGGCACCTCTTTTGTTTTTGTGAGGGTGCTTAATATGAGAAATGCCACTGCAAGTGAATTTTCCCTTTATCCCCATGGTGAAGTCAGTGAGCTGAGCCTGACGTCCCTGGCTGCTGCAATAGCTGCATTCCCCTTTTCTCACTGCTGCTGTCACCTGGAGCATCTTCTGGCCTCCTGGCCAGGACCAAAGTGCTCCCAGAGGTGGCTTTTGTCACCGTTACAACCTTGGACATGGGGCATATTACACTGGGCACCAAATTCTGCTGCAAGGCTGGTGACACCAGGTTGTCTAAGCAGCTATATTGGGTCGTCTAAGCAGATATTTTGGCTTGGGAGGATTCCCTAGCACATTATAGCAGCTTTAGGGATGTTTCCCTGCAGTGCTTTTACCTATAGGATGTCTCCTATGGAAAGAAAAAGGAATATTTGCAATGTAAAAGCATAGTGTGTGTGCTGGAACAGGGATTAATTTTTAATTTTGTTTTGAAGCTGCTGTTTACACGCAGTTGAGCTATTTACCAGCAGCCAAGCTGTTCTCAGGAATGGATGGTGCTCCTACGAGAAAACATTTTGGATGTGGGATGCCTTTGGCAGCCCATCGCCAACAAAGATAAAAGCACTGTGGGAACGTGCAGGCGAGCAGCTGCTGTTTATAACATCCCCACATTGTTTGGGCCTGCTGTCCTGGGAAGAAAATAGGGGAGGACAAAAGGGTGTAAGTTGAACTGATCTGTTAACACATGCAAGATCTGTTGATGACCTTGCCGGTGTACAGCGGCTCCTCATCACAAGTGTTTGGCTCACGGCCAGGGCAAGGTGGGGGAGATCACTGAATTTTAGTGCATTAGTGTTATTTGGCTGTACAATTCCTAGGGGGAATTTATTCTTTTTCTGAAATGAAAGACAACCATCCAGGTCCCCAGCCCAGCTACCTCCCTGCCCCACCCATCTCTGTGCTCTCCCTGTGGGTCTCCTCCTTGCCCATCCCAGGGGGAAACATCCCATCTTCTTTTTCTTGCCCCACATCCCGTGTACCTCACCATGCTGACACTAATTCCCCGCGCTTTCACCAGCTTTGTTACATTTTCAACTTTTTATTTTCTCCCTATGATGGGCTTCTTACAGCAAAGTGTTTGCTCTTGGGGGGCTGGAGCAAAGCATCGGGGTAGAAGGGGTCTACAAACAAGAAGTAGAACCTGTCTGGGGTTTCATCTCTGCTAAACTCTCCTGTTGCAGCAGAAGTAATTGCAGCTGGACTGTAAATGCCAGGCTGGAGGAACAGTTGCCATAAAAACAAGGAAAAATCCATTCCCTCTGTCCTTCCTGGGGTACAAGAGCTGACTTTTGGGATCGGGGAGGGTGGTTCAGCCTCAAGCCTGGTCCAACACAGCCAGTACTGCAGGACCTGGAAATAAGGGCCTGTTGGGGATAACGGGCTGTTGGATGGAAACTCCCAGGACTCAAGCAGCCACGGGTGAACATTTTTTTTCTTTTTAAATTTTATTAAATGATTTTATTCTGGGGAAGGGTGTAGCTTCTGCAGTATTTAATTAGGGGGAAAAGCAGCGATGAAAATGATAGAATTTTCACTAAGCTGAGTACTACCTTTTTCTTAGTGTAATGGCAGAAAAAAAATGAAGTGGGTCAAGTTTTCTTTCCTAAACTGCTCCGAGCTAAGATGTGGTTTGTAGGACAAGGTTGGGGGGGTCCATCTGCCTTTGCAGGTGCAGATTCACAGCTGTGCTTCAGCTGATGCAATAGCACAGTCGAGGCTCCTGACACATCGTGGAGTACCCCCAAGGTACACGCCAGTGTGCAGTGGGCTGGTTTGTGGCATGGAAAAATGCTGCTTTTGAAGTCCAGAAGCCAAAATGGATCTAAACTACAAACTGTATGAATTTTCCTGCCATCTCATCTCCCCCCAGCAAGCAATTTGTGCTTGGAGGGGGAGTTCGGGGGTACCGCGTGTGTTACAGGTGGCAGGTGTGAGCCTCGTGTGTGATCTCCCCCCAAAACCCAGGTGCTAACGGTGTGTGCAGCAAGTGAGGAGGCCATTGGGGCACTTCGGGAGGATGGATGCTGAGGGGACAGGCTCCAGCTCTCCCTCTTCAGGGCACTTGGTGTAAGCAGAGGTTAGCATGAGCAAGCGGTAGCTAACCCTGGGCCCCCCCAAAAATAGATAAGGGGCAGAGCAGCTGCTCCCGTGTGTTTTCAGCCTCCCTAATCAGTGCCAAAGAGGATAAGAAAAGACAAGGAAAGTGTCCTTGGGAAGACAGAGGAGGGATGCTGCACCTGCAGAAGGAAAACTACCAAGGAAACAAACAGAGGAGATATCAGCCCCAAACAACAACCTGCCATGCCTATAAAAAGCCACCGGCGTAAGACCTCGCATACACCTTGATCTTCAAGGTGCCGAATCCACCGGAGCTCTGCAGCGACTGTCTCCAGGACCCCGGGACTGCCAGGACATCCAGCCAAGGATTGGTGAGATCTTTTTATCGGGGTCCTACTACGCCTCTGCTTTGCTTCACCCGTTCCCGCATCCCTTCCCTCTCCCCTCCCCGGGAGCCGGTGGGTCGCAGCGGCTGCCCGCTTGGGCACAGCCACCCGTCCCCACCTTCCCCTTCCCTTGCTACCAGGTTCGGCATCCCCCCAGGGTGGCTTTTTGGAGGGGTGGGTCGCGGCGTCGCAGCCTTCCTCTGCGGGTGGGTCGGTGGTGCTGGTGTTATGGTAGCTTTGCCCTGAGACGGAGGTGTCTCAGGTCTCGTTCCCCTCACTATGATGAGCGATATCGTTAGCAACTGGAAGCTGGAGCAGTTTGTGCTCCAGAAATGTCTCCCTCCGATTTGGTCCCCAGGGGCCTTCCAGGGCCCAGAGGCGTACCAGCAGCTGTGCCAGCAGTGGGAGAGCTGGTCGGAGGAGACCAAAAAGCCCAAACCCACAAACAAGTGCAAGAAGCGAGCGGCTTTGCAGGGTTTATTGATGGTGGGCAGGGAGTTGTCCAAATTGCTGAAGGAGGCTCTTGAGAATGTGCAGACATTGGAGCAGGCCAAGAGTGAGCTCAAAATGCAGGTGGACAACCTGCGGGCAGAGGTGCAGGGTTTGTGCGGGGACTCTCTGCGGAGCGCGGTGGAGATCACCCGGCTGGAGAACAAGCTGGGCCATGAGAAGCTGAAATCGGAGGAGCTGGAGAAGGAGATTGGCAAGTGGATTGGGGAGACCCACGATGCGCAGAGCGCGATGCGGGCGGTCCTGCAGAACGCTCATCGGGACCAGGGCACCGGCCCCGATCACAAGGTATGCCATGCCAAGATCCAGGAGCTGCAGGCAGAGCTGGGGGTGTCGAGGGGCATTGTGGCTGCCATCCAAGGCAAGAGGAACCGGTTCGGGAATGGTGAGGGGGAGGACTCCCTTGACCCGCACCCACCCCACTATGACTATGAGGATGATGTGTGGGGTGCCAACAGTCCCACCAGGCCATCCCCCTATGCTCCTCTGCGGGAGGAGATGTGCCAGCTGCAGGGAGGGGAGGTAGAGGCTTCCAAAACTAAAAAGAACCCCCCTGATGAGCCGGCCAGCCATGGCCCACTCCAGGCCATAGACACCAACAGGGCTGTGCTCTGGTTTACCCCTGAGCAGCTCAGAACGGTGGGGAAGATGCTGGGGCCATTGACGAAGGAGACAGCAGTCAACTGGTTGTCCAGGGCCCAGCGGCTGCCCAGGTGCCAGAGCGGCAACGCGGTGAGTGACCTGATAGACGTGGTGAGAAAGTGCATGAAACCAGATGATTTTGCAGCGCTGCCGGGGGACGTGCAGATGGGCAACGTCCAGGACATTGGGGACGTCCAGTCAGCTGTGCTGAAGGTGTTCTTCCCAGAGGTCAACCCCTTAGTGCTCTTCCACCAGGAGAAGCAAAACCCAGAGGAGCGTCCGGACGCCTACATTAACCGTAAGAAGATGCTCTACCAGATGGCTGGGCTGCCTGGCTCAAAGGACTCCCCCCTCAATTTTGACAGGCCCGAATTCAAGGAGCCACTGGTGGTGGGGCTGACACCCCCGTTGCGGGTGATTGCTGGTGGGGATGCGGCCAAGAAGCCGCTGTCAGAGCTGGAGCAGATCCTGACCCAGAATTTTGAGCTGCAAAAGCAGGCGTTCCCGGGGTACGTGGTGGGGGGGAAGAAAGGGAAAACCTCGGCCATGCCCTTCCAAAATGCTGGGGTGAGAAAAATGCAAGGAGACAACCGAAAAGATCCTGATGGCAAGGGCAGTTCGGGCAAGGAGAACCAGCAAGGGCTGAGGTTTCAGAAGTCCAATGCTTGGAGGGCTGAGCTGAGAAAGCGCTTGATAAAATATGAGAAGCAGGAGGATATTGATGGCTTGCCAGACGCGGAGCTGTTCCGAAAACTGGCCCTGCATGAGGCCAAAAAGCACAGCAGCTCCAACCCGATTGACCCGGGGTCTAAGGCTCAGCAATAGGGCTGCCAGGCACCCGCATCGCCCCTTTTTGTGGCACCGATTAAGACCGATTCTTGGGGGCGCCTGATAGTTGATATAACTATTGGAGGAGGGGTGCTTGGACAAGTGATGTTAATTGATACTGGTGCCTCTTATTCAATTCTGAATATGGCCCCCGGTGAAGCTGGGGTCTTCCAAACCTGTGAAATTATTGAACTGACAGGGCCGAACGGCCAAAAATCCTCAGTGCCCTTCACAGGGCCTGTACCCTTTGAAATTGGGACTGCCAAAGGGTCTGAAAAATTTGGGAAAATGGAAAAGAAGGGAAAGTCGGGAATTTTAGCCATCTCCGCACTGACAAAGATGGGGGTGGTGGTGGACATGGCAAACCAAGCGCTGTTACGCTGCCCTCAAAGTGATGTGCCTGTCATCCCGGCGAGCCACAGGGTGATGTCAGTGAAAGCCCCCGAGCTCCTGGTCCACCCCCAGTGGGAGCCGCGAGTGAAACGGGTCACAGAGCAGTTCCCCCAGGTCTGGGCAAGGAGCAAGCTGGACTGCGGGCAGATTGATGCTGTCATGGCAGTCAAAGGGCCAGATCCCCCTCCTCAGCCGCAGCCCCGGTACCCAGCCGAGGCTGAGGACAGCTTGTGGGACACAGTCAAAATCTTGCTGGAGAAGGGGGTGCTGGTGGAGCAGCAGAGCACCAGCAACGCGCCGGTGTGGCCCCTGCGGAAAGCTGATGGGAAAACGTGGAGGCTGACAGTCGATTTCAGCGCCCTGAACCATGTCACCCCGCTGCGGACCTCCGCAGTGGCCAAGTACCCTGACATCATGGTGGCCATCTCACGGGGATCTGAGTGGTTCTCAGTGCTCAGTCTAACCAGCCCATCATTCGCCATCCCCTTGCACCCTGAGTCCCGGCACAAGTTTGCCTTCACCTTTCGAGGGCGTCAATTTGCCTTTGCCAGAGTCCCCCCTGGCTTCCACAACACCCCCGCCATCTGCCACATGCACGTGGTGAGGATGTGGGAGAAGCTCAGCCACCGGGAGAGCGTGCTGTCCTGCGCCGGTGACATCCTCATCCACACCCAGACAAAGGAGGAGAACCTGGAGGTGCTGGCGGAGGTGCTGGAGGCTGTCCAGAAGACAGGCTTCAAAGTCAGCCCCACGAAGGCCCAGCTGTGCTGGAAGGAGGTCACCTACCTGGGGGTGACCCTGGGGGAGGAAGGGCGCTCGCTGGAGAAGCAGAGGGTTGAGCTAATACAGAAAGTGTCAGCGCCAGCAGATGCCACTACCCTGAGGTCCTTCCTGGCTCTCCTGAGATTCTCCCGGGAGTTCATCGAGGGCTATGCGGAGAAAGCTGCCCCACTTTGCCACCTCCTGAAGAAGGACGCTCCCTGGAAATGGGGGCCGGAGCAGGATGAGGCAGTGAAGACCTTAAAGGAAAGCGTGGCGCGAGCCCCCATGCTGGCACATCCCCGGGGGGACAGACCCTACGTCCTGCAGCTGGCCAGCACGGGGAAGGGGCTGCAGGCCACGCTGGGCCAGCAGCACAGTGCTCAACTCCTCCCTGTGTCCCATGCCTCGCGCCTCCTGACACCAGCCGAGCAGCAGTTCACTGACTACGAGAGGGAGGCTTTAGCCTTGACCTGGGCCCTGCAGCACTGGGAGTACCTGGTGGGGTCGGCCCCAGTGCTGCTGAGGACTTCCCACGCCCCGGTGAGGTACCTCTTGTCAGGGAAAGGGGACGAGGGTCCCCTGTGCTGCCCCAGGATGGCCAACTGGGTGCTGGCGTTGACTGACAAGGAGGTCCCCAGGGAGGAGGGGGAGCCCTCGCCCAGCACTTATGGGGTGGTAATCAGTGGAGAGAGGGACAGGCAGGAGCCGGGGGGTCCCCTGGCCGAGCCCAAGCTGCGGTGGGCGCCCCTGTTTGAGAGCAGCCTCAGCCTGGCAGAGGCCAAGGAGAGAGGCTATGTTGTGTGGTTCGTAGATGGGTCCAACTACAACAAGGAAGGGGCGTTCTACACAGGCTACGCCGCCATCAACCGGGGCACCGGGGAGGTGGTGAAGGGGAAGTGCCTGCCGCACTCCATCCAGGCTGCCGAGCTGGTGGCCGTGACAGCCGCCCTGGAAAACACTCCGGCAGACCAGCCGCTGGCCATATTTTCAGACTCGGGCTGGGTGGTGCGGGTGGCACTGGAGTGGCTGCCGCTCTGGAGGGAGAGGGACATGCAGTCTGCTGATGGCAAGCCTGTCTCCTATGCCAAAAAGCTGCTGTACCTCGCCAGGCTGGCGGAGCAGAGGGTGCGCCCAGCCCAGATCATTAAGGTCAAGGCACACAAGAAGGGAACGGAGGAGGCCAAGTGGAACAAGGAGGCAGACGCCAAAGCCAAGCAAGGTGCAAAGGAAGGGCTGATGTGGAAGGCCAGCAAGTCCTCGGAGAATGGTCCTATCTCGGTGGCTCCCAGCAGACACTGGGAGAGCGTGGACCTGCTGGGCTTGCAGGCACAGGACCCCAGCATCCGGGAATTAGTGCAGGGCAAGGAGTATAAAGGGTGCAAGGTGTGGAAGGATGTCTCGGGGCTGGTCCTGGCTCGGAGGGAGGGATCAGACTTCTCAGTCTGGGTGGTGCCCGAACTTGTCCGGACGGAGCTGGTAGCCCTGGCTCATGAGCAGGGGCACTTGGGGACAGACAAGACCATGATGAGGCTGCAGGGTGCTGGGTGGTGGCCCGAAATGAGAGAGGATGTGGAGAGGTATGTCAACAACTGCCTGACGTGCGCGGCCAACAATCCCGATGCCAAAACGGCCAAAGCCCTCCTGGGCCACCAGAGGATTTCTGGGCCGTGGAGCAAGCTGCAGATGGAGTTTATTGGCCCCTTGCCGCAAACAGCCCAAGGGAACAGGTATTGCCTGGTGATCAGCGATAACTTCACCAAGTGGGTAGAAGCGTTTCCGACTCGAAACAACACAGCCAGCGCAACAGCAAAGATCCTGGTAGAGCATGTCTTCTCACGGTGGGGCGTCCCAAAGGAGATCGACTCAGACCACGGCCAACTCTTTGTCGGAGAAGTCACAAAAGGGGTGTGCCAAGCCCTGGGTATCAAGCAAAAGCTTCACATCATGGGGCGTTTCCAGAAGCCCGGCTCAGCGGAGGGGCCCAATGAACCACTGAAGATGGCGCTGAAGAAGCTCGTGAACCAGCAAAGGAAAGACTGGGATCAGAAGCTCCCGCTGGTCCTGCTGGCATTACGGGGGGCCATGGCATCTCAAGCACCTTCTCCCCAAAAGCTGCCTCCTGCAAGAGACCTGAAGCTACTGGGACACTGGTGGCAAAGAGGGGAGCCACCAGACAAACTGCAGCCCCGCGTCCTGACAGACAGGTGGGTCCAGGACATGCTGAGGACGGTGTTAGCTACATACCATCAGCTTGCCTTGGTGCAGGACATCAACATCCCCAAGATGGAGAAGCAGCTGGGAGCACTGCTGCGTCCCATGGAGTGGAACACAGGGGACCTGGTAACGTATCGGGGGGTTAGAGAGAAGAACCAGGTGCTGGCACCTCAATGGATGGGGCCTGTTAGGGTTGTGAACAAGGCCAGTCCCTCCATGTACCAGGTAGAAATCAGAAAGGGGGCAAAAAGGCAGGAAAAATGGTTCCATTCTTCACAATTAAAAGCATGGAAGGGAAATTAACGGGGCTGGAGAGCCCGCCTTGCTTATGTTTTGCAGATAAAGGAAAATGGAAGGCGATTGTGACCAGCGGGAAGGGCGAACTTCGTGGCACCACCAGCCCTGTTTGTGCTGCAGGGAAAATGCTTTCAAATTTGTGGTTGCAGGATTTGCTTTGCTTTCTGGTATGTGCATAGTGCTGAGCACCCAACGTGCCCAACCAACCCATCAGCACCTCAGACAAAAAGGCAGTCGTTCCCACTTAGAAAGGCACCCTGACACATGGGCCACAGCCCAGCACAGGGTTAGGAGGTACACAAAAATTGGGACCGATTGGCCCTGGTCTCAAGCTCACATAAAATACACGGGAAGCATGGGATTAAATTCTAACAAAGGCTTAAATTTGTCAACGGTGGTTATGCATGGGACAGAGGTGTACTTGGAAAATGAGTGGAGCTGGGACAGCACAAACAGACTCCCGCAGCTGCTGGGGAAGGTAGGACAAGAAATAAAGGTAGGGTGCAGGGTAATTAACGGATCCACTCACCAGCGGGCAACTCAAATCTCTGTAACTGAAGTAAAAACAAAAAAGATTCAGAAAAAAACCTGTGCCATAGAAAAATTGGACTGTTGGTGCAATTTTACTTTGGTCCAGCCAGTCTTTGTGGTCTGCCTCTGGGCACAAAACAGCATGGGGCTGTCCTTTAAATTCAAGATTACCACCATGACAAGCTCCTTTGCTGCCGTTAAGATCTCGAAGTGCCATTTTTTGGCCTGGCAGGCAGCCCAATACACTGAAGTTGGTAACCAGGTAAAACTGGAAATTAAATACTCCCAAGAAAGTATAACTGACCCGATGCAAATCGATGGCACCACCATGACTGTCGCTGCCCCTAACAGCCGCAAGTGGGTTGTGCCAGTAAAGTGCCTCCGCGAGAGCAAAATGCTTAATAGATCTGAATTAAGCTCGGAGGCTTCATGGTATAATCAGGATTATGGACGCTGCCCTCACCTGGTCATAAAGCTCCAGGTATGGTGCCGAGGAAACCTGAGCGTAGAAATGTCCCCTGAGCTTGGAGGGAAGTGGTGGATAGGAGGACCTGAAGGATTTAAAAAAGAGTTTACCATCATTGCTGTCTTGCGCCCCTTTGTTTCCAAAATAGGCCCTTATGTAGTCAAGCAAAATCACATCCAAGAGCTGTTGACGGGCCCTGTTCGGTCACTGAAGAAGGTAGTGTTGTCCCTGTCCACTGTTAATATTTCATCCGTCAGACCTCACTGTACCCCCTTCCTGTCCACCCTCCACACCGGCTGGCTGGCGTGGCTCCACAGCCGCTCCATCCAGGGGACCCGGGCCAGAAGAGACCTGCTGGCCACGGCGCTGGGAGGAGGAGGCACCGGGCTGGGAGTCCTCAACAGCATGAACGTTGAGGTCTTGGCCAACAAGCTGGAGGCTGTCACCTCGGGCATGCGGGGCCTCCTCAACCCCCTGAATTCGTCCCTGGCCAGCCTTGGGATGGGGCAGTGGCTCGTGTCAGAGGTGCTGCCCACCTGGGAACAAATAAGTGAGAAAGACCATCAGGTGCTGTTGCGAGCGCTGGGCATTGAACAAAGTAACGTCTCCCTTGCTCTTAGTTGCATCCAGGCCCAGATGTGGGTCCAGAGTGTCGTTGCAGGTATCCTGAGAGACGGCGACAATGGCGTCCTCCCCACCGAGATCCGAAAGATCGTGTGGGACGCGGCCACAGAGAAGGAGCGGCAGCTCCAAGCCTGGTGGCGGCTCGTCAACTTCACCCACGACCAGGTCCTCAACGCAGTCATTGCCCACGTCCTGACCGTGGCAGAGGCTCGCATTGAAAAGGTCTACCCCGTCGTGGCCCTGGGGGTTAACACAAATGGGTCCGTGGTCTACCCCCTGGACCACCGCATGTGGGCAAGGGTGTCTGATGGGAAATGGCAATCGGTAGATTTGGAAGCCTGCATTTTGGAAAGGGGGCTGGGATTCATATGCGAAGACGATGCCCTTAAGGCGAGCGACGTTTGCTTTGACACCAAAGAAGGGGTGTGCCATTTTGAGATCAGCCCCCAGAGCAGTAACAAAACCGTGTTAGTGTATGTAGGGAAAGGGTGCGTGTGCTTCAGAACGATGTGTAAATACGTGCAAATTAATGACGTTTATAATCAGACCGTGTTTAATGACTCAAATACGTGTGCTTGCAATGTAGCTATTATTAGAGGCTGTGATTTTGTGTATAAGCCACCCATATTTACTAGCCAGTTGCTAATCAGAAACTATACCTTGTATCGTAGTATAACCCCGACCCCCATCGGTATGGATTTGTCACTTGTAAAAGAAATGTTAGAGCATGCAAATTTACAGCAGCTGTTAGAAAATGCTAAGGCAGAAGCTAAAAAGATCCTAATAACTGTACATCATGATGGCAATGTTATAAAACAGGTAATGGAACGAATTAAGAGGGTGGGAGAACACCACTGGTGGGAAATTTTCTTCGGCTGGTCCCCCACGGCCACCGGCATATTCAACACGCTGCTGCACCCCGTTGTAGTTATACTGCTCATGCAAATCTGTGTGTGCTTTGCCATGGTAGTGATTTGTTACTGGATGAGGCAGGTGAAGCTCTGCATTGAAAACCAGGTGAAAGGCCTGGGGCTGGCCAAGCGCCTCCTACCATAGTCAAGGGCAAGACTGGGTTGGCCTCTGTGTTTGCCACCAAGAAGATCTTTTAGCTCCGCTGTTGGCTGCAACCCAGTAGGCGTTGAGCGGTGGGGACACATGTCATACCAGACCTTGATGTGAGAGATGGCCTCCTCTGTTACAAGAGGGCCATCCAGGAGGGAGGGCAGGCCAAGAAGCCTGCGGTTGGCATGAATCATAGAATGGTTGAGGTTGGAAGGGACCTCTTGAGATGATCTAGTCCAAACCCCCCTGCTCAAGCAGGGTCACCTAGAGCAGATTGCCCAGGACTGTGTCCAGTTGGGTTTTGACTATCTCCACAGATGGAGACTCCACAACCTCTCTGGGCAAACCTGTTCCAGTGTTTGATCACCCTCACAGTAAAAAAAGCAAGAGTTAGCATAAGTAACTTGTCTTTGAACCTCCCATCCCCAAATGCTAATGTGAAGAAGCTGCTCTTGTGTGATTTAAGACTCCTTAAGCAGAGGAGAAGGGGATAAGGAAAGCCAAGGACTGTGTCTTTGGAAGGAAAGAGCAGGGAACCTAACACCTGAGTGTGGAAAAGCACCCACTGAAGATGGCAGAGGTGTTACCAGACTCAAAGACTTGGAAAGATGATAAAAGATGAGCAGAATGAAAGACCCTGTGATCACCTTGGACTTAAAGGAGCGGAATCCACATGGACCTTTGCAGCAACTATCTCCGGGTTCCCGAGACTCCCAGGACGTCTGGCCAACGGATTGGTGAGATTTTGTTTTCGGAGCCTGGACATCACCACTTTGCTTTGCCTGGTTGTGCATGTACTCAATAAAATGCGTCTGTTAGAGGATGGACTGTCTGTTCAATCCCCACCCGCTCAGCTGCTCACTGCCCAGGCTTGTAACTTTGGCTATGCCGGTAAAGAGAAATTCTGGTAAAAAGAAAAGATGTGGGGTTTTTTTTGCCTTTTATAGGCCAAAATTCCCTTAGTTGCTTTTTGTCTGCAGAATATTCACTGAAACACAAAGATTTCTGCCTTGGGCTGAAGAGTGGGGCTCTGAGCTGGTGCACAAACCTTCTCCCCTCTTTCATTCTGCATCACCCCCCTGCCTCTGAATCCAGAAGGAGCCTTAAAATATATACATGGGGTCTCAAACAATTTAAAACCATTGGCAATTTCAAACACTCAATCAACCACCTTATTTCCAGCCCACGTGCCTGATCTCATCTTGGGGGTGCTGCTCTCTCTGAGAATGGGGGGGGCGGTGTTTACACAGACAAAAAGCCCTTTGCAATCCAGGCCGAAATAAAAAGATTAAAGAACTGGCCTTTAACTCAGCAGGGAACTGCTGGGCCAGCTCGAGAAATGAGTTAACAGCCCCACTTTTCGTAAACACCGGGCTGGGAAGCCCAAAGAAACAGCATATTGCCATGGCGTAGTTTTTTTAAAGAAAAGGGAAACTTCAATATATGGGTTTGATAAAGACACTGCTCTTTAAGGAGCACACATTATAACTGAGCACATGGAAACGTGAATAAATAAATCACTGTCTAAAACCACAGAAATCCTTTTTCCCCCTCCAAGCACCATGAAAACACCCCCTTCACCCTTGGGACGGGAGGCTGAACTCTCCCCCCAACCCTCCTGGGAAAGGGCTGGTGCCTGGTGCCTTCTACACTCTGCTGCTCCCTTCATGTTCCCATAACAAAACTTCACAGAAAACACATTATTATTTTGGTTAAAGCACCTTTCTTGCTTGCTAACACCTTATATGTTTCATGAGAATTCATTTCTCTGTGAATAATTACCTTTTGATAGAAAGCCTTTACCCCTCTAACCTCTTTTGGGAGCCTGTAGGGGAAAGAGCAACCACAGAAAATTCACATGATCCACTCTTCAGTCCCAAACTTGCACCGGGCCAGCGTGGCACAGGAGGGGTTAGTGCCGGGATGATGGTATAGCCATAGGGAAAGGGGCTCCTACACCTATACGCGGGTTCTAGCTGCATGCAGAGCCCTGCACGGCTGCTGGATGCGGCAGCAGCATCCTCTGCAGCTGCCACGAGCTGCTGCCCTCCGCAGAGCCCTGCACGGTGCACGGGGGTTTGGAAAGTTCGCACAACTATGAAGTTCCCCTCCCTTTAGTGTCACTTGTTTATCACCGCAAACCCAGGGCTGTTTTCACGGTAGCAGCAGCATCGCTGCGGCAGGCTTCGGGTGCAGCCTGGGGGCAGGACCTTGAGCCAGAGCTTTCGTCTGCTTTTCCAGTTGTTTCAGCAGATCCCATAGAGGATATTACCCAAACTGGTCTGCTTTTCCAAGCCAAATGGGCAACACAATTGGATTTATTCCCTGGTGATTTTGTCCCTGTCCTCTGCTCTGGAGTGGAGGCGAGCCTGGCTGTGCAGAGCAGGCGAGCTGTGGCCCATGCAAACCCCCAGCCCATCTGCAATGCACCAGCTCTCCTCACTTCCAACGAGGCAGATCAAAGAGGCAGTTTTCAGAGCTAAGCCCAGCCTGGCTGCCTCCGCTTTAGGTTGTGAAGATCGATGCCAGCAGGTCACTAGCCTCACTGGTCTAGTCCTGTGGCAGTAATTCAGATTAACTTTTGAAAAACGAGGGGCTGAGCTGCTGCTGTGAAGCAGTTTTGATTCAAGTGGAACAAGTGATGTAAAAATAAGCCTTGGTGGAACCCCAGACATGCTGGGGTCCTCTGGAGAGCTGAGCCCACAGGGGGCAGGAAGGTACCAGACACATAATTTAACCCAAGGAGGCTGTTCTCTATGCAGAGCATCTGCTTATCTCTGGATATGTCTCACAGGACTGCAGGGATACTCTATTATTTCTCTCGGGTACCTGGCGTGATGGACCTTTCCTGCTGCTGCAGAGGATCCTGACAGTTTTGGGATGAGCCCTGCAGCCATGTAGAGGTGCCACAATGGCTCCTCACTCCACGTGAGCAGACACGGACAGCCTCCATCTCCTCTGAAGCAAAGGTGAGGGGCTATGTGGAGACATCTGGGCCTTGGCTGCATGGGGCCACTTCCAGAGCCAGTCCTGGGGTAAAGACCTAACGGCTACCCTGAACCTATACATCCCACCTTGGCTCAAATCAAATGCAGAAGGAATTTCAGCCTGGGTTTTCCCCTGGCTAGGCTTGTACTTGAGCGTGTTGCTCAGAAAAAGCTCCGACGTTGATTTCCCAGCCCCAAACAGGTTAACATCATTGTAGTTTTGTGAAAACATTCAAAAGAGCTTGGAATTTTTTTGGGGGGGGTTCTGTCTCTGAAGCCCTGAAGACTGACAAGGTTCACTTGGGCAGGACCAGGCAGAAGCTGGCAGATTTCTGTCTGTCCATCAGAGCTGCCTCCCCAAACCCATCATCAGCATCTTGACCAATGTCACTCTCCAGCGTGAACTTTGCCTTTCAGACTCAGGGCCTGGCTGTGGCTCTCCTTTTTCTACTCTTTCCCTCTCTGTCTCCCCTCTTTCCCACCTCTAACTTTTATCCCCTTGCTTCACCAGGTGCTTTCCACCTTCCTTAACACCAGTTTTCTTGCTTCTTGAGCGTGACTGTCACTCAAGATCATCCTTCAGGACTCCCTGCTTTGTGCAGGACGTTGCAAAGCTCTTTCCCTTCACCCAGCACCTACAAGGCGCCTGCACATTCACAGAGAAGGGATTTACCTGGCTTAGCACCTCTCTGTGCTGATGTCCTTCAAACCTCATGCACTTTGTAAGCCACTGCGCATCAAAGGAATCCTACAAAAGCAAAAGTAGTAGCAGGCGGAGGGTTCAACCTCAACGCAGCGCTGCACTGTCTGCTGCAGCGCTCTGGTTGTGACCCCTCCATAAGATACCTTTATGGCTGAGAACAAACGTTTTACTCCTATCAGCCCTGCTTAGTGGCTGGGCAAGCTATCTCCCAGTTCCTTTTGCTCCCAAGCGTTTTACTCCACCCCAGAGCACACCAGGTGATTCACAGAGAAGCTGGATACCAGCCCCAACTATTTACAATCTCTAACTTTACTGTAGACAAGACCCAGTGTAGCAGAGCAGTAAAAAGGGAAGAGCTAGAAAGCCCCAGGGGCAGAGTGATAGGATCAGACAGCGATGTAGCGCAGCGTGCTACATCCTGGCTGATCGCGATTTATTATGTATGGGCAGGATGGAAGAAATGAGTTTTAGGAGATGGAATAAAAAAGAGCGTCAGGACTCAGAGGCACAGTGAAGAGAGTTGGTCTGAGAGCTAAAAAGCTGTGTAGCTCATCTGGGATGTGAGACAGATTCTGGCTTGTGTGGATTTTTTTCCTGCTTTGTGGAGTCCCAGAGAAATTCTGTGATGTGCCAGCACTCGGCGTGAAGGGAGACGCCTGATTTATTCCTCACAGCAGACTCAGGAAGTGATCAGATATACATCAGTCTGGCTGAGAAGGGTCATGAATAACTCAGTAGGGAGTTAGTTTACTCTTAGGAGTGGTGAAATGACTGAAGCTACATCCCACAGAGGGGAATGCAGAGAATGCTTATGGGTTCACTCATTTTCTTGAAAAATAAAACACAATAGAAACAATTTCCAGTTTTAAGAGAGATCTATCATTGGCACAGCTGTTGACTTTGGCAAAGCTAACACAAGGCAGTGTAATTAAGAATTAGGCAATCAAAATGTCCTTGTTCCTCCAGATGCTCTCAGCACTTTCACCAATAGACGAGAGCCACAGGTACCTGTAAAGAGAACAGAAAGACACAAGGTTACTTGGAATAGTGCAGGCTATAAGATATGGGGAAAAAACATCCCCCTTAAACTTTCAACTACATATCCCTTTCTTCCCAGCATTTCTAGAAGGAATGCAAGGCTTTATTCCATCGAGAGGCACGGGAAGTCGGCGCTATCTGCACAGCGATGGTGGATATGCGACTTGACCTGATCTGAGAGCAGGAAGCAGCTGTAGGACACAGCTCTATGAGGTGAGCGACGGTGTGAATTCACAGCACACCGCCTGCTCCGTGGAAACCGCTCTCTCCAGGCTTGTACCGCAGGGTGTGCACAGAGTGACTTCTCTCTCAAACTGAGGTATGTTACTCATACTGGTCCTGGGACAAGAGTACACATTTGGCCAGCAAACCCATGCCCTGTTTTGCCTTCTGATAACTTGTTTGTGCAGCTTTTTCGTGCAATTCCACCAAATTATTCTAGTATCATCCTTCCAAATGCATTCAAAGGACACAGACAGGCTTTCATGGCAATATTCTCTGCACTTAGTGTATTTTCTGTAAGACAAACGTGTTTTGGCTGTGTATACAGGACTGACACAAATATTTTCAGAACCCCATATATGATCAGGCATGACTGGGGGCAGAGGAAAGCAGCAAAGACAGACTCACCTCACCGTCAGAGCCAAGTGTCGTTCAGTGGTGAGACAGACAAGCCCCCATGGCTTATGCAGCAAGAGGTCCCAAGGGAGAGAGGGAAGACACTGACCTTTACAGATTCCCTGAGGAAGTAAACACACAGTAAGTGCCATTAGATAGTTTAATGACTGCAGCAATTCCACAGGCACCCTTAAACTGATTAAAGATCAGAAGTTTCAGACCTGGAGGCCTAACACAAGGCACCCAAATCTCTTTTTAGATAGCTCATTGGACCGTCTTTGATTTTTAGTGCTACTGAGCAGAAGGCAGTCAGCTGTTCTCAAAACTAAATCCCTTTTCGAGGTGCCTACAAGGGGATATAGATGCTTATTTATTAACAGTGTCAAGACTGCTTAGACAACAGCGGCCTAGGCTTCCATTAGCTGACCTCCTCTGAAGTCTCTTGTATTTGTCAAACGCCACATGAGCACATTCTGAAGCGTAAACAGTACAAATCCATCTCACTGGGGGGCTCCCGTTGCATTATCCTTGCTCTCCATCAGCAAATGTTGCAGTAATGCTACAAAGATGCCTGCTCGCCTATGTCTGCCTAAGCAAACAGCATCACAACACTGTATAAAACACTGTTAAAAAAAGAAAAAGACTTTTTTGCCTCAACAGCACATCCACCAATGAACAAGAAAGTACTGTCACAACAGCGGTGGTAAGTCTGTCCTCGCTTCCTTCATGCTTGTTGATAAACCTGACCAACAATCTTAACCAGGTGAGTTGCCAGGGCTAATGCAGAGCAGTAAGATCATAACGAAAGATGACGTAGCTATGAGATGAGTGTTGGAGAGTGGATAAGACTACACAGCTGAGGTCGAGATGGACACCAGCTTGTGGGTGTTGTCTCAACCTCCTTTTCTTCACCAACTGGTGCTTCTCGCTCTTTCGAGCGCAGAGCGGAGAGATGAAAGGCAAGCTGTGCACCGGTGTGCGCACCCTGCGCCCGGCACCCCCTGCTCACAGCTGTGCAGCAGGCAGCGCGCCGGCTCTGCTCGGGCTGGGCGACACGACACCTTCACCGCAGGCACGGCGCCGGGGTCGGCACGTCGGCACTCCTGAACGAGCGTGGCTGGCGTGTGCGGTCTGATTTCTTCATTTGCTGAGCTAGAAAAAAAAGAAGAATAAAAAGAGATGCAAACAAAGCAGAAGGGAGGCAGTGAAGCAGCTGGCAACACCTTCTCCATCAGATTTGAGTTTGTCTTAACACAAAGCCCCTTCCATACAACCCTCTCATTTTGAGGGCAGTTTGAAGGAAACGAGTACATCTGCTTGCTTAGGCTGGGTACAGATACCCTCACAGAGTGACATGAAATAACTTCGCAGGGAAGACACACTCATCCTGAGAGTTTTCAAAAAATATCACAGATCTGTACGTGCTTGAACAGACACAAATGCCAGCAACGCTAACGGCTGACCGGTCACAGAGGGTCCCAAACTCCAGACCTTATGTAAACGTCATGGGGTAGGTTTTATGTCTGATGTTGCTTTGTAGGATGCAGCTCTGCTATCATGGTCTTGATTTCACATTGGCTTCCCAGGTATCCCCTTCCACCCTGAGCATGACAGTATGGAGCAGGGAAGGAGCTCACGTGTGAAGGAATTGCTGGTGCACATCCAAATTTGAACGCTACAGGCAATACAAGCATGAAAGGTGCCTTCCCAAGGGGTCCTGAGGCCTCTGCATCACGGGCACCACTGCCACGAGCTGCTTGGCCAAGGACCCTCTGTGCACGCACAGGTGTTGCTGCTGAAGGCAAGTCCAGGTGCTGTCTGAAAGAAACCCGTGTGAGCTGAGTGCATCCTGCACAGTCCCTTGATCTGGATTTGCATGAAGCTACAGCACCAAAACTTCTACTGACCCCTAAGGCGTGGGCAAAAGTGCCAAACCCTGCAAGCTGCTGAGAAGTTTCACATTTGAGTGGTCACACACCACCTTGTCCGGGTGACTCATTTGACCAGAGACTCAACCCATTTCCTGGTGTTGCAGCGACTTGGGGAGTGCAAAGCAAGAGAGGGAGCATTACTGGGCTGAAGCTGAGCAAGGCAGAGTGTGGTTTGGGGTTTGGTTTTTTTTTTAAGCACAAGAGATGGATTTGAGAAAGGCTGAAGGCAGGGTAGGAAAGAACCAAGCTGATGCAGAAAGCCCCCCCATCTTCTCCCATGGTGCTTTTGGAGCATGGGCTTCATTTGCACATGAAGCCAAATGAATGTAATGATACAGACTCCGGAGTTTGGATTAACACTCCAAGGAGAACCTGCATCTATACCATGGTGCTTCAATGTGTGATTTACCATTGACACAGGGGAGCGAAGAGAAATAGAAATCATCATTTCTGCTGACTACAAAAGGGAAGGTTTTGCCACTGCGGCTCGGAAATGGCATCAATAGAGACTGATATAACGCAGTTGCAAAAGAAAAATTTTGAGGGGAAAAGCTCAGCTATGAGCAAGAGGTACCATAGTCAAGAGATTTCTCATGCAGCACAATATTATCGATAACTTGGTTCAGCCTGTAGAATTTGAATTTATAATGCAGATGGTTTGGAAAGAAACTTTGGGGAAAACTGCTTTTTTTGAACTGTTTGCTAGGTTAGTGCTCAGAACGTTGCTGTGAACTGTTTCATTGTTAATTCTAAGAAATCCTACTTCATTTTAAAAGCTTCTTTTAAATTTCTTCTCCCTCCCACACACAGAGATTTTCAGTTTTCCCCACAGCTCTCGGAGAAAAAAAAAAAATACAATGTACCACTTCTTTCACATTCCCCCCATTGAGATTCTGGTGTTATTTCAAACTTTCACATCTTAAGTAGAGAAATAGCAAGGACCTGAGCCTGCCAATGGAAGAAGAAAAGGTCTGTGACCTGAGGGTCTCTGTTTTTACCTGGTGTTGTTGAGTATCAATCCTACAACAAAGCCCAACTGTGATACAAGCTGTACTTGGCACCCTGGGCAAGGTAGGCTCCTGCAGGTGGTCAAGACTTGTGGAAATGTCAGTCACTTGGGGAAATTGAGATTTATGCCTGTGCCCCAGTCTTACACCCTGGAGCAGGGGTGACTGCCAGCACAAACCCAGGAGCAAAGCTGGGCGGGCAGCTTGCTGTAGCTCTCTGAAATCAAAGCAGAAATTTCTTAAAGTCCAATAGGAATCAATGCCTAAACCTTTGCTCAGCCAGAAATAACTGGTTGTGAAATAGCACTTCATTGCTTGCAACTGTAAATCAAGCTCTTTGTTCCTTATCTCCAAACAAGCTACTGTCCTTTATTTCATTCTTGCTCTTTTTCCAAAGCTTTCCCACAGAAAGATTTATGGCACTCTACCTATTCATGGTTTCCTATTAACTCATTTTTTGTGACCCATTTTGTGACCTGCATCCATCACCAGTTTAAGGCTATAGTCAAGACGTGCTACAGCTGGTCTGCGTTAAAAAGACACTGCTCACCACCTCACGCTGAAAATATAAGTGAAACAGGTACAGCTGGAAAGACACCAGCAGATCTGACAGGGCTGTAACCTCCTCCCTCAGGTCATTTCCACCAGTGAATGTGAAGAACCACGAGAAACTATAACATGTTAAGGTCAAAAAAGCTGCAGCTGGAAGAGCTCATCTGGCACCATGTTTCTGGCAAGTTGTAAATCACATTAGAAGCTTGTGGAAAGGTTGGAAAGAGAATCCAAATCTCCCAGTCCTTACCCTGGTGCTTTCATCTCATTGTTCTGGCTGATAAACGCTGCCATTAAGCACACCGTCAGCTTCCGTGTTGTTGGATGGCAGTGCTGGCCAAGAGCTCTATGCTGAAAAAAACCCCAAACTTAATTTAATTAAGCTGTAATAGTCCTCTGAATAGCTCAAACAACAGTTTTACACTGTAATCTGATTCCACAGATACATGGTAAATTTGAGATGCAGCTCAAGGCGTTGCATTCAGGTGATTTACACTGATTTCAGCTGAATGCCTCTCAATCTTTATAGAGATGTGCTTGGACAAGTTAGCAGGTTAGATACGACAAGGGTGTGTCTCATAGGCCAACAGGAGGGTTAACGTGCCAGGTGTTAGTGTTCCCAGTGTGCCTCGCTGAAACCACAGCCTGAGTTCAGGGCATGCAAGGTGACTTCAGGGGTTCTCCTTTTTACCACAAGATTTCAAATGAGAACCTTCCACCGTGAAAACAACTTTTTGCTCACTTCACAGGACGCAGGAAGAGATGTCCTGTTTCAGTTGTGGCCTTTTTCAGACAGACCTCGCACTAGGATCTCACTACAAATTTTTCACATACTGCAGCCAGGTATGAAACCAAAGTATAAAAAGTCATAAAAAGGAATACAAACTATTAAAAAGTGACAGTATCTTGCAGAACAGCACATTCATGCCACTCTTCATAGGACACTGAACATGACAGCTGCTTTCAGAGGTGAGCATCTAGGCTCCATTATGTGTTCATTAAAGAAGCAACTCCAATGCTTTCAGGCATTTCTTGTTATTCCTGCTCCAGCAGAAGGGTGGCTTTGCCCTCCTCTGATGTCAGCTGCCCTTACGGACAGTTTAAGCTGATCTGTTTGCCTGTCTATGAGAATAGTGGATGCAGGGACACAAGGATGTCCCAGGGATGGACCTTCAGGAGAAAGGAAGGGAAACTGGCAGCAGCAGTCTGCCTCAGGGACACATCATGGGCAGGATAAATGTGCCAGAGTCCCCTTCTGCATCATTTGTAGATGAAAAAAGAGGCCTTGAAAGAATTCAGTACTTGATCCAGGTGACCCATGGAGAGAGCCAAAACTGAAACACAGGAGTCTTCACTTAAGCCCAGCTTTCAACAGCAGTTCTAACCTTGTTTCTGTGCTCAGCTACAAGTACACAGTTTTAACTTGCCTTTTTCATATACAGCAACTCTTTCCCAAAGCCAAGCAGCACACAGGTTTACTGAAAGAGGAGACAGATCAAATTTAGTGCTGCTGGGCCTTCACAGAAGAACCCTCATACCTGCATAAAACACCACTGACTCCAAGGGGTCTCCAGTCAAATCTACAAGTCCATCTGCTCAGATGTGACAGAAAGATCTGTGATGTAATTTGTTCTCAAGGGGTCTCCAGTCAAATCTACAAGTCCATCTGCTCAGATGTGACAGAAAGATCTGTGATGTAATTTGTTCTCAAGCCAGAATCATAATGCTTTGGTAGTTTTAACAGAAGGAACAGATGAGCAGAATTAGCTTTCACTACAGATAGTGTGGATTCCTTTGCTACTAAGAAGTGAAAAAAGACGTATTTAAGGTAAAGGGTAAGTAAAGTCATCAATCTTTGTGCTTAGTATTTTAAAACATCTAGCATGTAGGTAAGTATCGGCACAAATGTGGAAGCGAGGAACAAGGTAATCAGGAAACACACAGACAATAATCATTATTTATGACCTTAGAAAATTGGATATCACTTACCTAAATTAGAGCCAGAAGTCACTTCTGCTAGATGAGAATCTGCTATGTCTCATTCGTGACATTTACATCATAGATTAATCATTGTTTAATCAAAATGTGGCAAGAGCACTTCTTCTGGGATCTTATCTTTCATGTTTCATACCAAGAAACTTTGTTTAGAGCTATTCTACATAGTTTGTGCAACCACTTTCCAGTGGGTGGGCAAGAAGGGTATGGAGTTCAAGTACAGATTTGTCAATGATCACTGAAAAAAAAAAAACAAAAACATCTCTCTTCTGCCAAACCATGCTTTTACCATCTTTTCAGAGCTGTTAATCTCCTTCTCCTGATTTCCAAAAGTGCAATTCTGATTTCAAAAGCAATTAAACTGGTGCTTATTTCCCTTCAATTAGTCTGTCCCCAGAGTACTACACCATGGCCTTTCCATCTGCTGGAGGACTAATTGTTTTCTTAGACTGACTTCCTAAGGAAAGGAGGCGTATGTGACCATATTGGAGCAAGGGTTCCTTACTAACAATTATGAAAGACACTGGCCATATTTGTACAGCCCTATTTGACAGAGTGGCAGAAATATCAGAGAGATCTTATAATGCCCCAAAGTTTGCTAAACTAGGTGTCCTGGGAGAAGAGAAAGTCATTATTTGACTTACATGGGAGACAAGCTGTAGTGATGCCCATGTTATTCTCACAGCAAAGAGTATATCGAGGAGAGAGCACTTAAAAACTTCCCCAGTTGCACTGTAGGACAATACAAGCAGCCTGCAGTTGGCAGTTTACAGCCACTCACAACTGTCACCAACAGTTAGCATGAGTTAGTTACGACTGAATCCACTCTCCTCCCAAGTAAATAATGAGAAAAGCAGTTATTAATGTGTGACTTGAGACTCCCTCATTAGATGAGCATGGGCTAAGGAAAGCCAGGGAAAGAGTCCTTGAAAAGACACAGAAAGGCATGTAACTCCTGAGCGAGGAAAAAGAGCCACTGAAGCAGAGGCACAATCAGCCTGAAACAAAGACCAGAGTTGATTAGAAACGGGGACCAGAACAAGGACCCTATGTACCCTTTGAACTTAAAGCTGAATCCCCACGGACCTCTGAGTTCAGGTTCCTGAGGCTCCTGACCAATGAACTTATTGGCACCTACGTGTTCCTGCTCAACCTTGTTTAGTTGTACATGTATCTAGTTAAGCTTGGCTGTTAGAGGATGGACTAAGTTACTTGACAGTTCAGATGCTACTACTCAGATTTATATCAGCAGCAGGAAAAATCTAAATCCAAGATTGCAATCAACCACAAAACACAAATCCTTAAAAAATAAAGCAGATTGCATTATTTTCAGGGCTTTTCAACCTACTTCTTATACCCACAAAACTAAAACTAAGACAAATCGGATAGAATTCAAGGCTTGAGGGCCCTGGTCTCTACTGCATCCCACACCACAACAACCCACAACAGAAAGTTTCAGTTGGGCAGATTTAGCGAGAGCAGCAGCTCAGCACAGGTGCCTCTACAAACAGACTAACCCAGTGGAAAGCGCAGCCTGAATGGTGCAAACCAAGAGTGTGATGGCTTTCAGAACTCGCATCAAGGCTCAGAAAGAGCTTTCTTGCAACCTGTAGGCAGTAAGAGAGGTACTAAATGGTGTTTTACGGAATTGCTTTTAAATGATCACTTTTCAGAACTTTCCTGTATTTACTCAGTGCAGCAGCTTTCAGTAAGACGTCACACAGGCTTCAGATCCTCTACACAAGCCCAGCTTCACACAGTGCAAAGTGCAGGCAGACATGGCAATTCCTCTCTTCCTCTTAGGCAACCTGCCTGCCCCGGGCCCCGTAGACACGGATGCATTTCCAGTGTCCATGGCTCACTGAAGGTCTCATCTGAGAGTCCTGGGAGCAGCACAAGAGCTTGAACCCCATCATTTAAGTTTCTCAATTAATTGCACATATGTGGGATGTCAGTGCTCATGCCACAATAATGTAAATCTGTATTGTGAATGAAGGTCTGGTGACACAACAGTTAAAATAGAAATACAAAGCTGTTACTGATTTTTCAGGGTATTGTTTGGGTCACAAATCTAGCTTCCTTCTAACATTCCTTCTGTACATTACTTTGAGTGAATGAAGCAGAAAGTAGCCTCATGCTAGCAATTAATTTTGTGTATTGCACCTTTTCTGTGTCCTAAATTAAACTAAAAATCAGGATTATAATGAGAAAAATCTACTAGACAATGTATATCTGACAACCAGTTGAATGTTTAATAGACTCATTTTCCACTCAGAACTGGATGACAAAAAAACCAAACCAAACCCCCAAACAACCCAACAGCAAATAAGATCTGGAACTAAAAGCTTTTCACATTCTCCTTTTAAATCTGTCAGAGAAATGGTTACAGACATGGCTGGGAACACTGAAGTGCCCTTATTTATCTTACGAGTTTATGTACTTTCCTAGAAGAATAATAGAAACCTCAATAGTAGGCACCATTAATATTAGAAAGAAGCTATACATTTTGGTCAAATTCCAACAGTATTCTGTAAACTACTGACCCTTATTTGTGATATATTCCAGAAGAGATTACAGACTTTCAAACTTGCATCACTGCCATGGCTGCTGTATGTGTAAGATGATGCCTACCTACTGCCCCAAAATTTCAGACAGGCTTTTTCTTGTTTCCAGATTGGAACAAAAACTTTGCTTAAAAAGCAAAAAGAAAGACGTCATAGTATAATACAAAACAGTTAAGTGAGTCTACAAACAGAATCAACTTCTTAAAGCTAAGCAAAATCTTTATCAACATCCCAAGAAAGATTCATCACGAAGTAGCTCCTCTTCTCTTTTGACAACTATCTGTGGCTTCTTTTTATCCTTTCTGCGCTTTTTGCTCTCTTTCTCAGCAAGGTTTTCTTTATTTTTTTTGTCTTTATAAGGTCTTGATTTCTTCTCATTTACCAAGTCCATCTCAAATTTAATTCTCTTTTGCTTCTCATTTTCTTTTCCAAAATCTGCACCTTCACTATTTTTCTTTCTTTTCTGCTTTTTTCCTTCTTTCTCATACTTCATCTCTTCACTGATGTATTTTTCCTCCTCAAAATGTTTTATCTGAAATTTCTGTTCTTTTCTGTAGTAGCTGGTAGAAGTTTCAGCAAGCATAAGTTTGTAGCAGTCTTTAGATTCTGCAACCAACAGGCTGAAGCTCTTATCTCTGATGGTGGCCACCTCAGATGCTTGCTCTTCTTGCTCTTCTTTAGAGTATCCTATGTTATAGTGACAATTAGGTGTCTTTTCTAGTGCATGCTCACAAGCTGACGGCCAGCTTAGCAGTCTGTTTTCCCCAGTATTTGTAGGTGACTGGGTTTCTGAGAAAAGGCTAGAACACTGGCCTTGTTCACGCTTAAAGTTTGAAGATAGAACCTCACCAAGGCCACTTCCTCCTTCAATGTTTTTATCTTGAAACTCTTGCACTTCTAGTTTTCCTAAACACCTTCTTGAGTCTAGACTTCCAGCTTTCTGAACTATAACGCAATCCGTTACTTCATCCTGAACAGAGTCATATGTTTTCTTTGATTTCTTCATGAGATTGACCAGCTTTGTTTCTCTGTGTAAATTGGACAGAAAGTCTTAGTTATCAATACTGACAAATATTCTTAGCATCTGTTGAGTTAAAAAAAACAAAGTCATATTTCCAGAGTTAGAAGAACATATTCCAAGTGTGTTGTTCTGTGTAACTACATGGACCCCCTTACACATGATCATATCTGTAAAGCTTAAATTACAAGGAACAGATTATACTCTCTGTGAAAGTCTGGAATAACTTCATGAAGACCAAATGAGTTTCTTGTGACCTATGATGCTGCAAGAATAAGATGCTTTTAAAATGACTGCATACATTTTAAAAACTGCTTTTTAAAAACAAAATTTAAGGTTCTCTTTTATTAACTAATCTCCAATTAGCTGCAGATAAGAAGCAATTACATTATATACTGTCAAGTAATTAAGTTACTAGTTTCTTTATGAGATTCGTTCTATTGAACAATTGCAGCACAGTAATTTCAGGCAAACTGTGACTCCACAGCAGAAACAAAACAGAACAGAAACAACCAAACAAGATAAATGTGTTCCCAAGGCAAAACTACCTATCAGTTTGTATACTACTCTCCCTTTCCTCAGGCTGGAAGATAAAGTGGTTAGATGACAAAGATATCCCCTGTGGGAAGGGCAGCTCCAAAGGCCCCTCCCTTAAATGTATCTTGTTCTGCCTTAATTCACCAGCTTTATACATTCATTTTGTTAAACTATAGATAGGCCTGTGGCAGTTCCTTACAATCCTGTTTTTGGAGACTAATTCTGTTGACTAAACAAACATTTAAAATCATGTAAGTTCTACATTAGTCTCTTGTGGTTATGTTATTATTGTGCCTTCACTTAAAATGTCTTATCAAAATGCTTAACATGTAAGCAATTTTAATACTTATTTGCACAGCAATCTCTAAAGAGTATATCTTAAGTCACCACAATACCCATCCTGCAATTAACAGAGTCTACAAGCCCTCTTCTGGGTAAAAGGGAAAGTACAAGAGCTATCATCTATCCCATAAATGACCTTATGCCAAATGTAAGATGCATGTTGATGAATCCTGAAAGCAACACACTTGATGGAGACTTGGCGCTTTTTGGGATTAAGGTCTTCTTTGCCCTGTCAGTAGGCATCTTTAGGTTCAGACCATTTCCTTCTAGACTGAGCACTAAAGATGCTGTACCAAAATAGGTGCTGCTATCCCCAGATAGCAAAATAAGTGGGAAAACTGCACAGGTTTCAGGACATTTCCCCTGTGGGTGGTCATTGAAGATGCAACTGTAGGAACTCTTAAGACTAAATTTCAGTCACAAG
Organism: Nyctibius grandis; assembly: GCF_013368605.1. Classification (NCBI taxonomy): domain Eukaryota; kingdom Metazoa; phylum Chordata; class Aves; order Nyctibiiformes; family Nyctibiidae; genus Nyctibius; species Nyctibius grandis. Next base: position 6,359,813 of record NC_090663.1, on the reverse strand, counting down.
TATGATGTTTAAATGGACAGTGCCCCTTTAAGCCAGAAAACCAAACAACAAAAAAAAGCCCTCAAACCAAAAGAAAAAACCCATGAAGTAGTCAGTCACTTAACAGCAGACAACAAGGGTAATGAAAAAGTTTGAAAGTACAAACTACAGAGGAATAGTAACAAAAGACTTATGGACTTACTTAATCCGGTGCTTATTTCCTTGCACGTGGGACTGGTACGTTTCTATAGATGTAACTGGGATGTTACATACAGTGCACACGTAATAACCAACCCCAACTGTGAAAAAAAAGGAACCTGTAGGTTAGAGAGACTGCAAATGACAGGCAAAACACAAAGCACATCACCATCCCATCCCATGCAAGAGTCCTAACATAATGTTCCCATAAACAATGCTTATAGACAGATATAAAGTCCCTGCTGCAATTTTACACTAGAAGAATATTTACGAAGGGAGCCAGTGAGGTGTACAGTTGCAGTGTAACCATGGTTTAAACATTAACAAAGAGTATTTCTGATGACTGAAGTGATTCAAGATAATTCCAGTAAACTGTCATCAAGTGCTGATGAGAATGAACTGTACTGAAAAATTAAATACTATTGTAAATATCTGACCCAAAGCAAGCACCAACAGATACCAATCCAGTCAGTCCAGATTTAATTAACATAAGATCAGTTTAAACATTACCTGCTCAAATGTTGATGCAGCATTGGTTCAACCCTGCGAAGACGCTGAGGGAATTGTCAATACAGTACATTATGAATATGGTACACAGACCCTCAGGCAAATATAAGGTAAGGTTAGATGAGGAAAACCCTTGTGTTTTCTAGGTTGTCATTTTCTCCTCTCCTACAAACTGTCATCCATAGACCAAAGTATTCTGAAACCAATGAGTAACCTTTTTCCCCACGCAAACCCAAGAGCTTCACCCATTAGCAAAATGCAGCATTAATTCCCATGGGCTATTGCTTCACATCAAAACATATTATTTTGTTTAAATTATAGCATGATTTAATGAGAGCTGTTTTACACTAACAATGACTTGTGACTATCAGGTAGGATTTTGAATTCCTTACTGAAGGAAGGATTGATAGTTCTGTTGTACAGGACCAGATGATGCCCCCTCAAAATTAATGGAAGCTGCACAGCAACAGGGCCTTGGCTTTAGACACAGTGCTTGAGCTGGGGACAGTGCTGATGGGAGGCCAGAGAACAATGACTGTTTAGGAAACTAATTTCCTTATGTGGGAAGATTGAAATAATTACAACGGCCAGTTTCATGAATAACGGATTAAGGGAAGACATGACACCAGTTTGCAATTATTTAAAGAATGCGACAAAAAGGAAACAAATGATTCAATTCTTGTGTCTGCTTCTTGTTCTGTGCACAGTGAAGAAATACACTGTGGTCAGAGAGCGCCGAGTTCAATGTCAGTAGAAGGTTTTAAGATCAAGAAGGTAAAGACTAAGAAGTCCTGGGAGATGCTCCTTATGGAGGTTGTGGAGTTTCCAGCACAGATGATTTTTAAGAACAGTGTGGATGAACATCTTAAGAATGAGACAGATACAACTGATCCTGGCCTTGGATTTAGGGGGCTGGGCTATTTTCTATGATCCTTTGAATCTGACTGCAGAACTCAGTGAGGACTGGATTTGGGTCTCCAAGTCAGTAAGAAATATTTTCCAACCTACAGCTGTCAGAGACAGAACTTTAGCAGTTCATAGACAAAACAGAAAGGAAGAAATGAACTTGTTCTGTAACACAGGAGACTATAATTTCCTTGTACACATCAGAGCAGTTCCGTGAACAAATCAGAACTGAGCACTCAAGCTACACTTGGAGATTGTAACGCTTGCTCACGTTCTGCTTACCTTTTGTGCTGGGTTCTGCAGGGAAGGCTTTGTCTCCCAGCTCCTCCAATATCTTTTTCCGTGCTTCATTTCTTCTGTGTTTCTTACCAACATAATGCTGCTGGGCTGCGAGTGGATTATTGAAGGGAGCACAGCAGAGCTTGCAGTATTTGTCTGGATCATTTAAATTCAACCCTGTGTTGGAGGATGACAAAGACTCCTTAGCTTCTGAAGGCAGCAAAGGCTTCTCAGCTGATGGCTTCTGTAAAGCTGGAGACGTGGAAGTAGAGGATAAATCTGCTGACAGCACAGCAAAGGAAAGGTTAAAACAATTCCACAGAGCAAAACAGGTGACCGCAGAACTAGAGCTGGAAAGAACAGCCTGCTGGGTGCTGAACTACTTGCAAAAGACTATAAAATATCTTAGTCCTTGCAAGAATATGAAAGTACAGACTGATAAGGAAGACAACGCTGGAATATTCAGAAACCCCACCATTAGATACATAAAAGTCAGCTGTGTTTGACAGCTGGTCACTCTAAGGTCCCTATACAGTCCAAGAAGAGAGATTTACACTGCACAGGGTGATTCAGAGCACATACACTATGCTCCACCTTTAAACACAGTTCAGCAACTTGTACAGGACTAACACCACTGAAGTGTTGCCTGTGGACTAATTGTGGTTTAATTTCTTATCACATTAATTTATCAGAGCAACATCTTGTTGGGACTGCACTGAATTCTCAGGACAACAATAAACACCTTTCATTAATAAAAAATCAGAAATCATTTCAGTCAATGAAAGATGGGGAGTTTGAAAGCAAGGTTCCACGGCTTCAGGGTTGCACAGGGTAGTATCTTTGTTTATTCTGTTAAGGAGTTACCACAAGACAGCTCCACAACTTTGGCTGAATAGAAAAGACACAGCAAGTGTAGGAAGATACTTCTCTATTTTTGTTTCAAAGAGTGATAGGAAAACACATGCAAAGCAAACTATTTAGTTCTTACCAGGAACAAGCTGCAAGCTCTGTGCTGGCCTGTGGGCTTCGTCTCCTGATAATTGCTTCAGGTTTTTAGCATGGGTCTTTCCCAAATAGTGAGACAAAGCAATAACTGGGGAAGTACAAATCACGTTGCAGAGACTGCAGTATTTGTTTTTGTCCACTACTCCACTCCCATCCATCTGAAACCAGGCAAGGGCAAGCTCAGTTACAAGCATTCACTGAAGTGTACAAGGAAACATTTTATTTAGCGATGAAGAGGAATATTCACCTGAAAACTGACAAAATCCGTTTTCTTTTGTTTGCCCTGCTCCTGCCTCTCATGTTTCTCAGCATGCATTTGGATGTAAACACGAAGTTTGTGAGCATGCTTTTTGCCCTGGGAAGAGACTAGAATTATTCCTGTTTCAGAAACAAGGATCCAAGTGGTGGTATATCCAGTGACTGGGACTTCATTCATCAAAAACGGCTTTCAACACTTGCCTAATTGTATTTGGATAAAGCAGAGCCACAAGCAGGCAAATGCCAGTTCATGTAACAATACTACACTTTAATCAATAATATAGTATTTAGCATTACTCAAAACATTTTGCTTCAAGCAGCCCTTGGAGCCATCTACTCTCAACATTTTGGGGAACCAAAAATCCTGACATGTCCCCTTACAAACAGGGACTCTAAAATAGGTAAGGAAAGGAATGCAGCCAAGCCACGGAGCAAGTCTGCTGTGTTCCTTTACCACTAAGCCTGCGGGCTTGACATCAAGGCTGTCCCAGGTTGTGGCACAGAAGAATAACAGGCAGTAGGACCTAACTTACCTTCCTAAATAAAAAGTCTAGTCTCCTCGTACAGTCAATAGAGAGAAACAGGTTTCCCTGAAAGCTGAGTTAAAGTATCTCCAGCTTGGAGTCAGTCTATGGAGATTTCTATACCTTTCTACTGAAGACACAATAGTCCAGGTATATAAAATAGGGTGTTAACGTATAATTCCCTCAGCTGCAATTACTTTTTAATTCTTAGATGCTCTCTGAACCCATAACCTTCAAACTCTTGCACTTGTAATGTACTTACCCACATGCCACACTATACAGTGGTAATCTACAAAGCAAAACAAGTAACTTGTCTTCTCTGATCTGATGCTTTTCAGATGCCTTTTAAGGAGCAGTGCAGGATATTACAACAATATCATCAAAGAGGAAGAGGATCTATCATACCTGGCTAGACAATATAAGCACAACTGAGAAGAGTCAGTTATTTACATCAATTCACTTTGTAATGGTGATGTCAGGTAACTCTACAATTGCATCTATTATCCTCAACTGGATTTTGATCCAAGAAACAGAAAATCAAACTGAGGGTCTGAACTCTGTGAAGTTCTGACAGTACAACTGCTGCTTAAGTTAAATGAAAGTAAGGAAATACACCACCTTGTAAGACCTGAGTCTTCATAATGTGAATAGCAAGAAAGACTCCTGACAACAACTGACATTTTAAACTTCTAACTCTTGCAAGAAGAAAGAAAAAGACAGAAATGTCAGTACCTGCAAACCTGCACACCTTCATGATCACGTTTCAAAATAAAGCACGCTTTCCCATGCCTACAGCAATATCCCAAGGCACACAATTGTTCCTAGAAATGCCTTCAGGACGATTCATACAACCTGCCTCAACAGGCACTGGGGCACAGAGCAGCACGTGTGTATTGCTGGGTGAAGTGTCAGAAGGCATGACCACAATCCTCTACAGCTAGCACTGCCCTGTGCCATACTTATGTTCTGGCTGATGTGGTGCAGATCTGCTTCAATCCTGTGTACAGCATGGCCTGAACCTGCTCAGTTCCTGCTAAAATCATGCTGCAATATGCAGGTGATTGCCCTTCACTATCACCAAACGCACAACTTCTGCAACATTCAAGTTTGGTTAATGTCTAAGCCTAGCATAAGCCTTGAGAAACACACTATAAAAAGTCTTTTATGACACTGTGTAGAAACAAACCAAAGCCCCAGTGCTTGCTAGGAGAAATTCTCCCTTCCAGCCTACCTTATAGTGTGACGTCCTTTGACACTCAAACTCTAGCACTGCCCTGCAAACCTTACAGAAAGTGTCGGTGAAAAGGTCTTTCCTTGTTGCCTCATCTAAGATGTCATCTAAACAGGAACAGCAAAAGACAAAAATCAGCCAGTAGTTAGGACAAGATACATTTGCGTGTCTTTGCTTGCACAAAACATCAACCACTTGAATAGTCATGTGCAACACAAGATGAAGGAACTAACGTTCATCCACTGAATCACACCGTGCCTCGCTGTGGCTTCAAAGCAATACCGTAAAGCCACTAAACGTTCCTACCTATGGAAGTATTGCTCTCATGGACATATAAAGTATTACTGTAAGAATACCTAGACTTTAAAAACAAAGACGACAGAGACTCTTCATTGGGTTTTCAGTCCATTTTAAAATAGGGCACAATGTCAGAAATACTTGACTAATGGCCTAAAAAGAAGGATTTTAACTGGACTAGATCACACAGTTCGTTAAATAATAGAATACTCCTTAAAGAAGAGATTTAAAGAAAGTCTGGGAGTAGCTCAGTACATGAGAAAACCTTCCGAGACCTCCTGGCCTAGGAAGGTTGTACCTGTGTCCCATATACCAATTTAACTGATTTAGTTATATGGGAAAAAACTGCTCCAATGTCTTGTTTTGATTTTCTTTGCCCTGTTCCCAGTTAACTCCTGCCCTGTATACACTTTAATTCATACTAAAATTGGCCCAGACTTGAAGCTATTCCTGAAAAATTGGGAACATGTGGAGCAGTTGGCTTTGCACACAGCCTGGAGAGATCTCGGGCAAGGAAGGCATTGCTGCTCCCTATGTTCTCAAGGCTCAGTGCCAAAGGCGTCTAGAAACCCATAAAGGCAATCAGCCTTTACCATTATTTCTAAAGATGGCTCTCTTGGCCCCTTGCCAAAGGCAAGCAAAGTCCAAGGGAACACAAAAAAACAGAATGAAATACTGTGTAGTGTGTCCTGTAGCTCTAAATAATGGTGCTAAGCTGTGGGATGATCAGTTCACAAATGACTAAGGAAGGACTAAAGCCTACCCAGCCCCCAGTGTGTGCCCTGGACAACGCATGGCTGCCATCTTTGCACAAGTAAAAAGCCCCTTAAAAAACAGAGCATAAATTCCAGTACAAGCTGTATGACACATACTTTAACTGACCCAGTACAAGCCCAGGAAAGATGCTTGCTCGTGGCCCCAGCGGAAGCCTGAAACTAGGAATGCCAAACTGCTTTGACAAGCCAACATTGACCCGTGCAACCAGCTGAGAATCCACCAGCAGCTCTACGGGCACTGACACAGCCTGAGGAGTGGCAGATGCAGAGATCTTTCTCAGACTGTGTGCATGGCTAACCCCACTTCACCTTCCCAAAGCAGCACTCCTCAATTGTTTAACACACAGATCTTGATAAAGCTGGCTCTGATGAGGCCTTTGGCTGAGATTGCAACGACGACTGGGTATCAAAATGCCGCTGTCTGGCATGGTTTACCATCAGTCCCCAACATAAGAATTAATTTTCTAATAAAACCTTTATTTTCACGAGGTACAATGGCCAGGTGACTAGTCCTTTAGAGCTTTTGTATTCTGTAGCATAAGTCATCCATAAACGTTCAGTATTCTACAGTTATTGATTCATGCAGCTTAGCCCCTTCAAGGAGAGGAGTGAAAGATGGACGCAATAACTTGAGTCAGCCCACACAAGAAAATCCAATGACTTAGTTCTGGGCATTAGATGAAAATCCATCTTGAACCTGAAATGCATGAATTGCCAATGTTTGTAGCAGAAAAAGCCACTTACTTACAGAGGAAAATTACACCGGTTTGCTCAAGTGTTCTGAATTGTAAAAACAGCTACCCAGAGAGAGACAAATGGAACAATATTCTCTATTTAAAAAACCACAAAAGGCAAACTGCAATGCAACTAGGCACAAGTCTATGAAATGCTACCACCACGGGCAGTATTCGCTCTATTTCAATTTGGATAACTTCTCACTGGAAAACATGTCTTGGTTTCAAAGACAGACTTCTTTATATTCGTTAAGGACAGTATTCTATGTGTTACTTTCCTTGACTTAGCAGTGAGCTGCACAGCCCTCCTGGCAGACAACAACGAACCAAGTGAAAAATTAAAACCATTATAATGTGAAATTAAAAATGGGGTTTTGTTCACCTTTTCTTGGCTGACCACTGCAATTAAAAGATTGGATTATAGGGAGCAGAAGTCTGTTGTCCAAGTAACTTCTATTGTGCCTCTAGGAGCCATCCTGAACCCTGTTGTATCCTTGTCCTCAATGGCATTTTGCTGTAACTGATGAATTGCACTAAAATACATTCTAGGGACAGTTTTAAATATTGCTGCTCATTGTTACAAGAGCCATTTTCATTCTTCAGTATTGTAAAAGGTTGACAGGACTTTTCTTTCTTTGTAAATTTATCACATCTCAGTTCTCTTTTATCTGCATAGCATTGTGTTTTCTATTTCTCATTAAGTCTTCCCATTTTTTACCTCTTAACACTGTTGGCCCTCTGTTTTGGCTCAATCTTTTCTCAAGATAAGGATAGGCTACTACAGCTGAGTCAGCAGTGATGAATGCAGAGCTACAATAATCTCAGTGAGGTCTTAGGAGACCACCTCAGTCTAACACTTGTAATGTTGTTAAGCCCAAGAATTGGTTTCCCCCAAGAGAGAAATATCTACAAAAATAGACACAGAGTTCACACCATTTGCCTTGATTTTGGAACCTTAAAGATTTGCTCGATGCAGTTTTTCTCCATGGTCACAAGATGACTATTAACACATATCACATAAACCAGGCAGGATTCGCGAACAATAACTTGGCTGGGCAACGCAGACCAGCACCGTGAGCGTGGTAACGTGACCTGCTTTAATGCAGCTCTTGGCATTCACCTGCTGTTATATTAGCAACAGCACGGGAGTTCAGCCCCAGCTTTGTCAGTATGATATAGCCAAGCACAGCATAACCTCGCCTGCTTTCCTGAAGCCAAACAAGGCCAAAACATCCTGATCCACAAAAAGGATACAGCAGCTGCCTCCGAAGCCGGTCAGAAATACAGCACTTCCCAAAACGCTGGGTAGCCACTTTTAAAAACCCTGATCTGATAATTTCAGTCTCAGACCACATGAAAACTCACACATATAAGCATAGCATTTTTCTTTTCTGTATAATTAGCGGATTTTTAGGCAAATATATATGCCTTGGATAATGTATTTCTATGTGGTCTTCTGGTGAACTGCACAGAGACAAATTCAGGAATAAATTGATGTGCCTCTCACTTAAATCCCAAAATAAAAATAACACAGGTGAATTTTGGAAATCTGGAACTAAACAAGTTACCTAATAATAATAAATCAGACTCTAACTGTCTGAACTGAAAGATAATGATTTGCTTACTGTTTCTCGATTCTCAGTTATGATCTTAGAAGCACACAGCATTTTTAAAATCTTTTTTTAATCTTCAGTGGCATAGCAATTCAATAAAGTCATTAAAACACTGATGTGAGAAGGCTTAGGGACTTGTTAACGTTATTGTACTTGCATATTTACTACTTGAGAGAAGTTTGAGGATGTCTTTTCAACTTTAAATCTTTGCTATCTGTTTTCTTACTCTTGCTAGGTTAATTGAAGAGGAATCTTTGTGGCACACCATGTATGAAAGGCAGGGAAAAAAAGTCTTCCCTCAGGGCAGTATAAACTTGGTAGGAAAAATACTAACATTAATTAAAATATCAAAAAACAGGTAATTTAAAAAAGGCTGTTCAGCCCAGGATTTTCTACCACTTGATTAAAAAGGAAATGCTCCCAGCTTTAGTCTATTATTAATTTTTCTTTCCTAATTCTTGAGGGTAGAGAAGACAGAAAGCAGAGTAATGTAGTAAAGAAAAAGTCTAGGCTAGACAATCCCTTCAGGCAAAGGCATAAAATTTCAAGTTCAAGGTACTAAACCCGCAAAACGACATAGCCAAATTCTGCCCTCAAACGCCAACAGCAAACACAGCATTTTAATGAGAAAAAGATGGATATACATGAATCAAGTTCAACTACTGCAAGTCCTCAAGAGCAAATATTGACCCAGATATTTTCTCATTTTACAAGCCCTTTCATCACACAGCTGTCTCCAAGGCACATCTGGACCAGCACAAGCAATGGGGTTAGTGCATCTCACCAGGCTCCCACCTGTCAGCCTCACAGTAAGTGAGCGTGCGTGCTGAAGCCTGTCCCAGCTGCAAACTAAAACAGGTTAATTTACATCACGTGCACGACTTTAATTTGTTTTACTCTGCAAGCAAGAAAGGCAGGAGCCTGCACGCAGGCTGTAACTTTACATGATGTGCAAATGCTATTGCTTGTAATCTGGCAATCATATCCCTACTCTAACAGGATGAAAAGCTTGAATGCTTAGAGCATCAGCTGTCCGAAACTGCAGGCAAATAGCACCAACAGAAATCCAGTCACTGTTGGTTGTGGTACAGCAGGCAAGCACAGCCACTCACTGTACAGCGGGAGTGAGAAAGCAATTTTAGAGACAAACACAGATATCCATAGATATCCAACTTAGAAAGGGCAGGCAAAGATAACAAACTTTAAAACACTTATCAAATACACTGAACTGCTATATTACAGTGCTGTATCCCTATACGAGGAAGGGAGGCTGAACCAGACAGATTTCAATTTCTCCAAGGAAACAATACTGTAGTAGCACTAAATTTTCATTTTCTCAGTGAGTTTAGTCACTGAATATCCTTTTGAATGATTTTTCTTTCGTTTTCAAAGCTCAGGTGATAGTAAAAAAATTAAATGCCAAACTAGACTCTGTTGTTTGGAAACAAATGCTGTTAATGCCAGCACTGCACGTTTCCATAAACTAGTTTCACCACTCAAACGATCAGACTTTTCCCCACAGGGTACTATAACAAGTTAACTTACAAGCATTTATACGCATCTTTGAATACTACCTGTTGTCACAGATTTGACTAAGACACATGGCTAAGCTTGTACATGTGCACGAGGCCTTTGAAGGATGCAACTACACCACCAAACAGGTGTTAAACCCAGCATTGCCCAAACCTTCGCAAATGCACAAACTAAACCAAAACGGTTCTAAAAGCCTTGATGGCCAGGTGGGTCTGTGATCTGCCCTGACACACAACAGAAGCAGCTTGCAATTGATGAGAAACACAATGCTCCCCCTTTTACCCAGGGTCAGCAAGTAACAAGACACTTCGCCTGCTCTCTTAGCGCTCTGAACTCAGCCAGGACACAGAAAATATTTTAAAGCACTAAGACTGAAGTAGAATATATCAATCATTACTAATAAAATTAAGGTGTCCACTTCTCGCAACACAGTTCCTTGATTCTCTTCATTTTTCTCCCTGTTGGTCCAAGTCCTCTTGTTTCTACTACTCTGTCTCTGCTGAACATCACACTGACCTCTGCTCCCTGCACCCCATCACGCCCACGAGGGCTGGACCAGCCCATCACAGCTGAAAGCAGACTAAAACCAGCTTTTCTGCTTTTACCAGTAAAAAAGTTGCGATTTTTTTCTTAAAGCGTCAAATCGTTTTTACTGCAATAAATTGCTCAGGATTTCCAAAACCGAGGCTTTGATTTTTTTAAATTTCTGTGAGCATAGTTTGAGCCAGCTGAAACTGGCTTTACTTCCTGAAACCCAGAAAGCTGATTGAGTCTATGCTGGGTGGTTGGCTCCTTCTTGAGAAGGATCTAATGCATTAGATTTCTTAAACATTGCAGAATAAGCTGTTAGTTTCTTTGCCAGGCATTTCTATTTCCTTAGGATAACAGACCCTTTTCCCTTTCCACTCTGTTGTGGTTTAACCCTCCTTGGGTCTTAAGAACACATAAGAAATACACCTCCCAGTTCTCACTTTGTAAACGCTCTGAGGCAGGTTAAGACAAGTTACTTGCCCTTCCGTCCGGCTCTCCGACATATAAATGCTCCCGTACGATTCTATGATCGTAGTTTGTGCAATGCTATTTCTCAGCCTACTCTCAGTGCTATTTAAGAACGGCTTGTGGAATGCTGTGTGAGAAACATAATCAGTGAATTGGTACCAGACTCTTTTTTTTCCCCCCTCCAGTAAGCAAAGATGTGTAGAATAGAAAAGGAGGGAGAGGGGAAAATTAATCATTTATAACATGAGGGCGCTACATACTGAGCCTTGAAAAAGGATGCATGGTTCTAACTACAGATTAACTATACTCTCACAGGTACCAAGGGTTATCTTGTTGCCACTGAGTCAAAAGAAACCCCTTAGGCTAAAACAAACAACAAAAAAACCCAAGGGGTGTGCATGTGTGTGAAGAAATTAGCAAGAACTGTTGCCACAGAAAGTTTCCAAAGCCAAAAGTTATTGCTAGTTTTGTCTTTAGGAAAAGGATACCCTCTCTCTTCAACAGGCTATCAAACCAGAAATGACCCAGAATATCCAGTTCCATAGCTCTGTTTGGCACAGGTATGAACTGATGAGCATAACCAGCAATCCTTGCTGTGTCTGGGACATGACAAAACCTGTACTGGCTGTGCACTAAAAATAAGGGTACCAGCTACCTCTAAACACTGAGAATTTAAGAAACAACCTCGAGACCTTTAAAATCCCTTGAAATTCCCAGGAGGTCAAAGTGCTTTTAAAGTTAAAGGCTTTGTTGCTAATGCACCAAAACACATTTTGGAGTTCAGAAACATGACGATTCAGTTCAAGAAATACATGTGAAAAATGGCATTTGAACCTAAACATAGCAAGACCACATTCCTAACTTTCTCCAACTACTTTCCTTTGAAGAGCAGACATACTTGTGTTGCTTTTTTCCTCCAGAAAGCTGACTGCTTAAAATAGCTGTCAGCTTTTTAAACAGAATGATTAATTCCACTGGAGTTACTTCTGTTCAAGAGTACTGCTAAATTTAACTGACAATGGGGAAATCTGTTATTAATGAATGTTTCACATATTTATCAAAAGCCCATGTTTATGCATTGCTAAGTGTGTAGCTTTTTTTTTTAAAACTTGTTTTTCATTATACAACTGAACAGTCAATTCTTATAAACCATTGACCAAAGCCTTTCAACATGCAAATATTTTATACCCATTTTGAATGGCTTAGTATTCCTGGAAGCTTAACACTTTCTTTTTTTGGGTGCTATTTGCTAGATTTCAGCAGGATGATGTCTCTCAGGAGAGATTACCTAGGAAGGACAGGACATGGAAAACTCCCATCACTTCACAGCCATAACCTTAAGATTCAATTCCAGGGCTCTGTATCCCAGGTCTGATGTATAAAACTAACCTGTTTGTCACCTTACTGTCCCAGAAGCATGAGATTAGCTTACAAAGTTAGAGCAAGACCTCTTTGCACTGAGGAATTAAAGACTAGCTTTTACAAGCTGCGTATCAAACAGCTTGGACCAATTTCAAACACCCTCCCTGCTCCTTCCACATGCAAAACACAGCCAAGTCTCTCACAGCATTTGGCTCCTCATTAATTTCTGCCCTTGGTATCAAAATCCTGTTACTTTTCCATACTGGCATCACGAGAAAGTACTTTATTTCACTGAGGGAACTGCACTGCCCTGCCCTGCCCTGCCTCCGCCACCTTCTGACAGGCCCCCGTCACCACCTTCTCCCTCACGGCCCCAGGGCTCCTTGTGGCTCCGCGGGGCCGGCCCCCACTCACCTTCGCGGCGGCCGGCGGCGAGCGGAGACCGCAGGGAAACCTCCCCACCGCGCTCCGCCGCCGCCATGGCCCCGGCGCTGTCCGCAGGGAGCAGCCGCCGCTGCCCTTCAAGCCCCTTAAGGGCGCCGGGCCGCCTTGGCGGGGCCTTCAAGGCCGGGCCGCCCTGGCCGCCTTCGGCCTCTTTCCGCGGGGCGGCTTCACCCCTCCACCCTCACCGCCTCCTCGGGTCCACTTTAACCGCCCCGGGGGCTCCACGGTAGCCCCCGCCACCCCAGCCGTTCCCGCCGGTCGCCAGCCCGCCTTCAGGGGCAGCCCGGCCCCACCCCGCCCGGCCCGCCCGCGGCCTGCCCTCAGGGCCCCCCACCCTCCGAGCTGGCTGGAGGCTGCTAGTAACTGCCTAGTAACTACTAATTGCCTCACAACTGCCCGATGACTACTAGTAACTACCATTATTAGCCTAGTATCTGCCTCACAACTACTAGTAACTGCCTCATAACTACTAGTACCTGTCTAATAACTGCCGAGTGACTACTAGTAAGAGCCTAGTAACTGCCTAATTGCTCAATAACTACTAGTAAGAGTCTAGTAATATTGTAATAACTGCCTGGTAACTACTAGTAGCTACTAGTAACAGCTCAGTGTCTGCCTAACTACTAGTAACTGCCTAATATCTGCCTAGCAACTTCTAGTAACTGCCTAATCCCTGCCTAGCAACTATTAGTAACTGCACGCCTCTCCTCTCACCTTGAGTGGCTCCTCTCTGCCCTCGGCACCCAAAACACCCCCAAACTCCCCCAAATCGCTGCCGGCCCTCCCCTGGATCCCCACACCTATCCATCCCTCTTCAGGGCCGAGTGCCCCCCAGCCCCTGTCACACTCACCCCCAGGCAGTCTAATTTCCCCTGAATTTTCCCCGCTGTCACCCCAAAAAGGGGTTTCATTGGGACACAGGGCCCACCATCGCCCTGCAGGGCTGTGATTACATTTAATATTTAAAGATGAATTATAATGACGGGATGATTCTGAGGAGTATCTGCCTAGGACAGGGTTTTTTTCCCCCTCTTTTTTGTCTTTTTTCTCTCTAATGCATGACTTCTCTGAGTACTGCTCACCACAAAGCTGCAGCGATTAAATTTGATAACATTGTGCTTTGGATAATTATTTAGAAGGCAGCAGAGGGTGCTGTTTGTTCTCCTGTTAAGAGGACAGGGCCACTCACCTCTCCAGCCCAACATCCACACAGACCCAAAGCCCAGAATAACCCGCTGTGGAACAGTCAGCCTTGCTCAGCGCTACAAAATTGGTGTTCCTCTCCGGCTGGCTTTGAAAGTCAATGTGTTTCCAAGGGATTGAAAGTAGGCACACTTCTCCGAATAGATATTTAAGCGGGAATCACAGAATCATAGAATGGTTTGGGTTGGAAGGGACCTTAAAGTTTATCTAGTTCCAACCCCCCTGCCACAGGGGGGACAGAACTCACAATCCCTGTATTCCAGCCTCTCTTGGCTCTTTCCAACTTTCCTGGTGTTTTCTCTTCGGATTGACAGTTTTACCATCGGATTTTTGCACACAGCTGTGGCCCAGCCAGGTGGCTGATCTCCTCCCCTATGACCCGGCTGAGCACACACCACTGTGACATTCACGGGGCTGCAAGGGGAGAAGTGAGACTTTTTTTATGCTCTGTCTCAGCCAAAATGTGGGTTTTTTTGTGAACTGAAGGGCTGAGGGGTGCATTGTACTGGGTACACCATGGATGTCATATTGTGCAGAGACCTGCTCTGTTGCAACTCTGTCCTAGAAGCACTTTGATCTGTTGGTTTTAGTTGGCTACTTTGAAAAGATATAATTATAGTCTTTGTTATAATTTACTCTTCATTATTCTATTCTATTCTACTCCACTCCATTCCATTCCATTCCATTCCATTCCATTCCATTCCATTCCATATTCTTTGTTATCTGACAATCAGAAAGAGTGTTTAGTGTGATTAATGACTGAGTTTAATATAGCCACACTCTAAATTGTTTTTTTTTTTTGCGGGGGGCGGGGGGGGATCAACACGTAATTTTGAGGTGCTAAAATACTGCTAGCAAATATATGTATCTAAAAGGCACTTACACCCAGGGGAATTAACTATGGGTTACAGGTGAGACCAGAGTATCCTGACATCACATATCACACAAGCAGAGCATTGCAATTAAAATTGTAATTGCCTGTAGTGGCTAATGGACTGTAGTGACTTTTCTATGCTGTGCAGCGTGAACGCTGGGAGGTTTGCGCTGACGCTCTGCAATGGCTCTGAGCCTCCTCAGGATGAGTGGAGGAGTCTGGTTGTTTGGGGAACATTGCTCATAATCACATAAACTCCCGGATCACCCTGAATTTATAGAGTTGTGGATTGATATTGTTTGTGCTTGGCACACGCGAGCAAACTATAACACAGGATATTTGTGCTGAAGCGTGACACCATACTTCATTCGCAGGCAAGGAAAATTGCCAGAAGCTTTTAGCAGAAGATGCTGAGCAGCTCTGTGACTGTCTTGAAGAGCACGACTTCCCACTGCCTTGGCAAAGTAAAGCACTTCTCTTAGACTCTAGGGATGCACAGGAATTACCCTCTTTATTTCTTTGCACCTCACTTCCCCTGTTAAATCAGACAGGTTTTTCTGTGCAGCAGAGGGAAGAGGTTTGCAAACATTTGTATCTGTGTGATCCTTAGAGATCCAGGAGGAAACAGCATCAGGTTTCCTAGGGGTGGGAGGGTGAGATTAGCAGGAACCAGCGCCGTGAATTGCTATTAAATTATAAAAAAAATGCTGAACGACAATCTGAGCTGGGTTCAATTTCCATAATGAGGTTCATTCTTATACATGGAGGCCTTCCCTTGTGTCACCCTGAACTTGTGCTGGCTGCTGGGAGCAGAGAGCAAAGCCGGGGCCTGGCTTCTCATGGGTTTGGTCTCACTGATACACCCTCCTTTTCCACTAAGGTGGTTCAAATTCCTCCACCAGCTCAGCAGTGGAGGTGGGGAGAGTCCTTGAAATGCACTGCTGTGTCAAAGAGTTTTAGTGCACCCGGAATTGTGCCAGTATCTAAGATGTCCTGCTTGCTTCTGCAACCTGCACAAAAGGATATTTGTGCTGAAGCGTGACACCATACTTCATTCGCAGGCAAGGAAAATTGCCAGAAGCTTTTAGCAGAAGATGCTGAGCAGCTCTGTGGCTGTCTTGAAGAGCACGACTTCCCACTGCCTTGGCAAAGTAAAGCACTTCTCTTAGACTCTAGGGATGCACAGGAATTACCCTCTTTATTTCTTTGCACCTCACTTCCCCTGTTAAATCAGACAGGTTTTTCTGTGCAGCAGAGGGAAGAGGTTTGCAAACCTGCACCAAACCACTGCTGTCCTTCCAGCTCCTTCCACGCTGCTCCGTGCACCCGCTGCCTCTGGCGTTTGGGAAGTGACTCTCCTTTTCCAGGCTCAGGGTGTGTGTTTCGCTGTTATCCCTGGCTCTAAACAGGCCATCCATCTCCTAGAGGGTAAAAATAAAGCAGCATTGTTTAATTTCTGGAAAAAGCCAGATGACAGTGGAAAGGGTCAGAAATACGCATACCAATGCTCCCTGCCCCACTGTCTCAGCTGTTGCTTCCTGAGAGACAGAAGCATGTGGTTGCTAAAAATACCCTGCAAAGAGAATACATTCTCACTCCAATGGAAGAGTATAAATTAACCCGAGTCGTAACATATACAACTGCTTGTGGCTGGGAGAAACAATTCCAAACGTGGTTTTCAGAGAGGGGTTTCCTAATGAAGCCGAAGTCCCAGCCCTGTGCCTTCCCTGCGTAGGTCGGCGATATTGCGCAGAGGATCTTCGCCTCCTGCCTCTCCTGCTCCCACCCCCTCGCCCTCCTATGGGAAACGGTGCGGCCAGGGGTGGGGGGAGGCCAGCTCTTTTATAAGTGTGGTCTTGCAGCAAGTCGGAGTTGACAGGAGTGACGGGAGTTTTGGCTCGCTCTGAGATACCCACCTCCCAAGCCTTGGGGTCCCTGGGATGACCAAAGGGGGAATGGAGTCAGTTGAAGTGTTCACGTCTGAAGGCAAAGGCAGGGGCTTGAAAGCGCGGAAGGAATTCTTGCCTGGGGATGTCATCTTTGCGGAGCCAGCCTACGCTGCCGTGGTTTTTGATAGGTAAGAGAAAAGCACTTCTAAGACACAGACTGAAAGTCATCTCGATATAAAATTTAATCTGGCCAGATGGGTAAAAGTTTGAAAGTGTCTGGACAGCATCAGAGAAGGGTGCGATGGGAAGTCAGCAGCATTTCTGTAAAGATGCACTCACAGCTTACAGTGAACGCCCTTCCCGGGGCTCACATCAGCTTTTTTACTTTTAATATGGTGCAATCTGTTTCCAGGATGTGATCTTGCAAGGTGCTCGGTGCCGTCAGCTTTTACCATGTGGTGAAAGTTGTGTGTGTTCAGTGCCTCACAAAACCGGACCCATGTTACTCTGGTGAACTGCCAGAAGTTAGTGTCATTCAGGTACAGCAACCTCAGAGTGACTTTGCTGAAGCCTCCCATGTATAATGTGTGATAAAAGTGAGTTACCTTGTGCTCTGCTCACGTGTACCACCTCCCAGCTGTACATGCAGCTTCATCGCCCGCTGCCTTCAAACTAGAAGCTAGCGGGGATCTGTGAGTGATGCTGTTTCTGTTAAAGTGATTTTATATGTCTAGCTAGCCAATTTAACTGGAGACAAATTTCTGCTTTCACTCTTGCACGAGGCTGGTTTTAAATTTTTGTTCACACAGATGTAGCCAGAAACTGAATTCTGGTGCAAAAGCATTTTTCTTTTCTGCTGCTTGTTTCAAGGACGAACAACATGCAATCAGCCTGCACTGCCGATGTGGCTGGTAGGTGCCCAGTTCTGCCCTTCAGATCAGTGGAACCTTCACTTAACTACTCTGAAAGCTAAAAGACACAAAGAACCAATTTCTATGTTAATCTCCCATGGGATAAATCTAGAATAAAGCCTCAGACATGAATGGAATTTGTTCAGCCTTATAATGTGCTAACTGAGAACAGAATTTGGCCTGAACTTTTAAACTGAGGAGCTAGATGTCAGCTGAAAGTTTCATCCTGACCTGAGGAAATTTGTGAGCCTTCTTCAAGGGCATCTAGTGAGTCCTGAGATTAAACTTTTTGCCCAAACTGCCAGTGACTTTATGAATATTCTGCAAATAGGGTGATGAGTGATTGTGCCTAGCTGAGCTTTCCCTGATTGAATCAGCTCTGTTAACGAAGTGTGGGGTGCAAGCAGAGCTCATGCTGTTGTTTTAATCCCGGTCATCTTGTAGCTGAAGCTGATTTGTGCTACTGTGTGATCTGGTGACAGCAGAGAATTGAGGATTAAATGGGCAGAGCAGGAAATAAGTTTTTTTCTTTCATTCACTTTTTCCTTGCCCCTGTACTGTCAGTGGGTGAACATGTTTATGAATCTTTACAATAGCAGCAATGACACTTTTTAGTTTTGCATTTTAATATGTCATTGCAAGACCTCACATTAAAAATGTCACTTTTTATTTTAAAATGTTAAGTTCTTGAATTCTTAACCCTAAGTTCAATTACAGTAGTTAGTGACAAAACCATCTCTCCTTGATGTGTCCTTCTAGCTCTCGTACTTCACTTATGTCACTAGCTGTGAGTCTTGCTGTGATATTGTTTGCTTCGGAAGTGCCTGTAGACAATGATTTCTCCCATATGCCATATTAAAAATACTAATTATCCTTTAAACAATTGAAAACATTTTGCCTTTTGATTGCTGGTTGAGAATTTTGTTTCTTCTATGTAAAATATTGCGAGCATCATGCATAGAGTAGAGCTGCCCATGTTGAAGAGTTACAACTTCACTGCATTTTCAAATGTCACTTGTGTAACGTGAGATAAGGGGAGAAACTATCACCACATCACCTTTTAGACAGCGGGCTGTATCTTAGGCTCAGGTTTCCAACAGAAAACCTCAGATGGGGAGAGATGTGCTTCCCTCCCTCCCCAGGCTGGGTTTGTTTAGCTCCCAGAGGGCAGGTCCAGACATTGAGCAGCAAGGGGGTAAGGTAAACACATCCCTTCTCTGCGACTGGAGAGGATGAGGATGGCTTCAGTCATTCTTAGCTCTTGGCTTCTTCGTGCTGGTGTGCGATAATAATGGACTTTTACTCTCCCATGGTGCATTTTGTCCCAAAGCACTTCAAGTCAGCCTCTTCTCCTGGGCAACTAGCGACAGGACAAGAGGACACAGCCTCAAGCTTCGCCAGTGGAGGTTCAGGTTGGACATCAGGAAGAATTTCTTCTCAGAAAGGGTTATTAGCCATTGGAATGGGCTGCCCAGGGAGGTGGTGGAGTCACCATCTCTGGATGTGTTTAAGAAAAGACTGGACATGGCACTTAGTGCCATGGTCTAGTTGACAGGGTGTGTCAGGGCAACGGTTGGACTCGATGATCCCAGAGGTCTCTTCCAACCTGGTTGATTCTGTGATTCTGTGATTCTGTATACACATTAGTGGTGAAATGCATTCCCAAAATCTCTGAAGCAGGCAGTGCCGACAAAATGCTTGTTGATTAGTGCTTGGCAGGGGATAACCTGGGCCTGAGATACAATGGCAACATGTGTTTTTCTTGTGAAAACTGCCCTGATGCTTTTCCTACACACACAGGGATTAGGTTTTCAAGGTCCCTTCTACCGCTGTCCCAGGGTATTCAATTGCATAAAACTCCATTGAATTGATTGCTGTCAAAGAAGGGTAGCCTGGATCCTTGTAGGACCTGCAAGAATAAACCCACACTAGGTGGCTGGTTTTGCCCTGGAAGAACTGCTGTTGCCTCTGCATGAACGAAGAGGCCAATGAAGAGACATGGGTTTTTCCTTTACACATGTATAGGTCCTAAAATTGATGTTGAGTCTACACTTGCATAGCAGAAGTCTACCTTTCATGCTCTGAGAAACTATCAGAAGCACAAACCTCTGTGCCCCAACTGTACAGGGATCTAGGGAGCCTGAACAACTCATCTTGGCACCCGGTGCTAGGTGCTCACAGCAGAAAGTGTGGCTACGCTACATTTTGGGCTTAAATGATGCAAAAGCCTTTCTCTATATATTGATGTGAAGAACTGCTAAAGTAATTTGGACCTGAGGCTGTCACCCAACTGCACTGTATGAATGTCTTTCTTTCAGTAGGAGGCTGAGTTTGAGGTGGTGTTGAGAGTTTTGTTTTGCCAGGAAAAGGAGAAATGTTTTCTTTGACAAAACTCTATAATCAGCCATCGTACTCTGAGCAAGTAAGATCCATCAGTTTAACTGGACCAACCTACAGGGTGATGTGATGGCTTGTCCAGCAATATGCTTTGAGACTTACCTTGCAGATTAAGACACTGAAAACTAATGTCTGTGATAAGTGTCTGCAGAGAGCTAAGGGCGGGATTCAGTTGCCATAGGTGTTTAGTGTCATTTGAGATGCCCCTGGGTGTCTGAGGTGTCCTCTTAGGGCTGACAGGTACAAAACAGGATTTATGAGAATCAGGCCTCCTCTCAGGCCAGATGGGTGTCCCCGCAGAGCCTAAAATAACCCTAGGCTCCTATGTCCAGGCAAGTGAAGCCAGCCCTAAGTGCCCGTTACAGTCAGTGGAGCACTATAATGTGCACTGAATACAGACACCTACCTTTGAGCTGAATGGCTTTCCAGACCACACTGAGTGTTTTGATGGGATCTCTACTGAGGATACAGATGAGCACATGTAGGTGTCCAAATCTGCAACTGCATCCCACCCTGGAAGCCCCTGAAGGTCACAGGGACCCTGGAGGTCCCTGAAGTCATTAAGGCTGGCGAGGGCTTGTACTCTTCAACCCAATGATGGTCATGTGAGCAGCAGTTTCTTAGCCAGTGCCAGAGATTTTTAGTCCAAAGTTACATAAAACGCAAAGTGAAGCTAAAGAAGGTTCCTATGGACATCAGCCAGATCATAGTTTCTTAGATTTTAAGGCCAGGCTGTGACTCACAAGGCTAACCCTGCTCATTGCAGGGGGGTTGGACTAGGCGACCTTTAAAAGTCCCTTCCAACCCAAACTATTCTGTGATTCTATAACCTTTTGCTTAACACACTTGTTACCTGGCATTGATTCCTGCATTAAGCCTGTTACTTCTACCTGCACTAGAGCAGACTGTTTAGGGACACAGTGAATACTGATTGAAAGGAAGTGCAGAACTCAGTGTGGTCTCCAGTATTTTGCTGTGTGGATAAAGCGCAGACACAGTCTCTGATCTGTGTCTGAATCAGCCTTGCTGTTATCAGCTGAAATAGCACTCAGAAAACACCAGTGTCAGGCCCACTTTGCCCTAAAATAGATGCAGAAGGTTGAAAATATATCTTCTCAAGGAATTATTTGCCTTTGTTGGGGTCATTTTTTGATTTGCAAAGCCCCTGTGCATTCCCCACTGGCATTACCTCTTACTGAAGCTTGCTCTAGTGCTCTGCTTTTGTGTTGGGGTTTAATCCTGCCCTCCCTCTTCACGTTCTCTTTGAAGAGCCCAGGACTCCTTTCCTCACAGGCACCTTCAGGACGATGGCATTCCCATTGCCTGGGCTCAATGTACAGTATGTGACCTTCTCCTCTGGCATGTCCCTTGGCTCTCAAGCCTGTAAGAGTTTACATTTCCTACAGGCATGGGGATGCCTGATATATCTCTGTCAACCTTCATCAGGAGAAGGTTTGCTCTTTAACCAGTGGAGTTTGAGAGGCAGTAGTCAAGGCAAACAGTGTCATGTGGTAGAAAGGCAAGATCACCTGAAGGTCTGCTTGATGAGTGATTTGCAAGTTGCTAAAAACTTGAGCTCATGCAATTTTTGCACTCCTTTTTGATGTATGAAGCAGGCCCAAAAGCATTTTCCAAGGGGAAGTTCCATTATTGTAGGTGGGATGACCCAGAGATATAAGAAATGCAAAATTTTCCATAACAGTATGTTTCTGGAAAGGTTATGGAAGTAAATTCTTTGAGCTGATACCAGTGACAACTGAAAGCTAATGTGATCATATTCACATTGTTTAAAATTTTCTGGGGTTTGATTTTTTATTATTATCTCTTTTGTTCAAAAGCTTAAATAAAATCTGGGAGAAAACCTAGCTTTTTTTAAAGGAAACCACACCCACACCTCTCTAAAAAGAGGCTGAGAAAGCTTGTAATGAAAGACTAAAAATAAAATAGTCTAAAATTAGTCTAAAATAAATCCTTCACTCAAATCAGACAAACTAGGATGTGTCATCCCTGACATTTTAAAGGTAAAAGTACCAAGTTCCTATCCCCTTTTTTAAAGGAGCAAAACTATCCTTATGCTAATAATTGACCATTATAGGTATCCGCAGTAGAAGCCAGCTATTGAATACCTCCCATTTCTTTTCACTGCCAAAAGGGTAGGTGTGTTTCCTTAGGCTGTTGTGTTTAATGAAGTGTTACAGCCTCTGCTTTGAAAGGCAAGTGGACTTTGCCTACATCTTAGGCTATTCTTGTGCCATCCTCTGTAGGATGTTAAGGAGAGAGGTGCCTAGCCAGCCAATAATAAATATGAAGCAGGTGGACTTAGGTGTAAATTAGGTCATCTGTGTGTGTCATCTGTCATGTACAGAATAGAATAAACACATGTTAAATAGTTCGTGAGCGTCTCACCATGTCCATTAGCTATTCAATGAAATCCTCCTTTTATTCGTTTGCACTACAGCCATCGCACCTTGCTTTTCCAGATCAGTGAATGAGATGCTGTGGGTGCTGGATGGGAAATGGTTGGCAGATGTTTGAGTCATGCATGTCTCAGAAATGAGGTTAATATATTTCCTATGGCAGTGCTCAGCCCTCTGTCCTGGCAGGTCCAACAGATTATAATCCATCTGAATCCAGTCCAAGAAGTCACAAGAGCTATTAGTTTCTTCTGCTTTCACTGAGAGCCATGCTTGTGGGAGCCATGGTTTAGTTGACAGTGCTTTGTCACCTCTTGCATTTTGTGACTCTAGCTGCTTCCAGGATTAGTAGTAGTTGTGCATCTCATCTACATAACATCAGAGCTCATGAGTTCCTGAGAGTTCAGCTCAGTTGACACTTGGATGAGAAGCCAAGGAAACCTGAGGCTCCCAAGAAAGTAATTTAGTGAGTCAGTTCAGTGGCACCTGTCCTCCAAGTCAGTCCTAAACCTCTGACCTGGCAGGGCTTGGATGGGCTGGAGAAGTCACTGTGCTAATGAAGATCCTGCGTTTGGGCAGGATGAAAAAGAGAAGTTCTCACTATGTGTGGAAGATGGCAGTGAATGAATGGCTGGAGGTCACCCCTGAGGCCATGGTGTACATAGACACAGCAGAAAGCAGCTGTATTGTCCCCGTGTAAAAGCAAGAGAAGCCAATCACTGAGTCTGTAAGGGTTCAAATCTCCAGGGCTCCTGGGTAGGTGCCATACATCTCCCCAGGAATCTTCAGTGCTGCCTGGTCAAGCAGCATCCTGACCACGCAGGCATGGGCTGCTCTCTCTACAGGGAGAGGAAGCTCCATCTGGGCCACTTGGAGCCTTTTCAAGTTGTGATAAAGACTTTCTAGGCCAGACAGAGAAGGCTTTACAGATCGGTGATTTCCACAGGCTGAGAACTTGGGTTTAACCTCAGGCTGCTCCCCCTGTCCTTGGGGGACCTTAACCATTGCAGAGAGGATAACAGGGGAGACTGTGGACCATTGCAAGCCTTTGATGTCCTTGGTGTTGTCTATCTCCAGGACAGATGGTATCAGAGCCTGTCGTAAGGTCCACTCCTGGGACCAAGGGAGAGCTCCACTTTGCCACCCCTATTTGGGGCGTCCGGCTCTGAGCACCTCTGGGACGGCAGGAGTTTGCAGGACTGCCTGGAGGCACCTGGAGATTCAGGTGCTTGCAGGGTCAGGCAGTGCTCGAGCAATGTTTCTTGAAGATTTAGGCAATAGATCTCAAATACCCGTGTCTTCTCATTTTTTTACTGCACCAAGAGTTGAGCCCAAGCCTCCGTAGTCCTAGTAACGCAGGTTGTCAATAAATGCAGGCTTCTTTTAAAGCATCTCTGAGCACGGAGGATCGCGTGAGGGTTTTGGGAGATGCGATATTTCTTATACCTGCCAGTGGGATTACCTATGAGGAATTGTGTCTGCAGTTTCAGTACCACATGAACTGTTTCTTTGCTTCCTCAGGAAGTCTTGTATAACTTTCATTTCTGCATCTCCTCAGAAACGAGGGCTTTCCAGGGCTGGCGGTAAGTTCCACCAGCCAGGTTTGCTTTGGAAGCCCTGGGCACCCTGTGTGATAAACAGCAAAATGCAAAGCCAACATTTCAGTATTTTTCTGTTCTCAGAGAGAGCGCTTGGGTGAGACAAGCCCCTGTTTGAGGACTCGCATTTTGCTGCACTGTATTCTCCTCTGACCGGTCATTCCTCTTTACAGGGAAACGTCTTTAACTGCCTTTTCACTTTGTGACTGCCCTCAAAGGGTGCAGGGGGCAGGAGGGAGCCCCATTCCCTGCACAATATATCTCCCCGTGCTTCCCGGCACGACACAACCACGCAGGTTTTATCAGCTCTCTGCCTCTCCTTTGCCTTACAAGGAGTGTAATCTCTCTTGCACCTCTCTGCCCCCCTGACTTGACAGCTGACAGAGCACAGCCTCGCATTTCTCACCAGCTCCCACCTCTTTCATTTGACTTAATGGAGTTGGCTGCATCCCCCTTCCCGGACACGTGCTCCCCCTGCTCCATCCCAGACGCTTACCTTGCGTCAGGCTCCCTCCCATGCACCGGCACTGCTCACTGTCATTTTCCAAACCTCATTTTCACACATGGTTTTGTCTACTGCGGGTTGTCCTGCTTTAAATCAATGGCCCTCTGCTTTAAATCAGGGGACCTCTTCATCCTGCAAGAGCCAAGGCACAAGGTGGGTTGTGTCAGCAGCTCACCCAAAACTGCCAGAGGAATGAAAGTGCATTTTAAGTGTTCTATGATAGATATAAATATGCATATGTATGTTTTTATATATATCTGTAGAGTGAAGAGGCAGGACAGTCTTGTGGCTGGGGACTCTGGAGCTGTGGGTCTGATTCCCACCTGTGGCACAGCCTCCTCATGTGATCATCAGTAAATTTTTTATTTCCTCATGCCTCAGTTTCCCCACTGTGGGCTGTGTGTGATGATAATGTTCCCTTAGCAATGAAGCCTCTGTGGTCAGTGAGTGTTTTGCAATGAGGAGAACCTCCCTCCTGGGACCAGCAGTGTCTTAAGTGATGGGGACGGGAATTGAAATTCTCCTGTACTGTCAAGCCTGGCTGGAGGCAGAGGTGAAGTCGGCAGTTGCCTGGAGAAGCAGATTGGGGCACCAAATCAGGCAGTGAAAAGCATTCTCTAGCAGCAAGGGGAATCACAGAATCACAGAAAGTCCCAAAGTTGTTAAGGCAGGAGACCAAAGTGTCCTTGCCTCCTTGTCAGTGAATTAAGTCCTAGGAGCAAGCAGCTGGACATGTGGAAGGGGTACGTGGGGGAGGTTTCCCCTTGGTCTGGCACCCTGGAAACTCTTGGAAGGTGGACATGAGGTTAGAATTCTTCATCAGTATCCTCTGATGCATTCCTCCCCCCGGCCTTTGTTATAGTTACATGCATAGAGTTGTAGGATGCTTCTTGGAAATCCTGTTTTGAAACCTCCCAAAGAAGAAACCTGCTCCTTTTGAAAGGTGTTTCCCAGTTATCCCATGACAGTCTAACTCACAGTAACCTCTTGGCTAGTTAAACGACAGAGCCAGGAGCAGGAATAGCTGGTGATCGGCTCTTACTGCTGCTGGCACCAGAGAAAGACACGTCAGGCTTTTGAATTTGGAGGAGAAATCTGCATAGCTAGCCCATCTGCAGGAAGGCTTTAAGTGTCCTCAAGAGCACAGCGCTAAAGCTGACACCAGACTAAACAGGAAGGACTTCATGCCCTGATAGCAGAGCACATCCCACATCAGGCACTGTGCTCATTATATTTAATGTTTAACAACAACCCCATGGGTGGCATATTCTGGGCCACTGACCAGCAGTAAATCATTGACGTTCTCACCTCAGCAGCATACCAGCCTATGAAGATAAAATATCCCCTAGATTTATTAATAAAATCTTATGGTGGTCATAAATCCAAGTACTGCTCCCTAAGCTTGTCATTACAGCCCGCCCATCCCATGTCCTACCCCAGCCAGTGCTCCTGCGAGCTCTTGAGAGTTCACCTTTCCTCTGTCTTCAGCGGTTTGGTGTTCCTTGTCCATCCCTGGGCAGCTGAAAATCCATTTGTGCCTTGGCATTCATACTTGGGGGTCTGCTGAATGGCTGGGAACCTTCCCTGGTCCCTCAGACCTTCACTAATGCATGGTAAGATTCTGTCTGGAGTCAGTGGGACCAGGAGAGCCCCAAACCCACCTGGTCTGGGGCTCTGTGCTGCTGTCTCCTGATGGTGGACGGCCAGGAGACATGTACCATGACTGAAGTAAAGAGGAGAAGACATAAACCACTCTGTGATGAGAAGATCTACCTTGAAGGAGGCAGTTTTCTTGGTTTCCTCATGTGATTTCCAACACAATGCCACAATTGCCAAGTGCAATGCTTTCAGTACAGCTGCGCCTTTGGCCCAGTGGCAAAAAGAAGTGACAAGCAAAGCTGCTTTGTAATCCATGGAAACATATCTTGGTATCAAGCAGTACAAACACAGGGCTTCCCTATGCAACCACTTTAATCTATCAGTCTTCTTCACTGTGATACACCCCTGGTCTGCTCACTAGCAGAGCATTTCTGATGTATATTTTTATCCCCACAGAGTGCCTGTGCCTAAGGAAAGCTTAGGAGAGCAGTTAGGATGGCTCAGAGTCATGCTCCCATTTGGTCCCTCTCACCCAATGTTTTCCTAAGTCTCTTGAGCATGGTGGTGGCCCATGTGGGGCCCAGGAGAGCCTTAATGCTCAGGAGGTGTTTCACTTCAGCCAAATGCAGAGGCTTTGCAGGCAGGTGAAGCTCTCAGGCTGGGTCCTTGCCTTCACATTCTTCTTCATGTTTGCCTGAGCTACAGACTCATTAGGCATCTGCTTTCTGCTCAGCAAATGGGTGGCTGGTGCTTCAGCATGGGCCAGACAGAAAATGAAAACAGACTGAAAATCCTCTTAACAGTGGCAGTGCTGAGGAGGAGCAGATGAGCTGCAGACAAGAGGGCTGAGAGCTGGGGAATGCTTTATTGCTGTCCTCCTTTAAACACAATATTTGTCTCTTTGGCGTAGCCAAACAGAAAAGCAACAGCACTGGGCAAGCACAGAAGGGTTAAGCTGGGTGAGAAGTTTCTCCATCCTCCCAAAAAATCTCAAGGGGTCCATCCTTAGTAGGTGTGGGGAGCCCAGGGACACAAAGCTGGCAGAACCCTTGCTGGTTGGAGCTGACTCTTCACCAAGGTATGAGCCAACGGGTCCTTCTGTCCTTCCAGCCTGACGCACCTCATCTGTCACACCTGCTTCAAACGGCAGGAGAGGCTCCACCGCTGTGGCCAGTGCAAGTTTGCCTACTACTGCGACCGGACCTGCCAGAGAGCGGCTTGGGTGAACCACAAAAACGAGTGCTCCGCCATCAAGAAGCATGGCAAGGCACCCACCGAAAACATCAGGTGAGAGCTGGGCCCCAGGGGCTGAGCTGTCAGCCTGGGGACAGTGGGAGAGGACAGGGCATCCCTCCAAAGGGTGGTGAGGAAGAGCTGGGTGGCCTGATTTGGATGGGGTGGAGGTGGGAGCTGGTTTGGGAAAGGCCAGGAGCATCCTGAGCTGATGGGATGGGGACCTGGAGGAGCATCTGGGGTGCGATGGAGTTGTGTGCCAGCCCCAAAAATTCTACCACAGCTGAGCATGATGAAGCAAACCTGCCTGGGGTGGTTTAGGAGGTGTGGGAAAGCAGGGAGATAGTGGTAGCGGCGATGGGCTGTTCCCAAGTTTGCCTATGGGATACATTGATTTGGATTCACATCCTGGCTCCATCATAAGAAAATGAGAGGAATCCCCAAGGAAATGAGAGGGGTTGTGGAGGGCGGGGGACCTGGGGGTCTGTAGCACTTCTCCAGATGAGAACATAGATGCAGGGGCAAACCCCTGCGTCTCCCTTTCCTTCAAAAGCCCCAGCCATCAGCCATCAGCCATCCAACGCTGAGCTTGTCTTAGTCTGTCTGCACACAATTTCCCACCCCTTAAATGAATTTAGATGGTCCTTCGGTCCCTCTCCTTGCACTGGGCGGTGGTGCTAACACCTGGGGCTCTCTCCTGGCCAGGCTGGCTGCTCGCATCATGTGGAAGATAGAGAGGGAAGGCAGCGGGCTGGCAGAGGGCTGCCTGGTCTCCATCGATGACCTGCAAAACCATGTTGACACCTTGAGCGAAGAGGAGAAGAAGGAGCTCCGTGCCGATGTGGAGAGCTTCCTCGAGTTTTGGCCGCCCCAGAACCAGCAGTTCGGCATGCAGTACATCTCCCACGTGCTAGGAGTGGTACGTCGGAGTGGTGGGAGAGCAAACAGGGGGCTGCTTTTAATGCCAGCTCCCCAGAGAAAGTCTCCAGCTGGCCTGAGTTGAGGACTGAGTTCATCCCTCTCTTGCCCTTAAGAGGCCATAGCGGTTGGGATAGCTGAGACTGGCATTTGCTGCAGGCAGTTTGAATACTGCCCATTCCCCATCTGCATCGCTTCTGCCCTGACATGGGGAAACTGAGGCACGGCAAGGGCAAGGTCTGAAACCTTTTATCTGTCCAAACATGCAGGCAAGGGGCTCGCTCAACTGTAGGTGTTGCATTGTCATCACAATTCCCACTCTCTGCACCTCAGGGAGCTAAGAAAGCCTATTTAGATCTATTTTTAGTAAATATACGTAGAATATATTTGAAGAAACAGAACTATTTTAATATATGGATTGATGTCTATTACATATTTTATGCATTAGATTTTTACATATATATATATAAAAATAGGTAAAATATACTAAATATATTTAATAATATCCATTCCTAACTTGTTACGTACAAATTTGTGTTCTCAGCGTAGCAGGGAGGGAAGTTCCCAGAAGCCAGTTCAGACTGAGCTGCTCTGCGCCCAGTCCTGGCACAAGTCAGTGCATCTCGAGCTGCACTAACCCCTCAGCTACCAACACTGCCTGAGGGGCCAGGGCGAGCTGAGCCTAGACACACGCTCTGCTCACATCTCTGCTGATGGCTGATGTGGCAGAGAAGTCGGCTTTGCCAGTCCTAGCCCAGGGAGGGGACACAGCATCCTTTGGTACCCACCCCACAAAGAAAATCCGGTCCACTGGGCGCAGGGAGACCTGTGTACTAGTGACCGACATAACTTGCCCATGCAGAAGTAAGGAAGTACAGGTAAAGTACAGAATAGGTTAAGAAAGGAAATAGAACTATTAACAGAGTAAAATAATTAGCAGTGAGTTAATTATTTCCTTTGGTATATCCTATAGCATTTTTTCTTTGCAAATATTTCCTTTGTTTATGTTTGTGGCTAAAACCTGTTCCATTCATATGTGATAATAATGTACCATATAGAAAAGTGTAATAATTTATTCTTGGCATATATGTCACCCAAAAGTAGTCATTCTGAGAACTGTCCAGGACACAGAATCACAGAATCAATCAGGTTGGAAGAGACCTCAAGGATCATCGAGTCCAACCGTTGCCCTTACACCACCCTGTCAACTAGACCATGGCACTAAGTGCCATGTCCAGTCTTTTCTTAAACACATCCAGAGATGCTGACTCCACCACCTCCCTGGGCAGCCCATTCCAATGTCTAATAACCCTTTCTGAAAAGAAATTCTTCCTGATGTCCAACCTGAACCTCCCCTGGCAAAGCTTGAGGCTGTGTCCTCTTGTCCTATCGCTAGTTGCCCAGGAGAAGAGGCCAACTCCCACTTCACTACAACCTCCCTTCAGGTAGTTGTAGACTGCAATAAGGTCACCTTGGACCCTCCTCTTCTCCAGGCTAAACAATCCCAGCTCCCTCAGCCGTTCCTCGTAGGTCAGACCCTCCAGACCCTTCACCAGCTTGGTTGCCCTCCTCTGCACTCGCTCCAACACCTCAACAACTTTCTTGAAGTGCGGGGCCCAGAACTGAACACAGTACTCAAGATGCGGCCTCACCAGTGCCGAGTACAGAGGGACGATCACTTCCCTAGACCAGCTGGCTACACTATTCCTAATAGAGGCCAGGATGCCATTGGCCTTCTTGGACCCGTAACAAAGAGTAGTCATTGGTTTTTATAAGCTCTGTGGGCCAACCAGCAAACGTGACCAGGCTGAATGCCGCTCTCAAGCTTAATTTCTAATTGATACCTGTTTTAATAAGCATGAACTTTGCTTTCTGTCTAGGCTCTGCTTAAATTGCCTCAAATTCATTTTCCTATGACCTTTTTCTGACTTATTTGCAGGAAGCGAATATAAGGAAACCAATACATAGTCAAACCAAATTTATCTTAGACATCCCAAATGAATAAACAGCAAATATTCCTCAGCATTTATTCAGCTTTGCTCTGAGTTGGTCCACCTGCATGAGTCCTGCATTGCCTCTTTTCTGATGTTTTATCCCAACTAAAGATGCTGTTTCTACAGTTACTTTCTGCAGTAATCTCCTAGGCACTTCTCCTTTCTCTTAAAGTTTGGAGATGGGATGCTGGAGAAATGCCTCTCCTAAAGCACCAGCGGGAACTAGAAATCCTGAATGTGCTTGGAATGAGGATTAAGGGGATTCTTGGAATGAGAATCCCTTAATGCTTCTTCCTGCTTGTGTTTTGGGACTAGATCAACTGCAACGGCTTTACCCTCAGTGACCAAAGAGGACTGCAGGCTGTTGGTGTTGGAATCTTCCCCAACCTCTGCCAGGCCAACCATGACTGCTGGCCCAACTGTACTGTCATCTTCAACAACGGCAAGTGAGTGGGTGTTTCTTTCCTTGGGTGTAGCAGGGATGCATCCTAATGGGCAACTCAGGAGATTCAGCTGACCCCACAGTGTCAGATCCCTGCCCCAGAAAATCTATTCATTCTTGTTTCCTTCTCTAGCTCAGGGAAAAAAAAAATCAGGATTTTCTTTCTAAAGAGGAGCTGTTTTCTCTCTCATTATTGTTATTTTCAAAATTATCATCTGATGCACTAAACACATACACAAGGTTTGACCCTAAATCCAGTGAACCAGCAAAAAATTTTTCCCTGGTTTCTGTGAGTTTTGAAATCAGACTCAAAATAGGCAGTTAAAATACTAAGTAGCTTCCTGGATCACCCCTTTTATTAAGGCTTTATTTATAAATACCTAAGGAAAAATGAATAAGGTTGATAAGGTTAATAAATTATTAAAGATTATACCAAGTCCGCAGTCCAAGAGTTTCTCATAACCGAAGCTTGAAGTCAGCTGTGTATCACTATCTGCTGATGTGTTTATAACCATCCCTAACACAAACCCTCATCTTTGTGAGAGTGTACCATCTCTATTAACCACTGATTAATTCTTTAGCAACGGGATCTTAATGACAATTGTGACTGTTCTCTGCAAACTGAGTCATGTGCGAGCGCAGGATGCCCTAAGCTGCTGGGCATTCCCTGTTCCCACTCAAGTCCTATAAGAAAACCTCTGCGGGACACGTGAGATGGAAAGAGATTAAGTGGGAAATGCAGGGATGTTTCAGCAGAGCTGGGAGTGGAGGCTGCTGCTCTCAGTGCTTGGGGAAGCTGCGGGAGGGATGCTCTGCTCTTCCCAGCCTCCTCCCAGGCCAGAACAGGTATAAACGGCTGCTGATCCAGCAAGTTGCATTATGTGCAAGACATTAACTGTGGGAAACTGCTTGCCAAAACCTGCACAGCCACAGTATTTAATCCAAATTTTCCTCTAGGTTTTAAGATTTTAAGATTCCATGTTCACCAAACTTCAGTGCTATAAGTTGACCCCCCAGCCTCCCCTTCTTTAACTAACACATTGCTTGTGCACTCCAGTTCTTGCTGCTGGTTTTACCTGGTAAAACTATACTAGTGTTTATCAAGCAGCTGTTAAATGAGCAAAGAGAAAATGAAACTGCGTTTGGATGAGCACCTTGGTGGGAAATAGAGTCTGATCCAAAGTCAGATTGGAGTCTGTGCTCTGATATCCAGTTGCCCTGGATCAGAGCCATAGTGGGATGATGGAGAGCCTCTCCAACCAGCCTGGGAAGTGGAGGAGGTGACTAGCAGTGATGATAGCAACCCTGAAGTCTGAGTTTCTGGGTGGTAGGTAGAGGAATGGCATTTTGTTTGCCTGGCAGATTATCAAAGCTCCCACATGTATCCTGTAACTGAATTTAAACTTGACCATTTGGTTATTGGCCAGGTAAACTATGAAGGTTTCTTGTCTTTCTGTGGAAACCTGATTGTAAGCCCCTGTTGTGGGAACAGAGCTCTCTATCAGCACTCAAGGCACAACAGCGGACTTGAGGATCCACTAAACTCATCACACACAGCACAGTCATCGTTACTGATATCCCAGTCTGATTTCCATTTCAAGCTATGTTTTAGAGAGCACGACTACTGATGTCGGTGGCCATTTGTGTGCAGAGAACTCACCCCATTGCGCCTGCCAAATGTCAGAGGCAGGATTTGGTCACCTCCTGGCCGAGAACACTCCTAAAATCCCATTGCCAGAACAGCTCTCCCCTAAATCCTCCATGGCCCAGTGATGGGCAATTTGGTTACATAGCAAAAGCAGAGCTCTACATGCAGCGAGACATGAGCCAGGTGCGGGGACCCCCCTTACCCCCTGTCCTGATGCTCTGCACTGTGTACCCATTTTTTTCGTTGTACTTGTAACCTGTGTAAACTGCAGATGTTTGTTTTGTCTTTCAGTCATGAGGCTGTAAGATCAATGTTCCACACACAGATGAGGTGGGTCGGTCTTGAAAGCATCCTCGTTCCCCTTGCCCTGTACCCCTCATGCCCGGTGTTTAATGGAAAAGCTGCAAACAGCCCTGAGGGGCTCCCTCTGGTTGCAGAAAATTTCACTTTCCCTGTTCTCTGAACTCCTCCCCTGTGTAAAGCCCCACTAAACCCAAACCTCACTTAACTCTGCATTTTGTAGTAAATTAAAATGATAGTGGTAGTACTGTGCCTGTCTCCCCCACGGTAAATTCCTCCCCTGCCTTCCCACCCTCTCCCTTGGCTTCCTCCCTGTCAGTATTTCCCCTCTCCACGTCTCATTTCTCCTCCTCTTACTACTGCAAGAGTATGAAAGTCAGAACAAGGTCTTGCTAATCTTATACAGCCCAAAATAAAACCTTGCGTATTAGGAGATGAGAAATGATTGCATTACTGACATACTAAATAGTCCACGTTTCTTCTGCAACAAACAGTGCCCGTTGAACACGTTGACTACAGTAGCAATACCATGAGATGTAGGTTTCATCCTTTTTTATCATAATACCCAATTAATGTTTTACCTTTTAATGATGCCGCTGTTACCTGATCCAAACTAAAGAAATCACTAAAATGTATGCAAAAAAAGAGAGAGGTTCTCTGCTTATCTCACTGTGCTTGGTATATTATAGTCAGTCCTGCTAAAGGGACACTGTTGTCTTTAAACTTTGATTTCAAGCAAACACGCAATTTCCTCAAATAAGACATGAAATATTTTTGAAGTGGTCTTTTTAACCATTGATGCTTACTTGGCGCCTTATAGATAGGACCATACAAACAGGCGAATGAGTTTCAATTGTGATTAGAGTTGCTATTTTGGGGCAATTCCTTCTAGGGAAGCCCCTTGGTTCTTGGGGCAACACTGGGGAAAGAGCACAGGACAAGCTCGGTGGGGTGCTCTTGGCTGACAGTGTCTCTTTAACTACAGCGTTTAAAATATGCCATGTGTTTCCAGGCTGATCCCAAACGCTATCAATCCCCTCCACTCAAGGGATGGCTGCTTAAAATATACCTATGGTGCTTAGGCTATCAGGGGCATCATAAAAGTCAGAGGCTTGATTTTGCTTCTCTGGTTGCATGACTCACTTTAACAAAGATCCCGTTAAGTGTCAACGAGAATGTTTATATGTGTAAACCTTTCTGATGGGAATTGCTCCTTTTCATGCACTTTCCCCTGGAGTAGTGGGTTGCACCTTTCTCTGGCTGGCATTTTCCTGTGGTTGTGATGTAACTAATAGCTACCCTTCGTGATGATGGCATGTTTAGTGATAAATTTAGTATGAAATATGTTGTTGGTAAGATCTAACACCTAGAGAAGGTCAAGACCAGCCTCGGAGAGTAATTTTCACAGTAGCTTTAGCACAGCTGAAAGGCTCAGAGCTATGCCCCTGGTGCTGAGAGCTTGTAACGGGAATTACAAGGGGATCACAAGGGAATTACAAGGAAATGACAATCCCCTTTGCAGAAATATGATCACACAGAAAAACTCATGTCAGAAAAAGTCATGTCCTCCCCAAAAGACTTACTTTTAATGCACCTGGTAAGACCTTTGGGTTGCCTTTGATGAGACCTTCATTGGGTCCGGTCTAAAGTCCCTTGTGTTCAGGTGGGAGTCAGCAGGTCCCCCCCAGGTCCATCTTGTAGCAGGCATGTACATCAAACACGTTGTTGAGCTCAACAGGAGGATGATCAAGGCACATGCTACTCATGGTGAGGAGTCCCAGGACTGATGCACCACACTATAGTACAACAGTAGGGTGGGAGCTCAGACCATGGAACTGGCTTCATTTTGATAACCCGTAAGTATGCCTCGCTGCAAAAATATGTTTAACCAACTAACCAGTCTGAGCAGAGAGCCCAAGGTCACCGGTCTCAAGCGATTTATTTCTAACTGTGGGTAGAGTCACTAGTAGATGGTGGGGTAGATGGGTACAAAATCACCACCTTACGATTGGTATTTGATGGAGGTTTTTCCCACTCTGGCCAAATTCTTCAGCCAGTTGTGACTGTCCAGCCCCTGTGAGTGAGAGATGGCCCAGAGTAACTGGGAGACGTAGCTTTCAGAGTGAAACAGTAAGAGAATAGTTTTGAGTGTCCATGTTATTTAAGACCTTTTGCAGGGAAAGACATGAGTGAATGGCAGGTGCAGAGATCTGGCTTTCCAAAAGCCTGTCATTAAGGATTTGCTGTGGATTTTGGTTTAGTAACAGAGACTGGCCATTTCCATGTGTTTGATATTAGCAATATGAGATCAAATGGGCTATATAAAAAATACACTATTTCCAGAGAATCGTTTCTAAGCCTTTACGTAGATATGCATGAACAGGGTGAGGGCAACTGTAACCCAGCACCCAGAGGGAATTTGTCTTAACTTGGCAGAGTGAAAACGATACTGAAAGCAAGACAGCTCAGGATCTGGGAGTCTAGCCAGGGATGTGTGGGTAGCATGCAAAGCAGTACTTAAAAAAAGACCCAAAGCCCAAACTCAGCATTTTTGAAGGCTTGTTGGGTATTCCTGATCTCAGGGGTTTCTTCTGGTGAGATCTCCTGCAACATAATACAAGTTTATGTCTAGCTTCAGCCCCCATCTGGATAAAGTAATGGAGCCGTAATCAGTTTATAGCTCAGACCCTTACGTACCCCTGCCAGGGATTTGCAGAGGGGCAGGAGAAACTGGTATGACTGTGTTTTTACTCTGTATTCATTTAACCAACCTGCTGCCCATCTCTGCGTCGCCTCCCTGAAGGGCTAAGGCAGTACCTTAGGGCAAGGGCTCACGTCTGCAAGGCAGGAGCAGGTCACAGGGTTTGTCCCTGACAGGTCTATGGCTGCACCTTTGCTTCTGCTGCTTCTCCAAGTCCACTTCTTTCCTTTGCTCTTAGGATCGAGCTGCGGGCACTGAGCAAGATTTCTCCAGGGGACGAGCTGACTGTTTCCTACGTGGATTTCCTCAACTTGAGCGAGGAGCGGCGGAAGCAGCTGAAGAAGCAATATTACTTCGACTGCGCCTGCGAGCACTGCAAGAAACAGATCAAGGATGACCTGATGCTGGCGGTGAAGGAGGGGGAAGGCAAGGTATGGTTAGTGTTGCTGTGTCCAAACCCAGAGGTGGCTGTGTCTCCTCCACCAAAGGCATCTGTGTGTCTCTGTGACTGTGGCTCCTCAGCGCAGGGATGCTCTCGATAGCAACACAGACAGATTTTGGCAGAAGCCTGACTGACCAATGTAAAAAATGAGAACAGAACTGAGCCTTGATTGAGCACAACACCAATTCAAGCTCACCATGCAAGGCCAGTTTAATCCCTATTACGCAACGTATGTGCAGTTTTTAACTTTAAAAAGCCCACAAAAGTTGCGTTTAACTCTAACTTAACAGTCTGTCAACAGGCAGAGCGTAAAATATTGGAAAATTAGGTCTAGAGCTGAGAAAAATTATGGCATTTAGATTGTGGGGTTTTTTTGGAGGAACTGAAAGGGAATCAAAGTTTTGAACAGCAGAGAGGAAAATGTGTTGCAGGTGATTCATGGTGACAGGACTCACCAGAGCTGCTGAAGCTGTACAGTTTGTAAAACATGTACCATCACTTTGGTTCCAGGAAGGTGGGAAGCCTGAACTTCCAGTCCCTGCTTGCAAAGACCTGTAACATGGAATTTGTACCATCGCTTGACATTTGTGCATGGTTGCTGTGGGCAGACTGACTGTGAAGTATTGACATTTTTGACCATTCATTTTTAAGTAATCTGTGCTTTCCTTAGAGGTCTCACAAGTCATTGAGTGGGAGGGTGTAAGGCTGTTTCTTGCTGTCGGCAGTGGGATGTGTTGCTTGGCCAGAAGCTCCAGTTTATGAGCATGCTCGTAGCTCTAAGAGTTTCTTTTTGGTTCCTCTACCCAAGGGTATAATTGCTCATATTCTTTTCCCTCTGTGGCAGTGTTAGCTTAAGGGGTTTCTACTCCTGCAAGCTTTACAAAGCGTATAAGGGAAGACAAGGCAAGGCAGGGCAAGAGCCTGTTAATGTATTATCAAGTCATTGATCTGCACTATTGAGCAGTCATGTAACAAACCAGACAGTACAGCTCAGGGGCTGATGTGGGGCAGGACCAAACAGCAAAGGTGGGATGAGGAACCATGACCTCTTAGACCAGCACTGCCACCAGGAGAGGCCCATGGAGCTGCACCTTCCTGGGAACGAGTACAAACCCCTCAGCCTCCAGCTCAGCACAGTCACCAGAAAGCCAAGGTCAGTCCCGTGACTTCTTCCATATAGGTGGCAGTCAGGAAAGGCTGGATATTGCAGAGCAAAAGTCTCTCCTTGAGCAAGGTTTGGAGAAACAGGATCAAATTGATATCAGGGAGCTCCCATGGGAAGCAGGACACAGGGCTAGACGAAACCCTTTGCTTGGGTTCCCCACTAGTGCAAAAGACCCTGCTGTATAATCCCATTACTAAATTGTGAAGCTTCATGTTAAAGCTAATCCTGACTACTGAAACTCCCTGCTTCTGATGTAAAGCTGTTCCAAAGCTCAGTCCTTTGATGCAGAAACATTTTCATCTGACTTTCTGTAAAAGTATTTTAAAAAACTTCCTCCAGTGGATGGCATAAAAAGATCTCAGCTCTCATTCAATGCCTGCTACCAAGCCTTGACCGAGCAGTGAGATGCGCCGTGCCCTTTTCATGAGCGTTAGAGGTGCTCTGCAGCATGCATCGGGAAGACATACACTTTTGGGTAAAAGTCCTCCACAATCTGAAGTGCTTGTATAGAAAAAACCTGTAACTATGCAAGGCGCATGATTTCAGCTATTAAAAATACACTCCATCCACAGACAATAAGTATCCAGAGTGACCTCACCCGCAGAGCACGTCTGCTCACCGCCAGCTGTATCGCGTTTTCTGAATTCAGGCTCACTTGCCTGAGAGCAGCAACGCTCACAGCTGCGTGGAAAAAGCACTATGAATACATGCGAGATTGACAGCTTGCACCCTCAACAGCTGCTCTGACCTCCAGTCCTTCACCCCTTCCAAACAGCAGCAAAGTTCCCATTGTTTATAACGGCAACAGGCTTAGGGGTCTAGTAAATGCAAGAGAGGGTTTTTATTAGACAAAGCTGCTGTGGAAGTGCTGGTTAACGTACCTATTCTGGGAGTCTTTACTCAGACAGCATAGCAGTGTGATTTGCACTGACGTTAACATTGCCTTTGAATGAGCTCTGTGCAGTAGGACACCCTGCAAGCTGCTCAAACAGCTGCCAAAATCTGATTAGCCTTGATAGCTTCAGTCTAATAATATAGAGTAATAAACCGTAACACATACACACATATCCAGAAATAGATGGGGGGTATACGGCTCCGAAAAGCTACTGGTTTTCTTTCCATACTAAACCTTCAACTACTTGAATTTCACAGATTCCTCAAAAATCTGATTGACCAGGTGTGGGAGAAAGACAATGGGACAGTCCCACAGTTCTCACTCCAAATCTTTGTGTCCTTCGTTGCAACGTTGGGTCTTTGCTTTTGATCCACTCCCAGAGGTCCTGCCTGGCTGCTGGGCACGTGCCTGTGGTCTGGCTCTGTTGTGTGTCTCCAGACTGAGATCTTCCTGCAAGCTCCTGGAGCCATGCGGTTGTGGGCTGATTTCAGATTTCCCACGTACGAAAAGGAAGGTCGTGATAACTAGAATAGTTTGAAAATGCAAATTTGAAAGGCTCAGAAAAGTGGAAGATGATAAATGATGGTGCTGGATATAATAATGTTATATTTCAGCAATAAACGGAGGGAGAGGAAGCAGATAATTAGGAGCTGGTTAGTGTTTTGTCAGGAATGCCTAGATGTGCATCATGCCTTCAAATACACGGTGAATCCAAACCTGTTTGAGGTGTGTGGGAGAACAAATTTTACTTTCTGGATGCAGCTGAAATCAGAGGTCA
Organism: Nyctibius grandis; assembly: GCF_013368605.1. Taxonomy (NCBI): domain Eukaryota; kingdom Metazoa; phylum Chordata; class Aves; order Nyctibiiformes; family Nyctibiidae; genus Nyctibius; species Nyctibius grandis. Next base: position 6,321,262 of record NC_090663.1, on the reverse strand, counting down.
ACCATCTTATGCTGTTTGGGCCTAATGACAGCATTTCTTAGAGTAGGTAAAATTTAGTCATCTTTCCTATCCTTTTCCACCCATCTCTCTTTCAAGGGCCTTGTTTCTCTCAGACAGCTTCACTTGGAGCACCTGATACACACCAGCTGGTGGCTTTCACAGCCTCTTTGGCGTCTCATGAGATCTCCCAGTTGCAGGGTCAATTCTGTCCCTTTTCCAGAGGAGAGGAGTGGGGCGAAGAGTCGAGGAACCTGGTTATGCATGCCAGATGTACATGACCATGATCCTGATGAGAAATGCTCTTGCTGAAATCATCGGGAGCTTCACCTCTCAACTTGGTAGTAGAACCATTTCAGCAGGTCTGAGGAGGCCTGAAATATACAGCCAGTGGTAGGAAAGTAGCAAGTGATGTGGGAAGGATCTCACTTGACTGATCTGGGTTCCCAGACTGTGGAACAAGCATCCCTTCAAGCAAGGTATTTTGGCATGTGTCAGGCAGTGCGTTTTCCTCATGGTTTTCCTAACATTGTCCCCAGCCCTCTGCAGAGACGGTGAAGGAGGTCATCCAGTTCTCCAAGGACACGCTGGAGAAGATCAACAAGGCCCGCATGGAGGGACTTTACCATGAAGTGAGTCCTGGTACTTTTGCTCTTTTGCTCTATACGCACTGCCAGGGAAAGCAGGTCTTGTCCCTCTCCATGTCAATTATTTAAGGATGAAACAACCCCCTGCTGCTATAACCTGAATATCCCCACGTGCCTCCTGCCCTCTTGTCAGATCAAATTGCAAAAGCTGTCATTGGTTTCTGCCCTCCATAAAGCATCAACAACATCCCAGCCTGGTCTCTGTTGTAGTGATGATACAAGGAGATATAAGTGGCTTCCAGCACCTCTGATTGTCACAGGTGTTGAACCAAAGGCCTCCTGGGCAAAAAACAAGTTACAGGGCAAGTGTCATGCATCATCCCTGCCAGACAGCCTCATAAAAAGGAGGACAGTGGGTTTGGGAGACAAACAGAGCAGTTGGGAGACTCACCGCAAACACTGAGCCATGGGCTATGTTTGCCTGTGTTGATCTCTTCTTCACCTCCTGGCTCCTGTGTGTTGCTCATTTGTTGGGTGCTGAGAACGGGTGTGTGATGTGGGAGACCCACATCCCACCTGGAGCACAGGTCAAAAGGGGGAGAGAGCTCAAGTCACTTCTTCCTTTCTTCCTCTTTTGCTGACCCAGGAAACATTTAATTGTTCTCTTCAGAGTGTAACAGCTTCAGGAAAACACTCCAAGTTGACTAACAGCCTCCAGGTTTGAACTTACTTTGGGAAAAGGCTGAAGCCCCCCAGAGCAGAGATCTGGACGTTGGGTCATGGCTAGGTGCACCCATGGCACAGCCAAGCAGACAGGTGTGGGACAGTGCAGCTGCATGTCTCCAGCCTCATGGGGTCATTAAGAGCATTCATTGCATCAAGTGTTTGTACGAGGTTGGGTGGATGGTGTTGGGGTGTATGAGTCCTGTAGGCACTTGGGCTCTGATAACACCCAACATCCTGAGGTCCTTATTCTCCTGAACAGTAGACATCACTTTTTCCTCACCAGTTTTAGGAACGTAACCCTGGGAGAGGAAGATTTGAGCACCAATTATTTTGCTAGGCTGATGTTTCTCAACAAATACAAGCATAACCCATCTTCCTCAGCATTCATGGAGGCTGACTTGGCCTCTAGGACTGTTATGGATCATGCAACACACAGGGCTTTGTTGTGCCAGCTTTGGAGCCAAAGGTGCTCTGACTTTTGCTTCCTCTCCCTGTTTCCCCCGGACACAGGTTGTGAAGCTGTGCCGTGAGTGCCTGAAGAAACAGGAGCCTGTGCTGGGGGACACGAACATCTACCTCCTGAGGATCCTCAGCATTGCTTCCGAGGTGCTCTCCTACCTCCAGATGTTTGAGGAAGCAGCTGACTACGCCAAGAGGATGGTGGATGGCTACCTGTATGTCTATGCCCTATGTCTGGCAGCTCTCTGTGGTTGTACAATGTCAGGCAGCATGTTACAGGAATAATTTTCTTAGTCTGCTCCCACCAGGGCAGCGGTGCTGGCATTCAGATCGGGACCTGATTATATCACCAGACCCCTCCTAAATGCACAAGAGCTCCCAAACACCTTGATTTACTAAACTGTAACTGGCAAATGGTTTGGGTACATCTTCCATTAGCCTCTTCTTTTTGTCTCAGAAGCATCTCAGGTCTGCCCTGGTAGCAAGACACAGAACCTGGGTGCAGGACAGAGAGGCTGTCACTGCAGGAGATGGGCTGTTCCTCTGCACCCCGCAGGAAGGGAAAGTTGCAGAGAAAAGAGAAACTGTGTCAAATGGTTGTCACTCAAGATATCCCTTCACTTTTGAATAATACATAGATTTTTCTCTTGGGTAACTAGGATGCACAAGTCCTGTGGTAAAAGCTCAGTGAGAATAAAGAAATTCAGGCTTAGTTCACATAGATCCAGGACAAATCTCATAGTAAAAATGATGTACTTTATTATTACTGAGGTTTTACTACAGGACTGGTGAGTATTAAAGAGAAAAAAAAAAGTAATGGAAACCATAGAGAAGAGAGAAAAGGCCATTTTGTCGTCTCATTCACCCTCCTGCTGAGAGTGTCTCATACCCATTACTTGTCTTTTTGGTCAGTTTTACCCCAAAAGGCCTGTGATATTTTGTTCTTTTTCAGAGGGGTGACACAGTCACCTCCCTGGCTTGCAAGTCTGACAAGCCACTTCATGTCCCAGCCCTGGCACTGAGCTAGTTGAATGATGCAGAGGAAATTGCTTCCCCTCCCTGTTCCTCAGTTCTTCAGTCCAGAGTGAGGAATGCAGTAATTTCTTTCCTTGCTTTAAGATCTGCCAATTCAATATGCCAACAAAGCCCTTTAAGGCATGTTTTCAGGTCAGTCCAAGCAGCTTCTAACTCTACCTGTGCTTCTAAAGTTGGTTGTAGAGGCCAGGATTCATCTTGCCCACCTGGGCTACTGACCAGAGGGGAGTGATCTTACAGTCCCTGGAGGCAAGGATGCATCTCCAGGGAATGAGATGAACATTTCTGGAGTTTCTGGAACCACGCATTTCTCTCCTCGCTTTGAATGAGAAGCTGGTGGTTGTTACATTCTCAATTTAGGCACTTCATTAAGCATCTGAAGTTAAGTTGGTGCTGTCTGGGCTGTAGGGTCAGATCTGGGTTTTGTTTGTGCCAAAATAATGTGGAATGACAGAGCTTGGCATTCGCCAACCCAGGTCTCCAACTTTCCCCGTTCACAGGTCATCCATCCTTTTTTACAACAACTCATGCCCTTGTATAACTCGTGTCCTCGTGTAACTCCTGCCTGCCCCTTTCTAAGCAGGGCTGCACATTTCAGTGGCACTGAATGCAACAGGCTCTTCGCTTGAGTAAACAGTCTGCTCTTTGGCAAACATATCACATCACTAACAAACATTTGGGAACCCAGATCTTTCCTGAACTAAAGTTACTTGATGTTTTTCCAGGAAAATATACCATCCCAACAATGCACAGCTGGGGATGGCCGTGATGCGGGCAGGAGTGACTCACTGGCATGCTGGTCTCATTGAAGCTGGGCATGGCTTGATCTGTAAAGCCTATGCCATTCTCCTGATAACCCATGGACCTTCCCACCCAATTACCAAAGACCTGGAGGTAGGTGTCATCTCCTGTGTTGTCTCTGCTGTCTGTCTGGGCAAAATTACATTCAAGCTGTAGAAACAACCCACCTGTAAGAGCTGAGAGATGCATCAAGTACTGGCTGCTGCTTACTAGCGCTGTGGTTTTCTCTAGATTATGTCACAGTCTGCTGGGAAATGCATGTCCCTTCCCATGGGAAATTTTTGTACCTGAAAAATAGCTCTTATCCTGCACCAGGACATACATTAAAAATGGACACTGAGCCCCTGAATCTTCTTTGAAACTGCTGGGTCCAAGACAGAGCATCCCATTGTTCAGCCTGATTTCTCTGCTCCCGGGTGGATGGCATTACAATTTGACTACACCAAATTACTTATGGTGGATGTTCCCAATTTGCCAACAGATTTTCTTTATCGGTGTCCGTTCTTTAATTGCCACTCTCCAGTCCTTCTAATCTGCAATGTATTTTTTCCTCAGATGACTGCTAGGTTTATTTCTAGCTTAGGGTCAAGAGCTGCAGATCCCAGGGAATTACATCTGCTCAGCTATGATGAACTATATACGACTGCAGCTGGGGATCTGTCATTTCTTTAGCCTTTGACTCACCTGATGTGACCTGTTGGCTTTACAGCATTCTCCTTTATTATCCAAAAAAACAGTGCAATACCAAATGAAATCCTTTATTGATGTCTTAGTCCCTATTACAGCAGAGCTGTAACCTTTATTAGTGCAATTTTATATCATCAGAAAAATGAGTATCTAGTACCTAAAGCCAAACTGTCTGTTGACTGTTTCCCTATATATAGCAGAGGGTGAGAGCCCAGCACCTCCATTTCTGTATTTCCCCTCCCGCTTACTTTACACACAGAATCACAGAATGGTTAAGGGTTGGAAGGGACCTCTGGAGATCTTTAGGAGAAAAATAGTGGATATACAGCACGTGCTTATCTCTGTGCTCTGTCGAATAAATTCACAGACAGGTGTAAAAAGATTTCCTAAAATCCCTTCTGAGCCTTTGCCATAATGCAGCACTAGGAATGACTCTGATCACGGTGAATCCTGGGATGCAACCGTGATGATATCAAAGAGGATGCAACCGTGATGATATCAAAGAGGGGCTGAGCATCTCTCTCTTCTTCCCCTGCCACCTCCCACATGAGGTGACCCCCACCCTGGTGATGGGTCACACCAGGGGTCAGACCCAGCAGAGAGGAAAATGTGTTGCAGGTGATTCATGGTGACAGGACTCACCAGAGCTGCTGAAGCTGTACAGTTTGTGAAACATGTACCATCACTTTGGCTCCAGGAAGATGGGAAGCCCCAGGACGTGAATGAGAAGTGCACTCACTCTCTGGCTCTGCATAGCATCTCCTGCATCAGGTTTAGGAGCATGAGGCTTCCCAGCAGCCTGCAGAAGAGCTGGGTGCAGGAAAGGCTGATGCCTTCTTCATCTTCACAGTACACAGGCAACCAGGTTTGAGAAAGTAACTGGATATCTGTGTCCAGTCAGCTTTGACCCTGCTGGTGGGACACCTAGATTAAGTTACATCAGTCATTACATGGCTTAGGACACCCCTGAAGGACAGTTCCTGTTTTTAGGTGGTGCGTTATTCACTTGCTTCGAGAACCCCTGCGTCACAGGCTTTGTAACCTGTCGTGTCCCTCAGGTCATGCGTGTCCAGACGGAGATGGAGCTGCGCATGTTCCAGCAGAATGAGTTCATGTATTACAAGATGAGGGAAGCTGCCCTTAAAAACCAAAAGATTCAAGTCATGCCTGAACCCAGCAATGAGACCTCACCGAGCCTCTTCCACAAGAAGGAATAAACCCTGAGCTTGACACAAATTCACACCCGTGGGATAACATCGCCTGTGGCACCTCCAGACGTGGGGAATGTGATATAGGAATGCGATATATCCATAAGGATTGTTTCCAGTGGCAGCAGTCTGAGAGCATGGACCTGCTGGCAGAGAGTCCTGAAAAATCTTCCGAGGGCTCAAAGCAGAAGAATTCTTGGCAGAAACAACATCCTTTTTCTACCACAAGCATTAAAAATTGAAGCAAAAAAAAAAAGCTGTTATAAAATTATTTACATTTTTATTGAAAGCCTCTTTCTCTCTACACAAGTCCTGATCCTGAAGTTCTTGGTTAAATTTTAATTGATTCTTTCCTAAGTGTATTTTTTCCCATCACTTCCTTGTGATAACATCTCTTTCCAGTGATGTCCATGGGTGGTTGACCAAGGGATGGTAGAAGTGGGAAGCTGGTTCCACAAAGTGTCATGCATGCCTGTGGGCACTGAGTACAAGCTCAATAAGACCTGCAGATGGTGTTCTGTGTGAAGTGGTGTGTTTTTCTGATGAAAAACTGCTGAAAAATGATTCTGCAGCTGACATGGGTGCAACATCAAACGGTGGGTACTTTGCAAGCAGGACTAAGTAGAGTTCCTACATCAGGAGAAAATAATTAAAGTCAATTAGTTTCCTTGGTTAAAAATCAAAAAATGTCTGCAGTGATGGCAGCAGATGGACATGAGATGAGTCCATGCCAGAGGCCAGTTGCACTGGTGTGGTGCACTGGCTGTGTGGATTGCTCTAACTGAACAAGCTGTTTCCAGGGAGGGGGATCCACCTTTGCTCACCTTCAGGGTGAGCTGGGGGCTCTGATACCTTTCATCATCTCTCTTTCAGCTTAGGCAGGTGCTTAATCAATTTTGCACTGAGCAAAAAAGGGATAGTCCATGGATCAGCTGCCAGTGGGCAGCCAACAGAGTTAAGTAAGTGTCTAAAGGCAATGGTTGGATTTCTAGATTAAAAAAGGTCTTTGCTGTCTGCCCATCTATCTCAAAATCCAACTGGTTTGGTCCAGACCTTCAGTGGCAGCCAAGAGATGAAAAGGGATGGTTTGTTCAAGAATCCCCTACCTGCTCCTCAGCAGAATAGCAAGAAAACAAAACCGGGGTTTTTCCTCTTTGATATTTCTCAGTGATTTTACCAATGTTTCTCCAGATCTAAGATGAGTTCACTGGAGACCAACATCTTTAGGTGCTGTTGAGCTAAGCCCTTCCATTTTTCCATGAGGTGCCCATCTGATGCCCAGTGCAACAATCCATATTGGTTCAGTTCTCAGCATGAGGATCAATGTCTACCTGTAACATGAAAACCTTCCCTGAGGAGAGAGGGGTCGTGGGAGAGATGCATGTGAGGACAAATTGGTCCTTTAGTGGCATGTGTTGGGGTTGCAGGAGGAGGTGGGGAAGCGCTCGTGGTGTTTTCCTGACATCCTGATTAACTTTGAGCAGTTGTAAGAACATCATCCCAGCTACGTATATCACACCAGCCATATATCTGTTTCCCAGTGACAATTCCCAATTATCATCTGAGCACAGGCCTTGGAAAAGGCAGCTAAGAAGGGTTTCCTCTCCTGTATGTGTCAGAAAACCACATCTCCATCCAGCCCGCAGCACCAAGCAAGAGCATAGAAGATGACTTTGGTGCTCCTTCTGTGTCTACACTGTGAATAACCATTTCCCATCTTCTGCCAGGAGAGAAAACCTGTATTTCACCCTGGAAGGAGAGTTCAGTTCCAGTTCAACCCAATTTATCAGGCATAGTTTTCGGTGAAACACACACTGGACACCTGTAGGCTGTGTGGGACCCTCCTGCTGGTGGGAAGGGGTGGGGAGAAGATGGGGATAGGGTGGCCAGAGCCTGTAGGGCTGGATCCTGTTGCAGAGATGTGAGGATGGGGATGGCATTTGGGACACTTGGACTGCCCCCACACTGGTTCCTTCCCCAAGGCAGCTTCCTAGGCAGGATCACTGACATTTCCTTGAGTCCACCTAAACCTCCCCATCCTTTGGCCCTGCCAGTCACCTTGTGGTCACTTTGGCCATGTTTGTAAGGAAAGGGAACAGAGCCCTTTCCCTGCCCAGTGCTCCTCCATCCACCCACCCAGGGCAGCCATGGGTGCACAACCCACCGGGACACCCCAGCAGGATGCTGGCACCTGTCCCCAGGAAGGGGCTGGAAGAGTGCTCATCAGCATGGAGCACATCTCAGAGAGCCACTCGATGGCTCTGAGCCTGCGCCCTAGCCTGGCTCCGTTCACCGACATCAGCACAGCCTTGGCTCAGCCTGTTGCCCAATTTCTACCTGGGCTCACGTGAGTTTTGGAGGCTTGCATCTTTTTATAGCAACAGTGAAGAGGCTGATGATAATAATGAAGGGGCCTTTAATACAAATTTTACTTTAATGGACACATTTTACACAGTAAAATGATTGGCATGTACAGGGTCTCTAGATTCTCTTGCTGATTCTTTTGCAGGTGAGGTCTCCCATGGTCAGTGTCTGAAAAACAAATGGAAAGGGTTAGCTTTTAATGGCTCTTGGCTCCAAGCTCTTCTTGGAAAGAATCTTGTCCCAGTCTATCTCCTATAAACTGAATTATTAAAGCTTTGGATTTCTTCATAAATACCCCAAAGCAGGTAGGAATAATCTGACATCACTCAGCTGGGATCAGTCTGCTGCTCCTCTCTTCTTTAAAAGTACCAGGTCCAGCCACAAGCATATACATCTAGGTGGGCGAGAACATGCCCTCATTGCATGAAACTTTGATCAGAAATGCCTCCTGGGGTCTCAAAGAATACTTTTGGGATCAGACTATAACAAAAAACTGCCTTCAGTGCCTGGCCAGCTGATCAGCTTTGGCTACAGAGCCTGAGTGCGAGCATGTGCTTGTCTCCAGCATCTAAGCTCCTCAGAATCTCTGTAGCCTTTGTAGGGCCAGAACCCCGAAGGCAGCCGTATGCATTGTTACTGCAGCCATTGCCCCTCTTTTCTGCACTTACATGGGTGATGGTGTCTCCGTTGAGTTCGGTGACAGATTTCAGCCCTTTCAGGGTTGCAATCAGTTTGTTGTTACCCTCCATCTGAACAATAGCCTGGTAGAGAGGGGAGGAGACAGAAGCATTCATGTTATTGCTGCAGACCATATCAACACCTGCATTTTGTCCTTCCCCTGCTGTACTGAGTTGCCACTGTCCCCTCTGCAAGCTGTTTGGAGCAAGCTGCTCCCTTGGAGCTTTCCTGGGAGGAGGAGGAGGAGAGAGGGTTGTGCTGGTGGTGACTACAACACAGCAAAGACATGGATGTTTACTTTGAGCTCTACAAGGGTGCAATTTTGCTGCCATACCTACCTCTCTCCCCTCCAAACAGAGAATCACTCACGGCTTCTGCACTGTTAGATGCCAGAGCAGGAATCTTGGCACCACACCAACATAAGTTTTAGGGGAGAAGAAGGAAGGCTTTTCACCCTGCCAATGCTGGTGCCTCTGTGCAGCCCTAATGTTCCTCAAGGCAAATCCTCATACAGCACCAAGTCCAAGAGGACCTGCACACCTCCAAGGAGAGGACTGCAGAGTCACCTGAGCTGGGCCAGGGCATGCCAAGTTGTCTCCTCTCCACCATCCAGCTATTGCACATTGCAGCAGCCACCTCCCTCAGGTTGGGGTGATGGGGGAGTCTTGGTCAAGGTGGGAAACCATTTAAGGAGCTTTCAGAAACACAGTCATGGCTGGAAAGCTCTCAGAGGGATGGGCACATCTGCTGAATCTCTGACAATCTGTCACGGTTTAAAGCTGGGCCGGCTATTAAACCTGTGGCAGATGCTCTCTGTGGCAGCTGCACATCTAAAAAGGCTACGGACAGCACCAACACTCCCAGGGCAGCTACACTGATCACTGAAATTACTCAAATAAATAACCCAGCAAAAGACATTTCTGTTCATCTGTCTGTCCAGCTGTAAGACATGTTCATCTGCCTTTGAGTTGCTGATTTATGGAGGGTGAAACTCTTCTAACAGCCATTTCCCTCTAGTTTATGTGCAAGGGACTTCAGTGATGCTGGAAGTTGTGATACAGGCAGTACAGCTATCAGCGCCCGACTCACAGGGGCGTTTCTTTGTTGATCATTCCTTCTGCTTTCAAAAGTCCCTACAATATCATCTTCTCCTGAGGCAGAGGTGAGAGGCGATACTTGCCAGTGGCACTGTCTTCAGATTTTATGAACCATTGGAAACTAATGTTCAGGAACGGGAGCTGACCCAATTTCAAGAGCGATAAATCCTCACCTTGCCAAATCATCTCACCCAGTGTAAACAGAAGCAGTGGAAAGGGCTAGCAGTGAAGCTAACAGCCACTGGGACTTAAAAGGAGAGATTTATTGGTTTGTGATTCATTGGCTGACTTTCCTGCACCACCTTTAAGTCAAAGAAACGAAGGTGGGGGTATGTTTTGTGTTGCAACATGACAGAAAGTCAACCCTTTTCCACCTCAAATCTTTCAGACCTTTTGCTGTCAGAAGGATCTACCAAAGCATCTCTATCCCCCTTTTCCAAACGGGCTGTTAAAACACTGCCTTACAGTGTTTTCCAAACTGGCTGTTAAAATAGCTTTAGGAATGCAAGGCTTCATCTGCAGAAGTGCTGCTTGGGGAGCTTGTACAGTGTTTTGTAAAAGTGAAGGGGGGAGGTGGGAACTTCAGGGTCTTGGGCTCTGAGTTTCTCAGGAAGGTGGCTCAGAAATGGACTGTCATTTTCAGAAATGTGTCCCTAAGAGCCTTGCTGAGGACCTGCAGGGAGCAGGGCTGCAGGAGTCACATCTGCAGACTTGGTTTCAGCAATTAGCCCCCTCCCATTGCATTGAATCATGAACCCCTGCAGCCCTGGCAGAAAAGGAACTGATCACTCACCTTGACCTTCTCTCCCGTCAGCATTTCCATCTCGCACTCCTCCCCGATGGTGAACTCGTTGTGCAGCACTTTGGAGCCAGTGGTCACAGTAACCTTGAAGTTTTTCCCATCCTGCACAATTTCTGAGACACTCTTGATGTCCTTGGCCTTCTGGATCTGGTCATCGGGAAGCCCTGCCCAGGAACAAGAGATGTTAGGTGGACCTTGGAGCCATTAGCAGGCAGATTGCTGCTGCTGAATGAATGCGGTGGGATTTGGGGACCCACAGCTAGCAGGATTTCTGTTCTAGTGTGGAAAAGCCTCACAAGGATGATGGTTCCCCAAGGGCCACATGGCCCTGGTTCTGCTGGGGAGGAAGAATAACAAATACTGTCATCCTGGGTTTGTGTGGGAACTGGACTTCTCCATTGTCCCACTGACTTGGCTGGGAGCAGAACAGCTACCTCCCTGGCCAAGCATCAGAGGGAAAGAAGAAACCCTGTCTTCCTTCCTTCACTGAGAGGCAAGCAGAGCAAATAGAATAAACCAAGGCAGGAGGAAGGAACCAAATGGTTTTTTATGAGATTGAGGGTCCCTCAGAACCAGCTCACTAAAGTCTTCTCCCAAAGCCTGAAGCTTATCTGACAGGTAGAGCCCCTCCGGCACATGACTGTGCAGAAATAGTGCAAAGCCTCCTGAATGCCTGCAGGAGCACGTTCCCTGGCAGAGATGCTGGTGGAAATCTAGCTAACCACATTCATCATTAAGCATTTAAACAACCCGACTATTTTTCTGATGAATGGTGGAATCTGGGGCTTTGCAGGATTGCTGAGCAGCAGCACGGTGGGCTGAGCGGTGTCCTTCTTGCTCTCACATTCCACAGCCTGATGAGGCAGATCTGCAGTCACCCTAAGTAGGTCCCGCTGGCTTGTCACGTGTGTGCAGCACTGCCGCGCTGGCCCGTGGCTGCAGACACTGCTGGGACCATTTTCCTGCAAGCCATAAAATTTCACCCAGCATCTCCTGACCTCCAGCCAGAGAGATGCTTTCTCTTCTATTTTGAGATCACATCTCCATGCACGTGCATTTTAAAGAACTCAGCAAGATGACAGACAGAAATAGGAAATCTGAGACGTATTTTCAATCATCTACATCATCAGCACAGTTGGACTCCCAAATATCAGTAGGATCAGTGGAGGCAAAGCAGCACATGGTGCATGCAGGCACTTACCAAGGGCTTTCATAAAAGCCTCAAAATTTTCCTGGGACTGGAGTTGGTACTTTCCAGTGAAGCTCATGATGGAAAGGCTCTCTGTGCTCCCAACACACGAGGAAGTGCCTTGCTGGTAGGTGAGGCTTGGTTTTATAAGGTCCTTTAGCCCTAAGAGTTGGTCAGAGGTAAGATGGTGTAATTCTTTTATGGCCATGTTCAAACATTAACACAAAACCGGGGCAATGGTTAGTGATAAATTGCTTTACATTTCATGGACCTCAATTTACAATGCGGGGGCAGGGAAAATCCCACAAACCCATTTTATGGAGGTAGCAACGTGGCATCCATAAGCACATGATAAAAAAAAAATTGTGGAAAGAGATTAATTTTCAGAGGAACAAAGCCAGCAGGTACTTCTGTGTTTAAGTTGCTTTCAAAATAAAGCGTAGGATTTGACAGGACTAGAGGACACAGCCTCAAGCTGCACCAGGGGAGGTTCAGATTAGACATTAGGAAAATTCATTCACAGAAAGGGTTATTAGACATTGGAATGGGCTACCCAGGGAGGTGGTGGAGTCACCATCCCTGGAGGTGTTTAAGAAACGACTGGACGTGGCACTTAGTGCCATGGTCTAGTTGACACAGTGGTGTTAGGTCAAAGGTTGGACTCGATGATCCCACAGGTCTCTTCCAGCCTGATTGATTCTGTGATTCTGTGATCCTGTGATCTTAGAAGCTTATCAGAAAAAAGGACACAAGTGTCTCATTTCTGCTTTTTGCACTTGAATCAAAGATATGGACGTGCAAAACATCTCAGCTTCCTCCTAGCCACAGAGGTATCCCAGTGCTCTGTGTCCCAAGGTGATGAATCAGAGAAGCTAGTTGGGAGGGACCTCTGAAGGTCTCTGGTTCAACCTCTTGCTCAAAGCAAGAACATCACCAACACCAGATCAGCTCAACCATGACTTTGGCAAAATCTCAAAACCCACCCTCTCTGCCTCTCTGGGTGCCCATCCTGGATCTGCACCACCCACCTCTTGAAGACAAGATGCTCAGCCCAAACCTCCCGAAGTGCAGTTTGTGACTGGTGCCTCATAACATATGCTGTAACCAAGAAGACTTGTGAAGCCTTTGGTTTCACCTCGGTGCTTTGGGAAGCTGGGACTGGGCTCTGCGCTAGAATTTTCTTAGTCCAAATGTGAAAGGCTACAAGCCAGGGCTTTTGCTGATGCAGTCATGGATTTCTCCAGTGCAGGTCCTGTTGGACACCCCAAAACCCCTAGCCATTTTTTGAAGACCTTGGTCACAAGCTTGCCAATCACAGATACCCAGGTGGGCTTCACTCTGTCTCAACCCATATTATTGCCTGGATCATCCCTATTTCTGCTGTGCTTGTACCTGGGAACTTGGTGTGCTGCCCAGCTTTCACATCTTTGGCCTGATTATTTTTATCCTTGAGGAACAAAGGTTTCTTCAGCAGGCCACACGGCTGCATTACTTTGAAACGTTGGATGGGAAAAGATGCTGCTGCTGCCATGAACTCTGTCCCTCTCAGTTTCCACCAAGTTTTTGTTGTGCTGCACTACCAAGACAGCACTGAGATGAAATGTGGCACATTTCACAGCTTTTTCTCTTTTTAAAGTGGCTGTGGCAGTCTCCCAGAGGCTGGCTGCCTCCAAGCTGTAACTTCCAAGCCTTAGACATGCAAGCGCCGGTTTGTATTGGTTTAGATTAGATATGCCATTATCAGAGCCTTGATAAGTCTGTCCAAAGCGGCAGCTTGCACGGAGCGCTGCCGCTTGATAAAGCTTTCCATTAATGCCGAAATTCAGCAAAGGGCCGCCCTCAGCCCTTGTCATCTTATTACAAAGGTCCCGAAGGGAGCAAAGGCTCAGTATTGCTTCTCTGAGGGCAGGGCAGCAGTTTCCCCGATAGCATGAGACCTATCACTGCCTTAGCTTTGCTTGCCAATGATCAGCTGGGGAGCAGAGCTTAGAGAAGAGCTGGCCTTTGCTCTTGGGGTCTTGCCTTATTGCAGAAATAAAGCTGGTGGCTGTGCCACTTGCCTCCCACCCTCTTGCCTCAAACATCTGCGGTTCAGGGCTGTTGCCTCTCTCCAGGCACGTGGACTCCTGCTCACGCCCTCTGAGGGCATGTATTGCTCTTGCAGCTTGGCTTTTGGTGGGATGAGGCTGTCCTCCATCCCACCACCCAGCTTATGGAGTCAGGGAAGGGCTGAAAATGGTGCTTGTTGCTTATGGAGCTAGTTTGTGCCAGGGCAGGGAAAAAAAATGTTGGGAAAGAAATGGAGCCATTAGCAGTTAACGTTCTTAAGTGAGAGAACCCAAACTTCATCTGCCCAAAGCAGAGACAGTGAACATTTAACCAGTTAAAATGTGTTTCATCTCACCCAACCACACGTCTGCAGTGGAGATGTCTCCATCTGATTCAGGCACATGAAGAGCCCCTGAGACACAGTGGGGATAAGCAAACCTTTGTCTGACTGAGCATAGTCTTGTATGCTGGGATGCAAAGAGCAGGAGCCTCCAAGTGCCTACAGGTGGTCAGATGAACTCCACTCCTGAAGAGACACCTGGCTGTCGCTCTGGGCCTGTGCTCACCTCTACACTGGCCTGCACTCTCCTCCATCCTGATTTATCAAGCACAGTGGCTCATTTAATGACTGCTCACAGTGATTGCAGCTAATTAGTCAAGGAGAGGTACTCAAGCCCATACAGGCATGAGCAGGATCTTGTGCATCTGCGTGCCCTACAATTTGCACATAAGTCCTGAGGTACAACCCATCTTACCACACACATGCACTATATGAATGTCTCGTTCCCTGAAATGGCTTTTCATAAATGTGCTAACACTGTCAAAGCAATTGACTTGGTGTCCCATATCCATGATATCTAATGGAGCCTCACGCTCTGGGGTAACCATCACCCTGTTATCTTCACCAGTCCAGAGGGAACGTGCAGATGTGCTGTGCTGAAGACCAGTGTTCCTGTCTCTCTCTGAGACAAATATATGACCACAGTTTATATTTAAAATAAATGAAAGTTCAAACAAAAGCCCCTAAGAGGACCTTCCTTAGCAGATGGTGCTCCTTGGCCAGGGAAAGCAATGACACAAGAGTGATGCACAAACCAGGTGCTTCATGCTGAGGCATGACACTGCCGTGAGGAGGGCAGAGTGAGAGGTGGCCGGGCTGAGAACACCTGAGTTTTCACCAGGTTCACAGCCAGGGAGATGCTCCATGGGAAATGACCATAGTGCCAGCAAGGCCAGAGCTGTGGACAAAGTCCAGGATTGCCTCTGTGCATGTACTTCTTGGTGCTGCTGCCATGTTTGCTACTGTCAAAGCACCTCCCTGAGCCCAGGTATCCCCATTTTGTACATGGTGGAGTGCACAGAGACTGAGTGACTTCCCCAAAGTCACCTGGAGAAACTGATAAAGCAAACATGCTGTAACTGCTCAGCCTCCACAGCATCTTCCTTCTTATGGGTGGCCATAGAGCCCATATCCTATGGGACTGCAGATCTTGAGATAAAATTTGGCGCTGGGGTTTACTATCATCTTTGGCGTAGTAGAACATGATTGCACAACCTTCTCCAGGTAATAGCATCTTCAACGTCCCACCAAGGGAGCCAGCATTGCACAATCCCATCCTCCTGCTCCCTTTCTGCTCTGCCTTCATGAGCGTGTCCTGCACTTTGATCTACAAGACCCAAACCACAATACAGGATGTCCTTGAGCCTGTTGTGAAACACCTCGCGGTGAGGAAAGAGAATTGCACCCAGCTGTGGTGAAAGGGCCGACGCGCTGGCAGCTCCTTGCCCTGCAAAATCACCAGAGGTGGAAGTGGAAAAGTATGCGTGTGCACATTTGTAGGTGAGAAGAGGCGTTGACCCATGTGGAAGTCCTACCTCATGTCAGCCGAGATACCTGCATTTTATATCAGATTTAGAAAGAGGGGAGAAGAGCCACATTCCATAGCAAATGGGCAGCTTCATGCACTTTAATTCATTTACAATTGTACATTTCTGCCTTATATCTCCTTGACATGAGGCTCGAACAAATTATTCTGGCTGTGCAGAATTATTCAGGCCTGTGCACCTGCAGACACTCTCTGCAAATTTCCTAGCCCCCTTCCTGCTATGGGTCCCTGTACCTCACTGACGAAGGCAGAACTGAAATAGTTTGATTTCTGGCCAAAATCTTACAGTTTTAACTTGGAATTTCCCTGGTGTTTCTGTGAAAGTTCATGCTTCTGTGCATCAGAGGGGAGGGGGACACATAACTCCTTCACCCACCCCCAGCGACAAGCTTAAATATTTTTTCTCAGACAACATAACACGCTTCCCACTGGGACATACTCTGTACGGGGCAGTAAGTGGCACTGTAAAGCCCCAAACATCCTTATCACCCACTTACTGGATGTACCTGGCATTGCCTGGGTCACTTCTAAGTCTGAAAGCTTTTGCTTGTGTATGGTTTGCAGACACCAGCCAGCTCACGGGCAGAGACGGCACTAGGAGACTGTCTAGGGGGAGATTTTTGAGCTTTCCAGGCTTATGTGATTTTTTTTAAATTAAATTTGGCACATTCTGGTCCTGGTTGTGTGTTGAGGTCTTTCCATGTGCCCCTTTCTGAGTCTCTCCCTGGCTTCAGAGACCCCCAGGGGAGGACGGACCGGTCTGGAAGGAGGGTGATAAAACCCCATGATGGATCTGAGGGAGAAGACAGGGTCAACATGAACAACCTCTTTCCTACCTCAATGAGCCCTCGCGTTGGCTCAGGCCAGCCACCTTCGTAGCCTGGCACCCTGCTGCAGGACATTGCCCCTGCCTCCTCTTCCTTGGCTCCAAAATGGGCCTTTTTGAAGTGTTTCCTGGCTGCTACTTAAAATCCCGGTGGGATGGCTGGGTGGCCATGGACCGAAAGGTGGAGGGACCTGTGCGAGGGTGGGAAAGGCTGGGTGGGAGCAGGTCAAGGCTGGGTGGGAGCGGGTCAAGGATGGTTACGAGCATGTCAAGGCTGGGTGGGAGCAGGTTACAGCTGAGTGGGAGCGGGTCAAGGCTGGGTATGAGCAGGTCAAGGCTGGGTGGGAGCAGGTCACAGCTGTGTGGGAGCAGGTCAAGGCTGGGTGGTAGCAGGTCAAGGATGGTTACGAGCATGTCAAGGCTGGGTGGGAGCAGGTCACAGCTGGGTGGGAGCAGGTCACAGCTGAGTGGGAGCGGGTCAAGGCTGGGTACAAGCAGGTCAAGGCTGGGTAGGAGCAGGTCAAGGCTGGCCCGAGGCTGCGCTGGTGCTTCTCCTGGGTGGATGCGAGGCATTGCCGCCATCTAGTGACACAGGGTTCATTGGTGGCCTTGCAGAGCCTGCGGTCCCCAGCGCTGCTGGGCCTGGGGATGCTCTGCCGGGGACCCAAACCCAGCACCTTGCTTGTGCTTGGGACATACAGAGGGGCCCATCGATGGAGAGGATGGAAAGCTGCCCAGCAAACATGAAGCTGATCGTGTTGCAGTGCTTTCCTTTGAGTGCTGCAGTGCTCCAGGCTGAGACCTGGAAATTTGGGGGCACTTGTGCAGGAAAAAAAATTGGCTTCTCACTGCTGTATGTGCTCTTCTGCTTCCTTGTTCCTCACTACGCTTTGGGGTGCCTTTAACGGGTGGAGAGGCTGAGGAAATTCTGTCTGGAGGGATGAAAATTGATGCAGTACGAAAAAAAGTTGGCAAAGCCTGGCAGCAGCCTTAGCCGGGGTTGGCAAATACAGCTGATTTCTGACAGGCGAGGCCAAAGAGCGTGAACTGCTCAGAACAAAGGTCCAAAGCCGAAGTGCAAATCCCAGCAGGAATACGGAGGCACCAGGTAAAACCAGGTTAATTAAAAGCTGTTACATTTCCCAGCTCCTGCTCTGTTGCTGCAGTGGATAAGCCCAGGTGGGCTGGTGTGCAGCAACACAGGCATGCCCTTCCTCTACTTTCTTTTAAAATTCAAAATAACATTAAAGAAATGGCACTTTAAACATGAACGCACGGAGCTTGCAGAGCCGAGCACGGGAAAAGCCCTCCCAATAAACCTCCCTGTCACCCCAATGCATGTCCCAGGTGCTTCCCCTGTGCTCTGCCACATAAGCAGTCCCTGCCATCACAGCATTAACCGATGATCTCATTAGCCAGGGCTATCACTGCTGATAAGCCCAGGGCACAGATAAAGCTGCGGCAAGAGCCTTATTTCTGTCTGTGAGCGCAGAGCAGCAGGTATCCTGGTATAACCCATTTTTTTGCAGGGTTCCTGCACACACCCTGGAGGGATGTAATGCTGAAGGGATCATTAAACTCATTGTAATTTCTTCACTTGGAAAAAAAAAAATAGATGAATCAGTGAAGTTATCTCACACAGGTAATGCACACATTGAAAGTATTAGACATTCGGTAAGTAAATGCCCAGAGGCATAAAGTCCTGCGGTGGTGGGAGGAGGTGAGGTGCCATCAGGGTGTGCTGGGTGAACAGGAGATGGTCAGGTGCACATCAGTGATATTAAATTATTACATTGGTAATAACAGCTACCAGCTTGTGGAGCTTTTCCTAGGGATTTGATCCTTTCTTTGTTCTAGCCTAAATTTGAGCTAGGCTCAAAGTATGTGCTCTGCTGCTGCATGGGCAGAGACTGCTGCAAGGAAGGAAAATCCTGAATTCACCCTGGCATACTGTTGTGGGAGAGGGGAGGGGAGAGGAGGCAAATCATGTATCTTGCAGCTTTTAGTATTTTCTTCATTTCTATTATTTCACTGTTTTCTCCAGAGATGCTAATTGAAGTTTTTTATATCAGTTACCACTGGAGCATGGTGAGGGAAAAAAAACCCCTTTCGGAGCTGGTAAATGAGGAAGGGGCTAATAACTAACCTGACTGGGTATTAAAGAATCATTTACCCTCCAAAAATACACGGGACATTAAAAACATGGCACTGAGAACGTCATCTCTTTACACCACTTCGCCACAGCGGGATTTGCCCTGCACATCGAGGCCAGCTGAGGCGAGTGGCCGATGGCCCTGAAACGGATGTCCCCAGAAAGGCTCCGTTTCGGGGACATCGGCCACTCGCCTCAGCTAGCCAGGTGACCCTGGAGACTTTCGGTGACTCCAGGGATGACCCTGGAGAGGTTTCACCATCGATTTAAACCCAAGCCATCCCTGAAGACCAAGGTCCTGCCCTGCTGCCTGTTTTTTCCAGCACCCCCTGGGTGCGCAGCTGGGATGGGGATGGACCCCCATTATAGGGTTGGCACCGCAATAAATGCCAATGTGCCATGAGGACCTGGTGGGTATGGGGAGGACCCTGGGACCACAGCTGGGTGGCTCAGGCTTCACCTTTGCTATGTGATCAGAAATGTTGGGCACAGAGATCTCTTTACAATGGGGAGATGCAGGCTAGTTGGGTGATCTGACTGATATAGTTATAGATAATTAGATCCTTTTCTAGCTGATTTCATAGGATCATAGAATCACCAAATCAGCTTGGTTGGAAAGAACCTTTAAGATCATCAAGTCCAACCATTAGCCTAGCACTGCCAAGTCCACCACTAAACCATGTCCCTAAGCACCACATCTACATGGCTTTTAAATACCTCCAGGAACGGTGACTCCACCACTTCCCTGGGCAGCCTGTTCCAATGCTTGACAACCCTTTCCGTGAAGAAATTTTGCCTGATATCCAATCTAAACCTCCCCTGGTGCAACTTGAGGACATTTCTTCTTGTCCTATCACTTGTCACTTGGGAGAACAGACTAACACCCACCTTGCTACAACCTCCTTTCAGGCAGTTGTAGAGTGTGATAAGATCTCTCCTAAGCCTCCTTTTCTAAGACTAAGCAACCCCTCAGCTGCTCCTCATAAGACTTGTGCTCTAGACCCTTCACCAGCTTTGTTGCCCTAGAGGTGGCCAGAAAATGGAGACTATTAACACTGCTCTGGCCCATGGGGTAAGCTCAGATGTATTATTAAAAAGATGCTGTTTGCTTCCTGCTGTGCTACAGCTGCCCCGTTCGACCTTGAGCAACACCATCATAGGCAGCTCTGCCCAGAGCCTGAAATTTAGCTCCTGCCTCCTGCTGAGGAGCTTGCAGCAACAGTCCTTTTTGGATGTTGGGTGTAGAAAAGCCCTTTTCCATGTTGGTGCTCAGGGCAAGGTCTGGACCACTCTGCCCTGGAGACTTTTCTCACGGCTCCAGTTACTCGCCAGAGTTAGAGTGGCAACGCGTGTTGGGTCGGACTCCGATGCTTTGGCAGGCGGTGTCCCTTACTGCAGACATGGGCTTCCTGACCCATGGCTGGCTGTTATCAGCCGTCCTCTGTACCTCTGCATCTTGTCTTCCTGGGCTGAAGTCCCCACGCACTCTCCAGCAGCACACGCTGTGCTGCACCCTGGGTCTGCGCAGACACCACTCCTGTGCTGACATTGCCCTTCAAAAAAAACCCTTATTATTCATTAAACTAAAAAGTAAGAAAAGGGATGCACAGCCCTTCCCTGCAAAGGAGAACTGAGTTTTTTTGCACAGCCCCGCACACGTCCCCTCTCCCTCCTGTGCCTCAGTTTCCCCATCGGTGGGACAGGGCTGTTACGATGTCCCAGCCTCGCAGGCTGAAAATGTGGCTTCACACAGCTGAATTACAGACTGATTTTGGTTGGAAGGGACCTCTGGAGATTTCTGACCCAAACCCTGCTTTAAGCAGGTTGAATCTCAAATTTAAACCCAACCTCACAGTTAAATAAGGCAGCTCAGTGCTTCCCCAGTTGAATTTTGAGTTCCTCCGGGGTTTTACTTGAGACAACAAGCTCTCCACGCCCTGTGCTTGATCACCGTCACGATTAGAAGCCAGCTCCTAATATTTAACTAGATTTCTCCCCGTCTTGAGCCGGCTGCCCCTTGCCCCGGTGCCCGGCACCACCCGGAGCAGCTGGGCCCGTCTTTCCCTCACGTCCCCATTCCCAGGCCCGGCGCAGGGCGGCCACGTCCACCGGCTGCTCTGCGCCGACGGGGACGCCGGGGGTTGCAACGGGGAGAAGTTTTCCGTGAGCACAAGCGCGAAGGGTGGCCGGGCTGCAAGTGGCGGCGGGTTGCTTGGCCGCTGTCCTGCCTCTGCGTGGGGGCAGGCGGCCTGCGGCCGAGCCGAGCCGAGCCGAGGGGCTGCGCCGTTGGCCCGAGTGCCCGAGGTGGGAACGGCTGTGGGGGTTCACGGGATCGGGGCGAGAGGGGGCCTGTCCCGGCGGCTGCTCGATGGGATTTGCATGAGTCCGGCGGATTTAGCTCAGCCCTTCCTACGCTGAGTTAAATCCTGTCCCTAGTTTAACCCCTTTGAACAAAATCAACCTGCTCTAAAAACGTAGTTATTTCCTTTTATTTATTTATTTAATATTTCAGAGCTCCAGCTTTTGCAGACAGCCTGTAGGGGACATGACGTGCTTGCGCGGCGACTTCTGCGCCATCAGGGATTTGCTGGGGCCGGGAGGCGTCTCCGGGGCAGGGTGGGAAGGGTACAGGGACAGCGGGACCAGGAGGCTCCCACCACCTCGGTGCAGACCCCGGGCAGCGTTCCCAGCGCCTGCAGAGCGCTGCGTGCCCTCCGCCGGCCCCAGCTGCCCCGGCTCCCCACAGGTGTTTTTAGGAGGAGGTAGTTTCTCCCCTGAGGAGCTCTGTCTGTCCACGTGGGAAGTTTTTGGGGGGATTCAGCTTGGGATGCGGGGCTGTTCCCAGCAGGGGGATGCTCCGGGGCCCTGGCAGTGACTGCGGTGCCTCCCCAGCACCCATGGAGTACGTCAGCACGCGGGGAGGCACAGGGGCTGTCGACTTCGAGGGAGCCCTCTTCTCCGGCTACGCGCCCGACGGGGGCCTCTTCATGCCCCAGCACATCCCCTTGCTGGATGAGGACACCCTGAAGAACTGGAGCCGCCTCTCCTACAGGGACCTGGTGAAGGAGCTGTGCTCTCTGTTCGTCACGGCCGAGCTGGTCCCGCAGAGCACGCTCAACGGTGAGCCTCAACCACGCAGGGGGCTGCTCGCAGGGATGTGCACGAGGATTTTGGGGCGTTCAGATGCATCTGCCTGCCTTCGCCCCATGTCCTTTGCAGCCCCCAGAGGATGGAGCCTGCTGCACCATTGTCTGCTCCTTTCTCTCCCCTCTTCTTCTCCATCACCTTGCTGGGGCTTGTTACCTTCTGGAAAAGGTGTCCCCTGTATGCAGATAGGGATTCTGCTGGGTGCAATATCAGAGGGCTGGAGCACCTCTCCTATGAGGACAGGCTGAGAGAGTTGGGCTTGTTCAGCCTGGAGAAGAGAAGGCTCCAGGGAGACCTTAGAGCAGCCTTCCAGTACCTGAAGGGGCTACAGGAAAATGGAAGAGGGGCTTTTTAGAAGGGCATGGAGTGACAGGATAAGGGGGAACAATTTTAAACTGAAAGAGGGGAGATTTAGATTAGATATTAGGAAGAAATTCTTTACTGTGAGGGTGGTGAGACACTGGCCCAGGTTACCCAGAGAAGTTGTGGATGCCCCCTCCCTGGCAGTGTTCAAGGCCAGGTTGGATGGGGCTGTGAGCAACCTGGTCTAGCGGAAGGTGTCCCTGCCTGTGGCAGGGGTTGGAACTAGATGATCTGTAAGGTCCCTTCCAGCCCAAACCATTCTATGATTCTATGAATAGTGATAGCTGATGCTATGGCCCTGCTCGCTGCTGGGAGACCCTTCTGCTCCACTGGGCTCCAGACCTGCCCTCCCACCTGGGCTTTCCCCTGCTCCACGCTCTCCCTGAGATTCGATGTTTAATGTTTTTAATATTTAACAGCCATCACTGCCACCAGAGGGCAGCTACAACCTCTGTCTCAACGGCACGTTAGGATAAAACTCGGGTTTCCTGCTTTTTATATTTTAACACAGTTTGCTCTGATTGTGTCAGGTGTCCCCTGGGGTTACTTGCCATAGAGCTATCGAAGATAATAAAGCTGGGCTGGTTTACTCCTAATAACTAAGGATAACTTGTTGGATCTGTCACCTCTCCAGCAACTGGAGCACAGATGCAGGAAGCCATGGGTCAGAAAAATACTCTAACAGCCCCTTTAACCATATTCCCTCTAGACCTGATCGACAGGGCCTTCAGCAGGTTCAGACACAAGGATGTCATCCATCTGTCCAGGCTGAAGGAAGGGCTGAATGTTTTGGAGCTCTGGCACGGGGTTACTTACGCATTTAAGGATCTGTCCTTGTCCTGCACGGGGCAGTTTTTACAGTACTTCTTGGAGAAAAAGCAGAAGCACATCACTATTCTGGTGGGTGAGTATGCCTCTTTGTGGGGGATAAAATTTCTGGGCAGGTCTTTACCTTGAGAACCATCATCCCACGGCCCTCCCCATAGATGCCCTAGGGTGGTATTGCCTCATGGGTGGCTGGTGAGTGATCTCCAGGCAATACCAGGGTGGCTGCTCTAGGCAAAAACATCTCATGGAGCATCTCTGCATCTTTTTCTTAAAGTGCAGCGGTGCAGGTTTGACTGGTGCATCAATTTTTTGCTTTTCTTGGTTCTCCCTCACTTTGAAACAGGGACTTCAGGGGACACAGGGAGCTCGGCCATCGAGAGCGTGAGAGGGCAGAAGAACATGGACATCTTTGTTCTGCTGCCCAAGGGGTTCTGCACCCAGATACAGGAACTTCAGATGACCACAGTCATTGAAGACAACGTCCACGTCTTTGCTGGTTGGCATTACTGTTGGACTGTCCACTTTATGCTGTGTCAAAACCATGACCCTAAAAGTCTCAGGGGGCTGCTGCTTTAGCAGCTGCAGCCAGCCAGGTCATTGCCACCATGGCCACCATGCCCAGGTGTCTGGCTAACACGAGCCTACAGCAGACATCCCCACTTTGATGGAAAGTGGTTCAGGGCTTCTTTTTCTTCTGGCCACAGATCAGAGCTGCCTCCCTGCAAGTGTTTGGTGTTTAGCTGCACTGAATTCAGCACCGTTTCTTGGCACTAAAAGGACAGACAGTCACCCCTTCCCTCTGTCCCCTCACCTTCACGGGTGGTCCATCCCCTACGGCTGTGCCATCCCCATGGTAGGGCTCACTGTGGGGTGCTTGAGCTGTTCCATGGACTCCTCTGCTCAGCCAGGTCTCACCTTGGCATCTCACAGGGGATGCAGGCATTTACCTTCCTGGTAAATATATACTTGGAATAAGCAAGAGCCCAGAGTGCAATATCTGCACCGTCATCCACGCGGTGCTACTCAACCCCTGGCTCGTACAGCCCCCGAGGCAGACGGGCAGCTCAGGACACCCCGGGCTTGAGACTGGCCCTGTTTCTGAGCAGAAATACTTCGTGCCTGGTGTGCTGATGTTGGCAGATCTAATCTTTCCTTTCTCCTTTTGACAGCTCATGGGAACAGCGATGAAATCGATGAGCCGATCAAGGAACTGTTCGCTGATGTGGATTTTGCCAGAAAATACAATCTGATGAGCTTGAACTCGGTCAATTGGTCTAGGATTATGGTGCAGATTGCTCACCACTTCTATGCTTACTTTCAGTGTGCCCCATCCCTGGATACCACCCCGCTGCCAGTGGTGGAAATTGTTGTGCCAACAGGAGGAGGAGGAAATATCACAGGTGAAGGGAAAAAAGATATGTTAGATAAAGAAGAGAGAGAGTGCTGTGACCTATGGACTAAAAGCACTTTGCAGATACTGGGTATTGCTATTTATTAAAACACCCACTCTCTGGTAGGATTTCTTCAGAACCACTTATATTTTATTACTCATGCATGGTTATTACTCATTCAAGTGTCACTGATGATTTGCAAGGTGCAGAAAATCCCAAACCACCCTTTGATGATGACTGTAGCTATCTTGAGGATGGGCACATTAGAAGAGGACAGAATGTGTTTGATCCAGAAAAGAGGGAAAATACTTTGGCTCTGATTTCCTGAGGGAGACATTACCAGAGTTGTGGAGTCCTGCCTGGTCCTACTCTGGTTTGCATGGTAGTGCACAGTCAAGAGAACCACTCTTAATTGCATAATCTGGCCTTCTAAATGTGAGTCCTTGATTGCCTCAATCCCAAAATAGGCGTACAACTGTTTTATGAAAGCAATAAAGGATTTGATGCACTCAGCTGCATTCACTGCACTTCCAGGCTGCCCATCTAAGGCACCATTAATAAGCTGCAGGAGCCCAAAAGCTTCATCTCTCTTGCTTCAACAGCAGCTGCCTGACCTCTTGGTCCCCTGCCCATCCATCTTCAAATGTGGAGATGCCCAAGGGTCAGTGTTTGATGGCAGGTGGAGCACTGCATCCCTGGATTTTATAATCTGGTGCTCTACCAAAACATTAAAGACATATCTCAGAGTCCATTAGCGAGTGTCATTTGTGTCTGCTGCTGAACTACATGCTCAATCAATTCATACAATGACTTCTTTGCTAAATCTTCTTTGAGTGTTTCTTCATCAAGCACACCTGTATTTTTTCTTTTTTTTTTCTAGCTGGCTGTATTGCCCAGAAGATGGGCCTGCCGATTCGACTTGTTGCCGTGGTTAACAGCAATGACATCATTCATAGGACTGTTCAACATGGAGATTTCTCACTGTCAGAAAGTGTGAAGGCTACGTTAGCATCAGCCATGGATATTCAGGTATGTAATGAATTAGCCAAAAAGGGAAAATACCAAATATTATATATTTTTATAGTTTTTTTTTTCCTTGTACTCTGTTCTACCTGGTTTATGAGAACATAATTCTGCCGCTGGCAATGCCTCTCAGCAGTGCATTAAGAGGTGAGTCTCATATTGAGCATTTACGCTGCAGACTGCTGAGCGAGATAGATCAAATGCCTTCTTCCTCACTTTTCAGGGCTTGACTTTGTGATCTTCATTCTTAAATGCTGGGTTTCTGGAGCTTCATTACGTGCAAGGTTAGCAAGAGAGGGAGGTTTTCTCAAAATGTGACACTTAGAATATTATAAATCCCATCATGTGTCAAGGGCTTTGTTGATGCTTCTGAAAGGCTCCACCAAGAACAAGAGAAAAGACCAGGAAGAAGGTAGGGAAGTCCAGAAGAAATGCCTCGTCTATGGCCATCTGCAGCTTGCTCAGAGCAAAACAAGTCTCAGCAGGCAGGCAAAGGCCTCAGAAATGAAAAGTCATGGACGTACAGAAACCAAACACCTGGAAGAAAATACCTCCCATTTCATACCTACCCTGTGATCCACAGGGATTGGAACTGCTTCCAAACAAGTGACCACTTGGTGTTGTATCACTGTGGCCTTAAGCCACCTGGATTTTCCAAAAGCTGTTCAAACACATTGGGAGGACCTGGGAACCTGAAGGAACTGCCTTATTTTGCAGTCAGTAAATCATTATTCCCCTATCACCAGGCTGCTGTGGTCTGCAGCTTGACTTTCCTCCCGAGGCATGAATTTGTGGAGCTCCTCAGAGCTCAAAGGGTAGCTGGGCTCCTCTCTTGGCCCATGTCCCTTCAGTAGCACTGGTCTGCTGAGGCACCTAAGCATGTGCCAGACCTTAGGATCATGAGGGAAGGCAACCAGGTGAGGTGATGTCCAGAGACTCCCAAGGAGCTGTATGGGTGTATCCCTCTGCACATCCCTCTCCATAGCTGAATGGGACATCATCATTCAGCTTGCATCTGAAGCATCCATGCAAATATTTCCGTAGCTCAACAGATCATTCATGCTGGAGTGGAATTTATGAGGTCTCTAGTTCAGACCTGCTCAAAGCAGGGTCAGCCTGAGGTCAGACCAAGTTGCTCAGGGCTTTGTCCAGTTGGATGGAAACCTTCAAGGATGGAGAGTGCACAACCTTTTTAGGTTACCTCTTCTGCAGACTAAACTAAAGCAGAGAAAACCTTCCAGTTAGACACTAACTGAAGAGTTGAAGGTGAAGCAGAAAGTCTAGTGTGGATGAGCCTTGTAAGGAGCAATCCCAGGAGAATCACAGCAGAAACTGTCTTTGCAGTACCTAAAGCCAACCAGGGGCTGTTCTGTGGCCCTGAGGTTAGGAAGCACCATGCAGCTCATGTCCACATGCCAAAAATTTCCTTGGGAACAGTCCCCAGCATGACCCGTCCTCCAAACTGGGCCCCAGCATTCTCCTGGACAACTCTAGTGGCATGGGACAAAATCAGAACAGAGAGCTGTCTAATAACTTAAATGGCAAGGCCACTGCTTGCAACAGTGTCCTGGCCCAGTTCGACTTACTGGTGTCAATGTAGTGGTCTGTAGTGGAAACCATAAGGCTGGTACAAATGGAGGTGAAGGGAAAGGTCTGGATGTGGGAGCAGCAGAAGGAAGGGCAAGAGGAGTACCAGTAGGATGGTGCTGGAGGCACCTCCAGTAGCAGGTCATCGAAGTCCAGGCATGTGGACATGTAGCTTCTCAGGACAGCCAGGTTGGGAAGCAGAGGACAGCCTAAAACAGGGGACAGCCTGAAGCAAAGGGCAGGCTACGCCCAGACTAGACTGAAGATTACAGGCTGGAGGCTCTGGGAGATAGTGGTGGGAAGATGAAGAACAGGACTGGGGCCATAAGCCACCCAGATAAAGGCACGAAAGTCTGAGTAAGTTCTGATGACTCGCCAAGGTAGGACAGGATGGAGAGACAAAAGGTCACAGGCACTGTCAGCTGCTAAAAGATATAAAGAACTCACCCAAAAGCAGCACCTGAACCCAGGAGATGTGATGAGGACTCAGTAGCCGGTGGCCCTTGTCCTGTCTGTCCCTACAAGGTATCTCAGCCAAACCACCTGGATGAATATTTCTTGGTGCTTGTGAGCATGCAGGAATGAGACAGTGAGCAGTGAAATGGGTTTGGGACCCTCCTGTATGGTCTTGCACTGAGTTTTGCTGCAGTGTTGCAACACCGATTGCTACATAGCCATACAGGCCAGTCAGGCCCTATATGTGCCTTATATGTTCATAAAGATTATCGGTCAGCCCTGCAGGGAGCTGGGTGATTCACAGCAGCATCTGCAACACTGAGTAAACAGCTGGATATTTCTGGTTCTCCAATACACAGCGTGTTATTAGCCTGGGTTCCTCAAGGTGATTGTACAGATGTGGTCACACCATTGATTTATCAGTCGTCCCTTCATTAGGTTTATTTTTTTAATCTGATGGTCACTGCCAGACTGCTCTGACAGGTCAGAGGTCTGAAAGACATTGTGTTCCCAAAGGCTTGTCTTGGGATGTGGGTGTCAGGGGGAAGACGCAAAGCCCACCCTAGCCTCCACCAAGAAAGGACCTCAACCCTAATGAGACATCAGAGAATCCACACAGGTGCTGTCCCCCCAAGACAGATGCTCTAATTTCCGCCTTTCACCTATTGCCTTATTATCCCAGGAGCCTTACAACATGGAGAGGATCCTCTGGCTGTTCTCAGGCTCCGACAGCCGCCTGATGAAAACGCTGATGGAGCGATTCAGCGTATCGAAAAGCCTTAAGCTGCCAGAGGATTTGCACAGAAAGGTCAGTTCCTCACGCACGCAGCACCGTGTATGTGCGTGCGTACGGAGATTTACCACTACCAGTTGTTATCAACTCATTTTCGGAATAAAAAAATCATAGTGGAGAGTTTCTAACCAAAAATTTAAGCATGAGGCCAGAGCAGAAGTTTTATATCCTTGCCTGTGCATGGAGATGTTAAAAACCCCCTTTAAATTATGTTCTTTAAAAGAAACCTTATTCTTCCTTGCAAAACTAATTTAAAGATGCCTACAATTATTTAAGTAGGACATGAAACCACCCTGTCCTTGGCCACTCCAGCACCAGCACTGGCTGTGCACCGAGGCATTGTGCAGTGGGTGCTGGCACAAGTTGCGCGTGGCGTTTGGGAGTGGGTCTGCTGGGTTTGGTGCTGCAGTTCAGCCTCGGTGTTGTGGCAGGTGGGAGCACAAACACAACACAGAGAGAAATACAAGAGAAAACCAAATGTTTGAATTGTGAGGCTCTTTGGTCCAGATGATACAAAATCCTGCCTCTTCCCATCCAACACGCGCCGTCCTCCACTGAGCATCCTTGGCCCCGCGCCTGCTCCTGCTTGCACAGCAGCAAAATAAATACTAAAAAATTGCATTATTAAAAGAAAGAAGAGCTATTACACTGAGGTGGGTTTTACAAGCCCTCAGAAACTCCCTCGGAGCATGCAAATAGCAGCGCAGAGCTGAGGAGCTGAGTCTCGGCTCCTCTCCACCCACGCTCCCAGCACCTGGGGATGGAAACCCCTCACTCGCACCCCAGCCCTGCGGCTGTTTCCAGCAGTGCCTCATCTCCCAGCAGCAGCAGCAACCTCTTTTCCTTCAGTCCCTGGGGAACCCCATCCTCCACCCTCCCTATTTCAAACTGCTTTGCTGAGTGCCCGTGGCACAAGCCCGACTGGGAACGCGTGGGGTGGGGATGCCCTGTACAAACCTCCCCGTTTCCCCCGGGGCTGCAGCTCTCTGAGACCCTACGCTCGTGCTCAGCCTCCGACGAGGATATCGTGCAAGCCATGCAGCGCTGCTGGGAGGAGAACCACTACCTGCTGTGTCCCCACTCTGCCGTGGCTGCTCACTACCACTACTCGCAGCCATATGGGTAAGGACAGCGTGGTCGGGAGCGTCGGGGACCAGAGCATCGCTTCTCCCTTTGCTCCTGCAGCATCTCCAGCTCAGGGCTCGCTTACATCAAAAGTTTTCTTGCTTTTCTTTCCTTTTCAGCACACCCCGGTGTTGCTTGGCTCCAGCCTCCGCAGCCAAATTTCAGGACGCCCTGCTGCGAGCCGGCCTGGTTCCCCAGGTCCCTTCTGAAATCACTGCCTTAACGGCGATGGAGACCAGGTCCGCTCCCCTGGAGCGGGGACAGGACTGGGCACAGGCACTCCGGGAGCAGATCGAAGTCACGGCACAGCGGCGGGGCAGTGCTGGGCAGGGAGTCACGCAGACCTGAGCTACCGGGGCACAGCTGGCTGATGTCTCCCAGGGCTCATTTTCCATTCCCAGGAGAGCCCATGTTATGGTGGGAGAGGAGCCTACGCTCTCCATGCAATGAATTATTAGCAAGTACATGCTTCGCCGTTGAATATAGACTATTTCATAACATTTTCAGTAAAGAGCTCTGCACTTGTATCCCCTTTTTCCTAGTAATTCATAAAAACTGATTGGAACACTGAATAAACCCGCCTGTTCCATCATCACTAGCTATTACAGAAAGCTCCCTTAGCACTATCCACAGTCGCCAGCTTCCTCAGCATTACCCAGCAATTCTGGCCCCATGCTGGGCTGTTCAACCCACCAATCCCAGTAGCACCCAAGATGCTCAATGGGAAACACATGTAGGGCTGGAGTGGATCCACTTTCCCCATCCCTGTAATTTAAGCAGTGCCAGGGATCATTCCCAGGCATCGAAACTTGCTCAGTGATAGTGTGAAATAGCAGATGTTTCCCTGGACATGTTTATCTTAAGAATCACAGAATCAACCAGGTTGGAAGAGACCTCTGGGATCATCGAGTCCAACCATTGCCCTGACACGACCATGTCAACTAGACCATGGCACTAAGTGCCATGTCCAGTCTTTTCTTAAACACATCCAGAGGTGGTGACTCCACCACCTCCCTGGGCAGCCCATTCCAATGTCTAATGACCCTTTCTGAGAAGAAATGCTTCCTAATGTCCAACTTGAACCTCCCCTGGCGAAGCTTGAGGCTGTGTCCTTTTGTCCTATCGCTAGGTGCCTGGGAGAAGCTACTTTCCAGTGCCGTATCTCACAGATTTTGGTCCTAGTCCTGCTGCAGACTCTTCCCAGGCAACTTCCACTGAAACAAATAGGAAATGGGAAAGTCCCCTTATCTTCTGCCTGAAACTTCAGGTCTTTCAATACCACGTTCCCATCATACACACATAAATATAAAAATACCTCGTGTGGGAGCTGCCTCCACAAGTCATGCATCTGGCAGGAATCTCGTGTGCCTAAAAAGGGAAAAAAAAATAGGAATAATTACACCAGGGGGAAAAATCCCCCTTTGCCATCAAAAAAAAATTCCCCCTTTGACATCAAAGGAAGTCCCGTAATGGGAGCATTCATTTGAAGGTTTAGTGGCATTTAGCAAGGTAAAAGTAAATTCTGTGTAGGAATCAGCATGGGATGTTGCAGAATGTGCGGGAAGAGTGGGAAGCTTTCCCTGGGCTGCGAGCCGCCTTGCTGGCACCTGGGCAGCCTTTTCCTCGGCTCCCCCAGTGCAGCCAGACCCATATCACCTCCTTCCATCCCACTGAAACTCTGCAGGGGAGAAGGGACCCGTACCTCCTCCGAGGTGGGGACCGAGGCTGCCCCATCACAGTTAACAGGGGCAAAGGAAACAGCTTAGTTGAAAATGATGCAAAAAACACAGTGCTTGGATACAGGATGTTTTTAATGCTAACAAATAGCTCTACTAGTTGCATGGATTGAGCAGTTGGGAGGAAAATAGTGGTGGGGTCCAGGGAAGGTCTGATGCTTCACAACACCATCATTCACCCCTCTTTGAGAGCCAAACTGGCCAGCAAAATATCGCTTATTTAAGCAGTAATGCAACCTCGTCCTCAGGAATAGCCTTGCCCCAAAGGATGGCTTTGCACTGGGGGTGGTGCAGCAAGTCACTGGTGGTGCAGATGAGAAACCCCCTGGTCCCATTTGACCCCCACAACCGGCTGCCCCTTTCGTTGACGTGCACGTTATACTTGTTGGACTCCACCACCTTTAATAGCTGCCTCCCCAAGTCTTGCGGTTCTTGGCCAGGGACGGCTGCCTGGTTGTAATTTAGCTCTTAATCATAGCTTAAGACACCCTGCGAGCGGGGAGAGGCCTGAAATTGCACCCAGCTCCGCATCCAAGCGAGAGGTTGCAAATCCGGCTCGCTGGCTGGGACCGGAGCAGGAGGGGGAGGCAGGAGGGCGCGGGGATGGACCTGGACCCCTGGCCAGGGAGCACTGGGAAGGACAGGGCGAGGGGTGCTGGGCTTGCAGCCTGCCAAAGCCCCGGTGTGTTTTGCAGGCAGAAAGCATGGCGAATACGTCCCTACATCCCACGCTCCCATCTCAGTGCCCCAAAGCAGTCGGATGGGTAAAGGGTCCAGCCTCGCTGCAGGCGATGCCCATGTGGGGTGAAAAGGGGTTTAATTCCCAACCATCCCTGAGGATACCCCGTGGGGTGACGGTGCTCCTTCTCCCCCAGTACAAACCAGATGTTTTTTTGGGCAGGACACTACAAAAAACTCTCTCTGTGATTTCTGGGGCAGAAGTGCAGCAGGAAAAGCCTGTTTCACACCTGGAGCTGAGGCAGAGGGACGACAGGCAGGCTCAGCTTGCAGGGCGGCCGTGGTCCCGCAGAGGGCAATGCACGGCCATGCCCAGCAGCCCGGGTGCCGGGGATGCGGGGATGAACCTGGCCTCTGGGACCGTGGCATCCAGGGCTGCTCCCGCACTGGGGGGTCCCACTTCGACCCCAAAATGGGTGCTCAAGGCTCTGCTTGCTCCTCTTCAGGTCCCTGGCTGAGAGGGAAGGCCAGCTTTGTTTGATGGAAAAGTGGAAAACACAGGGAGGAAAGTCATGCAGAAAAGTGGTACCTCCTCACCTGACACTTGATGGGCAGCTGCAAGCTCTGGCAGCTTGACATGTTCCCAGGGTTGATGATATATTACTTCTGTACTTTCCAGAGCTGTTCAGGCCAGACTTGTGAAATAATTCATCTCATACATCAACTGCTCACACTTTTTCCCAGCAAAAATTCCAGTTTCAGACTTCTCACCCTGAGCAGATCTGACCCTAGTCTAGTGGATCCCTTTCTAGTGGAAGGTGTCCCTGCCCATGGCAGGGGGGTTGGAACTAGATGGTCTTTAAGGTCCCTTCCAACCCAAACCATTCTATGATTCATTCTATGATTCTATTACCCACATGTCCTAGGAGACAGCATTGCCCACAAGTCGGTGGCCATCCTCTGCAGGGACCCTATGTCTTGCCAGGGATGTGCCCCTGGAGGCTGGGATGTTGCCCTGGAGGTTGGGACACCCTTCACACCGAGGGACGTGTCTGGGATGTGCTCCTAACCCCTAAGTACCTCAAGTAGGAAGTATTGTATTGGGATGGAGATGCAATGTGTTGGGATGGAAAGGCAATGTAGAGGAATACGGTCCCCCATGGTTCAGCTGGAGGTTTCTACCCAAGCTCACGTGCACCAAAGCATCTGGCTGTCTTGTAGACATCTGTTGGTGTGTCCAACAAGGGACTGGGGTGCCTGTCCTGCCGTGGGTTGGGATCTGTCTGGTGACACGTGGGGTCTACCTTTTAAGCCGTATGCCTCTGAGCTAGTGGTCGTCACCCAGCGTTGCACCCTGTGGAGACACCAGCAGCAAAGCCACGCTGTGGCTCATTGCTCCAACCATTAATAGTGCCATTAAGAGTGCTATTAATTAAAGGGGGACATGGGGTAACTGGCTGTCTGCAGTGCTGGCTGAGCTAAAATTCGTGGGGATATAAAAACCCCCAATGGGCTGCACATGAGGATGCTGTTTCCCACAAGCAGAGCAGTCCAGCCTTCCCCCACCCCGCTTTGCCATGATGTCCATCCCCATCTTCCAACTCACGGCCACCCACCCCATCCCTCCCACCCGAGGAACTGATTTTGGGGCATTTCCTCTGCTCACCGGGGCGTCACGTCCTTCTGCTCCAGCGTGACCTTTATGGGCAGGGAGAAGGGGTCCGCAACGTGGTGAATTATAAGCCAATGGTTTAAAATAATGTTCTGAAGGTTTGGGAGTTGAATTATTATTTATAATGCCCCGGGGGTGCCGTGTAATTTATGGACAGGTATGAAGACAAGTAGGCGCTCAGACATGGGGATGAGCCCAGTGTAAATGCCGAGATAGAAAGACAGATAGATGGATAGATGAAGATAAGCTTCTGGGCCAGGAGAGCTGGAGATTGAAAAGCCTGCTCTTATAGATCTCTGCTGTCCTGGGGTAATACCTACTATCCCAGTATTCCCACTCCATTAAAAGTCATCTCAAATCTGGTGCAAATGGTTTGTTTACACTTTTTTAAAATTAATTTATCCCAAGTGCAAAGAAAAAAAAAAAACAGTTGCTTTGTTGTTGCAATGCGCTGCTAGGCATTCCTATGTGTGCTAATGATAGGTATTAATTAAATAGCTTGCTGTTGTCTTTTAAATGCAGTTCTTTCAGGCTGTAATTAAACACAGACACCCAGCCCTTTCTGTCTGCATAGAAAGAGGCAGGCAGGCCTCCGGAGCTCTGCACTTCTTTCCTTGTAGCAGGAGAGAAGTGGAAAATGAGGCAAAACCAGTTTCCATTGAAAACGCACCACCCTGTGCATGTCCTTCACGGGGAAAGCAACCAGCTCAAGGAAATTAAAGGAATGCGACTTCCAAGATCCCAGCCCTGCAATCAAAGTAAGTTGTTATGCCCTTAAGATTTTGTAGCTTCATACATTTTAAAGGCAGAGGAAATCACTTTGTTTGATCTCCGGCACAACACAGGCTGTTGAACACGGCTCTGCCGCGTTCATCAAGCCCCGAAACTTGTTGGCTTGTGAACATCTCGATCTGAAGATCTGGAGATAGGACTCCATCCCTCTCACTTGCTTCTTAGTTTCCACAGGTTTTTTCACCCTTGCTGTGTAAAACCAGGCACTGCTGTAAATCCCCACCCTCGTGCTGCTCCCATGATCAATATTAATCTCCCAGCACAGGGTGCGCTTCCCAGGGAAACCTGCCTTCCCACCAGCCGTGCTCCCCTCTCTCTTCCCTAGCTTCAAACAGAAACTCAGCACTAAGGTCTTCTAGAAGTGCAAATAAAAAAGTCAGGTGCTCACATGATGAAAAGCAACCCCCAAATAAAATTTGCCATATGCCTGTGATGCTGAATGACACCTACAGCCAATGTTATTCCTGCCCTCAAAGGTAAATGGGCTTTGCCTATCTAAAATGCTGCTGTTAATCAATAAATACATGAGGAGACACTGACCATCTGCTGTGTCACTTATAACAGTGCTGGGGGAAGATGCAGCTCACTTGGAGGATGCCCTGGTCAGCGCTGGGCCATGAGAGACATGTTTCTGTCCCACAGCAGCTGCGGGGAGCGTGGAAGGGAGGAGAGGAGGCATAGGAGGAACGGAGACACCTCCTGCCCATCACCCCACATCCACACATCAGCCTGTAGCTGGACCTGGTTCTCAACAGACGGCGACAGTGAAGAGCTTCACTGCGGCGAAGATAGTGGAGAGTGTGTTCAACAGCTGCAGATACATTTTTTTTAATGGAAACATTTAAGGATGCATTTGTGTAATTTATAGCCTGAGATTGGTAGAGTATGTATAATAAATATACAGAGAATATAAGACAGACGCATTGCCTGCCTGTGAGGGGGTCCTTGATTTGGGGCAGCGCAGCCCTTTGGGCACCCCAAGTGATGCTCCTCTGCCTTGATAGCTCCCGACACTTTTCAGAAAACAGCCACAGCTCTTTTGGGGTCCCATTAACCCAAGGCTGGATTTTCCATGGGCTTTTCTCTCCTCCCAGCCCCATGGCTGGGTCTGTCCTGTGGTTTTGACGCAGCTGGACGAGTACTCACAGGGAGTGGGGGACACGGGAGGGGGTCTGGGACCCTCTGCAGGCTCCTTCCCCGGCAAAGAGAGCAAAGGGCTGGGAGCATTCTTGGGGCTGTCGATGTTAGCAGCAGCAGAAGACGCTCAGAAGAGGATTTTTCCCAATTATTTGCATTTTAGAAACGAGGAAGTGAAAGAAACTAGAAGGGAAAAGGGGAAAAAAAAAGGAGAAAGTAAAGCTAGCTTGCATTCAGAATTTAAATATTTAATTGAAGAGGAATTTGAATTTGTTTGGATTGTAGCAAAAGACTTTGTTTCTCTAAAAATTAGCTGATTTTGAGCAGAATCTTCTATTTTGAGCTAAAAGAAAAGCTGTTTTGAAGCCAAAATGACTCACTTTTAGTCCAAATGGTTAAAATTGTGTTTGCCTTTTGGGAAAGGGAGCAAATGTAGAAATATGGGAAATTTTAGAAATCTTTAAAATACCATGTCACAAAAATGGTGATATGGGGGAGAGGGAAAGTGTTGCCTTGCTGGAGCGAGAGGGCCAGAGAAGAAAGGAGACAGCGGCTGCCCTGCATGGCTCTGTCCTTGCCCTGACACCCCTGAGATCACCCCAAGCACTTCAAGATCACGAGATACTGAGAACAAAGAGTTTGTGTTCTCTTTTTTTTGCTCTCTAGTTCCCTGCCTTTTGGGGCTCCCAGAGCTGTTCAGCATTTTTAGGGCAGGTTAGAAACAGCTTCTTAAAGAAAGCAGAGTGGAAAATCACGTATAATGTGGCTCCAGGAGGGTGATGCTTTCAGGAAAACAGCAGAAATAATGATTCCTGGAAAAAAATAATTAAGAAGTGATGAGCACAGGACAGTGATATTTCACTCAATTCTTTGCTATCCATCTCCTTGCTCTTGCTTTGGGACTCCCTGAGCAGGGAGCATCGTGGATGTTTGCACAGCCCTTTGCATGCAAATACGGAACAGCAGTGGGATGCTGCAGCGAAGGATGGGGAAGGCAGGAGGGGCCGTGTATGAACACAGAGTTAGTTTGGTATCTGACATATGGAACGGGGCAGGACTCGCTCTGCTAGATCCTGGACCGATGCGGAAACAGAAAGATGACATTTTTGCTGTTGAAGGTTACGAACAGAGCTTTAAGGAAAAGACCAGCTTTTGGGGATGGGCTCTTCTCTGTTGCTGACTTTTTGCGGGATCCTGGGGAGTGTCAAATGGAGTGAGGACGGGGGACCCTCCTGCAGCCCACCCAGCCCTTGGCACCAGCCTGGGTGCTGCCATGTGGGTGCCTCCTGGGGTCCCACACTGGCTGGGGACCCGGCTGCTGCCACCTCCTCGCCCCGAGCTTGGTCCTCTGCAGCTCCCCTTGGTCCCTACCTGCCTGGCAAAGCACCAACATCCAGCCCCTGGGAGCTCCTCGCTTCCGCTCCTCCGGGATGCTTGTGAGGATTAGCCAAGCTGTGCTCCCTAAACCCATCACATGCGTTTCAATAGTTTTAATTGTTGCCTTTAAGATAATTACAGGCTGGAGAGAGCGGACAGGAAGAGCCCTGTGGATTTGCACCGGGGCTTGGGCGCACCGTTTTGTACGGTACGGGAGAGTTGCCGCTTAGCAGTGTTTGTCCTGCTTGGGAGAGCAGTTTACGTTCTGCAAGGAGGGAAGGACCACAGGCCTCTGCCCCCCATGGCTGGAACAGCTGGAGTAAGGGGTCCCCCCAGCATGCCGCTCCACCCACCCCAGGGGAGAGCATGCCCCAGCACTGGGCTCAGAAGATGCTGGCTCTTGCTATGGCGTTGAAGCCACAGCTTTTTCCTCCTTCCCAAGCCCATTCAGAAGGGAACGCACACCTGAAGTGAACAGATGCTGAAAACCAGACTTGCAGCAGGGAGGGGAGTACTCAGGGCTCCCCCTTGCCCAGAGATGAGGCATCACCTTCACCCAGCCCCAGCACTCTCCTTGGCTCTTAGTGAGGTGGAACTCACTTGGGTTTTTTTAGGATATTATGGTTTGTCCTGGTCCCTCGCTGGCTCTCCATCCTCCATTGCCAGAGAAAACATCTCCGTGATGTTAAAGGGAGATATCTCAGTCCCTCCTGTAGCCTGGGGTAATTCAATATTGAGTGAGAGGAGCGCAGCGACTGCTTTTCCCCTCTTTGCACCTTTCTTGCAATTATTTTGTTGGAGCTCCCCGCCAGGGAGCAGGACAGGCTGGCTCTCAGGGATAACATGACTTCCCGGGTGCTGCCTTGCCACAGGGAAGCTGGGGCATCACTGAGGACCCCTCCTGGGGTACAGACCTTCCCCAGGGCTAACCATGCACACCAGGTTTCTCTTTTAGAAACGCTGCAGACTCTTGCAGTCCCCTAACGAAGCACATCTTGAGCGCGTGATGTTACAGCATTCAAGTTAACCCATACAGCCTCCCATGCCTGCGGGCACCCATGTGATTTGCTAGATGACCTGTTGCTTTGCCATGGTTGAAGGTGCTGCTGCTCACAAGTTGCTCGTTCCCATCCCTCCCATGGATGGGACCAGCCCAGCAGCTGAGTAGTGATGGTGGAGAGTGATGCTGAGCCTGGAGGGCTTCACTCAGATGGCTGACTTTGTGCTGAAGTGGATGAGGAGCAATCTCCACCTTGTCCCGGCACCTTCCCTAGCCGAAGATGGGGAACTCCCCTGCTCTCAAATATTTCCTACTCAAATTGGAACAACCCAAACCCCAGTTCTTCTTGAGATCTTCTCCAGCCTGGTGTGTCAGCATGAAACTCAGCAAGGGGTTCTTGCCCTTGCATTTGTAGTAGCTTCTTTATCACTGGTACATTTTAAAATGAAGACAAGAGTTCATCTAAATACAAGAAATTGCTCTAATTCATCCTGCTGATTGTAGGACATCTCATGGCTGGTGCAGTTCAGAGGACCAGGCTGGCCGCTCGCAGACATCAAACCCAGCAGTTAATGAAGGGGTAATGTGGGGCCCAACACACTGAGGATGCAATTTGTTTTAGTATTTCACCCATAGAAATCCATTTAATAGCACTTCCCCTAAATTGCTGCCCCTTTTCCAACCTAACACCTAACCTGGAAGTAATCCGAGCAGGAAAAATGGGAAACAGCTCAAATATTGAAGAAGTGCTGAAGGTGAGCTGGCTCCCAGGTGCAAGCAGAGGGGATGGGGATGGGTCCTATTGCTGCTGCCAAGGCGAGTTTTGGGGACCCGCTCTTCCCTCCTTGTGGGGTTCAGACCTACTTCTTCAGGCGGTGTGTTAGATGTCAAACCTACGCCAAATTCAGAGATGAGCATCCCGAGGGGCTCCTTGAGGGTGGGATATTCCCCTCCACGAGCTGCTGGCTTTGCACCAGCAGTCCTTCACATCCCAGCCCTTCTCTCCCTCTCCCCTTGCCCCTTCCATTCCCCGGTGATATGACGCATTGGCAGAGAAATAAAATAATCACATATTGCTTTATTACTTTCCACCCGTACTTCCCTCACGGGCGAATATTTGTATTTCTGCAAATATTTTTAATATTTGCTAATAAAAGCAGCTCCAGTAATGACATGCTCGCTCCCCAAGACAAAATTGCTGGGACTGGCGTTATCTAACAAACTCCTTTTGGCACAAGCGCGTCTGCGTACGAGCCATTTCTGCCCATTCACGGGTTTATCAGCCATCTCTGCAGCCAGCCCCAGCCCTCCTCTCTCATTCCTAGTTAATTGGTGTGAAATTGGAGCAAGTTCTCAGGTGATAATGTGTTTGCATTTACTGCTTCACTGCACCACCCTAGCCACTCAATCCCAGCTTCATTAAAGCCTCAATCTCAGTTTTTGCTCCTGGCTGTGAGCTTCAAACCCTATTTCCTGCGTGGCAGACATACAGCCTAACACATGGCAGGAAGACAGCTGAGTGGAGCTGCTGGGAACAAGCAGGGCTACTGCCCCGGCACCGCTCCGGGAAAATCACGTCCGCGGCGGGGGAGATGCTCGGAGTCCCCCGCGATGGCTTCGCGCCGCCTTGGTTGGCTCCCCGCGCTTGAAAAAGGCATATTTTGTGCCCTTTAATTATCTTTGATTAATGAATTAATTTTTTTTTTTCTGCAGCACTTTGAAGATAAAAAGCCTTCATCTGAATTCTGTGATTAGTATTTAAAGACTCGAGTGAAATATTTGTAGGCAGAAAAACCTAACCGAGGAATGCCTGTGTTCAAACGTTCAATAGGACCTATTCACAGGATCGGATTCCAGGGTTATTATTAGCAATAAGGTTATCTTTGGCATAATCTTTTTATGCACAACATGCTATTGGATTCCACCCTCCCCGTTTCGCTCACGCCCTGGGGCAGAAGGTATACAAATTAAAGTTGGTTCAAGCCTTGCAAGTGTTTTTCATGCAGCCGGAGCTGAAGTCTGGCGAGGTCTGCCGTGGTTATATTTAGGACCATCTCTAATGGTCCTAATGCATGACCCAGGATGCTCCTGGGCAGGGAAGAAGTGCGTTGCGCCCGGGGTAGCTCCAGCCCTGCCAGCACACACTGCCACGGACCCACCATGCACTGGGGACCTATGTGACATCCCATGGGGTGGCCCTTCAAACCAGGGATGGAAAGAATGGGTTGGGAGGGTCCTAGATTAGATATTAGGAAGAAATTCTTTCCTGTGAGGGTGGTGAGACACTGGCACAGGTTGCCCAGAGAAGCTGTGGCTGCCCCTTCCCTGGCAGTGTACAAGGCCAGGTTGGATGGGGCTTGGAGCAACCTGGTCTAGTGGAAGGTGTCCCTGCTCATGGCAGGGGGGGTGGAACTGGATGATCTGTAAGGTCCCTTCCAACCCAAACTATTCTATGATTCTATGATTCTATGATTCTATGATACTATGCCCGCAGGTCACGGAGGTGGCTCCGCGCATCTCCTCAGTGCATGAGATTTCACAAGTCTGGACGCAGGTCTGGGCTTGGAGAGGACTGGACACAGCCAGGGAGAGCAAAGCCCTGCCAGCTGCACTGCCGGGCAGATCTCTCTTTTAGGGGAGCAGCCTCTCTGATGGGGTGGATGTGCCCAG
This sequence comes from Nyctibius grandis, assembly GCF_013368605.1. Taxonomy (NCBI): domain Eukaryota; kingdom Metazoa; phylum Chordata; class Aves; order Nyctibiiformes; family Nyctibiidae; genus Nyctibius; species Nyctibius grandis. The sequence goes on along the minus strand of NC_090663.1, from coordinate 6,280,944 downwards.
GGGGTCCCACCTGCCCCCAGCCCCAGCCAGGAGATCTGAGACACGAGCGGGACCGGCTCGGGAATGAGTTAATCTGGGCATGAAAGCAGAGAGCAGCTGCTGCCTGCCTCTTAATTTGGTTGTATTTCTAGCTCTCAGTGAGCTGCTTAAAGCTAAAGGTAGGAGTTGGGGTTTTGTTGTTGTTGCTGTTGGGGGTTTTTGGTGTGTTTTATTTTTTTTAACGGATGGTGGGTGTGATTTTCAAACGCGCTCCCCTTTGGCACGTCTCTACCGGCGACGTCAGCGAGAGCCGCGGGACCCGGGAACACCTTCCCTTGGAACCCGCCCCGTGCATCTCCCCAAACCCAACCGCCGAGCATCGCGGGTGGGACGAGGCGAGACCACGTTCGGCAGCGGTCCTTCACCCCGAATGGCTCAGCCACTGCGCAGGGTCCCTGGGTCACCACAAAACCAGCTCCAAAAATCCATCGGGGCTGCTCACACATGGCCAGGGGTCCCCAGCCTGGATGCAGGCAGAGCTGAAACTCACAGAGGTGTGTTAAAAGATGGCCGGTGTGGCTTTGAAAGGGCACAGCGATCCCCTGTAGCCTAGTTTTTAGAGAAAGTATTTTGTAGCTGTTTTTTCTCTTTGTGACTAAACGTGGTTATTAGGCCCCGAGTGCATCATTAAACCTGTTATTAAAAGTAAACATGTTAAGGAGAATATACTGGTGTGCAGCAAGCTCTTCCAGGGCACTGGACCCTTTGGAAAAGTCATTAACATTTGTATTTAAAGTGAACGTAGTTAAGAACATATTGGACTAATTCAGGGCCTTCGAGCTATTAAAATGACTGCCATTAAAAATAAATATGTTATGCAGAATATGTTGCATAATTAGAATTATTACTGTATTTACTCTGATTGTTTTTTATGCTGGCCTCTCATTTAAGAGGTTATTTGTATGTATATATAATATATATGTGTTTTTAATATATATATACATACACGGTAATGTTTCTAACTATATATATTTGGTTATCTATTGTGTTAAAATGACTCTGCAGGATAAATTTGACTTCCTTGTGGCAGGATGAGACAGAGCCCTGGTGGGATGAAGTGTTGGATAAAACCATGGGGAAAAATAATAAGTAAATCTTGGCTACATCTAAGTGTTGTGGCCGCGGTCCAGTGTCTGTTGAGTTCAGTGGGAACATTTCCTTGACTTTGCTGCGCTGGGTCAGACCTCAGGAATGCACCTCCTGCTTTGATGGTTTTGCTATTGGTCAGTCAGCTCAGAAAATCAGAAAATCAGCAGCGTCGCTTTCCACGGGCCATTCCCAGGCCGAGCTCCACCAGGCTTCGGCAACTCGCCGCAGCTCACATCGTCTCTTTTCAACCCCGTCTCCTGCGTCTCACGTGTCCCTGGGGAGGTGGTGGGGTGGGATCATCTCCCTGTCATGGGACTCTCCCCATTCAGGGTCCTGCTGCCTCCCTGCACAGGAAGGGATGCTCCCAGGGAAGAGTTTGTCCCCGCAGTTTTGGACATGAGCTGTGACTTTTGTCTTGCCAACAATGGATACCGCTGGTATCGCCTACTATGGCACCTGCATGGGAAGGTGACCTCGGTGCCAGACCAAGTGGGGTTGGTCTCTCTTATAGCATATATACAATTGATATAGCATGCATATATATATATATATATATACTCATGTAGTGACCATCGTGCTGAATGCAGTTACCTCCCAGGGACTTGTATGGGAGCTGAGGCTTTCATGAAGCTGGGAAGGACCATTAGAAAAAAATCTCAGCCTTTATTATACCAGCCTTGGTATACTTGCTCCAGTAACTCCTCCAGGAGCCCCAGTAACTCCAGCACCCCACAGGATCAGAGTAGGTAGGACCACAGGTCAGGGAGGAAAAAGCTATAGTAAGGAATTGTACGGGATGAGGGATGACCCTTGAAGAGCAGCCTGTTGGAGAGGTTTAGCTTTGTTCATTAATTACAGTGAAGGGGATAAGAGGGTAGTTAAACCCTGTTGAGTGGCAGTGACCAGCACCTTCCCCTCCAGCTCTTCTGCCGGGGATGCTCAGTGTCTGCATCCCTGGTACTGAAGCTGTCCCGACCATGGGGCCACCCTGGATGTCTGTGGGGGTCTCAGACTGCCTGTGTGCCCCAGCCCGGTTCATGGGTCACTCATGGGATTGCTCCACCAACATGGCCCCTTGTGGGCATTTCTCGGGCTGGCACGACCCCGAATGCCCATCAGCATAAGGGAGATAGATAAGCATCTGCCCCTCGCTTTCTAGGAATAGAGTTATTAATGTCAGTAGATGGCACTATTTCTTCTGCAATAAATGCAGGTGATTCCCACCACTGCTCTGAACCATGAGCTGGACCTGGCAGGAGACACACCAGGCTGAGGGCAAGCTGCTTCCCAGGAGCCGCATCAGCCCTGGGAGCCCGTGGTGGGCTCTATGGTGGGGGGCTGTGGCCAGCCAATGCCAGGAGCTGGGCAGAGGGTCTCCAAGGTCCCTGTGGAGACCTGTTCTCCTGGAGGTTTCCTTCCCATTGGGTTCAGTGCCCAACGGCAAGTCACTGATCATCAGCCCAAACCTCAGGCAGCACTGCCAAACCACGGCGCTGCTTGTTTTGTATCAGTTCGTTTTTTTAGGGTTGAAATTCGGTGTTTGTTGATGATTCTCCAGGTGGAAAGGGAGGAGAAGACAGCTTCTGTGTCCCTCCCTGCTCCCCTTTGCCTGCAACCAGCTCCAGGTGACACCACTGTGACTGCTGTCCCCGGATGCTCTCAGCTGGAGAGATGCCTACAGTCGGGGGTCTCATTTGGACAAGTCCCAAGGTGGGGCTCACCACATTTATAGGCCCTATAAGCTTCTAATATCATCTGGAAACCCCCTTGTGCAGCCCTGCCCCAGCCCTCGGGGAACCACAGGAGCCTGGGGCTGCTGCCTCCTGCCTTGTCCTTGCTTTCTCCAGCACCAGAGCTGCTCCTGCAGGTGCTGGCATGTGCCAAAAGGCTCCTGGCCATTCCCCTGTGGCAATGGTGGCTGCTGGTGACCGGCTGGGGAGTCACTCTCCACCTCACCAAAACTAATGGAGGACAAACTAGGCTGGTGAGGCCCCCATGGCATCTCCAAGAGGTGCTACCGAGCGTAACTGAATATTTAAATAATAAAACGAAACCCTGCTGGTGGGAGTACAGCTGCTATTACACTTATTATTTAATTGTGGCGGTGTTTCAGAGCCCTAGGCATGCACCTGGACCCCTCGTGCTAGGTGCTGTACGAACAGGACGGCGGAGAAGGCTTTGGCGTTTAAAGGCACTGAGTCATTCCTTCGCCCTCTCATCTGAAACCTCAGCCCTGTCTAAAACCTTTAGGATTTTGTTTAATGGGTGCAGCTAATGGTGAGGTAATCAGGGAACCTTTCGACACAAAACTGAGCGATCAGTGGGTTGGATGCCTTTTGATCTCGCTGCGGAGAAAAGGCGTTTCGAGGAGAAGCTGCGTGGTGGGGTACCAGGAGATGCTGTGTGAGTGGGCGGCCAAGCCGAACACGTGGCTGTGTCTCCCACACCAAGACCCTTGTGCCAGGATCCGACCAGGGACCACCACCCTCATGCCATGTCCTGGTGCACACTGGGACCCTATGGGCACATCCCCAACACCGCTCAGATGCCACACAAGAGGAGTCGGGGACTGCCAGGGATGACTGTCCCTCTCTGTCCCCTGCAGAAAGGGGACATCTGTGCAAGACTTGCAGCTGGCAGGACACATATTTCAACCTTACCCTCCCCGAAGGCACCCAAACCGAGCAGTGGGTGCAAGCCGTGCCTTCCCCAGGCTCCTGGATCTCCTGCTTCTGTCTGGCCAGCTCCATAGCTTTGCTTCCCGGAGGAAGACCATGGAAAGAGGAGAAGGTCCTCAGCAGGTTCCCACAGAAGAACAGTGGCCAATGAATGCCCTGGGAGGGGGTGGATGGTCTCTGCCAGGGTGGTTAGATGGGGAGCCTGGGCTGTCCCTCCTGTGGCTGTGTGCATGGTGCACAGCCAGGCCAGGGCAGAAGTCCTCTTGGCTTCTCCTCTCCTGAGGGTGACTTCACCTGAAACTTTTGCTGTGTGGCAACATCTGGCCAGGGCGTGAGCTGGGGCGATAGTTCTGCAATGACAGAGGCCCCAAGGTAAATCCATGAAGTTATACTTGTAGGTACATTCTTTTGCACTGATCTTTTGCCTGGCAAGCTGGTACAAGCTACACCTGCAGGACTCCTTTCCCTTCCTGCTGGTGTGAGCTGGGTCTACCTCAGGAGATCAGTGCTGGCACAAGGAAGGTGATGGGGGGACTCCAGGGTGGTGCTGTTCCTCTCCCATCATCTGGCACAGATGTTTTATGGGCTCAGGGGCCATGTTTGCAGCCCCCTGAGGTCCCAGCCATGTAGGAGCAATCCTTTTCATCTCAGTGATATAGCTGGGGCCAAGCCCTGCCAAGTTAGTGTTCAGGTGGATGAGCCACTGCATGGTCACAAGGAAGGGGACAAGGGCCATACGGATACGGCAGGAGACAGATGGGCTTGGGTTGAGCACACAATCTCTTCTCAAGGCTCATGCTAAGGTGATATCCTTTGAAAGGACCTTAAAGGAGAATGTCTAGGATTGCTACACTAGAAGCAGTAGCATTGAGGGGTGTCCCCCTCCTCTTCAGTGGCAGCCAGCTCATGGAATGGGGGAAAAGGGACTGATGAAGGTAGATCTACTCCTGCTGGTGTCAGATTAGGAGGCACCAGTCTGCTTAGGAGGAGTAATATGAAGAATAACCTCCCCTACAGTTATCACACCTGACTGGCAAAAAAGCATAAATGATAAAATGTATAAATGATAATTTTATCATACGGAAATGGCATGAACAGGATAATGGAGGGGGTCATCCAACTGGTGATTGCAGCTAAAGCTATAGCTGAGCACAAGAGCATCCTGTTCAGCACCAGTAGGGAAGATTTGCTGCTTTAGTTTGTATTAAACATCATGTATCTGCAACAGAGAGATGTCAGCCCGGGAGACCAAGCCACTCACAAGGATGCTTCTCCAGCAAATGTTGTGGTAGTCCTGAAAAATGACACATCCCTTGGGTTGGCACCAGCATGCTGGGTTGGGTAGGTGCAATGGTAAGTTAGTTAGGTCAAGCTAGTGCCATGAGCTGATCTGGCTTACTATGTCACTGCACAGCAGTGCTGGGACTTCAGGGACACAACACTCACCCTGCAGGTTGGCTTTAGGTGAAGTGAGGAGCTGGGACTAAATACCCACTCTGGCCTGGGAGCTGGCATCCACCACTGAGCAGCCATCCACACAGATCCCACCCAAGCACGGACATCCCTGTGGGGCAGATCAATTTTTTCACCCCCAAGCCCATTTTGCTGATCTTTCTCCTTGTTCCAGCCATGGGGGCCTCACCAGCCTAGTTTTTCCTTCATTAATGCAAATCCTTATCTCACCCAGCTTCAGTCACCAAGGGTGGGAACCATATGACTAAATGCAGACAGGTAAAAGGCCTAGAGGTCTCACTATGCTCCCTTTATAGTTGATGGACATCTAATCTGTACGGTCAGGGGAATTTAGGGTGTGGTTCATCTTGTCTTAAAGCAGTTGCAAGCAGTCTGGGTGAATTGCACCTCCAGAGGGCCTTTGGAGACTACAAAGGGAGCTGAGGTACCCACTCAGCTCCAGAAGTCAACACTGCAGAGACTGGTTGGTGAGTGACATGAATGCCATCCCAGTCCCACCTGGCTGCCTGGGCTCCTTCAGCAGCAAGTAGAGCAAAATACGCACATCCAGAGGGCAACTCAGCCTGCCTGCCCTAGACATGTCTCAGAAAATATAGCAGGATGGTCCTCTGGGGCATCCTGTCTCTTCCTGTGGACTGTAGATGTGCCGCAGGTAGCTTCTAGGAGGTAAGTTAGGAGATGGGCATCCTCCCTTCCTTTAATCTAAGCTTGCTGCCTCCCACCAGGCTGATGGAGAGCTCATGTGGGCCCACCACTATAGCTGCAAGTAGATGACTACAGGGCAGAGCAGCCCAGAGCTGTGTGCTGGCTTCCCCACTGCAGGGCATTCCTGTGCCCCATCAGCACGCTCGGGGCTGCAACTCTGGCCTGAAAGGCTGTGGGCCATGGGAGAGCCCATCTGCAGAGATGAAGCTTGTGGCTTGGAGAAGGGTGTGACTGTGGATGGAAACCCTAATGTGTTGGGAGGAGACCCTATCAGGGTCCAAAGTCTCCAACAGAGAAACCTTGGGGACCAGCGCCTGCTTGTAAGAAGGCAGCATCTCATACCGTTCCTCCATCGTGTGTTTCTTCTCCCTGGATCCAATGAGGTGACACTTGGGGAGTTTCTGGGAGCTACCATCACCCTCTACTTCCCATGCTGGTGGGGCCAGGTGGTGGTGTCCAGGCCTGGGACCTGCCAGACCACTGACGTATCGTTGGCTTTCATTGACCATCTGTGGGCTTTGGGCCAGCCCTCAATAACAGGACAAAAAGAGAACCTGCAGAACGTTCCAGCAAGTGGGAAGGGCAAGTGATGCAACATGGCCAGAGCCGGGTGGTAGGATCTTCTCCCAACATCCCGCCATCTCTCCTGGTCTCAGCATCTCCTGCTGGGCGCTGAGGACGAGGTGCCAGACAAGTGTCCCAGCGCCGGTACGCCACTCTCCCTCCCTTTATCTGCAGATCGCGCTATGCTAACGAGGCACACGTACAATGTTTGTGTGTGCATGTGAGAGACAGAGTGCTGACTCCCGGCCAAGTGAGAAAAATCATTAGTTACAGGCTCTGCAGGACTGAACTTGATGAGGAACTTGGGGCTTTGCCCCGACAGCGCTAGGCGCTGGTGCATTATTCAGTTTGTGGCTATGTTGATTTGCAGATCTAATCGCTCCAACAACACATACAGAAAATTAATTTGGACGCGGGCCTGGTTTCTAGAGAAAGTTGGACCTAAAGGCGGGAGGTTGGTCGTGTGGCTGAGGCAAAGGCCCAGGCTGGGGAATATCTCGTTCCCAGCTCTTTGAGCCTCACGGAGGAGATGGGGTGGGGATGGAGCAGCAAGGAGCTGCGGAGGTTAGTGGCACTGGAGCATGTGACAAACGGGACTTTATCCCCGTTGTGTCTTCCTAAACCAAAGCCCTAATCGCTCAGGCCTGGCTGCATTCATACCTCCTGTGCTGGTGTGACATGAATTGGGTGAAGGGGGTGATGCTTTCCTCTCCCCGACCAAGGGATGGCCCCCAAGGGGTATTGATTCACCAGATGATTCAACAGATGTCTAAAAATACATCTAGTTAGAAAAACATTGCTATTGAGAGTCAAACCAGACACACTGTTCCTGGACTGCCAGAGCCTTCATCCCCTTTCCTTCTCCTCGCCTCGCTGATTCTGCCCCCATCAGAAATCGGCATCTCCTCTCAGTGGAGAAACAAGCGGTCCCCAACACCAGAGATTCCTCCATGGAGAAGAAGCCATGGGTTTGGGGTGCCCCCAGCTGCGGGGGGGATGCTACCTGCCCTCCTGCCCAGCCTGCATGAGCCCATGCTGTGAGACCAGCACCGGATGGTCTTGAATTACCTGCACTCTCCCTCCTTTTGATCGGGGACCCCTTAACCGTTGCCTTCAGCCAGGGCTGTCTCAGCACTGGATGTGCTGAATGGCTCCCTTTTAAAATGGGATTTAAGAGGGCATTAGGGACTAATTAGGTCTAATCAACAGCAGTGGCTGTTTTAGACCTGGTGCCTCCAGTTGACATCAAAGGGCGGAGGGGATGGGGTGAAGCCGGAGGGAGCGTTATCAGCAGCAGGAAAGGTTTAGACCCTGCAAAATCCCCCCCTAGCAGGAGGTTTTGTGTCCCTAATCCCTCTGCGCCCAGCGGGCAGGGAGGCAGTGTGGTCCTCTCCCACTGGAGACAGGCAGGCTGGAGAAGTCCTGGTGGGAGCCCAGCAACACCCACTGTCGCTGTCTCCTGGGGTCCACCTTCTCTGCCACGCCCCACGGTGTGTGGCTGCTGATGGATTTGGGGGACCTGGGGGTACCCCAAGACATGGATGCCAGGATGGGGCTCCCAAGGGAGGAGGTGAGGAATGGGGAGGGGAGGAAGAACAGTAGCTGAGGGAGGAGGTGGAAGGGGACATAGGGACACATTCAGAGCTGGGGGAAGAAGGGAGGCAGCTGTTTGCCTCCCCTGGGGGCTTCCTCGGATGCAGGCAAGGGTGAGTCAGGGCTACTCATGCACAAAGCTGCTCATTAGTAATGTGAAGTGTGTTGGACGCAGGACCCCGAGCCAGGTAGGGTTTATGTGCCCAGGGTGCAGCAATAGAAGCTGATTCACACACAGCTTACCCAAAACGTAGAACTTTCTCACCATTTTCTGAATGTCAGAGGGACCTTCACTGTAAGGACCTGTGTTGCCTAAATCATACGGCACGGTCTGAGGGCACAGGCCCTGTACAAACCCGGCGGTACCCGCCTCCCATTCAAAGCACCACCAGTTAGCTCTCTTATGAGCGCTGCGATGACTCGGGTGGTTTCACCACTGCTGGGAAGTCAGGGGTCAGGCTCAGCACCATGGGAACCATTATCTGCCCTCTGCCAACGCCGACGGTCCGCGATGAGAAAGATGAAGTTTGCTGACAGTGGTGCTCTCCGCGATTCAGTTTACACGGCAGTATCGAAGAGCGGTTTGGTTGGGGCGGGGGGGATGTTACGGATATCAAATCCTTTTAATGGAAAGTCAGAGCTCGGCAGACAGCATTTTGGAGAGCGCACAGAAAACAACAACTATTTACAGGGTTATGGACGCAAATGCCCTTGAATGATACAAACCATCTTAAGGGGAATTTTTGCGGCTGATTAAGTGTAACCACAAAGCTTCAAGAAAACATGTGTTTATTTTAAGTAAGTAATGTTGATTACTAATGAGAATACTTAGTAGATATGATCAAAGGTAGCTGAAGTGCCGTCATGATATCAAAGACTGGGATGGAACGCTTAATTTAGATGTTGAAAAGCCAATCTAAGGTGAGCGTCTTGAAAGTAAATATCATTAACAGTATCTAGATTAGACCAAGGTATAAAAAGAGTTGGAGGTAACAGCTTTCAAACCTCCCGTATAAACAGGCAGGTGATGCTGTAGCTGGGGGAGGTGAGTCGGACACAGAGCCCGGGGTAGGGGATGGAGCGTGCATCTGGAGCACGCAGTCCCTGGATGGGCTCCCAGCTCTGCCCATCGGCATCTTGAGGGAGACAGCTCTCGGGAGCCGGGGTGGCTCCTTTCTGCTCCAGCTTACCCAGGGGGAAGGGGTGGAAATGGGTCCCCTCGCCCTGAGCATCTCCAGCTGGAGCTCTGGCGCAGGGCTCCAGCGGTGGAGGGAGGGCTTGTGCTGGTACTCTGGGCTGGGAAGAGGGTGTCCCCCTGCCAGCTCACCCCAGGATGGTAACTGCTGTCGGGAGGTCAGGCAGACAGATGGACAGATGGGGCCAACAGTGTGGCTCGATGCTCTGGTGGCCAGCATCCAGCTGTCTTTGCCTCCTGCTTCTGAAGCCTGTTTTCCTCTCCCATCACTGTCTTGCCCTATTAGCCAGCAGGCTCTTGGGGAAAGGGCTCCACACGTCCCCAGTGCCACCAGCCCCACTCCTGGCTGTAATGTCCCTGCAGTGAAGCACTGATGGGATTTGGGGCAGGCAGGAGCTTATATCCTCTCCTCTCACCAGCGGCGCAATGCAAGAGAGGATATGCTATTCATTTACCCTGTATCTGTCCCAAGCACCTGGGCTAGAAAAACAGCCAACGGTAACTGGAAAAAAATTAGGACATGGCTAAGCTAAAAACCTGTGCCAGGTCCTTGGTCTGACCACATCCCTAGTGGCTTCAGCAGACCTCTCTCCCCACTGCTGTCTCCCCAGGATCGTTGCTATCAATCCCCTCTCCATCCCTGCTCCTGCCACCAAGGAAGATGGAGCTCGTCACTGCCCGACATTAGCAGGGACCGTTTCAGCCCAAATGCCCCGTTGATGGCTGGCATCCCCCTGTTTCACTCCCACACTCCCCAAGAGCCACCTTGTGACTACGCTCCGCTCTGCACGTTTCCCTGGACCGAGCCCCTTTGATCGAGCGCTGCGGGGCAGTAAGTGGGTGCCAGATTTTTGCCCTGCCTTGCGTAGGTTGGGAGAGCTTTGCCTTCCCGTTTGGGGCCCGGGGAGGGCAGAGGGAGCCTGGAGACACCTCCTGCATCTCCAGGTCTGCTGGGCACTCTGGCCAGTCGGCCGCGGGTCCGACAGGCTCTCGGGACGTGAATCATAACCCCTTCCCCGGCTGCACTGGCGGTCTTGCACAGCACCGAGAATACCAGAGCCTGGGAGAGGTGTTTCCCAGGGATATGTCTCAGGAGGGTTAAAGTAGGGTGGCTTTGGAGGCAGCTTTGCCTGCAGATGAGGGCAGATACCGTTTGAGGAGCTGGAAGGGCTGGGTGCTGGTCCTGCATGGGGTGATGCTTTGCTGCATCGTCAAAAAAAAGAGTTAAAAAAGGTGCTTTCCAGAAAAATAAACTTGAAGCCTCCATGTGCTGCTTTCATACACGGACTCAAACCCCAGCCTCACAGAGGTGCCCAAGGTAAAGGGCACTGAAAGCTTCTCAAAGCCCTGGTGTCCCCGTGCCCTGGCTGGATCCTCTGCACAGCCCGCGTGCAGCTCTGGCACCACTGGGCACAGCAGCTCCAACATCTCAGCCGGGCCCGGAGCATCTCAGCTCCACCGAGTCTTACCAGTAGGTCTCTTTGCTCCCAAGTGTTTTGCAGGCTCTTGAGTTGTAACAACAATAACAACAGAAAGGTACAAAAGGCGACGGTTTAAGTAGCTTGAGAACAAATCACTTCCCTGTTTGCTCGAGTGTCACCTGCTCAGTATCTGCTCCGTGATATGGATGTACTGTTTTCTCTTGAGCAATGAAAATCTGCATTTCTAATACCTTAGAAGAAAAAAAAAATCTAACATGAACAAAGTGATTTCTGGCCCTCTTTGCATATTACAAAGGAGCGAGATGGGCACAGACCCAATTCCTTTGTTCTTTTCAGATCTCTGCTACTGCGAGCAATATTCGTCAAGAGATTTGAGGCTGCAGATGAAAAGTGCTACCTACGGACTGAGTATTATTACTGCTTTAAACTCACACCCTTTGAGCCAGCTGGCTGTCCCTGTTTAAAGGCAGGCGTGTGGCTGAACAGGTAGGACAGACACTGGCTGCCAGGATGCCCTGGGTCCTCGGCTTATCCTTACCACTGACTGCTCGATGGCCGTGGGCACATCCCGCGTGCCATCCAGCACGGGTCCTTGCTGTTGCTAGCACTGGGCTGGCAGCAAGGAATGCAAACCCGGGGTGGGGATCTGCTGAAGAGCATATTTTTAAGAGCTAGAACACAAGCTGGAGCCAAGCAAACTACTTCAATTCTGGACCTGGTGGGTTTAACAGCAGCAGGTCACTGCACAGGGTGCAAGTGGGGTTTGGTGGCACGGTGGTTGGTGTTGAGCAGCACAGCCCTGGGGGGACATGCAGGGGAGCAGGATGTCACCTGTCACACCATCATCTTTTGGAAAAGCTGGGCCAAGCTTACCGCAGCTCTCCGTGACCAAAGTGCAAGTACATGGGGAGGAGGGATTTGATTTTATTTTTCAGATGATACATCTACGTTGACAAAACCCTGCCACGCAAAAGCAACCGGAAGATACACCACCGCGTCCTGCCACCACACAGGGCTGCAGCCGGCGAGCAGGGAGCCATCCCCACGTCCCCAGTGCTAACAAAGAGAAACCCATCCATGACATTACGTTCTGCACAACAGCAGCTCGGATTAAGAAGGGTTTTCTTGCTGGAAACTCCATGAATAAGAATGTTAGGAATTGGCTCAAGCCACCAGTGACATAATTAGAAGGCTTTTGATATGCCAATTTGGCTGATCTCAGTTACTTCCCCCTGGTGCTGGGGAGTGTCAGCAGAGGGATTAGCCTCCAGTCACTTCCTGACACTCTGCTAAATCTTCTCCCTCTTTGTTCTTCATCCAAGACAGGGGAAAAAAGGAAAAACAGGGAAGCAGCTCAGGAGATACTGAAGCGAAGCAGTGTGCGCCGAATCCCTGACCTGCCTTCAGTTTACACTACAGGCTCTCCTTAGGGGTGTAATGCAATTACGGCTATAACTGGGTGCTATACATTTTAATCCCATTAGAAACAGCCCTTTAACAGCTCCCGACTGACTATAATATGTAATCTCATTAGAGACACTACCTTTATACCTTGTACAAGAACATCCAAGCAGAAATCAAAGGCTGGGATAAGGCTAACATGGTTTTCTTCTTTTAAAACACTGCCTGCTTTCTTGCTTGTGTTTGGGGTGCTGGTGCATGAGGTAGGCACAAAGGGATTGGTGGGGCCAGGCTGGACAGGGTTTTGGGGCCACCCCTGGTTTCTATCTCGTGATTCCTCCAGCACCCATCCTGCCCTGCCAGGGATGGGGTACCACTGCGTTTGGAGAAGGTGCTCAGCCCTTGCGCCTGCCTGGGTCTCCTGACCAGGCATGCGTGGGGACGTGAAGTCATCCTTGCCGGTCTCAGAGCTGTCTCTGTGCAAACTCAGGTCAAATATTGACCAAGGCTGGGCCAACGCTGCAAGGATTTCTCCTGCCAGAGTGTGTTTCACTGCATCGCCTCCCACGATAACACACACTAGGCTGACCAAAGCCCTTGTGTGCGGGTACAGCTGTGTCTACACCACGTCTGCTTGTGTTGCTCTGCCAAAGGGGGGAAGGAGAAAGGGAGGGGTGATTTTTTTTTAGCTGTTTTCCTCAAGGATCTATCAGCTCTCAACTCTCTCCTTCCACAGCAATCTTTGAAGCTTTGGGCCAACTACAGGCAAATTTGCAGGGGGGGAAGGCAGACTTGAGTGCATTCAGTTCCTACATCTTATATGAAATGAGATACTTGGGCAGTTTCCAGGTAGATTTGACCTTGACAGAGATCAGCGCCCATATGGGAGAACGATAACATGAATGTCCCAACTATGGGCCAAGCCTGGTAGGGTTGAGCTGCCTATCAGACACCCAAGAATCCAAACTCTCAGCCAAGCAACAGACCACAGCTGGATGGGGGTCCACATATCACTCCGGTCCTAGTTCAGCTCAGGTGATGTTGAAATAGCAGCTCAGCCTAAAAAGCCAGGAGGGAGAGTGCAAGGCTTGGACAAAGCAGCAAAGGTCAGGGAGGGAGGACAGGACGACAGGACAGACCTGTTGCACAGGGACTGCAGGGCGGTCCCCTCCCCACTGGGGAAAAAATGAGATACTGCAGCCAAGGACAGGCAGGACCCAGCCCTGGTCTCTTGCTGAAGGGACAACAGCTGTCCCCGGCTTAGTCTGAACCATGGTACGAGTCGACACGGACCAGGATGGCAAACCAATTACTTGGCACAAGTCTATTAAAAAGAGGGGAAAAGGGTGCTGTTGAGCTGAGCCGCACATCAGTCCAGCGTTTGGGGTCACCGTGCTTGTCTTTCTGATGGGGCTTAAGAGATCTTGATCTTTGGGATCTTTAAAGACTGCAAAGACACTTATTTTTGCAAGAGGGGGATGTTAATCCCAGCAGATTCGAAGGGGCGATAAGGCACTTTGTTTCTTGCTCTACAGTAATTGCAACTTCTGACAACTCTGATAAACTAAAATGAGGTTCTCGAAAGCATCCACCCAAGGCTTTGTGGGGCTGCAGTCAGGGTTGTATTTAAATGCTCCTAATGAGTACCTACAGCAAATGGGAAAGACATGCAAATCAGATGTTTAATTGAATGGGCCTTTGAAGGAATATCCCAAGCCGCTGGGTAATTGATGGGTTATCTTTCCACCGGCTTGCCTTGATGGCATCTTCTTCCGCATTAGTCTTTCCTAGGAGTCTGGTTTAACAGGAAAACTGGTGCACCAGGATTAAATGTAGATCTTCTTCACAGACTGAATGAGGACGTTTGTTACCCAACAGTACGACCCTTTTGCAAGGCAGTCATTATTAAAATCTCTCCAGACAGGTGTTTCTTCCAGGCATGGAAGTGCCTTATGATATTGCATCTGAACATCGCACTCAATAAACTGTTTTACGACCTGCTTTGCAAAGCGAAGTCATGACAGACAAAAGAGCTTTCCTATCAAGTTTCCCGCGTCCACTTCTCCAGCAGGTGTAAATTGATGTGACTGCCTTCATTTGAATGCAACGAAGCTGATTTATGCCATATGTAAATGTGACCCGTCTGACCCATTGACTCTGGTGTTGTCTCGTGAGGATTTATCAGTGTTGCATGTATGAAATTTTCGTTGCTTAAGAGCCTCATGTCTTGCTTGTACAAGAGCCAGTTGATAGCAATCGCTGTTATGGTCGAGAAAGCTTGCGACTCAGTAATGCGCAGGAAAAAGATTCCCTAGCTGGAGCATGGAGGAACTCTGAACCTCTTTGGACTCAGAATTGAGGCATAAGTCCCTAAACTTGGGGACATTTCTATAGCAGAGCTGTCTGGGCCATGTGAGCTCTCTCCAGCATCTCTACTGGCTCAGAGGGCAGAATTTCGTCAACAACACGTGGGCACCTGAGGCCATTTGAGAGGTGCTGGGGTGTCTGAGACATCCTCAAGGGCTGCCTTATATGTCCATGGGAGACTGGTGCTCTTCTGAAGCATCACCTGGGGGCTAGGGGGGATACTTAAGTGCATCTCAGTACCTCTCTTAAGGCAACAGATTTTTAGCCAAAGAGCCTGCTTCTCAGCTGAGGTCAAAATTACTTTCCTGTTGTCCCCAACGATGACAGGAGGGGCGGATTTTAGCCATAGCTTCAACTTTCCCCATGCATGTTTCTACCACTTTCAGAGCAGAGTCTTGGGGATGCTGAGCCAGGACTGTCCCCAACACTGAGCCCATCACTTGGTTTATCTTCAATCCTTACAGGCACAGAAAACCCCAGTTCAACACCCCCACACCTCAACACCATCCTCAAGCTCCCCACAGAAAACCAGCACCAGGATCCCGGCTGTGGCTCATTGCATTTGAAGGGCACAAAGACATTTGCAAGCATGTTGACTCAGCCCTGACTTCATTTTCCATTCCTCCTTCTGCCGCTCAGCCCCAGACCCATGACTTTCTCCTGTCTTCAGCCACCTTTGTCTTTGTCATAGTAAATCACTCAGTTCCTGGCTACATTCTTGCCCATTATTTGGGCAAGAATATATGTTCCTTTCTAATCTGCACCTAAATACCATGCTTTGCTCTTTGTCTTAATTTTCCAGCCCAAACCAAAATATTAATACCAATAATCTTGCAGATTTCCCAGATCCAGACTGTGCATTAGCAGCTCTGCCTTTCTTCCTTCCTGCCTTCTCCCTCCCAGCACTTTCACAAAGACTTTGCTCCTGGGTAGTCCTGGGATGGTGTAGGGTGAGGCTGGCTTGCAAAGCCATCCAGGGGGTACAACACAGGGGCTTGGCCGGAGTGGGTCGTCTCGCAGCCATCCCCATGCAGGATCTCAGCCCTGGTTTGTGCCTGCTGGCCCTGCTCACCAGTGCTGGACTGCTTTTGCTCTGGTCAGTTCGCTCACCAGCATTTACCACCTGGCTACACTGCAGCCTTTGCACTGCTGGCCCCTTTCCTGACGAGCACGCTTCCCACACAACTTTGACTCTTCCACCAAAGCTTTCACCCAGACTGTCCACACACAAGCCCTGAGAGCCAGGGTTAATGCATGGTGTGAACCTGGCTGTGTGCCTGCCTGGGCATATAGGTTACAGCCTAGGTTTCGCTTCAAAGCAGGCTTTGACCTGTCTACTGTGCTGCAAGGATGGAGTTAAAACCTGGAGAGAGAAACTCTGATTTGGGTAGCTTGCCAATGGTGGCCACAGTTCGCTGGGACTGTATTTCTGACCTCTGCATCTATTCCTTTGCTTTCCCAGACATCAGAAATTGCTTGCTGTTTTCTGCTGTTAGCCCAGGGCTCTCTTTGGAGATAGGTCTCGGCATGGACACATACATGTGGTGGACATTGAACTGCAGAGGTCTCTCCCAACATCGCTGCTCTCATGAGGGGGCATCTCCAGCCTGGCAGCAGCAGGTCCCCCAGGTCAGAACCAAGGTGACCCTATTGCACACGTCTCGAGATGGCCTTCATTTCACTTTCTTTTGAACTCTTTGTACCCCACAAGGTAAATGTGGATAACTGGGGGGAAGGAAGGGAAATGTCATCCTGCAGCTATTGATGGAGGTGAAATCCTTCCTGGCTGGGACGGATGAAGTGGGGTCTACAGTATTACATGAGGTGCAGAGGCCTTGGAAGAGTCTTTCCCTCTTCCAGATTTTCCAGGAAGTAAATGCTCCTCAGACATTACAGCAGCACTGGTAGGAGGTTTGAGGATGGATTATCACCGCCCTGTTCCAACTAGACTTGATGATGAAACTCGAAATCCCTACTGCAGTGTGCTGGGGATGTGCCAGCAGACAACCCCAAGCTGGTTAGCCATCTCCTGCAGCCACCTGGGGTAGCCAGCACCTCACTGTATTGCTGTGGTCTCCCACACTTCCATGTCCCAGTGCTGGCAAGCACCGTTGTGTGACCATCCCTTCCTAAAGCAGATGTTCCAGAGATGCCGGCAATATCCTTGGGGCTCCATGTCTTTGTGATTGCATCCTACCACGCGCCCTGTCCTGCATCCCCTGTACCGCTCCATAGGCAAAACCATGTATTAGAGCAAGCACCAGTTTTTACCTTCTACACTGGCTTGCACCATGCTCTCATACATGATGTATGTATGGCAACAGTTATTCCTTCTTCCTACTGGAGATCTTAATTTCTACCATGAATTTCAGCCATAGAATAGTCAGACACACATCTTAGGTGGAGAAAACTGTCCTCTGGACCTGTCTTTCTCTCTGCACTGGCTATAGAGTGGGTTTGGACTACTTTCAGACAACAGACACAAGGTCAGATGAATGCCAACTTAAATGTGTCAGCTTGCTTTCTGTGCTCTTCGGTGCCACCCCACTTCTGGTGTCCCTGTCAACGGAGTTAGACTGTTTTTCTGGACTGTAGTTCATATCCATTTTCAGACTGGTGGTATCTTACCTTCTCCCTCATTTTTTGTCATCAGCTGATTTATCAATATATTGCTGCTTTTTGTGCCGAAGTCACCAGGGAAGATGTGAAATGATTTCCAACGCTGACCCTTAGGGAGCCCAATTAATGATCTCCCTTCCCTTCAACTTATGTTTTCCTGCACAGATCACTGCTCGCTTGCCCTCAGCTGAGTCCCTGCTCCCCTCCAGCTCATGGCAGCAGCCACGTCCTCCAGAGGAACTTGCCATGCCCTGTGTGCCACTCCAAAGTCTTACAGCATTTTTCAAGTCTCCAAAACATTTACGCTGTAAAAATGTACCGTCCCTCCTGGTGTTTGGGAGACGTTCTGGCATTCACCATGCTGTTGATCCCAGGCCAGAGGGCTTAGCTGGACAGACCACTTTCCTCTCTTCTCAAATATAGGGAGCCTGGGCTGTTCTTCAATTGGAGGTGATCTTAACTTGTGCTTTCCCCACCTTGCCAGCTTTTGCAGGATGATACAATCTGCTTTCCTGGACCTGAGCACCTCACCCTGTTTCCTCAGCCGTGGCCACTGTCTCCTTCAGACTCCCCTTTTCCCCATGCCCAACATCTGCTCTCTGTAGGGACTTGGAGCAGAGAGTCACTGGATGCTTCAGGATGACTTGAACAAACTCCTTTTTACCTGTCCCTCACTTCAGCCCTTCTTTCCCCTTTTCTTTTTATCTAAATGGGTAAAAAAGCCCTGAAACTGTTACTGGTTGTCACCTTTCCAGCACCTCTCATTTTTTTGGCTGTTTTCTTCCTTTTGTTCTTTTAAGTTGTACTTTTCTTTGTTGACCTCTCTCCTTTTTCTTCCTCCCCTTCCTTCCTGTCTCCACTTAATATCCCATTTCTTCTAACATACCTGACACCTGCCCATGGGTTCCTGCAGTAACTGGGGAAGTGCAGCATTGAGCCTGCTTTTGTTTGAAGGCGAAATGAAGCACCGTTTCACCAATAAAAAGTTCTGACTGTCAAGCAGTGTGTTATTCAGGGCTGATGAATAACTTAGAGGAGATCAAAAGATATTAAGCTAAAAGAATTATTATACAGGAGCCTACGGGACCACACAGATCTCCCGTTCCAGCTAAAAAAGTCCCAAATTAACCCCCCACACCTCTCCCCCTGAAAAAAAAAAAAAAGCGTGTGTGGTCTTGAACAGCCAAAGCAGCAAGCCATTATTTGTAAGTCTGCTATATAAAGCATAATTATTATCCTTTTTATCATCCAAGTTATGGGGCAGGCTTTTCCATCTTTACTCACGCCAAGTAGCACCTCGTGTCAGAAATAGCCTTGCTGGTTTGAAGGGGATGAGTCATCCCACAATCAGGTAGGAGGAGAACAAAGATAGACATGACTTCCCAGACTGGATCACCCCACTGCTCTCTCTCCGATGCACGATCTTGCTCCACGGCACCTATCAAAGAGCAACCGCCGGCAGCGTTGGTGCAGGCGTGCCTTCCCGATGGCCTGCAGGCTGGAGACGGCCCACCAGAGCAATGCATCTGGTCCACAGCTCCCTCCTTCTCGCTCGCCTTCCCGACAGCTCCTCAGATGTGGGCAGGAGCACGCTGTGGGCTGTATGAACTGTTCTGGCAGCTGGCGGTCCCACTCCCACTTGCCTCCTTTCCCATAGCCCCACAACCATCATGTGACCATCACATACTGGGAGGACTCCAGTTGGGTTACTTGACAACGAGGCTCCTCTCCAGTCATTGGGGGGGCCCCGATGCCATCCCACTGTGGCCAAGAGGGCAGGCGGGCACTGCTGTCTTGGAGGAAGGTGAAAATAAACAGGAATGCCATGGCTCAAAAAATGTATATACTGAAAAAACATCCTCTTTCCGAACCACCACCAGTGGCCAAGAGGTGCCTGGGACCAAGAGCCTGCTTTTGTCATTTGCTTTTTGTCAATTTTTCTCCAACTGAGAGCTTGCACACACCCTCTGGAACCAGAATTTAGACTTTCAGCACTTTTTGGCCATTTTTTTAATGAACAAAGGAATTGCGAGGGGGAAAAGGGCTGGTTGTTTCCTCTCGCTCGCCCTCGCTGTTACGATTTGAAACCCGCATCTGGCATCCAAAGTGTTGAGAACAACTCAGAGCGAATGGATTGGGCTGATGAACCGCCCTGGGTTTCAGGGGAATTAGCTGTTTGCCCAGATGCTCTGGGGTAGCTCTTTATTATCCCAGTGGGAATAACACTACTAAAAAAGGAAAACCCATTAGTACACGTCTGCTCTTGCAGAGGCTCCTCTGCGCCTGTAAGGGTGAGACCTTACAGAAAGCTCCCGAGTTGTTACGGGAGCTCGAATGGCTCTGACAATGAGCAATTTAGGGCAATTTTATTCCCAGCTAGTCCAAAACATCTCCCCAGCCCTCACAGTCACTACCATTGATGATTAGAAGAAGCCACTCTAATTTAATCAACCGGTCTGTTCAGTGTGGTGAGAGCTGTGCTTTGAAGATGCATTAGCGCACACGTAGGGAAACACTGAGTAATGTAGGAAGATAAGCAGCTGTGTTTGAAGCTGAGGATCCAAGAAGCCATGGAGGAGCGCAGAAGGCACATGAAAAATGTGGCGTCATCCCAGCTTTCCACGGGAGACCTGAGGGCCCAGATCTTTGCCCTCGGGTAGGCTGGTTGCTTCACGTCTAGCATCCAGCCCTGCCTCACAATGTTACATGCAGCGGCTTTTGTCTCTCTCTCCAGCCCTCCTCTCTTTTGATGGTCCTCTGCTCCACAGTGGAGACCAAAGGTGGTGGCCACCATGTTGTCTTGTAGCCAGTCTGGGGGAGGAATGGGTGAGAGCAAACAGATCTGGTTCCTTCACGCACGTAGTCCCTGCCTCTCCTTGCTCGCTCCCTTGAGTTCATTTCTGAGCAATAATAATTTTACTAATGCAAAGCCAAGAGCAGAGCGAGGCCACGCAGAGCTAGTTCCACTTGGAGGAAAAGAACTGAACACCAAAACCTTGGCTCCTGCAGGTGGAAGCTCAGACACTCATCAGAGACTCTTGAACCCTATAGGGATGTACATCTGTGCAGGAAGCCAGACAGACTACCCAAAAGTCATATCAACCCAATGACTAGGGTATGGGGCCACCAATGGGAACAGCTCTACAGACCCCACTAGAAGAGGGGTCACCAGCTTATTATCTTTAGAAATTATGTGATTCTTGGGCTCCCTCTATGGTCACCGGTGGCCATGGGTAGCTGCTACCACTGAGAACTAGACTGGCAAGGAAAACAGAGCTTAGTTTTGAGCATGTCTTGTTTCTCAGTCCCTATTTTAGGGCAAGAGGAATAGTAAAGCTTGGGAATCCCAGATCTAAGGAGGAGCAGGGCTCTTGTTTTCTTTCCATAGACCATTTTACCAGCTGTGAACCAGCACCAAACCACCCCAAAAAGCAAATTATGAAGATCATCTTCATCTGGAGACATTCAGGTATTGGTTTGTCTTGCAGCGTGTCCCAGAGCTCACACAGGACTGACAGGTGGTTGTCCCAAAGCAGGCAGCTGGGACATCTCTGAGAAGATCCCTGATGGAATAAACATCCCAAAACTCATGAAAGGCAAATCACCTTCTCTAATACCTGGGTGCTTTTTCCATGTGAGCAGGTGCAGATGTTTTCTGGCTTGTGCCTGCCACCGGGCGTAGGTTCTGCAGAGCTGTTATCTCTCTCATCAGATGATACAAGTTCGCAGGCTCATCTCCTTCCAAGAATGCAACTGACTTAAAAAGAGTTCAAAAGAAGATTAGGTTTCAAGGTAACTGGAAGCTATTCAGTCAAAGCCAAGCTGCATAAAGCGAGGGGAATCCTCCCTCTACCTCCATGGCTGTGTGAGGCAAGTGGGAACATGCGAAGGGAGCTGAGAAAGTGTGTCTTCTACACAGACACAAACAGGACTGCAAATTGGAGACAACCGCTACAAATTTAGCTAAAGATGCTTTAGAAATTGCAGCTTGCCAATGTTATGCTTATCAAGCTACAGTGTTTGCTGGCAATTATCTCGGCAAGGCTAGCACAAATAAAAACACAGGGGATCTCGTCGCTAGTGCTCCCTTGTCAACGGAGAAGGCGACACTGAGGATGGCATTGGGGGATACAGAGGTCTCGGCAATGTGAGCAGTTGGATGCTCAGTTGGTGAAAAGTCCCCGACCTGCAGCTGCAGGGTCCATGGTGCTGAGCTGATGGCAGGTGGGAGCCCTGTCTCCCCTCTTCCCATAGCAGGAACACACAGCCTCAACCCACCTCATCCTCCGGCCAGTTTTGATTGCCCAGCTGAGGTGCTATGAACCAGCCCCATGATAGAAATGGTTTGGGGCAAGAGCCACCAAACTGGGTGACACTAGACAAGGTGGAAATAAACACTCAAGGGTGAGGATGGTCATGGCTGGAGCCTCATTTGGAGGCCAGATACTGCATGGGCAGACTGCAGGGAGACCTGCATGGTGTCCTACTGGATGTAGTGGAACCAGGTTCGTTCTTATGCCTGGAGACACAACGGTGCTTGACTCCCATTCAAATCCCATCCATGGACCTGAGCATTAACTCTCCCGTACCTCCATCATGTAATGTTTGTTTTACTGCAGGATCCTGTTGCACTGGCTGGGACGGTACTGTCATTATAGCAAGAGACTGTATGACCCGAGTCCTGTCTGGAGGAGTTTTGGGTACAGCTTCATTACTGAGCAGCACATGACGTGCATCTAGCTGCTCTTGCAGTCACAGGGAAATTCCTCAGATCATGGGATAATTCAGGTGGAAAGGGACCTCCAGAGGTTATCTAGTCCAACCTCAGCTCTCCAAGTGCCCTGGGTTAGCCTGACCCAAAGCCTTGCTATTTGGAGACATGCAAAGGATGGCTTTGCTATGCACCATGGGAGAGCGTTGGTCCTTCACAAGCCTCCAAGGCTTGGCCACCATGAGGGTGCCTGCAGCTGACTTCATCACCGCAGAGGTACCCACCATCAAGGGCCGAGGACACACAGCACATACCTGTTTGGGCAAACCAGGCCCTTTTATAACACGACTGCCAGAGAGGTGTCCACACCCTGGGTTATTTTAAAGCTCTTCGCCCACCACCACCCAGCCTCTCCAAGCCCTGCCCCAACCACAGAGCACCTGGCAGAGGAAAGTTTAATTCCACAGGGCTGGACAGGAGGAGAAAGTGCATTCGGTGGCTGAAAGCCAAGCAGTGCTGCAAAGCTGCAGGTCCAGCTGCTGGACCCCATGGAGCTGCTCCACACCTTGCTCTGGGCACGTGGCTCCGATGGCTGCTGTGCATCCCTGAAGGTCTCATGCTGTTTCACAGCCAGGTGTGCTCCCCATCCCTCCTCCAAGGACTGACACCAGGGTGCTGGGTGGCCAAGCCAAAGGGACTGGTAGGTCTGAAAGCCCCAAGAAATGTTGCAGAGCTGTCCCATGGCTGAAAGGGTCACCCATGGAGGAACCTCTAGGCACCTCTGTTGAGCAGCTGCTCAGACAGCAGCTCTTGGTGCTCCTGTCCTTGCTTTGTCACCCATTGTGTGCCCAGGGCACCTGGTGGGCACCCATTTGCCCTCTCCAGGGATGGATGCTGCTCTGCCCTGCTCCACGTTCCCCATCACTAAGTCATGGCCTTTTTCTTCCCTTCCTTCCCCCTCTGCCCACTCATTCTGGGGAAAAACTTTTCTCCCCACTGCAGCTCGCTCAGGGTTGCATTTTGGGGTCCTTCACGCAGGATCCCCCAGCAGCCTGGAGAAAAGCTGTACCCATGTGAGGGAGCTGCAGCCTGGTACCTGCAGCAGTAACTCCCGTACTCACTAAACCTGTCATCCCAGTCTGGATTTTCTTTTAGTAATCAGACAGGAGTAAATGATTCACTTATTGCTCACCTGAAGTTTGTTTTTCCCCCTCCTGGAAACCAGTGCTTCGAGAGGGATGGACGGTGCCAGCCGGCCCCGAATTGCCCCCGTTTCCCAGCACTCCTCAGCACTGACCGTGTCGGCGGAGGAGCTGGACAAGCCCAGGCACAGGACAGCCGGAGCAAATCCACCATCACCTTTGCATGCCTCCTCTGAAAACCTGCTATTTAAAATAAGGTCCTGCTATTTCACAGCTTCCACTCTCCTCGGCCCATTTTATTTCAGAGATCCCCTTCCACCCTCCCCCCCAAAAACAAAAGAAAAGGGGGATTTACATGCTGTTGCACTCAGGCACAGCACCTCTGGAGCTGCCTTTCTTCCCCAGAGGAGCAGAGGGTGAGGAAAAGGATTGCACCCGCTACCTGTGTCTGTTTATTTACAGTGTAAACAGCTTCTGTGCCGGAGCTTTGAAGAGGCGCCGCACATTTGTACGCCGAGATCCCTCCACGCTCTGTGCGGTTTTCCCACGTGATCTGAACTCTTCGGAGAGGGAGGTTTGCTCCTTCGCCTCCACCCCAGAGAGGATGAGGAGACCCAGAGCCATGCAGAGCCCCAGTGAGGGGTAAAATCTTCAGCAAGGGATGTTGGGCCTGAATTACCCTGTTTACAGTAACCCGATGCAGCTCTGCTAACGAGTGGTGATTTGGTTAAATCCCCATTAGGCTGCTGACCACAAGCCCTAAAGTGGCTCTTGGGAAGTTGTGGCTCCTGCCAAACTCAGCTGAACGACAGCAGCAGAAATATCTACCCACCTGGACCGAGCACTGGTTTTGGTCAAAATAAATAAAAACAGATAGATAAATAGATAAAAAGATAAACTGATAGATAATAGACAAAAATAGTTAAATGTCTTGCAGAATTGTTTCCCAGAATAGTGGCGCAGCAGTTATTTAAGATGCTATAGGGAATGCTACCCGCTTGCAAGGAATCATAGCCACTGCAAAATCAATCTTTGCTAAACTCGTGAAAGCCTTTTAACAAAGTGAAACCACGACAACTTCTTATCACGCTCACTACCTCTTGGGTTTGACAGAAGCAGTGATGGATGTCAGAAATCTTATCTTAGCAAAACAGCTCTGAACAATACCCTAACCCCTGAACGTGATTGTTATCCGCTGAGCTGCCTGACTTAGCTATTTACTGTAAGCTATGAGTATGACCGTGCACCCCATAATAAACTTAGGCTACTTCATTCTGTTGGTTAAATATTAGATTTACACCGGTTCAAAATTAGGAATGGGATTTAGGTCACCCAGTGCGCAGTTCCCAAAATTTGGTCTTGTGTCTTGAAATAATTGGCATCCACACAACTGTGCACCGATTTGGTGTTCAAATGGTTTTCACTTGGTAGATGCTCAGCATGCCAGTGGCACTGCTTCATATTCTCCTTAAAATCGTCCAGGGCTCATGGTCCAGGGTCCTACACTGCTTCATACAGGCTCAAACAGATGCCTAGAGATGTTGTGGCTGTCACCTCCCTGGCAGTGTTCAAGGCCAGGTTGGATGGGGCTTGGAGCAACCTGGTCTAGAGGAAAGGTGTCCCTGCCTCTGGCAGGGGGGTTGGAACTAGATGATCTTTAAGGTCCCTTCCAACCCAAACCAGTCTATGATTCTATGATTCTATGAAACAGCTCCTCTCTACCCACCTTCACATGGGTTGAGCTGCTTTTTCTGCCATGCTAAAAGCTTTAAGACAGACAGCAGCTGTTTACCAGCTGGTGAAGAAGAAAAATGGCTATATTCCCAAATCCCAGGTCTGTTGGTGCGCTTCCATGGTTTTCCTTCTCTCCCTCATGCTCCACAATCACTCGTGAGGCTTTTGCTGTTTCTGGGGCAGCTGCAGCCTCCTGGCACAGCTGAGCCCCCCTAGCCTGGACCCCATCCCAACCAAACCCACCCGCCCCACGGGGTGCTTGGCATAGAGGGATGGGAGCACCAGTGCATCATTGGGTGTTTCACATCAGAGAGGCATGTGCCTGGGGAAAACCATCCCTCTCCTGTAGCCTTGACTGCCACAAGGCCTCATCTTTGCCTGTCAATGTCTCAGTTACACCCCAACTCAAGCCCTTTGTGGTGACTTTAGGAACATCCCTGCTGACAGACCTCTGAGGACCTCTCCTGCAGCCCCATGTGTGACCTCTGTAGGGGGGTCCTGAGTGACTGTCCTCTTCCTGGTGTCCATGCTTGGCTTTGGTCACAGTGACAAGAGACCTGCCCGGGGGGACATAATGATGCAGGTGGCACTGGTGGGGGCTTGTGCCTCGCAGGTTGCCATTAAGCTGATGCATGGGGTGGGCAGGAGGACACGGCACCAAGCACCCATTGGTCTCCCTTAAGGCTTCATGCTGCTTTGCAACCAGATGTGAGGTGTGAATATTGCAGAACTAGTTATGTTGCTGTACCCCAGCATCTCTTATGAGATGAAGAAGAAAAAGATGGAAAAGGGAGCCAATAGTTTCTGTGCTCACAGGAGAAACCCCACAGGAGAAGGAGACTGAAGCAGAGGCACGTTTGCACACCAGCCTTGCAGATCCCCAACCCTTGATGCCGAGCCCTAGATCGAACCATGGCTGCCCCAGCAAAGCAGCCCCATCCTGACCATGAGGGCTGCCATGGGGCGAGAGGGGCTCCACGCAGCTGCAAAGCCCCAGCTGCCCCATCAGCTCTGCTGCTGCCGTGCCCGTGGGATGGTGCAGGGGATAAAGGGGATCCCAAGTGCTTTTGGGATCAAGGGCGACGGTTGCTGTGTGTGGGTGAGGCTGCCTCAGCCTGGAGACCGAGCGGTTAATTTGTTTGTTTCCTTTCCGTATAGGATATTGTTACCAAAAAAAGAAAAGAGGGGAGGGGGAAGAAAGAAAGAAAAAACTTGAGGCCAAATGATGAAAAGCCCTCTCTCCTGCAGCTATGAAATCTCACCCGGAAGGCGGTGAGGGGAAGTGTCTTCCAGCGGGGTACAAAGTCAGCAGCAGAGCTTTGAACTCGGGGGAACTCCACGGCGGCGCAGAGCCCTGCCAGCGAGCCCCAGCTGTGCATACCTCAGCCGCAGCTGAAGGCGCCAGGGGTCGCATCCTGCACCCTTGCACCATGCTGGGGTGAGCCCAGCACCGGGCTTCAGACCTGCTGCTGGAAAAGGGGACTTTGTTTGACAGGCAGGAGAAGGGCACGTTTCCTTGGCCAAAAACTCACCCATCTTTAAGTCCCATCTCATTTTGGGGTACCCTGAGCCGCTGCTGATGGGAAAGCAGACTGGCCCCGGAGCTTGGTGCATGGCCAACACCTTCCCCTGGCCCAGACAGGGCTCTGCTGCCCCCTCAGCTGTCCCCTGGCAGCTCACAGGTGCCCCCCTCCACTCCTCCATCGCTACCATCAGAGCCTGAATGCACCCGGTTCCCTTTGCGACAGGTTCTCCGAATACACCAAACAGGGGAAGGTTTTACTCAAATATGGTAACCAGAAAGCCAGGGTTTGGAAGGGATCCCAAGCTACTTGGGGGAATTTGGGTAATTATCCCACCATATCTTTTCTTAAAGTTAAATTTTGCTCTAATGGTTTCAGAGGTACCTTTTCCCCATCTCATTTCCAAGTGAAATGCTCAGTTACTGAACTGAGGAAGGAGTCTAAAAATGGATTTAGTTGCCTCAAAATGAAAGTAAACTTTGGGGTGAGCAATGTGCTTTGGGTGGAGCTTGGAAGCCAGGTGAAGATGCTGCTTCTGGGCTTTGCTTTTGGCTGAAGTGTCCCTCACCCTGTCGACAGACCTGGTTGCATCTCTGGGGAAAGCGCATGAACCTGTTGCCCCATTTTTTGGGGTGGATCACAGCTGGGCCAAGCAGGAGGAAAGCAACACGGAGCATCCAGGCGAGGTGCGAAGCAGCACAGCACCAGGCTTGGAGCCTCTTCTCCAAATTACTCCCAATATCTTCAGCAGCAGTCTTTGCTGGAAGGACATGCCGGCTGCAACGCTTCTCCCTTATCAGCAGCTAATCCCATGAACAGCCATTTGAAGGAGATTTTTGCGGTATTTTCCCATGAAACAACTCCCAGATTTGCTGTTTTCTCAATGACTTACAGCCACTGCTCCCAGGGATCCAGTGACAGGCACACCTCCACCCCTGGGAAAACACTACCCAGCCCAGAACGGATGAGGCGCCGAAAAATAAATCTCTGTGTCGTAGGTATTTCTTGGGGCTGTAATCCCTGAATAAACATCCTGACACTTGAACCTGTTGTGCGTTGCATGATGGTCACCATCCCCAGCAAAGATGCCGTGACGAGGTGCCCCCAGTCCAGGGATGGGGCAGGAGGATGGAAGTGATGAACAGGGCTTTGTGGTTGTTTTGGGGCTGAAGGTTTGGTTGGGGCTGAGCCTGTCCCAGCGCCAAAGACTGGTGCCATCAGGTTAGGGAGGTTGGGGAAGCAGTGCCATGATTTCTGGGCTACCCTTAATTAGACCCACCCTGCAAACAGTTTTGCTCTTTGAGTTGAGGAATGAAGTCTGGAGAGCCTGTGAAGGATGGGCAGAGGGACCTCCCCGTCCTTGCACCACCGAGGCGGTGCAAACCGTTGTGCCTTGATTGCTCATCCCAAGGCTGGCTGGTGCAAACCCCAACCCCATACACAGCCACTGGAAAGCGTCTGCCTTACAGCATTGGTGCGGGGACACCCTTGGACCACTCTTGAGCCATCTGGGGATGGAGGGGATGTCCCGGGAGCACACACCCCGCCGGAGTGGGAGTACTGCATGGCCGAGGGCTTCCAGCTTCTCCCTTGCATTGACTGTGAAACAATGCCATCATTTGAGCTGGGTGGTGTTTCATTAGCTTTTACTTGAAGGAAAAGGGGGCAGTGGTGGCTGGAAGGACGTGTAGGGGGGAGCGAAGCAGAAGACCAAGAGAAAACCCCCTTTTCTTGGTGCGGAGAGGGACGTTGCCTGGGTGCTGCGGACCGAAACACCTGCTGCCCGGAGGGAAAGCGAGTTCCCAGGAAATGCAAGAAAGGCACTTTCCAATGTGGAATATGTTGAAAAGCAAAGAGGAGGAGAAGAAGAGGGGGGGTGGAATGGCTGCGGAGATGCATGAATATTAAAACGATTATAGCGCTTAATAAAGCACCGTGCAGGGGAGGAACAATAACAGGTATTGTTGGCAAGCCTGACGCTCAGCTTCCCCTTGATTTGATGGGGCGATAACCATCGCAGTATCTCTTTCATGATCCCTGGCTCCGTATCTCTCGCAGCCCGGCAGAGCCACACACATTCCAGGTGAGACTTTGATGTCTCTGCAAGGCGCAGACCTGCCAGCCCTGGGCAGGCTGTGCTGTGCTGTGGCGGCTCCCCCGGCGAAGGGCTGTGGGTGGGTGACGTGGGGAGGGGGCTGCGGAGGGCAGGGGGGCGGTGGGGAGAAGCAGCCAGCAGTAGTTCCCTTCAGCCCATGAGTTTGCCTCTCCCATCCCCCAGGGTGGCCCGAAAATACCCAGTTCCCTCTTTAGGGTCACATCCAAGAGCCGAAACCCCAAGAGAATGGGTTGCTGGGCACTGTGGTCTTATGAACATCTGGTGAGAAATGCCCAAGGGGGTCAGCCAGGAGGGAAAAGAGTACTTTCCACTCCTCCATCTCCTCAGGCAGGCCAGGATTTGGGATGGACAGAGAGACCAGCTAAAAAAAAAAAAAGAAAAATTTAGGGATTTTTTTAGAAGGTTGACCAGCACAGCTTGCATGCCACCGTGGTGGGTGAGCAAGGCTGGCCTCAGGGATAGGCTGTGGGGTTTTATCCCCTGGGAGAACGTCTGCAGCCCAGCAATGCATTTATGGGTCTCGCAGAGCAAGCCCATCTGTCTACCTCTTCAGGGGGACATAGATGTGCCTTGTGTGACATGGGAGTTCACCCATGCCAAAGGGATGATCTGGCAGCTGTAGCACAGAAGGACACAGCTGTATGTTGGTGGGACCCTTGGCTGGGGTTGACTCAGTGGCCAGGACCATAAAGGCACCAAATTTTCCCAAGAGGTGAGGAGGGCAGATGGGCAGGAACATGAAGAGACAGTGGGATTTTCTCCCTGGAGAAGCAGATGCTCCAAAAAGGTGTTTGGCAGAGACGGGCGCTTCAATCACGCCCATGAACGCAGCATCTCCTGTGCATTTCTCCCTGCACCTCCAGGTCTGAGAGCTCCCTGGTTTTGGGGCAAGGTTGCCTTATTTTGGGCAAGGTTTTGAGCAGCCTGTGTGTGCTGGAGATGGTGGAGCAGAGCCAGTGCCACGCAGCCACAGCTGCCTGAATGCTCCTTTGGTGCAAACTAAGGGGGGAAAGTGCGGCCATAACCCACACGCCAGCTCCAGAGGGTCCTGTGCCATCTGCAGGTCATACCCCACATTAGCCATTGTTTCTCACCCACTTTCCCTCCCTCCCTCGCTCTCTCTGGCTCTCTGACCATCTGTACGAGACAAACTATCAGGGCTCCCAGCCAGAAGTGCTTGCTTTGCTGTTTTCGAATCAAACTTTGGCCAGTAGCTTAGACCTCACACTTAATTTGCTTTAATCGTTGTTGGGTTATTTTTTAAATTTAATTATTGGTTTCGGAACACGGGAGAAGAAAAAATTAAAATTTTCCAGCCCTTTTTTCGCATGCGCGTGTTTTCTTTCTCGTGGGAGCAGCCACAGTGGGTTCACCCTTCCGTGGGTCTGGCTGGAGAAGAGGGGTGCTGAGAGCCGGGAGGGACCCCAGGCGAAGCTGCGCCATGCCTCCATCCTCCCCACCGTGGCATCCGGGGGCTGTGGCACAGCCTGATTTGGGAGAAAGGGCTGCGATGCCTTTGATGCCTGCTCTTCCCCTGCGAGACCGTGCCGAGGGGCGTGCGTGTCTCGCACGTTGGCTCTGCATTTGAGATTTGCCCCTGGTCATTTCTGCTGGGAGGGAGCTGAGGTTGGTGCTCTGATGTGGGTGGCCTGGAGTTTGTTACCTGAGGACAGCTGGCTTACCTCTGAACTCCTGCCTTCCCAACGGTTGTTTCTCTGCTTGTGCCTGCTTGTATTTTTGCCGTGTGTCTTGTTGGTACGCCTTGACCAAGCTAAGACGAGACGCTCCCCGGGGAAGGGGCTCGGGTCGGAGCGCTGTGATGGTGGTGGGAGCATCTCCTACCCCAGGGCTTCCACCCTTCAGGCACGCGTAGAGGTTTAGTCCACATGAATCCAGCACCCGAAGGCATTTGGAGTTGAAAAGGAAGGACCTAAAGGCAGAAAACTCCCACCGTGCCATGGAGGGAGAGCAGGAGATCAGAGGGAGGCAATCAAAAACCTCGAGAGAAAAGGCAGCCTGATGCTGGCACAGGGCTTTGCCTTGAGGTCCAGTAGAGCCATGAGCAGCTCCCCCAGCTCCGCTTGCTGCGGGTGCTGTCGGGGACCTTCCTCAGGGACCCCATAAGCACCTATCATTCCCTCTGTAATTTTTCACAGCTATGCAACACAGCAAAAAAAAAAGGAAGAGTTGTCTAAGACCCAGAGAGTTTTTTAGGGTGAGGCTCAAACTGTGCTGATGCTGAGCAGCCTTCGAGCCCAGGAGAGGAGGGAGGGCGAAATTCCTCCCTCACGCTGCAGGCAACCAGCTTATGCCTTGGAGCAGAAGATTTGATTGCCTTTTACCATTAGCTCTGCTTGCGTTGGTACAAAGAGTTATAAAAATGATCGCTCCCCCACCTCCCAAAGCACAAAGGCAGAAGAGGGGCAGCGCGCAGCCCTCCCGATGGCCTGGGCTGTGGTGGTGACCTGCAGCGGGGGGAGGATGGGGACAGAGGGGCAAACACAGTGAAACAGAAAAAGATTGACCCAATATCACTGGAGCTGGAGAGACGTCATTATTCCATTTAAACCCACTGAACAGTGCCGCAGCAGGGAATCTGTCTGTCTTGGTTAAAGGTCTCGCTGCCAGCCCAGCCTTGCAAGTGCCAACACTAATCTGCAAATTGCTGCAAACCCTAAAGAGCCGTGGAGCTGGGAACCTTCCTCCAGCCCAGACCCCTATGGACCGGGATGCCCTTCCCCATTAGCGTCCGCTCCCCGCCGCTGCCGGGCAGGCTCGGTCAGGCACCGCTCGCTCCAGACGGGATGTAGTAAAACTCCCAGGCATTAAAATACCAGCTCCTGCCGGCAGCCCCGTTGTAGTGGGAATGGGATGTTTGCCACCGACGGAGGTCAGATTCAGCCCAGGGAAAACTTTTGCGTGCTCTGGACTAAATTTGTGCACGTCTTTCTGATCAGTGTCTTCCAGCAGTCCCCAAAGAGACGATGATTCCCTCGTCCTCCTCTGACCCCACGGATCACATTCAGAGCCCATAGCTTTTGCTGAAATGCCTGGGTCTTGGCCTGGAAATCTCTGGTGCAACCTCTGGTGTTGGCCAGGAAGAGGGTTGTCACATGTGCTCTTAGACTAACAAACAACACTGTTCTTCTAAGACCATGGGTAGCAATAATTCAGGGTCAGTGAAAAGGGCATATCTAATAAGAGGGCCTGGTCTAGAGGTTAAAAAAAAAAAGAAAAAAGAAAACCAGCAGCTAAAAAAACCTGGCTAGCATGGTGGAAGGAGAGGGATGTGGAAACCTGGCTGCGGAGTTAGTGACAGGCGGCATCAGGGAGAACAAAGTGATTCACAGAGAGGGACTGGGGACGGGGAAAGCCTGGGCTTGGCTGCATAAATCACGGCACCTCCGAGATGCAGGCAGGTAGGAGGCTGCAGCATGCCAGCACCAGGGCTGGTCCCTTGCTGCACGTCCTACGGACACCAGACAGCTTACTAGAAGGGTCTCCACAGAGTCTTTATACGGTGCTCATTTTCATTCAAGACAAACAGTTAACCCAAGGATGAGATCT
Source organism: Nyctibius grandis (assembly GCF_013368605.1). Classification (NCBI taxonomy): domain Eukaryota; kingdom Metazoa; phylum Chordata; class Aves; order Nyctibiiformes; family Nyctibiidae; genus Nyctibius; species Nyctibius grandis. The sequence goes on along the minus strand of NC_090663.1, from coordinate 6,248,986 downwards.
GAGTCCAAATAAAAGACCAGAGCTGACGGAGGTGGTAAAGAGCTATTCTTAGTAACCATATTTATTATTAAAAATATCAGTTGGAAAGCGAAATGCGAACAGCAAATTTAGAGGAGCATGAATTCCTTTTGGCAGGAGCTTTAGAAGCAGCCAGGGCTTTAGTCAGGTTTTTTGAGGTATGTAATAAGATGCCAAAAAAAGCACAAACATTCTTCAGAACATGAAAAAAAAAAGAAACAAAACCGAACAAAACATCCAGTCAATCACAAAAGGGGAAAAAACAACATTACTATTAAAAAAATTGCACGAAGAAAAAAAGAAGGCTCCTAGAGCATTATCCTTAAGTCATGTAAAAATCAAAAAACCACTATGCAAAAAATAACCTGTCTGCGCAGAGACTTGCTTATGCATATGACTGTAGCGTGTGCCTTTGCTTGTAGTAAACATGCCCTTTGCCTTCCACTGATGACATGACACTGGCATGTCACAGCTGATTTATACACACAATTGGATTTTCAATCTTCAGGTCTAAATTCATTGCAGCAGACCCCAGCAGGCAATGTATCTCTGTTTATCTGTAAATACTGGTTACTGCGCTTTCCTGGATAGAGGCAGGTACAGTAGGATGTTGTTTATTTTCACTTGCCTGCAATAAGAGGAAACGGTGTTTGGTATCAGTCGTCATCATGAGCTAAGTGGCTGCAGGGCTCTTTCGAGGGCTCTGAACCACATAATCAAAAATGCAAGCGATGCTCTGCAGTGAATCCTTCAGCTATCGCTGGGTACTCACAGCTCAGTGAGACTGAGGAAGAGGAGAGGGAGCGAGAAAGGCTTAGAAAATACAGGAGTGATCAAGACTGGAGTGTGGGTTGCAGATATTCCCAAGCTGCAGGCAAGCTGGAGTCAGTGGGAGCTGCCGTGCCCGTGCACTGAGGTTCCCAAACAGCAATGGTTCATATGGGGTGGCTTGCGTGAGGGTCTCGGACTCAGCCCCTGGAGATCCCTGCTAGGGTGGACACTATATAGGTGCACATAGGGGATCCACGTTAATTTGGTTCCTCCAGCCTCCAGCTCAGGATCACAACGGCCGCAGCCACAGGACACTGCAAGTGGAGCACTGTAGAAACATGCCAAATTGCTCATCCTCAGGTATACCCTCCGCAAAGAAGATCTGGGCTTCAGCAAGCTTTCATGGACAAGAAGCAGAAGCCTAGGCATGTAGGTTGAGGGTGGAGAGGTAAACCTACCTCTAGACTTTCATCCTCCCTGTTGCAAGCCAAGAGTCAAAAAGCCCTGGGACCCCCCTCTCCCACCCCATGAAGTTACCTCCCTGGGAAGCTACCAGGCCACCAGCTCCAGGCTTGAGCCCAAGAGCCAGACATCCTGGGATGGACTCTTAGGATCCTGCATAACCTGATGTGGGTTTGGGGAACCTTGGACACCTGGGTCTGGAAGCTCTGCTTGGGCTTGTGGCATCTCCTGTGCTCCCCTAGGAGGGAACCAGCTCACCTCACAGCCTGCAAGCCCTGAAATCTCCAGTTCACATGGAAAACTGGGAGCTACTCAGAAAATGGTCATCCTTGCTAGAGTTGCTGCAGCTAAGGGTGGTGGAGCATCAAGTTCATGCAGTAGCCACAGCAGAGGTCCTTGGTCTGCAGAGGTGCCCATCAGAGTCAAGAGGAGCTGAACTTTTGCTGTAGGCAATATGCTGATTACTTGACAAGAATAGAAAGGGTAAAAACGGGCAAGGAGTTAAAGGTGCTTGAAAGACACTGAGCACAGGGAGAAGCAAAGCTGGGAAATAGCCCTTGATGGTCCCTGAGCTATTTAAAAGGGGCTTAAAGGGATTTGGTAAAAAAAATTACAACAGATTAGAAATAAAATCAAGTAACAGCAGCTATGTGTAGCCCTGTGTGGCTGAATGAGTGTGAGCATCAGAGATGCCCAGTATCCAAGATGGTTTGATTTTGGCAGAGGAAGAAGAGGAGGAAAACAGGAAGGAGACAGGAAGAGGTGTTCCTGAGTTCAGTTATCAGGTTGCTCACGGAGGGGCTGATTCTGCTTCCAGGACACGGGTAGGTGCATGGCCAGTGGGTCCAGGGCCAAAGCAGAGCCTTGGGTTAGACAGAGCTTCTGCCTGGGGAGATTCAGGCTGTCCCAAGGGGTGGTCTCCCCAGTAGACCTGTCCTTCCTTGACTCCGCAATGTGATAGATAAAACCAATTGCGAATCCCGGTCCAGCGAGGTCCAGGCAGTTCCCCTGGCAGTGATAACAAACATGACTGCTACAGGCTCCAGCCATCTAAACAACGGCATAAAGGCAGCTCGTCTAGACTTTCCTCTTCTGCCTGTGAGGAAGAGCCTTCCCAGACTCCATGACACAACACCAGCCTACTAGGGGGAGGACACCAAACCACTGTTTAGATAAGGAAAGCCCTTATCAAGCAGAAAAGAATTTTTAACGAGAGCTCCCACCGGTGGCTCCACATTAACAAGATTTTCCCATAAGCAGTGACGTTTTATATCTAAATGTTTTCTAATATGGTAACATTCCCAGAAAATGTATTTGGAAACAGCCATAGGTCCTCAAAGTCTTGCCAGATGGAAAATAACAGCAACAACTGCCTCAGTCTGAGAAAAACTTCAAAGCCTTGGTGTCTTCTTGTCTGTCTCATGCCAAATTGGGAATGTGCATGCAGGAGAGTGTGAAAACACAGTATGGGTCAGTATATCACAGAGCTTAGTCCCTTCCTGAGGAACTTCACGTATAGCACAGCATGGCTTGGCAGAGAGAGATGGTGGGGCTCTTCCTCACTCTCTCCCTGTTTTATTAAGTTATCCTGGACACATGGTTGGTGTCCCATGTCCTGAGATGACCTGTCTGGATCACCCAATGGATACAGGTTTCAAAGTCCAGTCCTGAATTAAGTGTCTCCTGAGATGGACTCAGTATCAATATACTTCCCTGGTTGATTTCCATACAGATTTAGGTCTTCTTAGGCAACATCCATAAGTAGATCAGCGTAATGAAGCGCCACCACTCACTGTGTACAGACGCCATTAGACCTTCTCCTGCTCCTACCGGAAAAATAGACCTTTATTGTTTCAAGGTTTGGTGATCAGGTTTACAACTTGTAGAGAAGCTCTCTGGGAGCTGTGTTGAGGTGGTGGGAGAGCTCAGGATGCTCCAAGACCCTCACCTTAGCCCCCCACCGTAGTCCTGGTCATGCTGGGGGCTTGCTTATGGGCTGAGTGGTGGAGGCCAGGAGAGTTGGGCAGCTTCTGCAGGCTTGCAACCAAGTGAGATGATATCCAAAAGCTGAGCAGGCCAGCCCACGTACTGAAGGCAGGCAGAGAAAAGCTCAGCAGGCAAGCTGCACACAAACAGCGTGCACAGCAAACAAACAAACAAGTCGAGCAAAGGCCGTGTGAGCGAGCCAGAAATCACCGCTCAGTGCAAAGGGTGCTCGGGCCAATGGTTTGAAGACGTGGGAGAAGCGCATCTGCCTTCTGTGATTGTGGCTGGACTGAAACATAGTGCAGATGGATGCATGGACAACCAGGTGTAGATACTTCTAGATGGGTGTGTGGACACTTCTAGACGGGTGTGTGAGACAGCTTGGGCGTGCAAACATGTTTGTGCAAGCTACGGGCATCCTGAGCAGCCTGTCCTTGGTGCAAGCCTCCCTCCAAGCCTGATGTATCTGGCTCTGCTCCCCATCAAGGGGAAAATAATTTGTCTGTTGAGTTGAAGAGTGACAAGCATGAAGCTACGGCAGAGCAGCTATGCTCCAAGTCAAAGCCCCACGTGTGACCCATCTCATCTTGGAGCAAGACTGTGTTCAATGGCTTTAATTGCATCAGAGAAGGAAGCCATTAACGTTAGCCAGATCCCAAGGTGTCCACCCAGTGGTACAGTCAGGTTTGACTCAGTTGGGCTAAACCCCATGGAGCTCCCCGGGGTTGCTGTGCCCTTCGTACTACTTAACCCTGGAAGAAGACCACTTTTGGTGTGAGGGGTACGCAGCGATGGGTGGGACGTGCCTCTTGATCACGTTGCGAGGGCGGGAAGCCCGAAAGAGGAGGGCTCTGAGATCACAAAAGCCTTTTCAACACTGGGAGAGGGGAATTTTCAAAAACCACCCCGAGCGGAGGGAACGTGTGCTGTTTGGGTGTAGGACTGGATCTCCAGCACGTTCACCTCTGGCGTTTGTTTTGGGCCCATCTCTTCTCCCCGGGCCCTTGGGGCAAGCAGGAGTGCCATAACAGGGAGCCGTGGAGAGAGCGGAGCCAGCCAGCGGCAAGGATTTTGTTAGCATTTGGAGGAGAAAACAGGGAATTTCCACATATGGAAAAATGTTCCTTTAAACTGTGATTATGTAAAAATACAAAGCCACAACTGATAATATCTCTCACTCTGGGGAATGATGGAGAGTGTTTGTTTCTTTAATTGCATTTAATACTCATGAAAGTTACCAGCTTGCCACCACTGCAAGCGAAGCTCGTTTGTTGGATTGCAGCATGCACACCACCAGCTTCCTTTCCGTGCTCCTTCAGCAACATATTTTGCCCTTGTTATTAAAAGGCAGCTCCTAATTTGATGTGTATGTTTGATCACCGGTGTTTTGCCTGCAAATCCCCTGTAGAGGTGCTAAAATTAGGTGTGTGATGAGTTTCTAAATGAGGACCCTTGACTAGTCAAAGGCGGGCTGACTCCTGGTAGGTGGGAGCAGGGCCATGAGCCAGCTCCAATGCCTGCCCCAGGAGAGCATCTCATGTCTTAGATGGCTGCAGACATTCTCATTATCCTTCTGAATGGTTATTGTCTTCTTGAATCTCACCCATTTTTTGGTCTCAAATTTAACAATTAAACAATTTAACCATTTAACCAGGACCTGGGTGGAAAAGTATTTCCCCCATCGGTTTTGGATGTGCCACCTTGGGATTTTGCTTTGGTTCCCGTTCAGAAGCTCCCCATCCTCCTTCCCTCGGTATGCTTTTATCCCATCCTCTTCCGTATGCCCCCTCGCTAAGGTAAATGATTTGGGCTAACGTATAAAGGGATGCGGAGGAAATTCGTAGAGCGGGCAGGAGCCTGTGAGAGTAGACATGGGCTACGCTCCTGTTGCTGCTTTAATTCATCAGCATCCGAGCACGTAAAACCAGGACGGTCGCCGAAGCTGCAGCGCGTGAATCACCCTTTGAAAGAAACGTGCCTCTGCGTGCTCTGACAAGCCCTTCTTTTCAAAGTGCCATTGACAAACCTGGCTTGCTAAGAGCACGGATTTAAAAAGCTCTCGCTGCAAAGGTAAATTATATACTGATCCCTGCCTGGAGTTTGGTGCTGTGCCAAATAGGTGCTGAAACCTCCCAGTGAGTCATATAAATCATAGACCAAAACCCCGAGGGAGTTGGATTAATACCGGATCAATGTGAACGTGCCACAAAGTTATTTGATCACTACAATGCTGGTATTGACTGTTATACACCTGTTATATCATTACGGATTACATCTGTTGTAAACACGCTGTTTGATGTTGCAGGCTGTGCTAACCACATGCACCATAATCATGGCTTGTAGCTGCTGTGGTGGCCTCAACATGCCCGAATGATGCTAATTTTCTTGTTGTGTGGGGTGGCCCGACAAAAGAGGTTTGTTCAGGGTGAGCCTGTGCAGAGGGAGCATGGGGGGAGATGGGAGAAGGGATGGGACAGCAGTCTGCGTTGCGATGGAGATGACTGGGGAGGAAGGTGGGAGTAAAAATAATACCAGACTATGACAGACACTGGCTGAAGGAGGGAGTTTCTCAGTTCTGGCTGAAGTTTATGACCAGGGTAAGGTCTGAAAGGATGAAAAAATTGAATGAGGATGGGTAAATATCTGGACAGGGGATATTTGGGGCAGGGTTTAGCTGCAGGAGGGTCTGTTGGTGATGGGAAAGAGTGAAGCGATGTTGTTCAGCTGGGCTTTCACACTGCGGTGGGGTGGTGAAGCAGACTCACTGATGGTCCACTGCCACCGACAGCAGTAGCAGCCTCGGCAAGCCCTCCTTCAGTAGTGTGGGCCTGCAATTTGGGACCTTAGTGGAGCAATTTTGAGTTCACACCAGTGGCTCCCAAGACGGTATCAAACCCTTCCTTGCTGGGTGTATTTCTGTGATCTCTGTTTTGGCAACTTGACACTTTCTTAAGCCTGAGAGATGAGTTACTTCATGTCGGCAACCTTCCTAATCCTCATTTTTCCCATCTTAGATGCCAAGTTTCTCCCCTTTACACCTCTGCTTCCTCCCCCAGAGAAGAGCCAGGCTTTTACCAGAAACTATCTCCACCATGTCCCATGCTGGACATGCTGACAGCAGGACTGGGAACCAACGTCTCCATCTGGTGCTGCTCCTCCAGCTAAGCATCCAACACAGGTGGAGGACTTGACCTAAACCAGCATTAATATTAGCCATATTGTGACTTCAGGGTAATGAATGAGCCCATGCTCCCAGATGGTGGACCAGAGTAGGACCCCCTTCCACCTCCTATATCTGGGTGAAGGCACAGGCCAAGGGCGTGCAATTATTCTATTCTCACATGGGGACATGCCCTCCTTGGTCTCCCGGGAGCATAGTGCCATTGCAGTAGCAGGGCTCAACCAGAGAAAGGGGGGGATGAAACATTTAGAATTAGAAGTGGCATCTCAAAAAAATCCAACCGCCAAACCAAAAAGGATGTCTGTGAAATGTTCTTTCCTTCTACATTTACGATGGGCTGAAGGTCCAGCCAATATCTATCATTTCCTAAATTCAACCCTTTCTCTCCCTTTCCATCTTACTGTCTTTTTTTTTTTTTTCCCTAGCACCATCCCAGGACTAATCCAACACCAGCTGGAAAACTCATAAAGACCTGGGGAAGAAGACAATGCAGGAGGTATTCCACATATATTTCAAAACTTTTGGGTTGTAACTTTTAACCAGGCACAAAACGTTATTTGCCTGAAACTGAAGAAGAAAGATGATGCCAAGACTTTTGAGCTTGGAGGGATGAAAAGTCAGTACCATTTTTCAGTCCCCTCCTGGAGGTACCTAGTGAAGGGTCAAGTTGGCTGCCTGATACATGTACTGTCAAAAGCTGTACTGCCAAAGCTGTGCTGGAAACAGCGGGTCTGAGACTTTCTGCCCAGCTATTCTCCATGCTGACCCTGCCCCAGGCTAGTGCTGACAGTCAGAAGCAGCCTCTGAATCACACTCTCCTCCTCTGCATCCAGAGGTCAGCTCAGTGATGTAACTTCTTGGTGGCTAGAAAGAGAGAGAACAAAAGTGGTATTTTGGAAGAAGCAAGTGAAGAGAGAAAAGGACATCCAAACAAGGTCTGATCAGGGAAAAGGTAGCAACCTGGAGCTCAGGGCAAGCCCTGCCTATAATATTTGAAATAGCATGTTCACTGTGGTAGGAATGATGGATGAAGAGGATGAAAGTCCTTCTCTTACCCAGCACCTCCACATGACTCAATGGTGGAGCAAGAAAGGCTCTGATTAGGTGGGAAATGCTGAGAAACCCTACCAGCTATGAAGAAGAGCATCCCAGCTCTCACGCCATCTCAGGGAAGCATGAACCAGGGTTGGGGACGGCTCTGAGAGCTGTGGTGTGCAGACCTGGGTGGGAGCATTTGGGACCGTGTCTTTCTGGGGTTCCTACCATCCCTCTGTCCACCTCCTCCTGCACTCTTTTCCAATGTGTCCAGAGCATATGCATGAGTCCAAGCTGTCTTTTCTGAACTTTACCTGGGAATTCCCAGTAAAAAGATGCCCTACAACTGTTGTGATGCCCTGGAAGTACCACCACAGCCCTTCAACCCATGACAAGTTTTTCCACTGAATTTTGTTCCCCAAAACAACAGACAGCCAAAGTTGGCATGTTTTGCCTTTTACCCAGCATCTCCTAGATGGGTACAACACCCAAAGGCTGCACTTTGAACCTACCTTGCTGTTGTCAGGAGGAAAGAGGGGAGTAGGGTTTCCTGAACTTTGGTTTGGAAAAATGAGGCTTTGAGTGGGTATCACCCTGGTGACCCTGCTGGCACCCGCTCCTGCTCTTGTTCTGAGCTGCTCACACAAGGCAGATATTTGGGGCATGTCCACCTCAGCCCTGTGCATTGCTAAGGCAGTTTGGAGGATGTTGGTGTGGGCAGTGAAGGCAGAGCATTGCAAAGGGAGCTGTGGCAGCAGAACCGTCCCCACTTTGGTGGCCACCTGCATCTCTCCTGGATTGGGTTCTGGACTCACTCCGTTCCTTCCTGGGTCACCAGCCAAGTGCTGCACTGAAGAAGTTAAGTCACAACCAGGGATTATCAAAGTGATGATCCACTCTGACCTGGCTGCTTCAGTGTGGCATCCAGCCTTCGTCACCCAGCAGTGTATCACCCAAAGAAAAAATGACCTGACGGGCAAATCTGGGGCCTTTTCTGCTTGTCCAGGCAGTGAAGAAATACTCGGAGACACCTCGCTGGGGTGCCCTCGGCTCTTCTTCATGCCAGGTCCCGACACGTGGTCACAAGCCTTGCAAGCCGGGATGCTCCATGGATAGCAACATGAACATGCCGCCCCAAAGCAGATGTATAGGTTAACTACTCCATGCTGGGAAAGCATAGATGGGCTCTCACTTTCTGGGAGCACTGACTTACGCTTTGGGGCAGTATCCTCCTCCTTCCATGCTGAGACCTTACCACAGAGGTCCCCATCCAGCAGCCTTTCCTCGTCTATTGCCTTATTTTCACCCTTTGGGTACCTGGGCCCTCCATGTACTGCAAATATGACCGTGGCCCAAAAAACCACATTCCCATTTCCCTTGTCCTCCCTCTCCCCTGCGCCGTGTCCCCCTTCCCCCACCTGGGGATGAATGAGACTCTCGCTGTGGCTGCAATATATCATTCTTACTATTTGTTATGAGGTTTTAATGAGTGCGGAAGATTAGGATGTTTGCAAGAGCGTAACTATAAAATACATATCTCGCTCATTCCTTGCCAAAAAGTACTTACAAATAATAAAAGTGAGGCTAGCTGAATGCATAAATCTCCTTTCACAAGCCCCCACCCACTGTGCAATAATTAGTACAAAGTGCAGTGCTAATAGATCATCTTACTTGTGTGGGAAACTTGACATTATGCTTTGTTTATATTATCCCTTTGGCAAGAATCTGCATGGCAAATCCTGGCAGCTAGCAAACAAGAGGCTCTCAAGGAAGGTTTCCAGACTGTCGTGCAGAAAAGCAAGCCACAGGATTGCGTGCTGGTCAGGATGCCGAAACCAGCTGGGGAGCTGAAGCGTTAGATCCAGCTTTTATGGAATTGAGCTACCAAGTTTCCAGCTGACTAGGAGCAACATCCTGCGACTGATTTGCAAAGGGCTGTTCCCACCCCAGCCACAACAAATCAGTGTGAACCTTGGCTTCAGGATGGTGCCCTTTGCTTAATTATATATTCAGGGCCCAATTTACCGCCTGGGCCTCCTAATGGGAACCGACGGGGTCGCCCAGACTTGAGACAGGCACCGAATACGGCCCCTGTGGTCTCTGGCTGTGTAAGTAGAGGGTTTTCAGCCAGTGCCCAAATAGCTCCAGCTCCTAAGACCCTTCTCCTCCACTCAGCCCCTGTGGAGACCTTGGCCGATGTGGGAATCACCTCCACTGGGACATCTGGCTCTCTCCCGTGGTTGCTGCAGTATGGCTTGCCCAGGGCATGAAGGGTCTCAAAATGCTGCTGGTAGGCATAAGGGCTGTCTTCAGCTCTCTGATGACTGAAATGAGCAGTGAGTCAATGTGCTGGGTGGAAAGCCAGCCTTCACTCACCATGCCTGTTGCTCTTCATCCCATAGCGCCTCTCTCTCTGGTTGGGCTCAAGTCCCTTCCATTTGCTTGTTTCTCCATCCCAGGGAGCAGTGGAAAAAACATAGCCCAGTGCTTGGACACAGAGATGCATTCTTGCCTGGTGAATCACACACCATTAGCACCACAGGTCCAGGTATATTGACAGGAGGTCACATTGCTAGGAAGGGGAAAAAAAGGGTTTCTTGCCAGTTGGGAGAATGGGGAGGGGAAACTTTGATTTCTTTCCTTGAGAAACTTCTGAGCGACCTGCAAGTTGGCTATTTTGGGAGTTCAGAGAGGGAGTGCCACCAGACTGGACCTTAGCATAAGGACACATGCCAACTGTGACAGCTTGTGTTTGCAAAGACCTTGCAGTCTGCCACCCAACACCTTCCTCTGCTGAGGGTCTCCCCAGATTCGCTCCAGTGCTCCTAATTCCCCAGGAGGCTTTTTTCCCTACATGCTGTGGGTCTGTGCAATAACAGAAAGCCAATGATTCCAAGCTCTACGGTTCCACGTGGGCTTTTTCTCCACTGTCTCATGAAGTGCCTGCACAAGGTGCTCCACCAGGTTCCTGTGTGCTGCCATGTGTGATCCTGGAGCATCTACCCTTGACTCAAGCTGGCATTGAACTGTGCTGAGCATGGTGTCCTCAGTACCTTCCCTCCCCTTTCTTCTGAAGAACATTTGGAAGGACTATCCTGCAAGATGAGCTGATCTGCTAGACAAGCCCCAGTAGCCTTCACAGCGGCAGGTGTGGCTCGGACTCCACCTTCGAACAGGCTTTAGCTATGGGCATCCGGATTCACTCCTGCTCCGGCAAAGTCTTGGCGTGCGCTTGATTCCCCGCTTCCCTGCTGGACCCCTCCTCTCTACATCCCACCCACTGTTCCTGCTCAAGGCTGGCCTTCCAAATGCACCGAGGTTGTCCTGCTTCGTGGCTGGGGAATGGAGAGGAGGTGTCTTATCCAGATGGAGAAGTGACTCATCCTCCTGGGAAACACGTGTTGGAGTCGCTCGGTGCAGGCTGCCCTTTGCCCTTCTCCTCCGGCTCTGTGGTGAAATCACCGGGAAAGGGAGAAGGATTTTGCCCACGGGCCCAGTGGACATGTTCGTTTGCAAATTTACACCCTGCTTGTGTTTTTTTTTAATTTGGGTGTGCATTCTCCCATGGGTACGCAGCAGTGAACTCTACTGCTGGAAGAAACCTGGAACCAAACCCCTGATTTTGCATGGTATTTTTAAAGCTTTAAAAGAAGAGCTGGCCACTGTGGTCCTGCGTGGGCAAGACTAAGAGCTCTCTTTGTAAGGTGTTGGTCAACCGGGAAACACAACTGGGTGCTTTTGTAAGGCGTTGGTCAACCAGGAAACACATTGCAAACACACGCTCTTCCATGCCAGACCCAGCTTGCTAGAACCACTTCAGATATATTTATTTCTTTATGCCGGTGGGCTCAGGGAATCCCAGTAACGTGCAAGTAACCCTGAACAAAGTGAGAAGCACAGAGACAGCATCGCCATGCTGACGAGGCTGGTTCAGGCAGGAGGAACCAGGCAGAGCCCTGACATTTCAGTGACTGGCGAGGTTATTTGAGGGGAAAGTGCTGGGAGCGTGGCGTCCAGCAGCCAGTGCCGGCAGCAGCCTCTCCTGCTACTCATGTTGACTCCACTGGCTCAGGACAATGGCAAATGGGCTGAAACATTGACTGTTTCCCCACAGACTCTTCCCAGAGTTACTAAAATTAACCTTTTCATTCCCCCCCACTGGAGAAATATAAAGCTTTTACTTCTCTTAACCTCTTTTTCCCACTCAGTGGGCAAAGAGCTTGTCAGATCTACAGTTAAAATAATATATTAAGGTTTTCCAATGGCGCAAGTCAAACTTCACATTTCCTAATGATTCCGGATGCCTTTTTTGTCCTCAGACATTTCAAGTTAAACCTCTATGAAACTGACCTTTTGGCTTGTCAGTCTCTGTAAGGACCCCAGAGATGAAACACTTCTTTCAGTCTGTCACTACTGTCCGTAGACCGCCCTCCCCTTATCCCCCTCCTCTATTTTATCAGCAAGAACCCATAATTGAGCCCCTTGACAATAGCAGGACTGTGCATTTCTTTGTCAACAACAATGGGCCGTCCAAGTTCATTACTGGAGATTGTTTAAAAATTGATTCATGGGCCAGTAGTAGTAGCTTATTATATAGCATAAGTGACAGTGTGATCTGGATGGAGGCCGAGTCATTCTTGGCCAGTCATGTCCAATTAGAAAGAACATTGCACACATTCCTGTTGGAGCCACATTAATGAATTAGTCCTACCACAAACTGAGAGAAGCTTGCAGGACCCTAATACCTTTTGTTCCTAAGGATAATTCAGTAATTTATAAAGAGAACAGTGCGGAGCACATTAGCAAAAGAATAGTAATCACAGGATTCAGACAGTCCTTACACTTGTCTGTCCGTTCATGCTAGGGGAGAAACTCCTCCAGGTTTCTAGTGAGCTCCGTTCCCTTCAAGCTGATGTTTCCCTGTACGGCACAGACCTCCGATAGCCACCTCTGTGGCTCCCAGGGTTGTGGTTGCAGTCCTGGTAGTGACCAGGGCTCTGCAGGCCTGTGTGTACCTGAACTTGGACCAACATCTAGCATCCAGGCTCTGCTTCTCAGGATAACAGAACAGCCTGGGCACACAGTACGTCATCATCATGCAAAAGTCATATCCAAGTGCATTAATGTATTTTGGTGCTTCCTCCTTGCTCTGCAATTAGGCACTGGTGTAACTCCGCTGTGTTGGCAGAGTTACGTCTGTCCGACACCTTGTAAAAAAGAAGAGAGGATCATTCAAGGCACATTTTTCAAGCTTAGAAGCCTAGAATTGGTATTTAAGCTCTTAAATGTTGGTCTGTCTCTGGTGGTGAGACACTGGACCAAGATGCCCAGAGAAGCTGTGAATGCCCCATCCCTGTCTGTGTTCAAGGCAGGTTGGATGGGGCTTTGAGCAACCTGGTCTAGTGGAAGGTGTCCCTGCCTCTGGCAGGGGGGTTGGAACTGGATGATCTCTAAGGTCCCTTCCAACCCAAACCATTCTATGATTCTATGAAATCACAAAGCTGGTTTTTAAGCATGCTGAAATCAATTTCACCTGCAGGGAGCAGCTCCCTGGAACCAGGAGGCTTCAGTGGATTTGGAGCTGTGCATCAGATACCGAGTGCTGAAGGTAGTTTGTGTGCATAAAGTCCTTGCAGAGGCTGTGCTGGGGGAAAGGTCAAAAGAGGTGAATGTGTCCAGCTTGCCAGGTGCTGATGAAGTCTGCAAGTGAAAGGTAGGAACGCTGTCAGCTGGTATCTGAAGGATGCTGAGGAATGTCTTGTGTAGGTACAAGCAAATGCAATTCATGGATTGAATTATTTCAGCAGAAAACACTTGTACTTTGCCATGGGAACTGCAGAAAGAGCAAAATAGACGTAGTATAAACTCCCGACAGAGAGAAGGTTAGCAAACTCCTCCATCACAAAATCAAGTCCCAAGAGGAGTCCCCCTCCCCAGGGATGTTTAGGAGTTAACGGCATAAAACACGGTTTAGTGCTACCTACTCAGTGGATGTGATCACAAGCAGTTACTGCCACCACTGTCTTCTAATATCTAACCATTTTTGACGTGGAGCAGATTCTGCCTATTAGTCAGTAAATGTCCTTGGTTAAGGACCATAGAAACCCATTCTTGGTTGGCCCACATGTCCTTAAGTAGCATTAGTGGCAATATAAGTAGTAGCAGTACAGTAATGTCATCTTCCTAATGACATAATAATATTTGGACTTTTAAAATCCATGTGAGCAGATGAAAAATAAGTAATTTGCAGACAGCGATGCCAACCTATGATACTTTAATATGAATTGTTATTTGTCATCAGGCTGTCCTTGTTGTGGTTATAATGTTCATATACTGTCACTCCACAGCCTGTCAAATTTTAGTGTTTACAACTTCAAAAGACCTATGAATTTTTGTAGTTAGTAATCATTGATCTCCTTTTTCCCTGTTTAGGGAAGGTTTTAAAAATATGCAGTTTACCAAATATGCTACATCATACACATCTAGGTAACACAGTTTTAAGCTTCTGTAAGCAGAAACGTAGTGAAATAATATGTAAATGATTGTTAAATTTGCCAGTATCTCAAAAACCAGAAGAAACACCTTATAATTTGTCTCTAATCTTCACAATCACAGTTAAAAACATATACAGTTAAAAGTTCAGTGATGAGTCATGCTACTAAAACACGTTTACATATGTATTCTGAATGGAGCCTGCATCATCCTGAGGATGGCTACATAAACATTCACTTCTGAATGAGAACAAATATTTGTTGGAAAATTCCACTCCACACTCAGTACTACACCATTACTGCTAGTAAAGAAAAGTCTGAAAATGAGAGAGAACACAAACACACATACATTCATAGTACAGGACTAAGTACACACGCATGCTGAAGGCTTACTGAACTGCAGGATTATAATCTTGTTCACCATTTTGATAAGACAAGGACTTGATGGAGGGCTTCAGCTCCTCTTCAAATTCAGGAACTTTTGGGTTTATATAGTGATTTTATAAATTATGTCTTTTATATCCTGGTCTGGCAAACTGTGGTGCACAGGCAATCCTAATGCTCTTATTTTGTTTCTCCTCTGATTAAAATTATCCACCCAGGGGCATGAATTCTACCATCTCCCATTTAAAAATTATAGGAAAAAAAAGTGCAGACATATTATAAATCCAATTCCCCAACCAACGCCTTAGTTTTTGGCATCGTCATTGGACTGGAAGGGACCTAAAAAAGTCTATCTCCACACCTCAAGGCTATTCCACAGGTTGAATACACTTTCTGAAGGTGTCCAGTGACACAGGCATCCCAGCCTGCTCAGCAAAACTACCCCACTGCTCCCTGACCGTACTGCCAGAAAGGTTTCCTAAAGGCTAAAATGAATTCAGAGACCATTACTGCTTGTGCTGCTCCATGGACATGGAGAACAGACCATTCATTTCTTCTCCACAGCACCCTTTTACATATTCAGAGGCCATTACCCTATTCCCACTCCGTCTTCTCCTCCTTAGGCTAAACATCCCAGTTTGTCCAATCTTTCTGTGTAGGTTATGATTGATATAGACATTCTTCTTTTAACAACTTCTAGCCTCTCTCCAGTGGCCCACATCTTCTTTGGATGGTTACGCTGAGAAACTGAAATCCTCTTCCAGCAAGCCCTCACTGGTGTTGAAGGGACTGAAGAATTGCTTCAGGTGGTTGGTGTTTACACATCCC
This sequence comes from Nyctibius grandis, assembly GCF_013368605.1. NCBI lineage: Eukaryota > Metazoa > Chordata > Aves > Nyctibiiformes > Nyctibiidae > Nyctibius > Nyctibius grandis. Next base: position 6,233,830 of record NC_090663.1, on the reverse strand, counting down.
AGGTTGGTGTCTGCTGTTTTCACAATGCACTGACTTCCATTCAACTCTTCATCTATCCTAATCTCCAGGTCCTGTCATGAAGATGACTACCCAACCAGGGACTGGATATCTGTGCAACTGCAGTAACAACATTTTGTTTTCTCCAGCCTGAATCTTTGACTTGGCAAGCTCATTCCAAATCCCTTTCTTCCAATGTGCTAGTGGTCCCTCGCACTTGATCCTCAATGGTGGGTGTCCATGACTATTGCTTGACACATCATCCTCTGTGTTGAAGGGAGAGCAGACACTTCTGAAAACTTGCGTGTGAACTAAAAGTCACTCTTTTGGTGAGCTAATATCAGTCTTCTGCTCCATGCACATACTCAGTCTTTTCTGCAACCTGCTGTCCGTATGATCCAGGAAAGTCCCCCTGAAGACAACTGCTTTGCTTGCAGAATGGTCTACAGTACTGGTTCCTTCCTAGCATGTCTCTGCTGCTTGACTGAGCCATCTAACCTCACCCCCAAGAGTATTCAAGACTATTTTTGAAGGAAATGCTGACTTTGCCCAAAGATCTTCCAACCTCCAAAATCCAGGGCTGAGTTCTGAAATGCATCCTGAACTCAGACTTGTAATTAGAACTTCCTCCAGCAGATAAAAAAGACAGGAAAGACACGGTGGTGAGTCTCTTCAAATTCCATCTCTTAGAGCTGAGATTTACTACTCTGTTATTTGTAAAAGCTGCAAAAAGTAGTAGGAGACCTGAAGTGGGATCTATTGAAGAGGGAAATAAGCACTTATTTAATAAAGTGTGGTCCTGCAAGTCATTATATAGTGACCATAATGGCTCTTCGTCCATAGTTAATTTGGATTTCACTTTGCTCTCCCTGTTGATTTTTGTTGTACCCTGCATGTACATTTCATACTGAATCATTGTGAGGAACTGTGAGGAGACTCACAGTGAGTAAACAAAACTGTGAGGGACAGGATGGACAGAGCAACTCTTTCAACACATGTCAAGTTGCATGTGAAACAGTATCTACAGGGTTTACTAAAATTATAGGCAGAGTCATCGTACTGTCTCAGAGAAGTTTTTGGGAAGGGAAGATATTTGTTTCTTAAGGTGAGCTATCAACTGTCTCCTGTGTGTGTAGAACATGCATGAAATCCTGCCTTGTACAGAAAAAACCCTCGTCTTCTATGCATAGGGGCTCTCACACTCTAGACACCTGGTCGTCACCGTGGTTGGCTCCTTGTCCCTGCCTTGTGCCCAGAACTGAACAAATCTTTCAACTTTTCAATCCAAAGTATTTTAACCATTGACAAATGAAACAAAAGTGTATTTCTGGGCTGGTCAGAAGCTCTGTCTCACAGCAGAAGCATCCATTGTAGGCAGTCACCTCCCAATAACAAAATGCTGGCTCAGGGTCTTTGAACCATGTCTTAGGGAACATGCAATTTTTATCGTCGCGTTCCAGAGGAACCCAGCTGCTGGGCTGTGAGGGCTGGTGTGAAGGGAGGGAAGGGGTGCATCAGTGGCCACAGGGGCTGGCCAAAGTCAGATTCCTCCCCATAGCGACTCTGCAACCAAAGAGCATCCTAACAGAGATCTTCACGGATAAGCACAGAAGACAATCAACAGGAATAAGAAAGTATCAGTATCTTCATTTTCTAGATGGGGAGCTGGCTCACAGGCATGTAGGTGTCTATGCCAAAGCCACAACTTAACTTAATTTACTCCTTACTAGCCCAGTGCTCTGACCACAAAATTGCTCTGGGCGTGAAAGTTCCAATAATGGTGAAGCAGCAGAGAAAGAGTCAAACTCTCATTTGTCTGATAAAAGGAGAAGTTACAAAGGTAGATGTGGGACTTGGAGAGCAACTTTTGCAGTGAAAGATGTCAAACCATCTGGTCATTTACAGCAACACACATATTTTTCATCACACACTGCCCATCCTTCCTATGACCATCCCTCTCTACACCAGCTTCAGTGACAGCTGTCATTTTGCAAGATCACTCCCGTACAAAGGCTAACAGATGCTGTGACAAGGCTGATGCTCAGTCATAATGCAGAAATCCATACTGATGGCAAGACAAATTCCGTGAGCATCTAAATGTGACCAGATGCCAGAAATCCCATTCTCCACCATGATGGATGAGATGATTCTGTAGTTTATCTCAAAAAAATGTTGCACGTTGCAGGCTATTCAGGTGTGACATGATCACAACCAATCCAATTAATTTTATAGGGCCAGGTATGAAAAATGACCATGGACTTCCCCAGATAAGTGAATGACAGGGAGTGCTGGACTTGTGTGAAGGAGATACCAAACTACTGCAGAATGTTGGCTGTGTGCTCACATTCACTGGGCATGTTTCAGAGTGTCACCTCCATATTTTCATGTTCTGTGCACTAATCATTTGGAAGATGCTGAACACAAACAGGAAAATATACTAAGTGCTTCTAGTCCATTTTGTGCACACTTAAAAAGTACAGGAAGCCTTACAAAAGTAAGTACCTTTTAATTCATGACCCCCATCATGCTGTCTAATCAAGAACCTGTTTGAAGGCACCCTACTCCATCACACATTGCAAGGCCTTTGCAGGAGATGTGATACATCCCACTCTGTGATGGACAGCCAAATGAAAGTATGTTTGGAAAAGGAGGGGAAGGAAACTGAAGTGATCTGGAAAGTGTAGGGAATTTTGAATACCATAATTTCTGCATGAGCAGATTTCCATATTTAATCTACAGAAGCTTTCCTCTCCACCAACACCCAAACACACATGGGGAAGGCAGAAATCTCTGTGAGAAGAAACTCAGATGGCTACATGTGTTTTGATATACCTTAGGGTTCCAGCATCTTCAATGGCTTCTTCAAGTACAGCAGCAGCAAAAGGAAGACTAGGGAAAAGGTGGGCCCGCTGCTGAATGAGGAGGGTGCCCTGGTGACGGAGGATGCAGAGAAGACGGAGTTACTGAATGCCTTCTTTGCCTCAGTTTTTACTGCTAAGGCCAGCCCTCAAGAATCCCAGACCCTGGAGGTACAAGAGAAAGTCTGGAGAAAGGAAGACTTTCCCTTGGTTGAGGAGGATCAAGTTAGAGATCATTTAGACAAACTGGATACCCACAAATCTATGGGCCCCGACAGGATGCATCCACGAGTGCTGAGGGAACTGGCAGATGTTATTGCCCAGCCACTCTCCATCATCTTTGAAAGGTCATGGAGAACAGGAGAGGTGCCTAAGGACTGGAGGAAAGCCAGTGCCACTCCAGTGTTCAAAAAGGGCAAGAAGGAGGACCCAGGCAACTACAGGCCAGTCAGCCTCACCTCCATACCTGGAAAGGTGATGGAACAGCTCATCCTGGATGTCATTTCTAAGCATGTGGAGAAAAAGAAAGTTATCAGGAGTAGTCAACATGGATTCACCAAGGGGAAATCATGCTTGACTAATCTGATGGCCTTCTATGAGGACATGACCAGCTGGGTAGATGAGGGGAGAGCAGTGGATGTTATCTACCTTGACTTCTGCAAGGCTTTTGACACTGTCTCCCCTAACATCCTCATAGGAAAGCTTAAGAAGTGTGGCTTAGATGAGTGGGCAGTGAGGTGGATCAAGAAATGGCTGAATGACAGAGCCCAGAGGGTTGTGATCAGCGGTGCTCAGTCTACTTGGAGGCCTGTGGCTAGTGGTATTCCCCAGGGGTCAGTACTGGGTCCGGTCCTGTTCAACTTATTCATCGATGACCTGGACGAAGGAACAGAGTGTACACTCAGCAAATTTGCTGATGACATAAAACTGGGAGGGGTGGCAGATACACCAGAAGGCTGTGCTGCCATTCAGCGAGATCTGGACAGGCTGGAGAGCTGGACAGAGAGGAACCTCGTGAAGTTCAACAAAGGCAAGTGTAGAGTCCTGCACCTTGGGAGGAATAACCCCATGTATCGGTGCAGGTTGGGGGTTGGCCTGCTAGAAAGCAGCTCTGCAGAGAAAGACCTGGGGTTCTGGTGGACAACAAATTCACCATGAGCCAACAATGTGCCCTTCTGGCCAGGAAGGCCAATGGTGTCCTGGGGTGCATTAGGAAGAGTGTGGCCAGCAGGTCAAGGGAAGTTATCCTCCCCCTCTACACTGCCCTAGTGAGGCCACACCTGGAGTACTGTGTGCAGTTCTGGGCCCCCAGTTCAAGAAAGACAAGGAACTACTGGAGAGAGTCCAGTGGAGGGCTGTAAAGATGATCAGAGGACTGGAGCATCTCCCTTATGAGGAGAGGCTGAGGGAGCTGGGTCTGTTTAGCTTGCAGAAGAGAAGACTGAGGGGCGATCTTATCAACACTTACAAATACCTTAAGGGCGGGTGTCAAGGGGATGAGGCCAGACTCTTCTGAGGGGTGCCCAGTGACAGGACAAGGGGCAATGGGCACAAACTGAAACAAGGGAAGTTCCATCTGAATATGAGGAAAAACTTCTTTCCTTTGAGGGTGACAGAGCACTGGAACAGGCTGCCCAGGGAGGTTGTGGAGTCTCCTTCTCTGGAGATATTCAAAACCCACCTGCACACGACCCTATTCAATGCGCTCTAGGGGAACCTGCTCTGGCAGGGGATTGGACTAGATGATCTCCAGAGGTCCCTTCTAACCCCAACCATTCTGTGATTCTGTGATTCTGTAATGGCAGAGAATTTGCTCATTGCCATAGATGCGGAGTCCAGCTCAGCTATGGGTGCACCAGCTGCCATGACTGCACACAAGCCATATTGGAGGTACATGTGCACAGGTGACACACAGGCTTTCCTGACAGTGAGCAGCCCTCCCTAACCGTGAGTACGTTACCTGCAAGTTGCCCCATATTTATCCTCTTAAGGAAAAGATTTAAAGAGTGGGAATTACAATGCAGCTCCCTGGGCAGGAAGGGAGGCAATGCAGAGCTGGATGCAGGAGCCTCTTTATCCAGACAGGTGAATCCAGGAGAGATGTTCCCAGCCTTGGAGCAGAGTGTGAATCTCAGGCAAGATCAGGAGCAATGTTATCTAATACACCTTGCTGCCAAAGGCTCCTTTCCCTTTCTGCTCAGAGAAGTCTCTCCTTACTCTCTGTGTTGGGTGCTGTGAGTATGTACACACTATGAATGCTGAGTTTCCTCTAAGCTGACTGAGGCTTTGCCAAATCGGGTTTTGTTCCCTTTTGGCTAGTTTTAGCTTTACAGCAAAGCTGTCACATCTTTTTCTTTAGCTGGGCGTGTACATTTGATTGTATTTAAGGTGTATCTGATGGCACTAACGTGCAGTGAGATTCAAAGTCATGCAACATGTTCCGGCACAGACAGCATGATGATTTACACATAGTGCTGTTTAGATCTCGTATCGAATATCCTCTGGCATCAGATCTGAAATGAATTGTATGTGGCAACCAAGGAAACACTCTATCTGTCTGAATAACAAAAAATAAAGAGAGAAAGAGCTTTGCTGTATCACCAGCGGTAATCTGGACAAATGGCAAGCATCCCAGCGAGCAGCAGACAGGTAGCCCCATCGCAGCAAGACTTGCCCTGTGCTGTTCCCACAGCCCCCCCTCTCCCTCCACACCCTGCCTTTCCTCTCTCCTGCCTGGACCCCCTTCCTGCCATGAAGGGCTTTCCAGCCACTCTGGCACTGGAGCTCCTCTCCACCTTCTTGCAGCTGAACGATGGTCTTGTTCATCGCCTTCCCCTGGTTTGGATGGTGGTGTCTCTGGGCATGTTCAAGGCTCCCTGGCTGTCATTCAGCTGGACTGTAGGTGGGTCTCTGATGCACGGGGCTGTTAAGTCAAGCCACCATTAGGATTTGCTGAGCAGAGGCCTAGGGGCACTGCAGGCAACGGGTTGAACTTACACCAGCTACGGGTCTGTCCTGAGACTTACATCTGATGTTCTCAGAGTAAGTGGAGTTTTCCAGTGAGCAGTTCTGCTTACACAACTGACTCCCTATTGGTTTCCCAGTCCATGCCCTAAAACCCACTTCTTTCTGAATTACCATTTTCCATCTATCAGTGTCATCTGTAAGGACTGCTGTGCCATGGTACCTGGAGCCAGACAGCTCTGCCACACCAGAAAACTTTAAAAACCCTGGTCCTGTCTCCTCACAGCAACAAAACCAAGACATGGGGCATGAGGAACTGGACTTGTGTTGAATTTCATGGCTCTTCCACCTTTGGTCTGGTCTTATCCAACCCCACATCAGACTGGATGGGATCTCAGGGGAAGGATATCCTTGTGAACCCTTCTTCTGCTCTGCCATGGGCCTCTTACATGACCTTGAGCAAGTCACTTAAATCCCAATAGAAATTGATTTCAAGGGGAATTAGGTGCTTCAATAGAATTGAGGCACTGACATAATTTCAAAAAAGATAATATCTGATTCCCCACCTCTTGGTGGATAGTGAGGAAACAAAAGCCTGTGAAGACCTTGAATACCCTGGCTAGAAGTCTCTATGAGCATGTGAAGGTGCACTTCAGTGGTGCTGCCTGCGTACAGGCGCACATGAGCAGGATTTACCTTCACCACCTCCAGCCATCTGAACGTCAAGGCTCTGCTGTGGACTAGTTTCTTTGGTCTCCTCTGAGGTTGAAGGAGGAGTGGGAGCCCGAGGAAGGTGCGAGGTCTCGCTGGGGTGCACAAGATCCCTCTGCCTCCCCCGTACTCAATGCGACTACAAGGAGAGCACTAGCTTAGGAACAGACAATAAATTTGGTGAATCCAAACCCCTCTGCGTGTCCATAGTGGGTGAAATAATATCCTCCACCATTAGAACATTTCCAGCTTTGGAAGAAGACCAGGATTTTTCTTCACTGAGCTGCTGTGCATCTGTATGTACATTTCACCTAATGCCATTAGCCCCCAAAGTCCCCTGAACTCACTCCAGACCTTCCCAATGGGAGTCTCTGGTGTGGGAGGTGACGTGTAAATGTAAACCATCACCGTTGGCCTGTCTGTAACGATACAATGGAACATTAAAATTTTGTGCTAAAGTTTCTGAACATGATTTTAGACAGCATGTTAAAGGAGCTGGGTCATTGCTTTGATAGCTCCGACTGTGAATTGCTCGGGTCTGCTCAAGCATGCAACCCCTTCGTGAGCCACTCTGTTTGTGGCAATGCCACAAACCACCAGTTTCACATCGCAGCTTCTCCAGCTAGACCTCTCACAGACCGGTGTGCCCCACGTGGCTGTGTTTCCCACAGAGGAGACCCAAGTGCCCACTGTTTGCTGAGACCTTGCAGGTTTGTGTCCCTCTGATTCTCCCAGGAGGGTCTCAGCTGTCCTTCTCAATGTGGGGGCCTGGTTTGTGATCACACACCTCAGATGGTTGAGGTTCTCTCCATCCCATAAACTATGCAGTTTTGGGATCAACTTAAGCCTGCTGAGCATTTGAGTGTCTACCAGCATTCAGCTCTGGCTGAGCTGAGATCAGTTCTCCCTCCACCATCGCAGAGGGCTGTGAGGAGGACAAAAGGAAAAATGCATGCACAGCCAGAGCTTTCTGGCAGCCACTTTTAGTGCAAATTAACTGAGTGCTTACCCCCTTGCTAACTCCCAGCACTTCGGATCTCCACGCTCCCCAGAGAGGCTTCCCCTTGTCGTCAGGCCGTGTTTGGAGCTGCTCAGCATGGAGAGGACCAGCAACCACGCAGCCTCACTGAGGCAGGAATTACAGCCATGGGTCAGGCTGTGCCAGCACCTTGACCAAGCCCGCCTGGGCATCGCTGAGGGCAGTGCTGTGTCTCAGAGAGCTGGATAAACCAGAAAGTTTGGAGAACCCCAGGAGCAGGTAAAAGAAAGCCTTGTTAAATCATTGCTTTTCAAAGAACCTACCCTGGAGCTAGCTAACTGATCCTGTTAGATCTCTGCTAAGTCAGATAAGAAAAATAACCTGGCAGTAGTCATCAAAAGCAGAATGATGCATAAGAAGTCCATTGTGTGGAGACCTTGGAATCAAAGGTAGAGGATTTGAAGACAAGACTGGTGGGACTTAGGAGCACCAGCCCCACGGAAATTTCCACTCCCTTCCTGGTTTGTAGAAGCAGGGTTTGCCCCACTGCCTTTGACTGAGAACTGCTCTTCCCATTGATAGCTAACGTCTCCTGCCCTCCCCATCTTGCATAGTAACCATTTTCAGGAGCTGGTAATGAAGAAAGGAAGGAATGGCAGTTAAGGGAATAATCAATCCTTTATTATTATTTCAGCTTAGTGGGAAAACAAGTGAAGGCTGCATAAAGGTAAAGACAAGGGTCTTGCCTTATCCTGATAACCCTTCCCTGAGCTCCTGCTCTTGGCCCTGTTGGAGACAGATGACTGGTCTAGGCAGAGACTGGCCAGGCTGGCTGCTCTTATGTTCTTCCTTTTCCTGATGATAAGAAAAATACCCAACAACTAGATGGTGCTTTAAAACGCTATCTGGCCCTCACATTACCCTTTGAGGTGGATGAAAGAGGTAAGTATCACTATCTTCATTTACAGTCTAGGAAAATGGGACAAAAATGTTCTCTGAGATGCTTTATCCCTTGAAGCAGTGTGGCTCTCAGCTGTGGGCATGTCTAAGCAATGACTGTGTCACAACTGGCCAAGGAAGACTGGCACCCTCTCATTGAAGGCTGACAGATGAGACACAAAGAAAATCCAGGACAGAGCAGCAGAAATGGGAGATGTGCCAGAGGATCCATCTCGTGTCTTGCCAAAATGCCCATAAGCCAGAGATCGTGTCTTATGTTGCCATGTCAACACACATACATAAATCAGTTTGGTTTGGGTTTCTGCTGTTCCCTCTGCTATAATCTCTTGTGTGTCTCTCCATGGTATAATTAAGAGTCAAGCCCTTGGAGGAGAGGGAAAGTCATTAAATGACCTGCTGGCATTTCCTCTAAACAGTAGCTGCATTTGCCACTTGAGATGTTGGAGAAAGCTGTGGAAAAAGGAGTGTCTACATTTAGCCCACACCCGGGGCTAAACAGTAACAGTTTTTCTCTCAACCAATGTCCCTTCCCCAACCGAGGAAGGGAATTGGGAAAAGGAGGGAGACTCGTGGGTTAAAATTAAACAGATTTAATAAAATAAAGAAACAAATATAAATGATAATACAAAACACAAAATTATATTTATCTACAGAGTTGCAGCAGGTTGTTCCAGGAATAGCAATCACTGGTAATGAGAAAGAATATGTAAGGAGAGCAAAAAGAGCCCCACCTCTCCCCAGCAATCCCTCCCATTTATAGTGAACTTGCTGTTAATGTTATAGAATACACCTGTGGGTCAGCCAGGGTCAGCTGCCCTGGCTTTCACTGCTAAGGGCCTTGATCACCATGGCTGGCCACTAACTGAAACCAAATCCAGGACAAGGAGAAATAAAATAAGGTGGGAAGCTACACCTCCAGGTCAAAATCCAAAGATAAGCAAGTAGTTACTTTTTGACTCCATTCCGTACTTGTTTGGGACTCAACTCTAAAAAAAAACCACCAACATGGCATGAAAAAAAAACATCAGTGAAGAGGACAGGCAGGATGCCCAGGGGGAAGAAGTTACAGATAATTGTCCATCCTCTCCTTCCCTCTGAGATGTTGGTGCTGTCTTGGCAGCCAAGCAATCTGCAGGTGGCTGTGGGACTCCATTCCTGCTTCGCAGTGGTGCCAGGATGTCGGAGTTGTCCACTCCTAGACTGAGGACAGGGTTTCTGGACATGACCTGGATAGGGTCACTGGTCTTTCTGGACCAGGCTGAGAGGGGTCCATGGTGTTCCTCAAGGGTGTGGTAGCACATGGGGATGAATAATGGAGAAGATATATGTCAAATCCAGAAAAAGTTATGCTGTTAGTGGCCCCTATAGAATTTAGCTGGATTGCCCCTCTGCTTGAGCTTGAGTTGTAACCACACCAGAGTTCCTGTATCTTTGCTATTACAGGGCTTGAGTCCTCACTTCAGTTCTACACTGAAAGAGAAAAAGCTTGAGGAAAGGTAGCTCACAGTGCTGATGTCCCAGATGTTGAAGGGGGCAAATGTGATGGGCAGTTACTGAGGAGCTTTTCTGCTTCTGGCCTGGTTGGCTGGCGTTTCAGTGGTTTTCCAAGGAAAAGGAAGAGGACTAGCCAAATCAGTTGTGGAAGATAGTCAGGACTCATCTTGCCTAATTGCAATGTCTGTATTGTAGATGTCTGCTTCTGAGCTGTCCACCCCACCTTTATACCTCCATAGTCAGCAAAGCAAAGCAGAGAATGTTTCATCAGTCAGATGCAGATGCTGAATCAAAGAGCAATGGAGTCAGGCTCTGAGAAATCCAGTTTCTCTCCCCTGATGAGAAGAGAAGCCTGGGGGCTGGCTCAGATGGAGGAGTCGGCTGGGCAGACACTTACCTCTGATCAGATGAGCCTCACCTACTTGGCCCCTAAGCATGCTGCACCTCAATAGGTACTCCAACAGCAGAAGTATTCTTCAGAAAAAGAACGAGTCTCCAGATGTAGCAGAGGACTGCTCAGGAAGTCTTGCTAGCAAAGTTGCAGTAGTCTCCAAACCAGCCTACACAGCACTGGCACAATCTCACAGTGCCTGGAGCTGGTGAAGTCCAACCTGCAGGAGACTGGAGGGCAAGAAGCTGCAGCGGCTGCTGGGGACCAACAGGGCCACTGGCATTCACACCTGCTGTCAACCAGAGGAGGGGTTTGCTTTTGAATGACTGATCCTGAAAACAGAAACTTTTCTTCAGACAGGGTTCATTTTTACATTTTTCCACAATTTCTAAGTCCCATTTGAAGCTGGTTTGGTCCTCTCTCACCATTTTCTCCCCTCAACATTGTCATGAATAATTATCAGTTTAAAAAAGCATTTTCAATTTTTTTCCTAAGAAAAAAAAATCAAGATCAAAATAAAACATTTTGGCTTGAATTACTATTTAGAGTATTAAAACACCGAGATTTTGTAAAAATATATTGAGAATATGTCTGCATGTTGACACTTTCAATTTATGAACATTTTGCAAGGTGTTATTTGCAGGAAAATGGTGGTATTTGGGCTTTTAATTCCAGTTTTAGAAATAAGTAATTGAAATAAGAGAATTTCCTGCAAGCGGGAAATTCTGGTTTTCTGAAGAGGTATGTTCACAACTGAATCAACTATTGTGCAGAAAGCCATAGTCTGATTTGTGTAATGACCCTCACAAATACTATTGAGAGATCTAGTGTATTTATACGTAATTATAATCAAATAGTGGCTATTCTCTATCATTTATAACATGGCTTTCATTATGCCGTCAAAAGAGCTCGCAGCATTTGTTAAACTAAGGTGTTCTCACTCTCTGTTCCTTTTAAATCTTTGAACCTATTTTAAACTCCTGAGGGAAGGGATTTAAATTATCGACAGAAAAAAGAATGATTTTTGAAAGAAAACAATTATTCTGATGACTGCTGTTCATATTAATCAAGAACAGTTTCTTAGTTGAGTTTATGTTACCAAACTCCCTTTCCTGCTCCATGCTAATTATGAGGATTGCTAGATTAGGCGTTTGGCGGGTTTGTTTCATTGTTTGTCTCCAAACAAGGTTAAAGTATCTTTTAGAACATTTGATAATGGAAAATGACCTACTCACTGACTTACCTGGAGTCACTGACATCTCTCTGTAATGTGCCCTACTTTCTTACTCATTTCCAATTAACATGGCCCAAAGATTAGATTACACCCCAACCAAAGACTACAACCCCGTCAAAGCATTTAGCCAATGCTTTTTATAGCACTTTATCTTTAAAGACTCTGAAGCCCTTACCTGAAGATATTAAAATATCAGAGTTTTAGAGGTTTATTGTGATCTGCAATTACTTTTGCTCCCTGCTCAGGGTAGAACTATACCAACATTATTTCAAACAAGCACACGTGGGAAAATCATTCTGGAAGTGTCTTAATACTTACAAGAGGAGCAAGTTTTTGCCATCATGATATGCAATGAATCAGGGAAAACATCAACCTTGAAAAGAGTCAGGAGGAGATTTTCCTTAATCTGGTTTTATAATAGGTGATGCTTAGCAGGACATTTCTAGATCTCCCCTCGGGAGTATTAATTAGAACAAATGCAATTAGTCTATAGCATCCTTATTAAGGCAGAATTCTTACATTAATCAGTAGAAGTTTTGCTGAATTAAAGGATTGTCCCATAAAACAATACTGACTTGGCACAGGAGCCAGAAAGGATTTAGAGGGCAGAGCCAGCAAAATCTGTTGAACCACAGAAAGCATGAAGAGAATCTTGAAGTTTTAGTATCATCTTTATCCTGTGGTGGATCTTACCTCCCTTATACAATGGTTGACTTCAGTTGACTACAAGGGAGTTTGTCATAGGGTTCATCTGCTCATGGAGAGCTCATCCTTATTAGCTAACAGGGTGAACAGAAAATTCCCACACAGGTGGGATTGTGATGTTCTAGGAGGTCCAAAGAGAAGGATTTCTGGGCAGATATTGGGGTTCTGTGTGCAGAAGTTGAGCATTCAGCTCTCCCCTGGCACAATTCCTGGGGTGCTGCATGAAATGCTAGGTGAATACTCCTGCTTTGTCTTTTGAGCTTGCACTGTGACCTGGCCGGGTCACCACAGACCAGCAAAGGAGGTAACTCCATTTCCCTTAGCATTGCCACCCAAATCACAGAAGGAAGAACAGATACTAAGACTGCAGAGGTATGATGGCACATTGCTCTGTTCCGTATTCCCTTGTAGAGCAGCAGATGCGAGATCGCTCTGAGCCTCATGAATGTGATAAGGATTCACGAGGACGTGGCTCTGCGTATCACAGCATCACCTGGATTGGAAGGCACTGCAGGACATCTCTGGTCCAACCTCCTGCTCCAACCAGGCTCAATACTGAATTCAGACCATCTTATCCAGTTGTAGTATAACCGACAGGGCTGCAAGAAAATAGGATAGGTACCTTGCAATTAGTATCTGGTTCAACTTTCTCTGAGAGCACATCTCTTCTTCTTCCTGCCTTCCAAGCAGATACATTTTTTATTAAGGAGATGGCCTGGCTCCAGAAGTGTGCTCTGTGTGATAGACACTTACCCTGAGGGTGCCAGGATCACCCTGAACAGAACTTCTTTTGGGACTGAGGTCTGAGCTTGCACAGAAGTCTGCTCTTCCAGAACAGATAGCTCCTTTCTGCAACTTCCCTTGGAGATCAGCAAAGAGCAGGAGAAAATGCATCAGTCTGATGTTTTCATCCAGCTTAGAAAAGCCCATGCATGAAAAAAGTTAGGTGGAAAAGACTGGTTTAATGTTCTTGGGATCCACTTGAGGGAACGAGAAAAGCAGCTCTGTGTGTGTATGTGTAAATCTTACAGCGGACGACCCTCTTCCCCAAAAGGGTTAATGCAACCTCTCTTTTCCCCCAATAGCTTCATGGCCCTAACAGCTTTCATTGTGAAATGGGTGCAGGTGTGGGCTATGCTTTGTTGATCACAATCCTTTTTGCAGAGGAAGCTTTGAATATGTTTGACATAATCAGCTCACAGCCTTTGCCCGCACTCTTTCATAAACAGGCCATTTTCACATCCTTTTCATGGGATCCGACAAGCGGAAAAATAATTAATGTTACCTCAGCCTAACAGTGACCCAGCTTTGATTCAAAAAGACGGCATGTTGCATAAACTAACCATTTAATTGAGTGATAGAAAAAGCCCACATGTATCAATTCTGCCTCCACGTATTATGATTACTGGGGCTTTGCAAGGATTGTGCTCCCTTGGTCATAAAGCAGAGCTTAAATTCAGGCCCATGAAGTGGTTTCAGACGGACCGACTGAGCATGAGCTGGGGATTATCTGTGTTTATGGTGGTAGGACATGGGAGCAGGGGAATATGTGGGTACCCAGCCATCATGGCGCATGTTCAGGTTATGTCCAGGTTATGTCACATGTCCTTGTGTGAATTGACAGTGGCCAGACATTATCCAGCCACAGGATGTTTCGGATGCTGATGGCACTACACTGCCACCTTGCCATGACCTCAGGGCCAAAGGTAACTGATATATACCACAGTTAGGACTACACCTAATATTAATAGGACAGATGAATCTCAGTTAAATTCAGCCAGGGTCTTGAGGTAGCACTGGCTCCTCTAATGAACCATGTCCTCTTGTGGTTGCAGAAAGGCAACCATTTTAGTAGAAAGTGAATGAAACCAGAAGCTTCTGTTGCTAACCACCATGAGTAACCATGAGTGCAGTGTGGAGGTGTCACACACTGGTGGAGCAGTGCCCTCCCAGGAGCAGTTCAACACAAGCTCATTACTGGCTCACTCAAAGACAGTGCTGGTAGAGACACTCATATTCTCCTGGGCAAGGAGGCTCTGCAGGCCACTGGGCATCCCTTCCTCACCACATCATGCTATAGGAGCAAACGAAACATCTTGAAATGGCTCTGGTTTCTCTTCTCAGCCATAGGCATAGAGCATATGTTCTTGTGACGTTAAATGGAAAGGCTTTCATAAAAGCAGCCATGCAAGTGGATAAAACTGCGTAGGTTGGTATCTCACCAACTCTTAGAATGCAGGGGCAGCGGAGCATTATCACAAATTCAAAGGGAACACATTTGAACCCAAGGGAAGGAAAAGTCTTTCCACACAGGTGCAGCTGGGCTATCAGACCCTGCTCTATTAGACGTCACTTTTGTCCAGAGCCTAGAGGATTTAAAAAGAGTATTGGCTATTTCTCTGCTCACAAGAATACCCCAAATTAAAATAGGCTGGGGACAGGGAGGAGGACTGAAATCCTCCTTCTCATAAAGGAGCAGATAAGGAGCATAAAGGAGCTTTGCCAGCAACGCAATGACTATGTTCTTAACCCATCCTACCTGTGGGGATCTCAGGATGCTCAGAGTAATTCTTCTGGCTATTTTGGCATCTGTACAACCTTGCTGAGTTGGCAGCCACCTATGCCAGGCCCAAGTCCAAATTTCTGGGACTTGCAAGCACAGCATCATTGGCCAAGCTGGAGTCAGCTCCTCCTGGCACCATTAGTGCTTTGAAGGTGTGCTGAGAAATTTGCCTTTCCTAGATCCACTTCAAGGAGGGTATTCACCCTGCAGCATGAAGTCAGCATGAAGCCTTGGGGTTGTCTAGAGAGCCTCCAGAAAAGCTCCAGGTGAGCAGCAAGGCACCCACCTTTTGCTGCAGCTGGCCAAAGATCGGCTGTGTGCATTTAGGTGGGATGGTATCCAGGCTCCATACCATATTTCAGCAGGAAGGTGCCTTCCCCTTTGATGTCCAGCTTTGGGCAGGCAGAAGGAATGTCATCCCATTTGAGCCAGCAAGAGGAAAAACCTCTGAATAACATCACCTTCACAACCAACTGTTGAACGCATCACCTTACATGGCCCCTCGCTAGTAATTTCGATGAAAGCCCTTCTTGCTTACATAAGAATTTCCCCCTGTAATCATCACAGAATCACAGAATCGTTTTGGTTGGAAAGGACCTTTAAGATCCTCAAATCCAACCACTAACCAGTACTGCCAAGTCCACCACTAAACCGTGTCCCTAAGCACCACATCTACACGGCTTTTAAATCCCTCCAGGGATGGTGACTCCACCACTTCCCTGGGCAGCCTGTTCCAATGCTTGACAACCCTTTTGGTGAAGAAATCTTTCCTGATATCCAATCTAAACCTCCCCTGGTGCAGCTTGAGGCTGTTTCCTCTCTTCCTATCACTTGTTACCTGGGAGAAGAGACTAACTCTCGCCTTGTTACAACCTCCTTTCAGGTACTTGCAGACAGCAATAAGGTCTCCCCTGAACCTCATTTTCTTCAGACTAAACACCCCCAGTTCTGTCAGCTGCTCCTCATAACACTTGTTCTCCAGACCCTTCACCAGCTTCTTTGCCCTCCTCTGGACTCGCTCCAGCACCTCAATGTCTTTCTTGTAGTGAGGGGCCCAAAACTGAACACAGGATTCGAGGTGCAGCCTCACCAGTGCTGAGTAAAGGGGAACAATTGCTTCCCTAGTCCTGCTGGCCACATTATTTCTGATACACAACAGGATCCTGTTGGCCATCTTGGCCACCTGGGCACACTACTGGCTCACACTCAGACGGCCATTGATCAACACCCCAGATCCTTTTCCGCCACGCAGCTTTCCAGCCACTCTTCCCCCAGACTGTAACAGTGCATGGGGTTGTTGTGCCCCAAGTGCAGGACCCGACACTTGGCCTTGTTGAACCTCATACAGTTGGCCTCAGCCCATTGATCCAGCCTGTCCAGATCCCTCTGCAGAGACTTCCTACCCTCCAGCAGATCAACACTCCCACCCAGCTTGGTGTCATCTGCGAACTTACTGAGGGTGCACTTGATCTCCTCGTCCAGATCATTGATAAAGATATTGAACAGAACTGGCCCCAACACTGAGCCCTGGGGAACACCACTTGTGACTGGCCGCCAACTGGATTTAACTCTATTTACCACAACTCTTTGGTCCCGGATATCCAGCCATTTTTTTACCCAGTGAAGAGCACGCCCGTCCAAGCCATGAGCAGATAGTTTCTCCAGGAGAATGCTGGGGAATGTAGGAGGGGAAAAGATTGTCCTTTCCCATAGCCTGAAAAGCCCTGATACAGCAGGCCAGGAAAGCACCTAGCAAGACAAACAGATCGATACTCGTGAAGCACATTACCGGGGCTTCAGAAGACATACTGATTTGCTGGTATAAGGACTCCTGTGCTCAGTGCAAGTGCAGCAGAGGTGGGTGAAACAAAGTCAGTGAGTCTTCACAGCCACAGACCCTCAGAAAGCTGCTGGAGAGACATCGCAGGCTGTTTGTCATTGAGGTGATGTCAAGTGCCTTCATGATTAGGTCAGCTAGGAGCAGATGCAGAAACCACTCTTCCTCAGAAAGCTTTAGTGTTCTCCCAGGGGGAATTTTGTGTCTCTGGCAAGTATTTTCTTTAAAATTATCATAAACACTGGAGATGGAGGAGCTGGGGAGCAGCCATTGTACTTCAGCTGATTGCATTTCATTTCATACCCACTAACACAATCCTCTGTATTTCCTCCCCGTCCTTTGACTCTTCATACCTCCAGGTATTGGCCATGTTTCTGGCTTGTCTGCCATGCTATTCACACTGAATTACTCTCTCTGTCTCTCCCTCAGTCTGTTAGCTTTTTTGTTGCTCTTCTTTAAATTTTTTCACAGCTGTCCTTGTCTTTTCCATGTCCATGCATCCCAGTCCAACCTACTGGGGAAGGAGGGCCTGAAGAAGCAACATTGACCTCTGGGTGTTCACCAATAGTGGTGATGGTACCTGTGGCCACAGGAGCCAAGATATGGTTCTTCCACTGGCCAGTGTGCAACCCATGAAACACCATGGAGGAGGCCTCCACTGTGCATCTTCTCAGAGGAAAAGCTTGATGACGCTGCAGGAACCAGACCTAGGACTGGTTGCTCCAGCTCCCACATCTGTGCTCAGAGGGGACTGGGTGACCTCTCCATGCCTTGGGGACAGACATGACCTTTCCTGCCTTCCCTGCTATGCATACTGACTCTAAGGTCAGCCTGCATAGGCAGGGGCTTTTACTTCTCTGCTCTTCATACTAAAATCTGTCCCCAGCATGGGCATGCCATGGAGAGAGTGTCCCAAGCTTTCCTGCTTAATGCTCCCAGCCTGCCCTGCTCTGAGCTGCTCTCTACCCTCTGTTGCCCAGAAGTGCTGTGGGTGACTCAACTGCAAGAGAGCTGTGCTTTCCCTGGAGACATCTGCAATGGGGCAGCTTGCCTGGGTGGGCTGTGGTGCCCATGCGAGCTCCTGAAGCTGAGAACTGAGGGTATTAAAATGACTAGGTGTTTCTCAGGGCACAGAGGTGGGCAGCAGCAAACAGGTCTGAAGTGCTGCTTCCATGTGGTGACATTCAAAACGTTTTGGGAGGAAACCATGCACTCTTTGTAACACAAAAGCTCTACAGTGACACAAAGGAAGAGCTTGTTTAAATCCCTGTAGGTGCATGAGAGACAATCCTGCAGCCTACCTGCCAGCTCAGGGTGTGCATGCTCCTCACACCTGATTCATCTTTATTAGTCCCTAACACACACACCTTCTCAAGTATCTCTCTATTTTATATAATCAGACACTGCATAATTCCCATTAATTTGTATTTGGGAAGTCAAAAGGCTACAGACTAGGATGCTCTTAAGTGCCTAACTCTGCCCTCGTAGGAATAAAGTAGGGGACAGCAGCGGCAGCAGCGACAGCGACTTGAGGTTAGTGCGGGTGCAAGGGCAGCATCGGGCTGTAACCGGGCGGTTTTCGTACTCTTGACCCCCCTGGAGCAGCAGCCCCGAGCTGCTTCCCCCCCCACCCCGGACCCGGAGGTTCCCGGCAACCAATCAGGAGAGGAGGGGGCGTGGCCGGAGGCACCGCGGGCGATTTAAACGTACCACCCCCTGTTGATTGGGGGTGGTGATTGATTGGGTGATAAAAAGCCTCCTGGAGGGCAGGGATTAGTCCCTGGCCAGGGGGTAGAGGGAGAGTCAGCAGTGCCTGTGTGAGTCAGCTGTGACTGGGTGTGTCCCAGGGCAGGAGAGGCCACAGCAGTTTGCAGCTCGTTGGGGAGGGCGCTGACTCCCTCCCAGTGCACAAGGCGAGGAAGGTGCCAAGGAGCTGTGAACCAGGGGTGTCACCAACTGGTATTTCCCAGCTCAGTGAAAGAACAATGGTATCTACCCGGCGGAAGAAGACCAAAATGGATGTGGGAACCCAGACAGAGCTCCCACGGAAGGAGGCGATGGTGCAGGTTGCCGGCTGCAGGGAATGCTGCAGCATCTCTGTGGTGACAGGGGGCTGTGTGCGCTGTGAGCAGGTAGATGATCTGCTCGGCCAAGCGGCACAGCTGCAAAGCCAGGTTGAAAGGCTTCAAGCCGAAGTAGAAAGGCTTAGGAGCATTCGGGAGGCTGAAATGGAGATAGACTGGTGGAGCCAGGCTCTGCCTTCCCTGCAACAAAAATGGGAGCACCTGCCGGAGAGCTCCCAGGATCGAGGGACCCCTGTACTCTGCCCCTGTCAGGTGGAAAACAATAACCTAGAGGAGAGGAGTGAGTGGAGGCAAGTCTATGGCCCTGGCAAAAGGCGAGTGCCCTTCTTGCCTACCTTGCCTCCACAGGTGCCTCTGAGCAATAGATATGAAGCCCTAGTGGAATACAGCTGGTCCAATGGGGATGTGGTGGAGAGGCAACCTATATCAGAGTTCCCACCACAGTCAGAAAAACCTGACGGGCGTATAGCTACCTCCTCCACAAGGAAGAAGAGAAGAGTTTTAGTGGTTGGAGACTCCTTCCTAAAGGGATCTGAGGGCCCAATATGCAGAGCTGACCCCCATCACAGGGAGGTCTGCAGCCTGCCTGGAGCCCGAATCAGGGATATCACCAGGCAACTCCCCAACCTGGTGAAGGCCACAGACTACTACCCCCTGCTGATCTTCCAGACAGGTGGGGAAGAAGCTGCATCCCGTAGTCTGAGGGGGATGAAGAAAGACTATAAGGCCCTAGGACGGTTGGTGAAAGAGTCTGGGGCACAAGTCGTTTTCTCCTCCCTCCTTCCATTTTCAGGTGATGACGTGGGATGGAACAGTAGGATTCTCTCTATTAATGCCTGGCTACGAGACTGGTGCTACAGGCAGGGCTTTGGGTTCTTTGATAATGGCTGGTTTTATAAGACACCAGGCGTGACGGTAATACATGGGAAAGGTTTATGTCGTAGGGGCAAAAGGGTTCTGGGACAGGAATTAGCAGGGCTCATTCGGAGAGCTTTAAACTAGATTCGAAGGGGGATGGGGTGGTAGCTGGGCTTGCACCACTGGGGCAACGCACTAGTGTTGAGGTAGACCAGGAGGCCTCCCATCCCCCTGGGGTGAAATCGGTGTGCTCAGCTTGCTCCCTGAAATACCTGTACACCAATGCACGCAGCATGGGGAATAAACAGGAGGAGTTAGAAATCCGTGTTCGGTCGGGGGGCTATGATCTAGTAGCAATTACAGAGACTTGGTGGGACGCCTCGCATGACTGGAATGTGGTCATGGATGGCTATGTCCTGTTCAGGAAAGACAGGCCACTAAGGAGAGGTGGTGGAGTTGCTCTTTATGTGAGTGAGCAGCTAGAATGTATTGAGTTCTGTCCAGGGGCGGATCAGGAGCGAGTTGAGAGTTTGTGGGTGCGAATTAAGGGGCAGGCTGGCAGGGGTGATACTGTTGTGGGTGTCTATTACAGGCCACCGGATCAGGATGAGGAGGGTGATGAGGCCTTCTACAGGCAGCTGAGAGCAGTCTCGCAATTACAGGGCCTGGTTGTTGTGGGGGATTTCAACTACCCTGATATTTGCTGGGAGGCCTACTCAGCCAGCCATCCTCAGTCCAGGAGGTTCCTCCAGTGCATTGATGATAACTTTCTGATGCAAATGGTGGATGAGTCAACTAGGAGAGGAGCGCTGCTGGATCTTATCCTTACTAACAAGGAGGGTCTGGTTGAAGCGGTGAAGGTTGAGGGCAGCCTTGGTTGTAGCGACCATGAGATGGTAGAGTTCAGGATCTCATGTGGCAGGAACAGAATAGCTAGCAGAATCACAACCCTGAACTTCAGGAGGGCCAACTTTGGCCTTTTCAAGCAATTGCTAGGGGAAATCCCATGGGACAGGGTACTAGAAGGTAAGGGGGCCCAAGATAGTTGGTTAGCATTCAAGGACTGCTTCTTCCGAGCTCAAGATCAGAGCATCCCAGCAGGTAGGAAGTCAAGGAAGGGTACCAGGAGACCTGCATGGTTAAACAGGGAACTTCTGGGCAAACTCAAGTGGAAGAAGAGGGTGTACAGATCGTGGAAGGAGGGGCTGGCCACTTGGGAGGAATATAAGTCTGTTGTCAGAGGATGTAGGGAGGCAACTAGGAAAGCTAAGGCCTCCTTGGAATTAAACCTTGCAAGAGAGGTCAAGGACAACAGAAAGGGCTTCTTCAAAATACATTGCAGGTAAAGCCAACACTAGAGGCAATGTAGGCCCACTGATGAATGAGGTGGGGACCCTGGAGATAGAGGATAAAAAGAAGGCGGAGTTACTGAATGCCTTCTTTGCCTCTGTCTATACTGCTGGAGGCTGTCCTGAGGAGCCCCGGACCCCCGAGGCCTCAGAAGAAGTCAGAATAGAGGAGGAATCTGTCTTGGTAGATGAGGGCTGGGTCAGGGACCAATTAAGCAATCTGGACGTCCATAAATCCATGGGCCCTGATGGGATGCACCCGCGGGTGCTGAGGGAGCTGGCGGAAGTCATTGCTAGGCCACTCTCCATCATCTTTGCTAAGTCGTGGGCAACGGGAGAGGTGCCTGAGGACTGGAGAAAAGCGAATGTCACTCCAGTCTTCAAAAAGGGCAAGAAGGAGGACCCGGGTAACTATAGACCGGTCAGCCTCACCTCCATCCCTGGAAAGGTGATGGAACAACTTGTTCTTGGTGCTGTCTCTAGGCACATCAAGGATAGGGGGATCATTAGGGGCACTCAGCATGGCTTCACCAACGGGAAGTCATGCTTAACCAACTTGATAGCCTTTTATGAGGACGTAACCCGGTGGATAGATGATGGTAAAGCTGTGGATGTGGTCTATCTCGATTTCAGTAAAGCGTTTGACACGGTCTCCCACAGCATCCTCGCAGCTAAACTGGGGAAGTGTGGTCTGGGTGATCGGGTAGTGAGGTGGATTGTGAACCGGCTGAAGGAAAGAAGCCAGAGAGTGGTGGTCAATGGGACAGAGTCCAGCTGGAGGCCTGTGTCTAGCGGAGTCCCTCAAGGGTCGGTACTGGGACCAGTACTATTCAATATATTCATTAATGACTTGGATGAGGGAATAGAGTGCACTGTCAGCAAGTTCGCTGATGACACAAAACTGGGAGGAGTGGCTGACACAATGGAAGGCTGCGCAGCCATTCAGAGAGACCTGGACAGGCTGGAGAGTTGGGCGGGGAGAAATTTAATGAAATATAACAAGGGCAAGTGTAGAGTCCTGCATCTGGGCAAGAACAACCCCATGTACCAGTACAAGTTGGGGGCAGACCTGTTGGAGAGCAGCGTAGGGGAAAGGGACCTGGGGGTCCTAGTGGACAACAGGATGACCATGAGCCAGCAGTGTGCCCTTGTGGCCAAGAAGGCCAATGGCATCCTGGGGTGTATTAGAAGGGGTGTGGTTAGCAGGTCAAGAGAGGTTCTCCTCCCCCTCTACTCTGCCCTGGTGAGGCCGCATCTGGAGTATTGTGTCCAGTTCTGGGCCCCTCAGTTCAAGAAGGACAGGGAACTGCTAGAGAGAGTCCAGCGCAGAGCCACGAAGATGATTAAGGGAGTGGAACATCTCCCTTATGAGGAGAGGCTGAGGGAGCTGGGTCTCTTTAGCTTAGAGAAGAGGAGACTGAGGGGTGACCTCATTAATGTTTATAAATATGTAAAGGGCAAGTGTCATGAGGATGGAGCCAGGCTCTTCTCAGTGACATCCCTTGACAGGACAAGGGGCAATGGGTGCAAGCTGGAACACAGGAGGTTCCACATAATATGAGGAAAAACTTCTTTACGGTGAGGGTGACTGAACACTGGAACAGGCTGCCCAGAGAGGTTGTGGAGTCTCCTTCTCTGGAGACATTCAAAACCCGCCTGGACGCATTCCTGTGTGATATGGTCTAGGCAATTCTGCTCTGGCAGGGGGATTGGACTAGATGATCTTTCGAGGTCCCTTCCAATCCCTAACATTCTGTGATTCTGTGAACATGGGCAGCTCTGAGATATTAATCGCAGGGAGACACAGGCAAAATCCTGGCCCTGGGAGGTTTTATCCTCAGCTGGAACCAGAATATGCTTTGAGGCATGAACTGCACAAACTGTCTAAAAGCAGTGCCATCACGTTCACCTTTATTTGGAGGAGGCTACAGATTTTATACCCTGCGGGTATGGCAGCTTGCTCAAGGACTGATCCTGCCAGCCCCACTTACAACGGGTATTACCTTACTCTGCCTGTTCATTCCCGCAGAGCACTGATAGAGTAGGATGCTCTTCAAGATGAAGGTGTGCGTGGGGGGATCAGCCCTCGGTAGGAAAGTTTTAATGTGAAATAAGATCAAACATCATTGCCACACCTCTACCTCCAGCAGTTTCAGCCTACACAAGAAAGGTGAACGTGCAGAGGAGCAGAGTGCTAGTGTTGGTGCAACTTCTGGAAGGGTTTAGAGATGAAAGAGAAGAGGAATGGCATGGGAAAGGGAAGGAAAGGGAAAGGAAAGGAGAAAGAAGAAGAAGAAGAAGAAGAAAAACAGAAAAGGAAAAAAGGAAAAAAGGAAAAAAGGAAAAAAGGAAAAAAGGAAAAAAGGAAAAAAGGGAAAGGAAAAGAAAAAGAAAAAAAGGAAAAAAGGAAAAAAGGAAAAAAGGAAAAAAGGAAAAGGAAAAGAAAAAGAAAAAAGGGAAAAAAGGAAAAGAATGACAGGAGCTGAAAAGTAAATTTGGCTCACTACTAACACTCATGGACCTAATTGGATTTGCTGCCTGAGTGCAAGAAAACTTGAAAAGATTATTGAAAGAGAAAAGAATTTGAGATTAACACATATAGCACTTTTCAATACAAGTTGGACAATTAGAAATGTAGTTAAACTTTGAAAGATCGCTACAAACCTGGAGGGGATTTAAGTCTGAATGTGATTTGGTGTGCCCAGTCCCGATTTTTCTAGACCAGCCATGTGTTGGAAATGCAATGTGAAAGGATGGTTTGGGGCCTCTTCCTCCCCTCCGTTGAAAACCTTGAGGAGAGGGGAGGAAAACACAGAGGACCTTCTGCCCCCACTGGCCCCTGGAAAGGACAAAGGGAGATTTTCCCTTTACCTCCCAGGACTGGTTGTGGTGTACTCCAAGCAGCAACACTGGTGGAAAGCCTGCATCGGTCAGAAGATAAACCCGCCTGCATCCTACCAGTGAAACACAACTGGTTAGGAGAATCCACTTGGGCTGTTCCTCCTCACTGCTTGAGCAGCATTTAACAATCAATCAGAGCTATTAAATTATATTTCATAGAATCATAGAATCACAGAATGGTTTGGCTTGGAGGGGACCTTAAAGATCATCTAGTTCCAACCCTCCTGCCACAGGCAGGGACACCTTCCACTAGACCAGGTTGCTCCAAGCCCCATCCAACCTGGCCTTGAACACTGCCAGGGAGGGGGCATCCACAGCTTCTCTGGGTAACCTGTTCCAGTGTCTCACCACCCTCAGTAAAGAATTTCTTCTTTACTGTGTCAGTCAGTCAACCTGGGCCCAGCGTGGCTCCCTGTGCTGCTTTCAGAGCAAATGAAGTTGTCATACTGTGAATAGCAGGATGCATCCAGGGGGATTTACATCAGAAGAGGGACTTGGCCTCATTCCTTCAACAATTAAAGAAACACAGTGGTTTCTTTAGGTGTTAGAGTGAAAGAAAAAAAGACCTCTTCCATGGGCAGTGAAATGAATTAATGGTTCCTGATGGGTTTGTCTTATCTTGCTTAACCCCCCTCTCCCTCTACATCTCCTACCTCGATGTCTGGGCATGCAGCAGTATGATCTGAAGGCCAGGGCTGCTGAATTATTACTGTTTCCCTAGGGGAGGCACTAATTTGGGTCTCTGCCCTCCATGGCCTTGATGGCTTTCATGGTATTTGCAGTACTGCGGGCAGGGAATTGATCTGACTAAAGCAGATCTGCCCCTCTCCATCTGCAGTAGAGATCTAGAGATTCATCCATTCCTGAAGGAGACATTAAAAAAAAAAAAAAAGCAGGTGCATCGCCCCAATTTCTCTACTTCAACCCAGAAGGGAGACAATGGTGATTAGCTCAGCTGCAGACATCTGTGCTCGAAACACCTGAAGTTGGTGAAACTAATCCCACTCTTAGAAAGAGTTGAGTTTTGGTGAGGATCTGAGAGCCAGACATGTAGGTGGGCAGGGAGGGCAGGACACAGCTTGCAGGTGAGACACTGAATCGTACGTGTCTGTAGGTGGGTGTCTATAAGTGAGCAAGGTGTCCAAGTCCTGTAAGAAGCAGGGGAAATATGCTGTGTACAGTCAGGGGAGTCTAGGGAGTGAGTCACACGGTGAAATGTCTAACATGGAGTTGGGGCAATTCCTTTGCTGCAAATTGACATGTTTTCCTTGACTTATTGAACCAACACCTCCTAATAGACGAGGATCTAGTCACGGTGGCTTGGCCAGGCAAAGGCCACTTCTGAGGTCTGTTCAGAAGTCATCCCTCCTCCTGCTTCCAGCACCCTCCTCGCAGAGGCACTGAGCATCACTTTCTCCTAGTGGAAACAGAGTGCCAGTGGCAAGGGGGAAAGCAGCATTCCTGCATCTGACACATTTCATCAAACCAGAGGTCAGGAGCTCATCTGTCCACCAAAAACGGGGAAAAAACTACCCCCACCCCTGGGAAGAGGAAGAGCAGATGCTCTCAGTGCATTGCAGCAGCTACGTGGAGGTGCACAAGTGCAAGCAGCACGTGTTACGCGGGGAGCAAGGCTGCTGCTTGGAGAGAGCTCAGACTGGGTGGAATCAGATCGGTATCACTCCTGGATGCAAACGTGATTGCACTGGGGGTAGAGAAGGGACCTGAACTGCTGTAATTAGATTATCAGATCTCCAGAGCAGGATTCGGCTCACAACCCACTTTAACTCTTTCTTCTAATACCGTGGCGTGCAAACTAAACATTGCTACTATAACACCTGAGCAGATTTGTAATGCATGGAAATGAATCACAAGTTTCTGGCCACTGCAACTCCCAGCTGCTGGTGTTATTTCTGGCAGGTTTAGCACATTTCCAGTTGTCCTGTGGTTAAGAACAGGTCTTACACACTACGAAAATCCCTTGGGAGAGAACCAGTCCCTGGTTGTGCAGGTGACTTGTGGGATTTGGAGGGAGGAAGATTAAATCCCACTGGATTCCCCAGGCAGGACCAACGTTCCCCCAGCAGCACCCATACTCCAGTGTAAAGCAGCTATAGGTAAAATTTAGGCAAGAAATGCTGGGATCCATTGTGCTTTCCTGTAACAGCACCAAGGAAGGATGAGTTTGGAGCCATGCCAAAGTGTTTCAGGCTGACGCAGCAGGGACAGTTTTGTGATGGAGGCATTGGGAAGTATGGATTTGACACCTAACTCTGCTACAGCACTGTGTGACCTTTAGCAAATCACTTTCCCATGATGTTCCTTGACCCCTTGCAGTAAAACAGAGCCAGTAACACTTCCTCGGTCATACTTGTCTCTTTGGATTGTCACCTTTCCAGGGTAGGGAATGAGGTTTCACACTGTGACAAGCAGCTGCTGTCTGGAAAGAAACAGCATTCAGAGTTGTGATAAATGACCTTAACATTCATGACATGCTCATTGCTCTAGTCTTCCCACTGCTCGCATATTCCCTGCCAGGGACAGTGAAAATAAATACAGTCCCTTGTTCAATTATAATAAATGCATTCCCTGATTCTTTGAAGGGTCTCCTTGGTTTCTTGTCAGGTCTGCTTCCCTGCCGTGCTGCCAAGGATAAGCTGCAAATGTTGGAGAGGAAGAAGACAGTAATTTTTTCTCCACCGAACTATGACAGCTCTTATTATCTTTTGACAACCTATATCCACATTTAGGCACACACTGCCTTGGCTACCGAACCCAGCTGCTCTCTGTTAGCTCGCATGGATTTACATGCAAGAAGGGACAAAGTGGTCCCTACCTTTCCCGTGAGCTGAGAGCTCTGTCTGAAGAGACTATGGTTTATTTTGACTTGCTAACTTGTGGGAAAGCCACGAGCTTAACTTGTCTTCACTAGGATCTGAATCCGTTTCCCTGAACTTGAGATGAGCTCTGATCTAATGAAGGGCCCTAATGAAGCTTCACCAGAGCGAGGCCAGGGCATCTTGCCACAGCTCTCTCATGAGTGTTGCTCTGCTGTTGCCCTGCAAAGGTTGTCCAACCTTCTGCCACTGAGACATCTGATGGTTTTGATGCTACTGATCAAATAATGGTTTGGGCTCACGATTTCAAAACTTCTGCCCCAAGTGCTGGGGACAGCTTAGGGTGCAGTGGAGCTGCAAATCTCAGTGCACCACAAATCTCACCTCCTGCTGTCTCCAGCCAGGCTACCGTTCGCAAACAACTTTTTCTACATGTAGAAAGAAATGTAGAGCAGCCTGGACATGTAG
This sequence comes from Nyctibius grandis, assembly GCF_013368605.1. Taxonomy (NCBI): domain Eukaryota; kingdom Metazoa; phylum Chordata; class Aves; order Nyctibiiformes; family Nyctibiidae; genus Nyctibius; species Nyctibius grandis. Next base: position 6,206,640 of record NC_090663.1, on the reverse strand, counting down.
GAGACAGTATTTCCCTGCAAAAACAAAAGCTTTACACTCTGTGAGCAGTTCTTGCAGCAGGGAAGAGGGACACAGCCATGACATATTGTTCAGGTTGCACTGCTGGAAGGTGCCTACACTAATGAGGGCAGTGCATGAACAGGAATACAGTAAGTAGAGTAAAAAAGCTCATCAAACCTTCCTGTCTCACTTCAAAGAAATTCCCTGGCTCTCCCCAGAACTAAATGAACCAAAGCAAGGCTGAAATGCTGCTGCATGGGAGAAGGAAACACTCTGCAGGAGTTTTCTTCTCCCATACCTCTCCAATGACCAAGGAGGTTCACCTATGGATTAGGCCTGCAGCTTGCTTTAAAAACTCCTTGGACTCCTCCACCCCCGATGGCCATAGTATTATTTGAAGCCAGATGTAAGACCATGCATGACAGATGCTCCATATCTGCAGACATCCATGCATTCCTGCCCTGGGGGAGGTTTAAAAGCTTGGCCTAAGTTAGGTCTTCAGAAGTCCTCCGCATTGGATGGAGAGAAATAGGCACCTGCACAGAGCAAATCATCTGCCCTAATTTAGCCAGCTTTTTTTTAGGGTGAGAACCGCTGCAGCAAGCTGTGTCTTCAGTGCTCATGCAAATCAATAGGATTGGCCAGAGCTCTCCTGGCCAATGGAAGATGGAAACTTGAAATGATGCTTTCAACTGCACAACTATAAATATAGGAACATAAAGTGGCTCTGTTGGATCAGACTGGTGAACTCACTCTCCTGCCTCACAGTGCCAGAAGGTGGTTGCCTAGAGAAGGCTGTCCTGGACAGTGGTACTTCCCCAAAACATATTCCCATGCTCCAACACTTTGCAGTTCAGGCACTTTCTACCTAAAGGTGGGGGTCTTTGTATTTCCTAAGCCCTGCTGGGTTTCCTTTCTATGAACCTGTCCTGCCTCCCTACAAGATTCCATCCTCCCGAAGCAAGGAGATCTTCAGCTCATCTCCACCATCAGTAAGGCACCTCCACCTCCTCTGGTCTGCTTTGAACCTGTTGCCTGGCAGCTTCACTAGATGTCCATTGTCTAGACTACAAGAACACTTACATGAGTATAAATATCATTCCCTTGCACACACAATATAATTTGGCCCCATTTGAGTATCATTGACTTTGCTGAAGGAAGTCCAAGCTTGGTTCTGCTACATATTAGTTTTGACTCCTTCCACTTTCTTGGAGCTGAGGCACTAACCCTGCGTGTTTCAGGATCACTATTTGTGGTAGCCCTGAAATGGTAGGGCAAGGTGTAGGTTCTGCCACCCTCTGAACCAGCCTGGGAGGGAAATGGCATAGCTCAGCTCCACTATTTACTTTAATTAGATATAAAATCAGCACCACTTGAAGGGTCCAAGGGCAGATTAACCATCAGTCCTGACTTGATTTGTCACTGTTCATTGCAAACGTGGACCGGCCGCACGGCGAGAGCTTTGCTTTGTCAATAAACCCTGGACACAATGGACTGCAGGAAAGGGAAAGCGATCCGAGGAGCCCGGGTGGATGGGGGAGATGGCTTCCGCTCTCCTACGGCAGCCAATTGCCTGGATCAGGCCTACGATGTTTAATTCACAAATGTGCAATCTTTAGCTCCTTTTACGTGTCCCCGGGCAGTCTCGTAGACACCACCTGAAGTACATTAGAGCCTGGCTGATTATGGGTCTGCTCCAAAGCCCTCTGAAGTCAGTGGGAGTCTTTCCCCTGACTTCACTGTGTTTGGGGCAGGCCCTGGATGAATATCCCTCAGGTTAGGCAGTTTAATCATCCATTCAGCAGTACACAAAGCAGATCACATACACTTTTAGCCTGCATTGTACGGTGTTATGAAACGAGAAGATTATTTGATATGATTCAGAGATAGCTCAGGTATATGGTAAAAAAAAATAACACCTTTGATGTTTTACATTACACTTCAGTTATTCCTTGAGGGGCAAATTCTCGTCACCTTACCCAGGTGAATATTGCACTCGGTAATTTGGTCAAAAACATTCCATCAACCTTCTTTTTAATAGAAAATGTTGGGGGGGGGTTTCAGCTTGACGGAGATTTCTGCCAAAAAGAAGGAAAAAGAAAAGGTAAATCCATGTTTTTCTTCTTTCAACAATCAGGAAAAAAAAATAACTGGGAACAAAAATCTGTTTCGGTGGATTTTCTAACAGGACAATAAAACTAGGTATTTTTTTTTTGCCAAAGCCTAAGGAGAAACAACAATTTCCCAACAATTGCAGTCTCCATCTGGCATAGCTATTTCTAGCTGAGGCATCAGCCATCCATGTACCATCAGCCAGGCCTGACTCTCATCTTGTCTCTCTTGGGTCAGGCTACAAAATGAGGTTTTGTCCGTCTTATTTTATGTGCTATCAGAATGAGAGCGACAGGACCACCTCCCATGAACGAGCAGGGCAGGACTCAGGTACGTCGCATTCAAAGACAGGTGAGATCTGCAGGACTGGTAGCCCTACCTCAAGAAGTCTGATGAAGACTTTCCATTGCTAGAAGTATAGTGAGGGCAAGGGCAGGATATCCATAGAGTAGTTTCCTTGAACAGTACTGCTTCTTTTGAACTATTCCTAAGGATTTCAGGGAAAAATCACCCTCAATCAGCGTAACAAAGGCAATAAAACCTTCTGTACAGGCACAACATACTGCGGCCAACTTTCTTCATGGACTTGGTGAGCGACAGGGCAAATCAAATGCCTCCTCCTTCAGAGGAGATGCAAACCACAGTCCATGGCCAGTGGCAGTAATTGAAGCCCTATTTCCAAAAGAGTTGGCGGGCGATGAAACCCAGTGCGGATGGCTGTGTTCTGCCTCTTGAATCCCCTCCCACCACCCCACAATATACTCGGTGTTGCTGGGGGTGGGGGGTTTAACTTTACTGGCACAAGAGCTTCCTTTGTTGATGGGAGCTGGGTCTCCTCTAGGGGACTGGGCTGATCCAGCTGTACTGGCAAAGCCTTTGTACTGTGGAGCAGCTCAAGTGCAGACCTGCAGTGGGTACCTGCCTGAACCTTTGCTGGCATGTCGATAAGGCCAGTGCTGAGCAAAGTTAAACGACCCCATGCTGGAGAAGTGCCACACGTAGGAGCCAGCAAGCATCTGTGTTACCGATCCAATGCGCCTCTTGAAATGCCTTTGGACTGTACTTCTTTTCAAGCAGGGCCTGCCTTTTTCAGAAGTTGTGTGTGCAGCCCTCAGCTGGAACAGCCACAGGCCCTGGCTGGGAGTGTCGGAGGGTACAGGCAGCGCAGGGCAGAGGTACCAGGCAGCTGTGCTTGCAGTCCTCAGCACGACCGTGGTTTCAGAACAAATATGGCTGTGCTGCATCGGTCTTGCCCAGTTGAGCTGGCATCTTTCTAGATGCCTAGAAAGAGTGGAGAAACCAAGCAAAGATGAGACTTCCAGCAACGCTTAGCCTTAGTGTCCAGCAGACGGGATCTGTGGGCTCCCAACTACCTCCCATGAGACCACTGCTCCCTCAAAGCCAGGAGAAGTTGTTTCACAGGGCGATTCCTATGGCTGCCAGAGCAGAGAGGACAGAGGCCTGAAGTTTCAGCCTAAGGGAAGGACACTTCTCCGCTAACTTCCCTGGGAGCAGGCTGTGCCCTGGGCTGCTGGGCTATCACCTGACCCAGGCTGGGAAGAGGGTCATTGTCATGGAGAACTGCCCACCCCAGGCATGGCCTTGGCATTTAGGGGGGAGTGGGGATTCTCAGGGTGGGACCAGCAGGCTAATTGCCTTTCTCTTCCCCCTCCTTCAATGGGGGAATCACAGTAAATCCCCAAAGCCCATGACAATAGCCCTGCTGCTTTTAAGTGCCTTTCATTAAACTCAATCCTCTTGCCCTCCCTCTCCCCAGATTTGCTAAAAGAAGTTTCTTTTAATGACAAAAGGAAACCTAAAAGGCTGCCATTAGCTCATTCACTTGGCTACTCTCTGCAGACAGGGTGTCTATTTGCTGAAATCTACTCTCAAGTGTCCCTTGGGCAGGTTGCTTTATCATGAGCACACCAGCTTTTGGGGTGGTGTGTCCACAGGAGGGGCCACAGCCCCTAGTGCCAGCTAAGGGCTCCCTTTCCCTGGAGGGAGCGGGGTTTGGTGCTAACGGCACCAAACCTCCCTAGAGCCCACCACCATCCCTCAGGAGCGGGGCTGGAGCACTGTGGTGGGTGAATCCTTCCCTGGCTCTGCTCTGGCAGGTTCTGGCTATGCCACCACCCAACCAATGTGGCACAAGAAGGTCTGTTGAGCCAGGGGACACTTGCTGAGGACACACTGCCAGAGGCAGACCACACGGTAACACAACTTTGCCACTGATTTGGGATCTTCAGGAGCAAGCGCTTATGGGTACTGTCTGTGGAAACATACAGCTGATGGAAGTGGCAGAGGGTAAAGTCTGAAATAAATCTTCTGGGTGGAAGAATATGAGCTGGACACACTCAAGTGTCCCACACCGGCCCACTGCAGGTGGAGCAGAGATGGGGTGCAATGGTCACTTAGATACGTGAGTAAGCAGTTCCTGGCTTACTTAGCGACTGGCTCTTAATCTTCTGAAGGTGTCGGGAATCCCTCCACTGCTTTTAGATCAAACTCAGCAGTCCAAAATCCAAATAAAGCTATTCCACATCTGGTACGACTGAACCCGAGCAGGACAAGACTGACCACCTTGGCTTTGTGCTAATGGCAATCTGCCCTTTCCCTCCCCTTATCGCTACCACTGCATCACCTGAGACGCAATTAAAAATCAAGACGTGGAGGAATTACCCCTAAAGCCAGGAAGATGGTATCTGTGCTGCGAAGGGGTGAGCGAGAGGGGGATGAGGCAGAGTTGCCACCCGCCCACTGGTCTCAGCTATTGCACAAACGGCGGTTGGCCAGTGCTGGGGAAAGTACTTGGTCCCGATCCCAAGCACATGGAAGTCATCTGACATTTCGTCATGCCTTCATTATGTTTTGGATCGGGCCAGCGGTTTGTCTTGCATCACTACCCCGCACGTTACACAGGTAGCCAGCGACGAGGCGCTGCATCGCGCTGCCAAGAACTGTGCTTTCTGAATAGCCTGCGGGGATGGCCCTACATCACGGCAGATGCATATATATTAAATAGCTGCAATTTCATGCTTAACTTCAAGACTGATGCTACATTCCTCATGAAGACATTTATATTTACCCTCTACGGCCAGCACGCAGCACCCAACAAACAGCTTATGCAAACAGCAAGACCTGGGAGCTGGTCATTTTGCATAACGGCTGCTGGAGGATGGAGTCTCCTTCCCCAGCAGTGTGAACCAGGAAGGATTCTCAGCAGACAGCTCAGCCCAGCCCGCAGCTGACCGGTCCCACTTCTCAACTAACCTGCCATTCTTAAGCAGGTGCAATCCTGTTCGAAAAACCGATTTGCAAAACAGATCGAGCCAACAGCCAAGCTCGGACTTCGCACCTCCTGCTAGCTGGCACCACGCTGGAACCAGCCCCGCTTCTTTGATTTTTGCAAGCTTTTATTTTTTTTTTTCCTACTCAATCAGGCTGAAAAAGGACAGTTGTAATTCAGACCATTGACAAAAAAACCCCAACCAAACAAAAAAAGCCCCGAGTGCTCTCACTCTGCACAGTGAGACTCTGAGAGGCTGCAAATCAAGCTCAGATGCACCTCCTTTGGGCCCGGAGCAGGTTTTTTCTCTCTTACTGCGCAGATGAAATTGTTCATAAATCTTTGTACCTTTTATCCCAAACCACGTGAAAGCAAAACCTGTCTCCCACAGAGTTTTAAAATACCTCAAACGTACTGAGGAACAACCAGGCAAAAAATCTAACAATTGTTAACATTTTATTCCCAACAGCTGTTCAGCCTGAAAAGTTTCATTAATACACTAACGAACAAAAACAAAACCAACAAAAAATTCAAAACAAATAAAACAACAAAAAAAGAAGGGGAAATGAAGTACAATAAACTTTAACAAAGTTTAAAACACATTATAAATAAGTACAGCTCCAGAGCATAATTTACAAATATAAAACCACATAGAAACTTATGTACAGAAGAGTTACATTACGTACAAATATGTATAAAAATACCCCAGTGTTTATTCTCGTGCTAAAGCTGCATGGCTAGAGTTATCTTTGGTACTAAGCTCAGGGGAAAAAAAGATTGTTTTACAAAACGCAGCCCTGGCTGTACAACATGCTGTACACAGGAAGACCAGAGCGAACCTCTGCTGGGTTTCAAGGAGGTTTCGGGTGGGTGTTTACCCAGAGTATCCCCCCCGTGCATTGCATATTGCAGGATCAGGGCAGAAAGCAAGGGCTTACAGAGGCAATTGCTGGCTGAAGAGTTTTTTAATACATTGTACAAGGCACTTCATAAGAAATCTCTTCATTATTTTTTTTTTCCTGTTCTCTTCTAAGACTCACTGGATGTCTACACTTGGCTCTTGCTGATACCGCTTTATGGTTACAGTTTTCAAACTTCTTACTTCTACATTCAGGATTAGAAACCTCTGAAAACATTAATTCGGTTCGCTCTCATCTGCTGAATTTAGATAGCAAGCCATCTAAACCGCCTAACGTTTTCCAGGATGGGGAAAAGACTTTGCATCTGCCTTCTGCTGGTGTCTAAAGGCTGTTCTTATTTTGGAAGGTGAGAAGAACTGTCTTCCTGAAAGAACTCCTGGGAAGCGTCCACATTGAAATGCTGTTTGCAAAAGCATATGGTCCTCTGTGCTGCCAAATACACCTGCAACTCCTGTACCCTTTGCAGCGCTCGCCGGCCGACTGCCCCAGCATCCTACACCTCCGTTCCATCCCGGGTGTAGATGAGGCTGTTGACTGTGAAGTTGTAGTAGTGGTTGTACTGGGCTCCCTGGCTGCTGCTGCTGGGATGGAAGGAGCTGTAGTAGGCGGGGGAAGGTCCTGCGACCCGCTGCAGCTGGTCTGGTGAAGGCACCTCCTGAGAAGAGCTGCTGGAAGGGGTGAAAGTGCCACTGCTCAGCTGTCCAGCAGAGAAGTTCCTGTGATGCAGGTCACTGCCGAGACCCCCCGTCAGTCGGCTGCCTCCGCTGCTCAGGGAGCTCATGCCGCTGAAGAAGGTGCTGAGGCAGCTAGGGGTGGATGAAATGATACCGGAGGGAGAGGAGCTTTTTGGATGGTCCCTGGCAGAAGGTGAGGGGTCCAGCTCGGGGGGTGGGCTGTTTCCACATGGTTTGCCTGCGGCTGGGATGGGTCGCTCTTCCTCGGCCTTCAGGCCGCCCAGAGAGGAGGCCGCAGATGCGGTCGCGGGGGCATTGGGCTCAGAGCGCCGCTTGCGTTTGCGACGGAAGTTCCCATTGTCAAACATCTTCTCACAGTTGGGATCTAAGGTCCAATAGTTTCCCTTCCCTGGTGGAAAACAGGTGAGACAAGAGAGAAAGTCAACTTCTGTGACAGCAAGCCCCACCACAGACAGATAAGCAATATCCATGTCTTGTCTGATCAGCACAGCACCCATGTCTCTCCTACACCCTGCTCCTCCTCTGTCTGTTGTCCACTACACGGATCCAAAACCTGGCTCCAGGACATCATCACCTCCACCCCTTCGATGCCCAAGTGAACCTTAAGGCCGCATGAAGGAGGAGAACCTCCCCAACACAGAGCCTAAACCTCCCTGGAGAATCTGCACCTCTACCTCAGACCTGGCCAAAGAGGGCGTGAAGTGGGGCTCCCCTTGCTCTGGCTGCCCCACAGCAAGCGGGGACACTTGCAGCCATCTCGGCGTGGGTGACAAGGTGGTGGCCCTGCCGTGGCTCTTCTCAGAAGAGCTGGTGGAAACATGGGCTGGCGCAGCCAGGCACACCGAGGGGACAGCGGGCCGGCAGCGCTGAGCCGCGGGGGTGCACACAAGCTGCCCCACGCCCACGCCTCAGGGTGCGGGGACTGCGGTGCCGATAGCTGTCCCCACACACCTCTTGGCCGTGCCCGGGCCTGACGGGAGCAACGACCCCACAACGTCCCCCAAAGGCCCCAGACCGGCACGTCCCCTCCTCGCCGGGCCCGCACCGTCCCGGCGCGCCTCCGCCCACTGCCGGGCACCGGCTGTGCCCCGGGGCCGGGCCGGCGAGCGGCGGGCAGGGAGCGGAGCCGTGAATCACGGCCGAAGGGGCCGGGCCTTGCACAACCCAGCCCCAGCCCACCCGGCCAGCTCGGGGAAGGGGTGAGGGCTGGGGACAGCCGCCCCTCGCCCAAACCTCCCGCGGGGGCCAGCGCCGGGCCCGAGGGGGCGGGGGGGGGGGGGGGGGGGGGGGCGCTCTCATGGCGCCCGGCTTGAGGGGACAAGGGAGCCCGATCCCATGTCACCGGCCCCGAGGGGACAGGGGAGCCCGGTCTCCTCGCAGCGCCCGGCTTGAGGGGACAAGGGAGGCCGGTCTCCTCATGTCACCGGCCCCGAGGGGAGAAGGAGGCCCAGTCTCTTCACAGCGCCGGCTCCGAGGGGACAGGGGAGCCCGGGCTGCCCACAACGCCCGGCTAGAGGGGACAAGGGACCCTCCGGACAAGGGGACCGCTGTCGCCCGCTCTCCTCACGGGGGTGCCGGCGGCCCCGCGGGGTCTGCACCCGCCGCTCCCCCTCCCCAGCCCCCCGTCCCGCCCGGCGCAGCGGCCTCACCGGGGTCGTCCTCGTCGCGGGGCACCTTGCGGAAGCAGTCGTTGAGGCTGAGGTTGTGGCGGATGCTGTTCTGCCATCCCGCCTTGCTGCGCTTGTAAAAGGGGAAGTTCTCGGCCACGTACTGGTAGATGTGGCTCAGGGTGAGCTTCCTCTCGGGGGCGCTCTGGATGGCCATGGCGATCAGCGCCGAGTAGGAGTAGGGCGGCCGTACCAGCTTCAGCAGCTCCTCCTGGCTGGCCAGGCTCAGCCAGCTCAGCTCCGCGCCGCCCGCCGACGGCGAGCCGGGCGCCGAGGGCGAGCCCACCAGCTGCCCGCCCCGCGAGCAGCCGTACGAGGCCGGCGGCAGGAAGGGGGAGGCGGCGGCGGCGGCGGCGGCGGAGCCGGGCGGGCCCTGCAGGTAGGGCGCGGGGCTGTTCATGCCCCACAGGTAGCCGGCGTTGGCGGGCGCCCCGTAGTCCCCCAGCGCGTACCCGCCCGCCCGCTGCCCCGAGGAGGCGGCGGCGGCGGCGGCGGCTGCGGCGGCCGCGGCGGCGGCGGCAGCGGCGCCGGGCGGGTGAAGGCTGGGCTGGGGGTAGACGCTGAAGTTCTCGCTGCAATACACCGCCATGTCGGGGGCTTCCTGGGCGCTGCGGGGCTGCGGGGGCGCGGGGGCGGCCGCCGGCGCCGAGGCTCTGGGCTGCGCCTGCTGCAACTCACCGGCGCTCATAATCCCTGGCCATGCAGGGCGGCCGGCGCTCCCCCCCGCTCCCGTCCTCTTCCCCCGCCCCCCGCCGCGGCCCCGGTGGCCCCAGACCAAAAAATCCCGGGGGGCTGCGGCGCGGTGCCCCTTATAGGCGCTGCCGTGCGCCCGGCCTCCCCGCCCGCGGCCGGGGCTGGGCGGGCGGCGGCGGCGCGCAGGGAGCAGCCAGTAGCGCGGCTCCGCGCCGGGGCGGGAGGCGGAGGGGGGGCAAGGCCGAGCCCCAAAAGCGGCGATGGGGGAGGGACCGGCGGGGGGAGCTGCGGGAGGCGCCGGGGATTTGGCTCCCGGCAGCGCGGGGGCAGCAGCCCCGAGCCCCCCGCCCCCCCATCCGGCTGTACCCTTCCACCCCCCGCCCCGTCCCGGGGGTCTCTCCGCGCTGCCCGGCCGCCCCCCCGGCCCGGGGCTCTCCGCGCTGCCCTGGCGCTCAGGCATCCGATTCCCCTTTTCCCACGGATGCGATCGTCCCTGATCCCTTCGGCCCCGAAACCGGCCCCGAAGTTGAGCTCTGGGGGAGATTAGCATCGCTGCGGTTGCCCCGACGGGAACGCGAAGGGTGAAATTCGCTTAAACTCTGTTATTTATGTGTAATTTTGCCGCCCGTCTCACAACAGCCGGGGCTGAGATCGCAGTTAATTAGCTCTGGATAAGGAATTGCCCCAAATTAAACAAACAAACAACATCGGCGTGTTGGCTCGTACGGCCGGAGGAAAGGGCTGGCGGTCGCGGGGCGCGATTTGATGAATAAAAGTTGATTTTCGCCTTCGTGCTTCGGGGGAGCTTGAGGGAAAGTGCATCCTCTTCCAGAGACAAAGCTCTCGGTGTTCGTAACGATCCCGACACCCCGGGGTTTATACGGGGACCATCTCCGGCAAATCCTTCTCGTCCGGGGCAAAGCACACGATCGAACCCACACGTATAACAAAAACACGGTCAGTGGTGCGGGAGAATTGTCAGTCGCTTAGAAGATGTAAATCCCCGGGTCTTAAACGGGGCTGTTATTCAGTTTTCTGCTGGTAAAAATGCCTAAAAATCCCCCTTCCAGGTACAGATGCGAAGCGCTCTCCCCAGGGTTGCAAGCACCGGGTGTCTTGGTTTGACATCAGGATTTTGGGGAGAGAGGAGCATTTGGGAAAAGTCTTTGCAGTTTATGTCTTCCATAAAATAGTTAAAAACGCACATGTAAATCAGTGAAGCTGAATCGGGGCAGCTTTCCCGGGCTACCTCCGATCCCAAATTTTCGTCCCTTGTGGGATCTAAGCAGGGATGTAATAACTGGAGGATTTTCACCATTATATTTCATTGTGAAACAAGTGGACAGACAGTTTGGAGACAGAGAATCGCTTAAAAATGAGTGTGATAAAGAATTATGATTTTGGATTTCTTCCTTTAATCAGGTGGAATTCAAGGGGAGGTGTTTGGGCTTTTTTTTTGTTTTTTCGTGTTTTGTTTTTTTTTGGGGGGGTTGTTTTTTTTTTTTCCTGTTGTTTTGTTTCTGTCACTGTTGCTGCTGCTGATTTTATTTTGCATCTTTGGGGAAAGAGCTTACCATGTGTATTTAGATAGCCAGAACAGCAGGAGAAACTTTTGCATTATGTTTCGCAAGGTGCCTTTTCCCTTCTCAGCTTCCTTGCCTTTATTATTTATAACAGCTCCGCATCCTTTTGGAGAAGGGTCTCACTGGAAAATGCTGATTTGAAGTCTGACCGGACAACAGGCATCTAAACCAAGCAGTTTATGGGCAAATCACAGCTAGAAAGGACATCTAAAGGACAAGAAGCAGGTAGATCTTTAAAAAGCAACTTCCCTCTGTGTTTGGAGAGCTAAGCCGACAATGTTATTCTCTCAAATTACAACAAATCCGTGTTCATCCGTTTGCTCAAAAAACCCGCAGTCGTTGCAGGAGGGAGAGGAGCAGTCAGCGGCATCGCTGTATCACTCAAAACCACCCGAAATCGCGATTTTTGCTTGGGGGATTGGGTGTATTTGGGCACAGGCAGAGCCATCTAGAGGAACAGCCCGGCTGCGACGAGGCGGGGAAGGCAAGTTTCCCTCAGAGGCATGGTATGCTGCCTTCGAGTTTTCTTCAGGTGATTTCTCTGCTTGCAACAAAGGAAACGGGTGAGAAAATAATGCTGAATTAGCTCTAATAAAAATGCATGTCCTCAGAAAACTCCAGCTTGCTTTACCAAATAGTGAGGAACATGAAACAAAAATAGCTTTAGAGAGGTTATTACATAGCTGGGATGGCACGGATATGCAAACCAACACTTAAAGAGTGGGGAGAATAAAGCTTTGATGGTGTGACGGCTGTAAAAATGTTTAATTTTCTTAATGCATTTATCCTGCAAGTAGCGTGCAGTGTTGCCTCGAAACCTTGTCAGCTCAGTACAAACCTGTTGCTGTTCCCTTCTGCCAAGGCACGAGGGGAGCAGCGTGAAGAGATCCAGCGCTCTGCCTCTCTGCTTTCTAAATGCTGCTTTTTTTCCAGAGAGATCTGCGAGACGTTTGCCTTTCAGAAACGCACCGAGAAGCCGGCAAGTGAGGTGCCGAAACGCAAAACTGCAACCGGTTTCAAGGTAAGACTCCGAGGCTACTGCCCATCACTGCGAGCAGATTCGGGGCTGGGCTTGAGCAACGCTGTGATATTACTCTGTTATTATTATGTCGCTGGGACATTCGTTAGTGTTGGCATTACAGTGTGGCAGTGAGGTCTGCCGGGTAGAGGAGCCCATGGCACCTGGGAGTCGCGGCTGAACCGTATCCCCAGCCAGCTGCGTTTACGTGCGAACCTCTCCAGCCAGCTGCCTTGGGAAGCGTTTCAGGATGTCCCAAGGAAAAGTGCTGCGGGACAGCGAGGTCCTCTCCGTCCTTGCCTTGCGCTAGCCACGCCGTTTGCTTTGGTGTTGTGCTTGTCCTTGTCGTGTGTGCGGCAAGCGCTTTTCTCCCTGCCAGGAAGACACTGTCTTTGCCTCTCAGGCCCTGCTCCTCTGAACATGTAGGCACAGGCTGAACTTTGCTGTTGTGAATCTCAGGTGTGTACAGCTGAACACGGAAACCTGAAAATGCATCAGACCTGAGCACCCAGCCTTGCAGCGGGAACTGATACCTGCACCCACCTGGGTCTCTCTCCGTTTCCAGAGGATGCTGAGGTCTAGGCAGAGGGAACGTGTTGGAGGATTGGGACGTAACAACCCATATGGGCCACTATTGACTTTACTGGTAGGAGGGAGACCAAGATCCCTTCAATGGCTCTGAATTGCTGCAGTGAAGCAGGCACCACAGGTTTGGTTTGTTTTGGCTGCATTTGCATTATAACTATCACTTTCTCCCTACAGCTGGCAAGAGGCAAGGCAGTAACTCAATGGCCCACATATAAAAGAATTCTTCATGTGCAGATTGTGTCTTTCTCCAGTCATCAACGAAATGGGGAATGAGTTCTTCATCCTCTGGGACAAGACAGGAGAATGATCTTTTTTCTCGCAGGAGTCCAGGACCGTGGCTCTACTCAAGAATATCAAGGGATTGACTAAGAACAACTCAAATTAAATTTAAGCTGTAGTACCACTCCCTTATTTACAGCTAAGCCTATTCCTTCCTAGACTGGGTACTTTACACCTATTAATATGCACTAAGAAAGCCTCTTTTTTCACTCACCCTCTGATTTGTCCTGTAAATGGGTAACAGAGAGAGAGAGTATCTGATGGTGTGCAATAGATGTTTCACTGCCATGAATTTGGGAAGGGTGTTCTGTGTACGTGTATACAGGTTGAAGTAATTTTTATCCCTTACCTGAGGAGAATAATGTATATTCCTCCCTCCCTGTATCTAGTCATCTGTTGGACTGAAGTTCTGGTGATCAAATTTTGCCAAGTTACCTTATGATAAGATCAGAGGTTTTCAAATCTCTCTTGATTTTTCAGACCCTATAACATTTCCTGGGGAGGTATCCTCATTCCATGACTTTTCAGGCTACCAACAACAGGCTTGGTTTGTTTTTTTTTTCTCGTTCACCGTCTGTAAAAGCACTGCAGGCTGCAGACTGAAGGTTAGCATTTTGGAATAGCAAATACTTCCCTGGTGCGTTCACATGGTGCTGAGCACGATGGAGCCCCTGGACTCGTCACAAAGCAAGGAATAAATCATAGTTTATCGCAAGCCGTAGTTACTCCAGCACTTCAGGCTGTTGTGAGCAAACATCACTGCTGAAAGTAGCAGTTCTCCTCTGCGTCCACTCCCAGCTGCTTTTTCTGGCTGCTGCGCTCGCACAAGTGTTTCTGTGGCTGTGGACTGGGGCACTGATCCAGATCGAGAGGAACACCCTCTCTCCGATCCTAGTTTGTTTTTTTTTTTCTCCTTTTTTTCCCCCCCCAGGTTAGTTTTAGCCTGGGCCTGCCTAGCCCGTTACTGAAGGGGAGCTTGTTAGTGACTGATTAGCCAAAGTTTTGATAAAAGCTTCATTGTTTGTAACCTCTGTGAGCTCCCCGGAGCTGTGCTCCTAATAAAAGTGGGATTAAATAGACACCTTGGGAGTGAGGCAGTCGCAAGTGGGAATCTCGGAGTTTTGAGGGACAGACTTCAGTAACTCTGCGTGTGAGAAGCGATTTTACCAAAACTGGGCAAGAAGCCTGACTTTTGGGTTTTTTTGGGAGGAAGAGGAGCCTGGTGGGAGACAGAAGGAAGTCAGCTGTTTGCGGGTGGATGAAGCGCACGCTCCAGGCGTTTGGAAGCACGTTTGCAGAAGCTTTCAGTGCCCTGCGTTCCTCCTGCCTCTCCTCGGGCTTAAGACTCGTAAAAAGCATTTGAAAATCCCCACTCTGATCCCATGAATTTAATCCTTCGTTTTATTTTTGCAACAATAAAAAAGTCCACCTGACAATGAGGTGTGACTAACTTGGTACTGTCGGATAGTGTCTTTTCTGGGAGCAGTGTTAAGCAGCGGGCTTCATCCTTCCTGCTTAAAGCTAGAAGCTGAGCTGGGCTGAAATAAAGCAACATCTTTTTGCTTTTTATGTGGTTTTGATCTAAATGGGATGTTTAAAATGGAGCTTGGTGCTCTGGGCTGGTTGCCCTGTAGTGATCGCTGCTGTAGAATAAGGTAAAGGCCAATATCTTTTGGTCTTAATTCGTCTGAATAGGCCACCTCTGCCCTGGAATGACTCATGGGAGTAGAAAAACATAAAGATAAATTTATGGTCAGGTAAGGTAAAAATAATTGAAACGATTAGTAGATAAAGGCGGTGGCTGCCATCACCACCAGTGCAAGGAAATTAAAAAGTATTAAATTAATATTTCTTTTCCATGTTTGTCTGGGGGAGAAAATCAAATAATGTATTAGTATCAGGTGTTGGTGAAAGAGCATTTTGGGCTCCATTAATAACTAGTGATTATGCTAAATAGCAACCATGTAAATGAAATATTTTACAATCAGCCATTCCCGGTAATTCGCAGCCAAGAGTTTCAGAACTCGTGGAACCAGTAACATACCGTGTGGGCCATTAACGCTGCCTTTTCATTTTGGGACACGGGAAGGATTTTAGAGGACTTAGAAAGCTGATATTGGCTCATTATTTAAAAGGACTGGGCAAAAGATTTGGGTAATGCTAAGACTGTCAGCCTGTCACTGTTAAAGGCAAGAAATAGTGGGCACATGACTTGATTAATGAATTCTTAAAGGCAGGCAATAAAATTGATGCAAATGAGGGTGCGTATGTAGAAAATAGGTCTTGTCAAATCAATTTGCTGTTATTCTCCAGTAAGAGTGAGCAACTCTTGATGTAACTGATTTCTGAAAGTATTTGGTTAATACCGTCTTGGAGGTGGATTTTAAAAAAATGGTATAAAATCAACATGGTGCAAATTAAGTGGATCTAACTGGTTAAACAGATCTCCGAATGTCACTGTGAAAAATGAATTCTTGAGCCTCTTTGCAGGGAAATCCTGTGGAAACTGGTTCATTATTCTGTTTCTGTCATTGATTTGGGGGAAAATAAAGAATCATTATTGACCAAATGTGTAGGAGTCTAAAACTGGGGCTATGGAGTGTCAAATAATGAAGAGGACAGTTCACTTACCCAGAGCTACCTCGATCTCTGCGTGGCAACTGGGAGCAAATGGGCAGAGTGTATTTTGGTATGGAGAAGCAAAAGGACATATTTAGGAAAAAAATCTGAGATTGATGAGGTGATGGAGTCCATCTTAGAAATTAATAAGTTTTTTTTTTTATATTGTTGTGGTTCTTGTGAATAATCATCTGTTCCTTGTTGTGATCTTGGGGTGAATGAGGTATAGGAGTAAAGAATGATCTTAAGGGTCTTTTCCAACCTAAATGATTCTATGAATTGTAATAATTTCATAGTGGTAGTGCATCAAATTATGATAGCACCTATAAAATCGTGAGTAGCAGGGTAAAGTAACAGGGATGAAGTTGTTTACTATCCAGTCAAATACAAGAGCCAGGGGACATCAAATAAAACTGATAAGAACAGTGTTCCTGAGAAGATACCACTGCACACAATGTGCAGCTAAGCCTTGAAACTTCTCAAGGAACTCTCCTTAATTACTTATGGGAAAGGAATATTATGGGTGACTTGTTTGCAGTCTGTAAATATCCATGCAAGAGCAGAAGCATGAGGATAAAGGACAAAGTTGGAACAGGAATCAGTGGCCAGAACTGAAGCAGGACAGGTAGAAGGGCTCAATTCAGCTGCTCTGACAGGGATATCTGGGGCTATTTGAGGTGCTTTGCAGTCTCCAGTGGTCTCCCACTGGTGCCATTTCAAATATGTCAGGCACTGCAGCCATCTCAGGTGTCCTAGGGAACCTCAGACAGCTCTAAACATCCTTGCATGCAACTGAATTAAGTCCAAGGTATCAATTTTTACTATCGTACTTAATTATTAGAACAATTTACCAGGACTTATTGTGGATTCTCCACCAATTTTAAAATCAAGATGGGACATTTTTTTCTAATACATACTTGAAAGAAGACAGCTACTAAGAGAAACCTTAGCCTGGATCCTTCTGCATGCACATGGGCTGTCCACAGTGATCTCCCGTGTTCCCATATTCCCACCAGCAGTCCTACCTTGAACACTGCACTGTACTGCAGCTCCAGACCCAAAAGTTTTCCTCAGCTGGTTTACTGTCTTTGCACTGTGCTTAGTTTTGCCCAGTACAGACAAGTTCAGTGATATTTCTGTCCAGGGGCATCAGCCAGAATCACAGTAGTAAAAAGAAAACCCTGGTCAACTCAAGGTTTGTCACCTGTCAGAAATCAGCCCTTCAGTTTAGGGCTGTGGAACTATAAGCTGTGGTGCTTATAGACGTATGGGCTGCTATGACAGATACCAAGGAAGAATTTCCTTGATTTATTTGAAGAATTTCAGGCGATTTTGCTACCGGTCAAGGCATGCCTAAGCCGTACCTTGGGAGTGAACCATTCATGTACCCAGTGACTGATGTTCATGGCTGATTGGCACATGCCAAAGACTGGCAAAAAGACAATACTAACCAGCAGCAAATATGGCAAGTGCCTGCAGGCTTTCATGAGGCTCTATAGACTCTACATATGCAAAAAGAGGTACAAGTGCAAACTAAACAGGCAGCAGAGCTGAAGAGCTCTGATTGACATTTGGGAAGACCAAAATTAGCACGTAGAGGAAGAGCAAGCACTGGGTATCCCCTGGAGCAGTGGTCTTCTGCAGTTGTAACCTCATTATCTGTCTCAACAACATTTATTTAACATGGCTTGGTGAGAAAGAAAGCAGGCAGCCACTGAGCCTGGGTGTTGGAAGACATTCTCCACCTGGCCAGTGCTAAGCAGAACGCATAGATGAAAAGACGTACCCTGAGTAGGCATACTCAGAGCTGGGCAAAAGTCAAATAGCAGGGACAGTCAAGGAGAATTGGTTTTAAAAAGCAAGGCAGCATTAAAACGTTCTTGTGAAAGTCCAAATCAAGATGGCCTTTCATAATAGATGCTAAGGAAGAAGAACAAGTGTACTCTCCGCAACATTAAGGTTGAGGAGAACCCCCTGCATTCAGAAAAGGACAGGCCGAAGAGATGGGTGAAATATTACCAGAGTCTTTACAGACGACCGATCAAGAGATGAAGGGATTCGCAGTGTTTGGGAGATTATAACGCTTCAGGAGCAGGATGACAAGAAGAATCTTGCTGTCAGAGGCAGCAAAGAAGGGTCAGGAGACTGAAGAATCTGAGGGGCTGAGAATGGATTGATGGGGCTGTAGTATGGGTCATTGACCCAGCCAGTCAATCATATGTTATCAGGAAAGAAAAGATCCCCTAAACAAGGAAAAGTGGATCCTAGTAAGCAATTTCCACAAGGATGACCTTCCAAATTCTGTGTGTTTCCTGATACCTAAGCAAACTCCTCACTCTGTTCCTTGCTGGAGGATTCAGAAGGTGGATTCAGTTTCCACAAAGCAAGAGAGACAATACAGAAAAACCAATGCAAAAGGCTGGTCACTGGCAAGTTCAGAGATATCAAGAACTTCAGTTGCACAATTTCAAAAAGTCATTTGACCTGGTGTGTTGCAATAGGTGTGTGGAGTGTCCTAGGGCTATATGATATGTGTAAGAAGCTGCTGAAAAACATTATGAAGAGGTGAGGTCAGCAGTCCTGGTCAAGAGCAAGCTGAACAACTGGTTCAACACAATGACTGGTAGCAGACAGGATGTCTTGATAATTCACAGCAATTTCTGGAGCTGCCTGTAGAAAGCAAAGGATGGAGTTAGAGTCACCAAAGACTTTGGGCAAAGTCAGACAAGGAGATCAAGAGCCTGAGGATGATCACATCTTCAGTGGTGGTGCCAGTTCATCAGATGTGCCAAGTCAGATTGCTGGGTCCCATGATGAATGATGCAAGTCAAACATTGGTGTGAGCCAGACAAAGGCCAGGAGGAAAGGGAGAAAGAATGAGAACTACACAGGCAGGTAGCAGCAGGGTGGACAAGATGAACAGCCCCATTTATTTGAGAAATTTCACCACACGGGACAGCAGCAGATACCTCTACAGAGATCTGAAGGAGGATGTAGCTGGTGCATGCAGGTGTAGATCATCTGAATCAGTCACGAAAAGGCACAGAGAAATCATGGAAGCAAAAATCAGACTACTTAGTAGGTCCGTGTCCTTGCTCTATGTGCAAAGAAATAGACAGTCAGGAAGACAAAACAAAAAAAGACAGCTGGTATTTGCAATGAAATGTTACAGATCGTGAGACCATGTCAGAAATGGGACAGTCAGCAGTAGGATTTACAAAAGTGATCTGTCATCTGTGTGAGGAAACTGGCTGCTGGCTGGCTGGATAATCACTTTAGGGTACCCTGTTCTTTGTTCTGGTAAAGGGAAGAGCATTAAGATGCTGATGAAACTAGAAACTAGATTATTGGTTTTAATTTTTTTTTTTTTTTTTTGCTTTACAGTTTTCTCAACAGAGGTGTGGGCCCCTACATACTGAATTTACACCCACCTCTGTAAGATGCTACTTCCTGATCGTCCTTCACAGACCCTTTGGGTCTGTAGTCTGTGGACCTGAAGGGGTGGACGACATAAGAAAATGAGTCTGTATTTGCTGAACACAGTGGAGCTCTTGAGAATGACTTGTAACTGTCCTCTATGGTCATTAGTCTGCGGGACAAAAAAAATAAAGGGCAAGCCTGGCTGAAAATGGAAATAGCGAAGACAAGGGGACCGAGAGGGAAAGTGGCAAACAGAAGATTTATGCATGGAGCAGTTTCAGGTTCATCCTTGAGCGAGAAAGCCACTTTGAGTTTCCAAACGCTGGACCTACAACACCAGATCACTCTAATGGGCCAGGCAGACAGAGCCCTGCCAGACAGCAACTCGCAAGAAGCCTGCAGAAGAAGAGGCAAATCCAACTCAAATTTCCAAACTCTCCTCTTGATGAGTAATCTGGATCTTTACAAGTCGGGAGGTTTCTGCAGAGCAGTAAATTCACATGGCGTAGTCCCAAAGTTTTGGATGGGATCCCTAAAAAACCAATAAATCATCAAATGTGCAGGATGGAGAGAACCAGATGATTTAATCTGGGCTGTAGGAAGGGTGAGTGAGATGGAGGTGATTGAGCAGCATCAAAGGGTGACAATCAATTTGAATTTCCCCAGAAGTGATGTTGATGCCTGCGTTGCTTCTCCCTGTGCTTTTTCTTTAATTAAATACTGAATGTTCCATTAGTAGTTGGAATAACACGCTGTTCTTGGGGAAAAGAAAACCCAAGTAATCCCTTTATCTGCTAAAATAGATGATTTCTAGTAGATTAAACAGTGGCCTTTCAGCTACCAGAGCATAGTTCAGGCCATAATTGAAGTCCTCTCCTTGGCCTCTCCTCGGTCCCTCGCAGCCAGTAGTCCGTAGAGCCCCATCATCAGAGATAACCTCGGTGACTCTTGTCTGCAGTGAGTGTTTCTCCAGATGAAGAGATTAGTCAGAGATAAAGCATATTACCTGAAAATAATAAGTGATTATGGTCCCAGACTGTCTCTCCACATTCATTTCATGCTGGTTAACCCTTGCAAAACTGGCTGCTGGTAGGGTTTAGGTCTTTAAAGAAGAGGGAGGGTGAAGGAAGGTTTCCCATGTCTGAGTGGAAAAGGAGGAATTTCCCCTTTTGTTTTCTGTTTCTGAGCCTGGGTGAGGATTTCTGGGCACGGCAGGAGGCACTCGGCTCCTTGCATTGCTGCAGCCTGTGGTCCATGGAGGAGCCAGAGCTGTGCCTTGCAGTGTCCTTGCAGGATGCCATCACCCTCTGCCTCCCTGTGCTGGTCAGCTTGAAGCTCTGAGGTCTTAAAACTCCCTTGCAAGTCATCTACCATTTACTTGATAGCAACACAGAAAAACCCTGGATGCCCAGTACGTACACACTGGCTGTATTTCCACTGCTGCATTAGACAGGACCAGGTCATAGGCACAGCCAGTGACCTGCAGTAGTCCGTGCTGTTAAATTATTAGCGTGGGCCAGCCATGTTTTGGGGTTAACAGTACCCTTCCATGCCCAGGCATGGCTATGGACTTCTCAGGGGGCAGTTTCCATGGGACTGGTCTGCTCTGGGGAGTGCTGGCTGGGCTGTGGGGATGTGAGCTCAGGGCCAAAGGACAGTCCTGGGTATTTTTTCCAGCATGGATGTAGCTACTCTGACTCAACACAAAACCATTTATAGCTCCTGCATTCATCCATCAACAGGAGATCCAGAGAAATACAAAAACCTCACAAGGTTTTTATTGCAAATTGTCAACATGTCTAGGAGAAAAAAAAATGAACATATTGTGGTTTTCTAGAAATTCAGGCTGGTTGCCTAGGTAGAATGGAGAGGAGAAATGTAAAAGAAAACTCAGGTTGAAGAAATGCCTTGAAATCTGCTTATGGGGCATTGCTGCTGTTATCAGTGCTGGGAGCGAGCTCCTGCACTGCAGAAAGCAAGAGTCCTGATGGGCAGACCTTGCCTTGGTCTCCCTGCAAATATTATAGGTGATGTCCTGGCCCCGTTCAAGTGACTGGGAGTTTTGTTAATGACTTCGTTAGAACCACTGCCATTTCATTCATAAAAGGCGTCTTCGAAGCTCTCGTGCCATTACAGCATCCTCGGTCTGTCATCAGGCTGGTCTCCGTGAGCGAGGGACGAGCGGGTTCATCCTCCTTCCTCTAAATGCTTCATCAGCCACTCCCTTGAAAACTGTAAATAAAGGCCGCTGGGGATAGCTTTTCTGCTTGACCCCTCACCTGAAATGAAAATAAAGGTGACTGAATTTCATCCTGACGCGGAGCTCCTTCCCGGGCTGGCTCTTTCCCGTAGCTGTTGACAGTTACCTGCCAAGCCCCGTGGTTACCTTTGATTTTGCCGTAGTGACATCTCAGTACTTAGGATGGCTCTGGGACTGTAATCCTCTCTGCAGCCCTAACCAATTTATGGGGTAACCTGAGACCAGGCTCTTGCTTCCTCATGATTTCGCCTCTTGTTAACACTCACCGAAGGTATCAACAAACTAAATGCAAAGGGTTTATTTTATTGCATGCCCAGGGTTGGCACATATCCGCGTGCACGCCTGCTGTAAGCCTCTGCTGTGAGAAGGTGGCTGCATGCGCTTGCCATGTTAAAACTGGACAGTATTCCGGGTCCCCAAAGCGTGCTGCTAAAGCAAATGCTTTGTTAGCAAAACCCAGGCAGCGCTCCAAGGAGCTGTTAAGAGCAGAAGTGAGGATTCAGCGAAGTGGGATTTATCCACAGTTTTGCCACAGGTTTTCTGTGTGATCTGTAGCTTGCTTTGTCTCAGAGTGCTTCGTCTTTGAAATCCTTTAAGTCAAAGTCCTTTATCTGTCTTGTGTGTTTAGACTGTAAGCTCTTCAGGGCCAGGGCTTTTTTGTTTGTATAACAGCTTTTATAATAACTCTCCTCTGATCTTTAAAGGACCTACCTGTGAGTGTATAACACAGTTATAAAAGAGCAGTCTCAGCTTCATCACAGTGAACAATCCTGGCATTAGAAGAGGACACGAGCCCTGGTCCCTGCTCCCTAACGTGTATTAATTGGCTTTTCTAAAGGAAATCTCAGGGCAGATGATTTACACGGCGGCGGAAGTAGGAGGAGGATCCCTGGGGAAAGCAAACACTTGAGACTTCAAGGTGGGATGACTTCGGTGGCACACTTCTCTAATGACCATCTGATCCAGGAGGTGCCCGCTTCCTAAGCACAGATCAAAGGCAAAAGGTGACTTCTGAAATGACATGCAACCACCTCTCGCATTGCTTAAATTCTCTCCTCCTGCTAGCGTTTGATCTCACTTTACTTTTCCTGTCACTGGAAGCAGGTGGTTGCTTTATTCTCCCCGACAAGTTTAGATTGGCTGAACAGCTAATGGTTGCAGTGGGACAATCTCCCAGTTGCATGTCCAGTCCAAACCTTGGTGCAGTCAATGGAAAGGCTCCTCTTCACTGTGGTCAGTTGTGGGTGAGGTCTAGATGAGCTGATTTGGAGCGGTCGTTATCCTGCCAAACTTGTCTTTAAGAAGTAGATGTGATTGTATTGTGAGGTGAGACTCAAGGGAAGTCCAGCTGGCTGAAACCCATGAGCTTCTCCAGACTGTGGGCATATGGCTTGAGGATTTTCCATGATGTGCTATAGATGCACATTTCCCCTACATTTACTGCTAGCAAAGGCTCGTGCTTGTTATTCTGGGCTCTCGGCTCTATATGGTGGCTCCACTGACTGCTGGTGAGAATGTCAGGCTCTTGGCCACCATGAGATCTGTGACAAATGTGATTGCAAGTGACAGGTGTAAGTCAAACCAATGTCATATTGTAACTAGAGTTACGTTAGACCAAGAGCTTCCCCGAGATTTGGGTCCCTTGCCTGCACTGCTCTGAATTTCATCTGTTATTCCTATTTGTCCGTAACGCAAGGTGCTGTTCTGCTCTACTCGTGTGAGCCTATCTCTAATTTTAACCTTCTCCTTCCAAGGAGAAAGAGAAGCAGAATTTACCTAACAGGCAAGCTCTTAACAAAGCCTCGGATATCTGATACACATAATGGTCCCAGAGGCATGTTTACTTTGGACTGAGTGAGTGAGTGAAAACCATTTTGGAAGGGCTTTTTCACCTCTAGCGACTTAACCTAACGAGGAGAAAAGTGATGTGGTTAAAGGGCTATTTAAACAATGGCATTAGTGAGCAGATTTAGGTTCTCCAACAATACATATATGTATTTGCCTTAGACAGGTGCATAAATACGCAGTGATTTGTATCACAGGACACATCGCATAGACAGTGATGAGGTTTCAGCCATCCTCTGCTGATGGATGCTTTTTTGGGGGGAACCGTGAGCAAACAGCTGATTGTTTTGGCAGGCTACAGCAGAACTGCCCAAAGATTTGGGACACCACCACTGAGTTCACCAGCTCCCCTTGTCTTCTGCAGAGAGGAGTGTCTATGCAACAAGGAGTTTAACTTTGAGGGCTCAGTCCTGTAAGTTATTTAGTGGCTGGAAGAGAGCTACAAGTGCCTCAGATTTAGGCTGAAGAATGCTGCTTATTTCTCATCACAAGATGCCATAAGTACCCCCACCAATTTATCAAGAAAAGGGGAGAGGAGCATGAAATAAATAACTCCATGGGAAACCTTCCCATGTTGGACTGCTGCACTGCCACCAAAGTTCATGTTTTTAGACCCAAATGGATGACTGACCTCATGCTGACAGAATGGGCTGTCAACACTCGTCCCTTGAAGAAGAGTCTCCCCTTTGCGCTTTGTCTCCTCGTGGTGATAACCTGAATGGAGATCCACAGATTACGCCCTGCCTCTTTCACACGATGGGGGTCCTGCTTACCGATCACTTCCCTCTTTCAACATCCTCACCGGGGCAATGAATCTTATTCCTAGCCCAAAGAGCACTTGTCAAGAGCTGGGTTGACAGGGAGGTATGTCCTCCTTGGACATGTTTTTGTTAATAGCTGAGATGGTTCACCTGAACCCTGCTGGTACCCAGTGCAGTGCCCTGCATAAGAGCAGTACAGGCTTATATAGCACCGTTACCATTTCACAAGTGGAAAAAGACAGCAAAAACAGGAATTTAGGGCCAAATTGAGGTGAAATTCATCTCTGTGTCAAGTCCTATGTGCTACTGCAGTCTTACTGAGGCTATGAGATCGACTTTCCAGACATACATAGGTACCTCTAAGCACAGGGAAATGTCCAGCAGGATTTCAGAAAGTTGCTGCACAGATCAGGTACACAAATATCATTGTTTTACTTTATAATTAAGGTCCTTGAGTTTAATTTAAACTCTTCCCATCTGATTTTAAAGGACCTGAACTCAGCTACTATGCATTTGGGCCCATTGGAAAATTCTCCCGAGGTGCTACTAAAGCACATAATTGTCTGCCTTTGACAATCTGGTCTGGGCTGGCTTGTTGTAATTGCCCTGCATCCACGCACATAGCACGATGTGGAGAGGTTAAAAGCACCAGCACCCTCTGAAAACCTCCCTGGATGTTTGGGGTGATCATTGCCTTGAGAAACAGGGGCACTTCCATTCAGGTATGTGGTTTAGGCTCCTGACCCTGGAAATCTTAGCCGTTACCTCCCTGGAGTATTGTGAAAATAAACCAGTTAAAGAGCAATTTTCTCCTGCAAGTGTTTATAGCACAGTGTTGGTCTTCAGCATTAACTTCTGTCTTCTGCACAGACAGCAGCCAGGCAGGGTACAGCGAGCCCTCTTCGATGAACTGCTCCTAGGGCAGGGAAACTTTAGAAAAACATATAGAAAGCATTTAGTTGGGGAAAGGTGGGGAGGAAAAGGCACAGGAAAAGCTACCTGATCAAAAAAAATGCTGACAAAGCAACCCCATGGCTGAGATTCACAGGTAACACTGAAGTGCCTGGCGCTGCTTTGCGTAGCCCAGCAGAGTTTGAATGATCATACAGTGGTTAATGCTGTAGGGAAGGGGCAAATCCAGCTTATGTGAAGCCAACACAATATTTCCATTGACTCCAGTCGGATGTCTCCCTCTTGGTGCTTCTCGTGTGCAGCCTGTGCTGAGCACTGTGTGCAGGGATGAGGGATCTGACACGCGGGAGCTGAGTTTCCTTGTGTTGAGGGGCTCAAGAGAAACCTGGGACCGTTGCAGGGAGCTGGTATTGCAGGGGGGATGATGGCCCTGCAGCCCCCAGGCATCTGTGAAAGAAGTTTAAAAAAAGTCCATATGCATAAAAACCCTTAAAAAAAAAAAGGCATGTGCCTGGATTACTTTTTGTCCGTATCTGAATTAGCAACAAGGAGGCAGATAAACCCTCTCCAAGGCAGAGGAAGACGAGAGCTGGGAATTTGGTTCCTACCCACTTCTAATTGGGATTGTGTTGGCAATTACCAGCCCCATCGTTAGGTATTTGGGAAGAAGAGATGGGAATAGCAATAGTGGGCTGCTCCTGCATGAACTATCCTGGCAAAACGCCTTTTAATTTCATGCGAGCTGCGCCTGCGAGAAGACGGAAGGATCAAGCCATCATCAAGGAAGATTAGGATTTGGAGCCAGATTTTAGAAATTGTCTCCTATCTCAGTAATGAATCAGACACCTTAGGTGAAATTCGGATCCTACTGAATAAGCATTTTTGGGTTTTTTGAGTTTAGCAGGGCCAGAATTTCACCCCTAACTTCAAAAATATCCAAACGCTGCCGTGCCTGCAGCTTGGAGCTAGTTACCAGTGTTACAACCTGAAATTGTATCATCTCATTTATATTAGTCTTGTAGGACCTGATTCTGCTCCCCCTGTAATTAATGGGGGTTCAGGTGCTGAGTTCAAGATGACGGGACTGTCCCTCCTTTGTCGTGCTGCTTTACAGAATTGCGGTGTTTTAAAAGTGAATCTTCTTAATTTATGTTATTCCTGATAATTCTAGAGTGCAGATTTGGTTTCATTTCCATCAAAAATAGGATCCATTTTCCCTGCCCTGGAAGGAAGACACTCTCAAGGGCTTACTGATATTTGTGTGTTTGACTTTAAGGCAGAAGTTTGTTCCTAATTAATTGAATAAGTGCTTTAATCCCTGGCCTGAGGGCGTCCCATAGAGCATTAGCTGTATTAAGAAGGAAATGGAGTGTAATCCCTTTAATATAAGCACAGGAAAACATGAGAGTTTCACATTTCTGGAAATATTTTCTTTCCTTGTTGCATCATTTATTCTAATATTAATTTGCATAAAATACAGTGGGGACGAAGGGCTTCTCTTTCTGCGTGACTCCAGTGCTGAGCTGTTGGCAGCACAGGACCCTTGCCAGAGCGGTAGCATCCTTGGGCTCCAGTTACACACTGGTGCCTAACAGTGTGCAAAGAGAAATAACTCTAGAAATTCAGCTCATTCCGACAGTGGCTGTGAACACAGGCCCGTGACTGGCTCTCCTCTGTGGAGGATCCTGGAGCCAAGATGTCATCTTTCTGACTCATGTGTCATCACCAGCATTTACTACTATTTGCATCACTGTAGTGCCAGAGAATCTCGTTTCTGAACCGACAGCCAGGCTCATGTGTAGCTGAGAAACTGGACTCTTGGCTGAGATTCAGTTCACCAAACCCAGGCTTTCTAAGAAAGCAGTTTATTTCATCCCCAAGTACATATCTATGTTGGTTACATGAATTGGGCTTAAATGAGCCAGGAAGCCAAGAAGGATCAGCTCAGAGGGAGACATCCTCTTTGTGGACATCTCAAATTAGGTGAGATTAGTTTTGGATGAAGTGCATCCAAACCTGGTCAATGCTTGACATTTTTTAAAGAGTAAATGCTGCTTTGTGGATCTGGGCTGGTGTTCCTGTCCATTCATGGGATGGATAGAAGACTAAATCTGAGCATCCCCTGCTGTCATTTATGTTGCAGGTAATCAGAGGAAGAGAACTGCAGCATCTGGATGGGACAGTTCAGGTGTACTCGGCCGCCCTCCAAGACCAAGCAGAGATCCTTCCCTGCCTTACTTCTGCAATGTTTGCCACCCTTCCATGCAGTGAGGTAAGGATGCTGTTTTCTTCCGCTCAACGCACCCATAAAGTAGGTCCTTTATTCCCCAGTTTCCCCATCTTTTACTCCCTTCTTTATCTTTAGCAGGAGCTGGAGGTGCTTCAAGATCTCATGAAGGGCAGGCTTTGTCCCTCTCCTGGCCACGTGTCCCCAGCACATCTGGCTGCAGCTGAAGGAGTGGGTAGCAGCTCCCCAGCTATGACTGTGGGGTAGCTTCTCCTCCAAGAAGCCCTCACCCACACCTTCAGGGGGCCCCCCCTCCCACCAAAGCCTCCAGGGTTCTGGAGTGTGGGTGTCTCACAAAGGGACAGAGTTTTCCGTTGTCCCTGGAAACGCCGTAGCTACGCAGGTGCTGGTGGATCCTATGACACACATACCCTATCCCAGGAGGGGACACTCGTGTTCACCCCCTGGCTGGCTGTGGGGCTGCTGGTGGTGGGATGCCACCACCTCTTTGCTGCTGGGTCCCACCAGGCTGCATCCCCTGAGGTGTGTGGCTCCATATGTGCTGGTTACTGGGCTGGATGGGTATATTTTGCATTGCAGAAGTTGAATGAGGTCAGTCATACTCTAACTGCCAATTTGGGGTGCACAGGGGTCTTGTACCTCAGCTGAATCCCCTTCCTCATGCCAGTACCCAATCCAGGTATCTAAATCCCTTACCCCTTGGGGCAGTGTGGAGGAGAGGATTTGGTTTGCTGGTTGTTAACTGAGTGACTTTTCTGGTCCAGGTTCCTGATTCACCATGGTGGACACAACGAGGAAGACAATGCACTCAGAGGTGAAGTACACACGGGACTCTCATCCTCACCGGTGTTTGAGTAACAGGTTTGCAGGGTCTGCCAGGCTGGGAAGATAATAGGAGCTGATGACAATGAGGTTCTGGGTCCTGGCCAATTGCAGCCACTGGTCTGAGAAGCCCAGAGGGGGAAAATCTGAAATGTTAGAAAAAATGAATGAGAATATAAAATATATTCTTACCCATAGTGGGTGACATTGTTGGCAAGGCAAGAGGAGCTCTCCCTAAGGTGCTTTGTGCTGGTGGAGTTATTGATTTCTTTTTATCACACGGACATGGGAGCACGGACCTGTGCCTTGGCCGGCCAAGCCGCCCCTGCGTGGTGGACGTGTTCATGTAGCAGTGGAGACCGCAGTAACGCCATTGCTTACAGCACAAGAGCTCATCTCCCCCAGCCCTCTGCTGTGTCAGCACTTTTAATGCTTCGGCATAAAACCAGCTCTCTTGGGTCAGCCTGAAGGCTCATCTCACCCCATTTCCTGGCTCCAGCAGTGCCTGTGGTGGATGCCGAGGGAGAAGACACACATATAGTGCTTTTTCCCTAAAATCCTCTCCCCGTCTCCAGCAGTTGGCACTGCGGTGATTTCCAGTGTTAGGGCAGGTGTCACTGGCTTAACATCCCTTGGCAGAGTTTCCCTCCATAATTTCTCCAATTGCTTTGCAGAATGAGTATTGACATTAGCCAGCACTTAACTTTAAATATGTGATAAGCACATGGGAAATTTTACTGAAATAGAAGACGGAAGCACATGCTGATTTAACCTGAGTGACACTGGACCTCAGCAGCTGATCAAAGTATTTCGGCAGCTTTATATTAGTGCTCTGCCTGGGGGCATCTGAGCAGCCAGAGGAGGTGTGAGAAAGGCAGGAGGAAGCTGTTTGTTGCAAGGGACCCCCTGGGACAAGAAGAGCCCCAGAAACCATTGCCAAAAGAGTGTAGGACCTTCCTGGCCACCCTGCTCGGGGCTCGACTGAGCAAGGGCTTGCCCCATTGGACTGACCGCAGGTGGCCCAGGGGACAGAGGCTGTGTCCAGAAGAGCAGCTTATCCTCTCCTGAGCTTCGAGGGAGCATTTTGTGTTTGTATCACCACTTTTGAAGGCTTCCCCCAAGTCCTAGCAGCTCTTTGTGTTTGCCTCCTCAGCCACCCGTGCCACCAGGCATGTACAGGAGTTCGTACAAGAGAGACTACCAGTGGTGTGAGGAGTCACCCAGCGAAGAGGACCGGCAGGTACCGTGAGCTTTTCCTTGCTTGGCTCTTTAGCCCATGGTGTCAGCTCCCCTCTTGTGGCTACAGGACAGCTGGGGACGGGGTTGGTGCCAAGGGGGCAGCAGGCATGGGTGCTGTCTGCACTGTCAGTGTCTGCTTTGGTCCCCACCGCTGTGACCCACCAGCAGGTCACGTCACGCCCAAATGCCCTTGGCTTGTGTCCCCATCCCTTCTGCGGGAAATCCCCCTTGCACCCTCTGGTAAAGCTGTTTGGGGCGGGCGATGCTAATTACACTCATTAAGTCAGGGCACTAATGACTGCTTACTGAACCCGTGCCTAAGCCTTGGGCTCCCGTTGCTCCCCGTGGGGCTGATGGAGTGTGTCAGGATTAGACCCATCCCGGTACCGCCTTGAGGAGGGGGATTGCGTTTGGGATGGAGATGGCTCCTTGCCCTGACACGGGCCTGAGAAGACTTCTGCGGGGAAGCTGAGGTTGTTTTTTTCCTAATCTCCCTGCAGTGCGAGCGACCCCCTGAGCTATTTAATCTGATTTGCCTCGCTCCGCCTGCCCTGGCTTAATTGCTTGTGGCAGCCTGGTGGGGACAGCTGCGGTCTGCACTGGGCCACTGCAGGGAAGTGGTGGGGGGCATGTTCGGTTGCTGAAGTGCTTTGGGCTCGTACGCTCATGAGAGAGAGGGGGGGAAAAAAAAAGAAAGTTCAGGCTGGGGAGGAAAAGGGGGGGACAACAACAGAGGAATCATTGTGTGACGGTGCCCACTGGGGCAGCGGGGCTGCCATCCTCGCCTGGGCAGAGCCTGGGGAGCCCTCTCCTCTCCTGCCCTCTCCCTCCGCTGCCAGCAGCCTTCATTAACGGCCCGCTCGGGGCTCCCGCTGTTCTGGGGCTGGCGAGGCTTCCTGGGCAGCCCCAGCCTTAGGTGGCTGCTCCGCTTCCAGGAGCCCAGGCCCTGGCTGGGAGGGCAGGGTTTAACCCCTGCCTGCTGGAGCACAGTTCCCAGCCCGTGCATCTCAATTTCTTTTTCTTTTCTGCTTTTCCTTTTTTTAATTAATATTTTTTTTTTAATTTTCGGAAGGCTGCACACTTCTGTGGAGGTCCTGATGTAGTTTGGGAGATACGAAGGGAGGAAGCACCTGAGATACATCTGCTTTCTTCGGGTTGCAGCTCCCTTTGACTCTTTATTAACACCCAACACCTGCAGTGGAAAGCTGTCCCACTGGGTAGCATGATGATGGGGTACTTGGGAGGCCCAGGTTTCCCTCTTAGCCCTGCTAGGATTTGGGTTTTTTTTAAGAGGATAAAAAACACTGTGGTGGTTTTACCTGTGAAATTTTGGACAGTAGTTAGCTCCCGAGGGGAAGGTGGGGAGCTCCTTGATTTAAGGCAGAAAGCACTGGCTGGTGAGCGATCCCCACCATGGGCTCCTGGAGGCTCCTGTTCCTCTGGAGATGCCTCGTGAGGAACTCTGGCCATCCTCGGTGGGGGAAGCCCCCAGGTACAGGTAGTTCCTGTAGCTCTACAGCCTCCACCTGCCCTACTGTCAGCATGGTGAAGGAGAAGCCACCTTGGGGAGAGCCCTGAGGACCTTGGAGGTTGAGGGACAAACGGAAACCCATGGAGATCCAAAACAATATGTTGGAGAAACCCCATGCGGACAATCCTTGCTGGCCCCAGCAGCCTGGCAGAGCTCACAGCAGGAGCGTCTCTTTCTGAGTCCCTACAAAGGAGCAGCTGGCTTGTGATGGAGCTCTAGTGTGCAGCTGAAGAGGCTGAAGCCAGCAGACCCCCCAGAGCAGCCATGCCAGCAGCCCTGTTAGTCTTTTCTGACATGAACCCTGGAGCCTTTCCCTCTCCCACCATCAAACTGGTGTTTGTGCAGCGGGTCTCACTCCCTCCCTCCTCCTGTCCACCTGGGGCCCAGCAGAGTCCCAAGCCATAAGATGGGCAGAAAGAGGAGGCTGTGATGCTCCGTGCATTTTTAATGACAGTTATGGAGCTGCTCTGTGGCCGTTGTATCCCCAGGGGTGCTGACCCCACCAAAGCCCAGGCTTTGCTGTGGGCAGGTAGCGTTGCTTGGTGATGCTTTAGCAACCGTCCTTCCCACTCGCTGCCTCTCCATTCACATGGGACTTTTTTCTGCAGAAGCTGCGGATTGCAGACTCCCAGCTAAGAGCCAAGGAGTTTGCTGTACCCCGGGAGGAGCACGCAACGACCTACAGCAACAGCGTTGTCGGGGAGAGGAGAGAAGTCGCCCCAGCACTGGGCTTCCAAGCCAGCAGTCATGATGAGGATGCAGGAGGGAGGAAGGCAGAAGGCAGCCCCTCCGGCCCCAAAGCCTTGCAGCTGAGAAGTCACTTTACTCCGGTCCTCTCTGCTGCAGAAAGCTGCCTACCCAAGTATTACCCTGCCACCGAACCGGCAGCCACCCAGGCAGAGAAATTGGAGAGGCTGGAGGCTCTTGCTGAGCCAGAGGATGAGCTGTCTTACTGCCAGCACCTTCCAGCTGCTGCTCAGACTGCTGGAACAGCAGGTACCTCCCACGCCGGCACCGTGAACTGGCCACATTCAGGTACCCGAGGGGCTGTCTGCCCGAGCCTCGGCCAGCTGAGCCCCCTGCCCGTGGTCCGTGCTGGCTGGACACACGTGGGTGGCAGCATCCCGACAAAGGTGTTGGAACGAGTCCAGAGGAGGGTGACCAAGCTGGTGAAGGGTCTGGAGGGTCTGACCTACGAGGAACGGCTGAGGGAGCTGGGGTTGTTTAGCCTGGAGAAGAGGAGGCTCAGAGGTGACCTTATTGCCGTCTACAACTACCTGAAGGGAGGTTGTAGTGAAGTGGGAGTTGACCTCTTCTCCCGGGCAACTAGCGATAGGACAAGAGGACACAGCCTCAAGCTTTGCCAGGGGAGGTTCAGGTTGGACGTTAGGAAGCATTTCTTTACAGAAAGGGTCATTAGACATTGGAATGGGCTGCCCAGGGAGGTGGTGGAGTCACCATCTCTGGATGTGTTTAAGAAAAGACTGGACATGGCACTTAGTGCCATGGTCTAGTTGACATGGTGGTGTCAGGGCAATGGTTGGACTCGATGATCCCAGAGGTCTCTTCCAACCTGGTTGATTCTGTGATTCTGTGAAAGTGTCGGTGCTGGGCTGAGCCTAGCAAGGATGAGCAGCATGGGCACAGCACCCTGTCACTACGGATATGCAGCTCCCAGGCCAGCTCAAAGCACAGATGTAGTGAGCTGGAGTCTCAGAAACATCTGCAGAGCCGCATTCGGTGCATGAAGATGCTAGCAAAGCATCGGCACTGCAAAGTCTCTAAGGGTTTTATCTTCGCAGCAACTTGGGGATAGAGGGAGATGCAGTTGATCCCATGTTGCAGGTTATGAACAGAAGCGCAGGGAGGCAAAAGAACTCCGTGGTTGACCACGAGGGACTTGGGTGATTCGAGTCAGCAGCCCTTAGTGCCCTACTGCTAGGGGTACCTGTCTGGCAGCAAACACAGCAAAGGGGCTGGTAGCCAGCCCTCAGCCTCACCATCTAACTGCTTGCTTGCATGGATTAAAATGCTCATGGAAATCAGGAAAACAAAATCAGTGGTCACCAAACATCACCCAGCCATGCTCAACCTTCCCAAAGCAGCAGAGATCTTCTGCTGAAGCTCCTGTGTGAGAGGAAGAGGGCGGCATTGCTCAGCAATGCTCCAGGATCAAATAGGAGGACATGAGCAGGGATGTCCTCTCTGTTCCCTGAGCTCACCTCTCCCAGCGTGGAATGTGTGTGTCAGGGTCCTTTCACCATCAGTGGGGAGAAAAGACCCAGCCATCTCCTGTAGCTTAAATGCCACCTTGAAGATGAGTTGAAGTAAGCCCTGGCAGGTTTTCTCTCTCTCCACTCACTAGAAGGAGAGTCTGGACAAGCGTCTCAGATGGATTGTCTCCATTTGGACAGATGTCTATTTGGACAGTCCATTTAGACTCCACTTGACATCTGAGGGCTTCAAGCATCTCCTTGCCAAGCCCATCTGAAGCTGTCTGGTGCTAATGACAAAACTGTGGGCTTTTCCTTTCCTGCTCTGCTCCCATGTAGCCCAGCAGTGCAGTATTTCCCACAAAGTCTTTCCCTTTCATACACGAACCTCCTGCAGAGGGTCTCAGCTCCTTTTAGCACTCCAGGGCAACATGGAGACAGCACGGCTCCTTCCACTTGCTTCACATCACCATAAATCCTTCCCCTTCTGGCTTCATGAACCAAATCGATGCAAAATTGATGCACCTCAGCAAAGCTCTGCTGAAGTGAATGGGTCTCCCCTGATTTATGCCAGCTGAGGCTCCAACTTGCCGTTGTTATTTCCTTGCTCCCACCCAAGGGTAGGATTTGGGTGAGTAATTGATGGTGCTTCCCGACTAATGCACCCTTTTCTTCTCCCATCTCTCAGGGATGTTGCTGCACAGGCAGAAGCTGACCCCAGCCTGGGACACCTACCAGCAATTCACCTGGGAGACGTGCCGGGCAACGCAGCATGATGCTCGGCAAAACAGGAGCATGGGCCTGGGCTCGTCTGTTTTGGTGGAAGGTCGGTGGATGGAGGTTGTGGCAGCTGCCCCATGTGAGGGATTTGTGGCCTTCAGCCTGGCTTTGGGGTTTTGTTATTTTAACGCAGGAAGGGACTGAGGAAGGTGAATGACACAGGAAAAAGGTCCACAGAGTCCCCGTAACCATCTGCCCGTCAGTGGGGAGAAGCAGGGCAGAAAAAAAACAATTATCTTCCGGAAGAGGTTGAGGCGTTGTAAATAACGTTTCTTTCATCCCAGTTCCCATGTGGGCCACCCCATGCAGCGCAGCCCTGCTCGATGTGGCCTCCCTGGAAATAATGCCCAGCACGGGAACTGCTGCTGTGAGCGCTCAGGTTGCATTAACAGCCTGACATGGTCATGCATGTGTGAAATACCTGTAACCTCAGCCTCAGTGGAAACAACAAAAATACTTTACTAATGACTCACTGCAGGAACGTGTAATTTCAAAAAAATACGCAGAAAATCTGCAACGTCTACAATGGGCAGCTCTTCTTTGCGCGTCCTCCCTGCTCTGTTGCGAGAGGTGGCAGCGCGTTTCTCCGCAGGCAGATCTGCTCAATCAGAAGGACACCCACAGAGGCTACTAACATACAGATGGGGCATCTCTGGAGGGCAGGATAGGAGAGAGCACCCCTTCAAACCAGCTCCTACGGGGATGTTGGGAAGACAGCACAACAGATGTGATGGTTCTCACTTGGGGGTTAAGTGGACCCTGGATCTCTTTCCTGGTTTAGTCCCTGATTAAATAAAGCAGAGATGCATTGCTCTGGTGTGATGAAAGAGAAAATCTAGGCACTAGGGGAAAATATATACCAGCTGACAAGTCAATGTCCAGAAGGGAAGAGTGCAAGATAGCATTTCCAGATCTGCCTTGCGTGACTTCCATCATACATAAAAGGCTATAGAAAATAAGAGCTGAATAATCTTGTCTAAAAGACCTTATCTGCACCAGGGATGCGCTTCTTCCATTTTCCCTTGGCTAACTCTTCGATCGTGGTAGCTCCAGTGGGATCGCTGAAAGCATAAACAGCTGATGGAGCTCAGGAGAAGGAGGAACAGTCAGACTGTGGGATACAGGAGATAGAGACCTAAAAAAGTCTTTCAATTATTTGGACTCTCTTTCACTAGATTACTATGACCCTGACTGGAGAAGTACCTACAACATAGATTTCCAGCACTGGCCAGGAGCCCATGGTGGATACCGTAAAAGAAATAAGAACCTTTCTCACATTTTCCCTGAAGATGAGCAGTTAAACCAGTAAGGGAGAGGTGGGCTGGGGGGAGAGGGCGGCTGGTGGGAGTGGGGACTGGGTAAGAGCAGGGCAGTGAGGTCTTGGAGATGGTTGGGACTGGAGGGTGTTTCTCAAGTGTATTTCTCCATGTCCATGTTATGCAATGAGTTCAAATGAATTCCCTCAGGGTCAAATCCTTTCTCAAAGCCTGCTCAGCCTTTTCTTGAAAAGTTTTGCAGTGGGGTTGATAGGAGCAGGGAGACTTCTTCTGGGACAGCCTCATCCCTGTGGAAAGGAGATGCCGAGGACCTGTGGGGCTGGGGGCAGGAGGCACATCTCAACGTTTCCACTCCCGGGCTTCCTCTGGGAAAGGGCTCTCTCAGATCAGGGCAGGAGCTGTTTGCAATGTGACTCATCCTCACACTATGAACAAACAGGCATGAACTGCTCCTGAGCTCTCATTTCTCACCGGAAAGGCAATTCCTCCCCGCTGCCTCATCCCCCCCACCTCCCCCTAACACACACACACACACATTTCAGCTCTGTGTTGAAGTCTCGATTTTGATCTACGATCCTGGAGTTACATGTGGGCTGGAGACTGAGCCTCTGTAATGGTTGATCTAGGTGGGAGATGGGTCCCAATGGCAACCACGTGTGTCGCAGCATCTGCGCCACTCCTGATGGAGACAGGCTGTTCCCCCTCTCCCCTGTGCCATCAGCATGTGGTTTCCTTTGCTCTACTCCATTTCCTGGCTGGGTGGTCAACTGCTGTGGAAGGGGAGGCAGGTCCCCTGTCCCGGTGCACAAAGCAGAGCATGGAGATCCCCTTCTTACCCCCTTCTCCATGTCCTCTGCAGGAACTACTGGGTATCTGAGTACGAGGACAACTACAGCATTTTCTTGCAGAGGCTGAACCGGTCATCGCAGAACCCCGCTGCGGGGCTGTGCTCTGGGGTGTCCTTCGGGGAAGGGATTACGACGGAGACGGCCCAGTGAGAGGAGCTGCAGGTGGCCGTGGTAAGTACCAGGATTACCCATTTTTGCGCTGAGAGCTGGGAGTAATGGTGGGGTTTCACGGACTGAGGCAGTGGGAAAAAGTCTATAAACAGTCGTGAGACCTGGTACAAACTCTCTGGAGACCTGAGATAAAATGGTGAGGGCTTTACTGCCGGAATGTTCTGAGTAGCAGCATTTGTCCCTGCTCGTTGCAGGGGGTTTGGACTAGATGACCTTCAAAGATCCCTTCCAACCCAAACCATTCTATGATTCTATGATTTTTGGGGCTCCTAGAAAGTGGTTTTCCAACCAGATGTTATGAGGAGGATATTTTTTTGCCGCAAGAGTGATCAAACACTGTCTGGAGACCAGAGAGGTGGGAGAATCGCAGGGAGATGTTCACAAGTGACAAGACGAGGTCTGAGCAACCTCATCTAAGTTGGCCCTGCTGGGCCAGGACACCTGCATTATTCTATGATTTTCTGATTTATTTCAGGATGTGTTACCTATGCTGTTTTGTGATTACAGCTCCTTGGGCCTCCAAGCTGTCTGTGTGACATTGTCCATCAGAGACCCTGGAAACCTGGAAACCTCCTCTCTTCCAAACCCACCACCATGTTTATCAAATAATTGTGAAGTGTTTGGCATAGACCTTTTAAAACACATATTATCATTAAAATCTCCCAAGAACCTGAGCTTTTATCATTGCCAGAAAAAGTCTTTTTTGGGGACAGTGCAGGCTACAGAGCTAAAATCACTCACAGAATCACAGAATCAATCAGGTTGGAAGAGACCTCTGGGATCATCGAGTCCAACCATTGCCCTGACACCACCCGGTCAACTAGACCATGGCACTAAGTGCCATGTCCAGTCTTTTCTTAAACACATCCAGAGATGGTGACTCCACCACCTCCCTGGGCAGCCCATTCCAATGTCTAATGACCCTTTCTGTAAAGAAATGCTTCCTAACGTCCAACCTGAACCTCCCCTGGCAAAGCTTGAGGCTGTGTCCTCTTGTCCTATCGCTAGTTGCCCAGGAGAAGAGGCCAGCTCCCACTTCACTACAACCTCCCTTCAGGTAGTTGTAGACTGCAATAAGGTCACCTCTGAGCCTCCTCTTCTCCAGGCTAAACAACCCCAGCTCCCTCAGCCGTTCCTCGTAGGTCAGACCCTCCAGACCCTTCACCAGCTTGGTCGCCCTCCTCTGGACTCGCTCCAACACCTCAACATCTTTCTTGAAATGTGGGGCCCAGAACTGAACACAGTACTCAAGATGCAGCCTCACTCAGGCAGTTTCAATTTGTGTACTTTAAAGAAAATTTGCCAATAAACTTTGTCTCACAGCAAGAAGTAGTATGTGATAAACAGCGTTGCTTGTGTTAATTTACTCTCTAAAGCCTTGTGTGCTCACAGAGAGGGAAATACCTGCGTTATCCAGGGCTGCTGAGTACCAGCCTTGCAGAGCTCCTTCCCCTCCTTTGTATTTAACACCTTTTTCCCAGGGTTTGGCCACTGATTTCAGCTAATGCTGGGTAAGCTGGAATGGAGTTTGCTGTGTCTGTTTGGGAGATTTCTAGGATTTCTGGAAGGAACAAGGCTGCTCCCAGCCTGAAGATGGCAATGCAGGGCTGCAGAGACCTGGGAAGGGCTGATGTCCCCAGGCAGGACCGTGCCCACCACAGCCTTTCGGATGAGCCCTGGGGCTTTAGTGATTTGTCTCTGAATTGATGCCAAAGTTACCCGGGAGTATGTGGTGTAGAGAACTCTCTCCTTAGCACCTAAAAGGTATCTACAGAGATGATCAGAGGACTGGAGCATCTCTCTCATAAGCAGAGGCTGAGGGAGCTGGGTCTGTTCAGCTTGGAGAAGAGAAGACTGAGGGGGGATCTTATCAACACTTACAAATACCTTAGGGGCGGGTGTCAAGAGGAGGGGGCCAGACTCTTCTCAGTGGTGCCCAGTGACAGGACAAGGGGCAATGGGCACAAGCTGAAACATGGGAAGTTCCATCTGAATATGAGGAGAAACTTCTTTGCTTTGAGGGTGACAGAGCACTGGCACAGGCTGCCCAGGGAGGTTGTGGAGTCTCCTTCTCTGGAGATAGTCAAAACCCACCTGGACGCGACCCTGTGCAACGTGCTCTGGGTGAACCTGCTTTGGCAGGAGGTTGGACTAGATGATCTCCAGAGGTCCCTTCCAACCCCAACCAGTCTGCGATTCTGTGATTCTGTATTGCTTTTATTGAGACATCCTTGCAGTATTGAGGGATAAGAAAGAGATTCTTGACAGATACAGCCAAAATATCAAAAGTTAATAATAATGATGACAAATAATTTATTCTACAGTAATATCAAACATACCTAGACCTGATGGTGACAGGGACTGTGTAGACACAGCAGCACACATGTCCCTGCCTCAAGGAGTTTACTGTCCAAGGGAATCACCTCTCTTGTTTCCTTAAACTCTGCAGGCGTTTCAACCCGTCACCACTTACCCGTGGCACATTTTACCATTAACTTGGTGCAGGACCTTAGGAAAGCCACGTGCGTGGCTGTGTTTCCCTGTGGGAGAAGAAGCATTGGGGGATTTAGGGAAACGACGTCTGGCAAGGCCAAGCTCCGAGCAGATGGTACAGGGAGGTACCAGGACCCGTCGTTTCTGCAGAGCTGCCCCCTCTCCCTGCTCTGGCATGCGACATCTCTGATCACAGCCCACGCAGCGTTTGGGTGGCACAGGGTATTTCCACCATAGCTGAGAGTAGTGGACTAGTGGCTGCAGAGTTTGGAAGGCAGAAGCAATGAAACTGCCTTTAACTTAAAAACAGGGAAAAATAATACATCAGAGGCTCCTGAGGAAACACAGACTTTGGTTTCTTTGGGGAACGAGACCATAGGAATAGAGATGTTCTTAACGGGACATGTAATTTTGCACCACTTAAAATGAATCCCATGGCCTCACTGATAGTTTTCTCCTATGAAAAATCACCACCATCCTGCCTCCCCGTGCTGGAGACAGGCTCCTCAAGCTGATTGCGATGTTACTCCGCTGCAACGGTTTGTTGCACTGACAAGGGCCGTTTCTAGACAAATGCTTAGGGCACATATACAAGGTAATTTCAAGTCATCTTCACTAGGAAAAAACTATGTTGCTAAATGCTAATCAAAACGGGCAACCACCGTGGAAACGAACGGCTGAATCAGAATATCTGGTTGTGATACGCCCTGTCAGGCACACTAATGAAGATACTCAATCAGGCAGATGGATGCTGGATTTGCTAACGTGGTCCTTAACCGTGTGCCAGGGAGAAGGAAGGAAGCTGCTGATATTGAAGAGAAACGTCCTTCCTGGGTATTCTGGCAGTATGCTCATCTAAGGCACTTTCCAGCTTTCGACACCAGGTTTAGAGACGGGGCTTTCAAAACCTGTGCTCGCATGTTTCAGCCCCCGCGCCCAGGATCCAGCCTGTTGCACCTCCATCTCCTGCCATCTCTTTTCTCAGAATTACATTTATTTCCTTCCATACCTCTGTTTTCCCAGCCCTTATTGCTCCTTCCCAATATTGACCTGTCTGATGTTGGCAGTGATTGCTGTTAATGATTTTTTTTTCCTTCCAACTCCCTGCTATGGAAATGGAGGTGGCCCCAAGCTAGTCCAAGCACACAGAAGGGTGGGCAGCGATCAGCACAGTGTAGCTTCAGCAAGCTCTCACACTGCTCCAGGGAGCCATGGCTGTGTTGTAATGGGGGACATTTGGGCTGCATGCAAATATATTCAGATGACAGAAGGCAGCAGGCACATAGACAGCTTCCATGTCCCCCCAGAGCCCCAAGTGATGCTCCCATTACCCAGTGGATGGAGCCTCTTCATGTGAGTGACACAGACTAAGAATCGAAGAGCGCTGGGGTCAAAAAGAGGTGAAAAGCTCTAGATAATGCTGGCATTACCTCAACACCATCTGTTTTCAGTCCTTTTTCTGCACAGCCCAGCATTGCCTGCCTGGGCTCATGGCACCAGATAACACCAGCCGTGAGCTCAACAGCATTCAAAAAGGGATGAGACGTTTGTATGAAGAAAATCAGGTCTTACACTAGCAACAAAGTCCAAGGGGAAAAAAAAAAAACAGCACAGAGAAACAAGCTGGACATGAGTCACATTGTAGCTGGTGGAGAACAGGAGGTGTTTTCCAGGAGTGTGTTGCCCCATTATTCCTATGGTCGACCATATTTCGCCAAAGCATTTGGTGCTGCCCTGTGTCTGAAACAGAGGAACAACCCTGGATGTAGACTGGTCTCATCTACCAGTTCTCTGGTGGGAAAAACAATGGAGCCATGAGAAGGACAATCCGCTTCAAATCCAAGTGATGGCATCCACGGAGCAGTCAGAAATGTGTTCCCTCTTAGGACACTCAGTTGGTCCCAACATAAGATGCACAATTCAGTGAATGCAAATTTTGCAGGTTTTCTCCCCAACACACAAGTTCAGGGAAAACAGGTTTTTGGTAAGGCTAAAGTGATGCTTTTTGTGTGAGTGCCTTAGTGCCATCTCCTGGGTGGAAGGGGAAATTCTCACTTTGGAGGTACAGTGTGTGGTCCAAACACCCTTGGCTGTGCAGGTTCAATCATTTAGCAACTGGGTGTGTGGTTGTGGCATCAGGATATCACACCTTGCCTCATCCTGCTAAATTGCTAAACAAATGT
Source organism: Nyctibius grandis (assembly GCF_013368605.1). Lineage (NCBI taxonomy): Eukaryota > Metazoa > Chordata > Aves > Nyctibiiformes > Nyctibiidae > Nyctibius > Nyctibius grandis. The sequence continues at coordinate 6,166,174 of NC_090663.1, read as the reverse complement.
CTTCCTTAGGATACGTAATGGAGATGTCTGTTCAGGGAAAAGGATGCTCTGGATTCATCCCTCATCACCACCATGAATTTCAAGTAGCATTTTCCGTCTTTAGTTTTGGCTTTTATATTTTCTAGCATGGAACAACAGAATGAATGCTGAACTTACTTCATGCATCGTTTATGGAAGAATTCATTCAAAATGATTAGAGGTTAATCCAATTATGAGTATTTCTCTACTTTGAGGCTTTCTAGATCTCACCACAAATTATCTTACTGGACATTAGAGGTATAAAATCTCCTTGTTGAATAGTTTAATGAATTACACGGTGCTGAAAGACAGCCTAAAATATGTCTGTGGCCATGCTGGTCTGCCCCTACAGAACATCTTCTTCACCATGGAGTGACCAAACCCTCAAATGTGGTTGCTGCTGTCTGCAGCTTGCATGGGAACAGGCAGAAATCCCGCTGCAACAGCTTCCTTGGAAGAGCACGGTTAGGAAGAACTAGTGGTTTGTGACAGAACAGGCATAGATTTTCAGAGGTGTTTGTACAAACGTAATTGGAAGCTGAATTTAGCCCAGCAGAGTCAAAACATTGGTGCTTGGGATCTCATTGCTTTAATGCAAAATTCGTAGAAGAAAAGCACCTGCAGTAACACTGCTCTGACACCTACACTGGTTGCTTCGCAAACAGCATTGCTCACTGAAAGCCACCATTTCCTGGAAGGCTGCAAGGACATTCAAAGGCTGATCCTCAGCCCCATCACTGAGCAATCAACTTTTCCTCCTGTTTCGAAGAAAATTCTTGTCTTGGCCATCACCCAACCCACAATTATGCAATAAATCATTCAGCATCTGCTTAACATTAAGCCTTGTAAACAGTCCCACTACCCTGTATGGCAATTAATAGTTAGAGCAAAACAACTTTGAGCACATTTATAGTCACACAGCTTCAATTGGGTGAAAAGCAGAGTTCCCATAGGTCACCGTGGAGAAGTGCTTCCCCAAAGAGGACTCCACCAGTGCAGCATCTCCGATCTCTTAGTCACAAGACAACTAGCTACGTACTTAAAGCTAGTGTGTGTTTAAGAGTTTTGTTGGAATAGGTTCTTCATGTAATGTTTTATAATGTAGTGGTCATGGAGGGGGTGGGAAATGCCCTTCTTCAGAGGGAGCTAAAGTAGCAAGAGTTAACGATGCAAAAACGCTGTCTGCTGCAGCTAGGTCACCTCTGGTAAGTCCTGCCCATGGCTCAGCCACTAACCCTGAGCAGAAATGATGGGCAAAGGGAAAAACTTGTTAATTAACATATTTCACTGAACTATGATTTTTGTCAAGGGTGATGATTAAACAAAGCTTTGGGAGTAGTATAATTTTAATGACACTTTCTTGGGCCAATGATGGGGTTCAAAAGAAATGGAGAGAAAGAGAAGGGAGAAGCAAGACAGGCTTGTTGAGAAGTAACTGATGGCTTGGCAGGCGAGAACGAAAGCAACTGTCAGCCACTCCTCCCAAGTTTCCGAAAATCAAGTCTTTTGCTTTCCAACCAGCCTCGACCGGCCTCATGCCTGTTCCCATGTTGTTTCTGTGTGGCAGCTCAGGCTCTGTTAGTGTTCAGGACCACGTCTGCTGGGCTTGAATGTGGGACACTACCTTCATAGAAATTCATAAACACTTAAGTGGTCTTCACTGCCTTTATTTGAGCTTGCTTAAAGGAAGAGATGTTCTTTGGTTTGGTTAAAAACTACATGAATCATCCAGTAGAAAATGAAACAGAATGTATTACTGAGACGTAGTGACTCCATTTATGGTGTATAGATCTCCCCGATGCCAACGCAACGTAAACGTTATAAATGACTACACGATGATGGCAAGTCCTCTACATGCAACTGCTTGGCCCGGTGCCCAGCTCAGAGACACATACCAAATGCTTTGCCTCAGTTCTCCCTCTTTTGGAAGAAAACACGTGTGCCTGCCATTGGGCTTGGCATTGGACCTCTGCTTGCTTTGCCATCAGCTTGTACGTTGCTGGCGGGATTTGCCTCCATCACATATGAGCCATGCTGGTAAAGCTGTTGGAATTTTCCACTGATTTTCTTTTTTTTTTTTTTAAATTAGAAATAACATTTTCTGTAATACTAACATTTTGATTTGGCCTGTATTGTTCCATTCTCCTTTGGTCACATCAAAACAAAATGTTTCAACCAAGGGCTGAGCTGACCCCAATGTTTCACTTTCCCCTTCAGCTGCTCAGTCACTGAACCTTGAGAAAATTCTCTTTTGGGTGGCCTGAGCCTTTACCTTGCAGGTCATGCGTGGTGCAGAGGACACGTTTCAGGTGTGCTGGGATCATACGGCCTTCGCAAGACCTAAGCATTGCCACGCGCCCAGCGAACAGTGGTGCCATCCAGCCAGGCCTATCCTCCTAAGGAGGAGCCAATCTTACATTGAACTAAGCCTATATAAAATATTTCCTTCTTTTTAACAGTGTCAAATTGAAACCTGCTGTAATATTTGCTAATTCAGTACTCATCCTTCCATGGCCAGCTGGAGACATACAGCTGCATGTGTTACTCAATAATAAAATGAGATGCCAAAGCAATAGGGAAAAGAAATAGATTTTTATCTCTCTGTAGGGTCCATATCTGGGGAAAATATTCTCGCAGATGATACATGGCTCCTGGCTGGGTCGCTGATAATGAGCCCATTAATTAAATAGGTCAGCAGGGCAAACGGTCACATCAGAAAGCTCCTGCTCTAATCAACACATGAGAGTCTTCCAGCCTGGCTATGCCAACTGCTCGTGCTTTCAATCTCAGTTCGCAGTATGAGATTTCACTGTATTTACCCAAGGAATGTACATATGAAAGACCTAAATAAATATGAAAAGTGAAAACAAGCACTTAAGTGTTTTATTTCAATCAAGCTGTCTTGAGTGTCATGTAGAAGAGCAGATACAGGCTGAGATATGCTACTGTGTATGATTACCTACACCCTCCTCAGTTCAGCTGTGACCCCTTCTAGCGAAAAACTAATTCACCTGGGGGGCCAGACCAGCCGCATCGCACCACACGTGACAGAGTCTCCCCAAATCTGCTTCCATTTCTCACTATGGCACGATCACCCTTGTGCATTCTTGCAGGGACAGGTGGGCTCCCATACCCTGAAATCTGCATCCAAAGGCTATTGAATTCCCTGGAAAGATTTGCACTTATTTTGAGAGGCTCAGACTTCATAGGACTTGAAAAAAATTAGTGAGAGGCAGCTCTGTTGAGAGGAGCTCCCTGCTGTGGCTCTTTGCTTGCAGTCCCATGGCTGAAAGCACTTGCCTTCCCCATCACCCTTCCCTGCCCTCGTGCCTGCAGCGGTCACAGCCCCCTGCAATAAAACAGATAAAACCAATATTGCTGCTACTAGTACCAGGCTGCAGGTACCTTGCTAATGGTGCCTTACGCTAGCTTTGCAAGATGCCGGTCCTGAGTTAGGCTTGTTTACATGACCATGCTGCACAGACTGGTGCTGAGTACCAGGTGTGATGGAGCATTGAAGTTGGGATAATAGCAGAGCCCTTAAAAATAGGGGCACTGGCTGAAAACAGAGACCTGGGACCTACAAACAACCCCCCTGAGGCTGTTGGAGAAGTACAGACTTGAGAGCTGGGAGAAACTGCTTCAAGGCTAGCAAAGAAATGAGGAATTGGTAAAATAAAAGGGAAATAGTTGAACAGCAGCTGATGCGTCAGAGGAATAAGATGCCCTCTGAGTCCGTGCAGCACCTAGGGCTGGGGCAGATGTCAATGGCTGAGCAATGGTCTCAGCATAGAGACTTGGACATCTTCTACAAGAGCGAGACCTGGAGCTTGGAGGAGGATGAGGGGCTCATTACAGAGGATGAAGGTCCTCATGGGGTCACTGTAGCAGCGAGCATGCTGCCTGCCCCAGGGACCCTGATGTTTCAAGGACCTTTTGATGTGCAGGAGGACTCGGTATGGTGGTACATGTGCTTGAGTCAGATGCTGGTGATGAACCTCTTAGTTACATCAGCGTATTTGTGCCTGTGGAGTGCTGCCTTGAAACCCAGCCAGGACACATACAGGGAACGGTAGGTATTCAGCAGGCATGTTGCTTGCATCAGTTTTCTGTTTGCCTAATACAAAGCAAATGGGTTTTGTTCCAAACGGAGCTGTGCAGCCAGCCTGAGAAATGCCAGCTATTAGCTCTGATGCTTTGGCTTTACATACAATTCTTTCTCAACCCAGTCACAGGCACAGTACTGTGTGCGCAGGAAAAACATCAAAGCAGCATTTCTGTGATCCTTGGAAGTTATCTAACTCCAGTCCTCCCTGGAGGTCACACTGAAAGTGGTGGGAAATACATGAAAGGAGGAGATTGTAGGAAGACCATATGGAGTTCCTCTGTTGACTAAGAAAAGGCTGGAGGGCTTAGGAGAAGAGGGTGGTGGTGTACGTCTGTGGGATGGAGAACAACTTGGAGATCCCCGGGCAGCTGGGGATGACTGCAGTGTGTGGGACCAGCCCGTCCTGGTTGGTAGCAGAGTGTGGGGTGTCAGGTAAGTGTGAGGATGGGGCGTTTTGTGGTTTGGGGAGCAAATTGCTATAGGTTAAAAGAAGTTTGAGAATGGTCTTTGAGCTGGAATCAGGCCTTCTCCTCTCACTGATACATTTTTAGCTTTTAAGGAAGAGGGCAGGAAAGCAGAGGAACTTGAGAAAAGACAATACTTGGTCTTTTGGAGAATTATAATGGTCTTTTCTCATTCGTTTTTGACCTAATCTGATCACCCACCTTTCCCAGGGCAGAGTCAGTGGTCCCTAGAGTCAGCGTCATCCTAACCATGCTAGCACATGGTGTTTGGTGAAACCCATCTGAATTTTTAAATGGCTTTGTGGCCAAAAATATTTTTAATTCTGAACGAACTCTGCCTTGAAGGAGACCCTCCCTCCCTCCAAAATTTCACCCTGGGAAGGAGGAGTAAAGTGCCCAAGTGTGAGCCCCAGACTCTCAGGCTTGCAGCTGCTGGGGAGGGAAGGACCGGATGGACTGGGGATGCTCCTGGGGATGGGGCTTGCATGACAGCACAGAAATCCCAGAGGCTGGAGATGAAAATCTCCCGCTGAGTCACCTCAGCTCTGCAATGCAGGTGCCTTCCCGTCGCTGTGTTCCTGACTGTTTTGACCACTCTTCTGGGGATGACCGACGTCTGAGTCATCCCCTCATAAAACTACTCCTGGAATCACGTTTTCCAGTTACTGCACATCCTCTAATATATGTTTTCCTATTCATGCACTGGGTTTTTTTTTCGCCTTGGAAATGGCAGGAACTCACTTCTCTGTCCCTTGTTCACCCAAAACCTTGACCAATATGAACAATTAATAGTCTGATCCGGGGATGGCACTGAAAACTGGTTTTTTGTTGTTTCCATATTTAAACAAATCATGGAGAATGAGGTTAAAAGGAATCCTGAAGGCACATATAAGCTGCTAAACAAGAGGGCTGGGGAAATCAGGTGAAACACTGGACCATCATGGTCCACATAACTGAATTGGCAGCTTACTCCACGGCTCTCCAAGACAAACCTGCTGTAAAGGATTAGCCTTAATTAGTGTGGATGAAAGCCAGTTCTGGCTGCTCAGCCTTGTGGCCAGGGTTTGGTCGTGACCATTTTTTATTTAGCACTGTGTGTATATACCTCTGTGTGTATGTATGTATATATGTGTGAGTGTCTCAACCCAACCATAGGCACAATACTGTATTTGCAGGAAAAATAGCATGTGCACCCCACACTCCTGATGTCCAGCATCCAAAGTGTCCAAGTTACAGCTCCTCTTAATCAGTCCCTTGTGCATCATACCATACCTCCTGCACCCAGTTACCATCTGCCATATCACAAACTTTTCATTAACACAAGTCTTTTACCTGCTTGCTAAGCACCCAGGTAAGCTCCAGTAATTATCAGCTTTGGGAGTTCAGTTCAAGCTTTTAATGCCATGCCTGGATACTTTCTGGCTGCACACCTTCCTCCATACAGTACCACTTACTGTGGGCCAACCTTTGCCCATCTTGTGATACTCTATAGACATTTATTAAGAGAGATGCAGCAATGATAAACATTAATCTCTTCTGGCCTGCATCAAGTACCGTCATCATTTAGTTTTTCTGGCAGCAAAGATTGCAGACATCTGAAAATGAATGGTTACGCATCCGACCCAGCATGGGAAGGAAGCATGTTTAACTGCCAGATCACGAATGGTAAGTGGTGATACCCATTAATGCAGTGGTCCCTGCGTGCCCTTCGCCTCCAGGTTAGCACTGATTGCATTGCCAGGCTTGGCCACCCAGCGCAGAGACGCAGCGACAGCTAAAATCGCTTTTCTTGTGAAGAAAGCTCAGAGATATCAACCATCTGAGTATAAATCTCCACTGGCAACTCATGAAATCTGCATTTTCCCTCCCGTTCTGTGACCAGAAATACAACACCCATACACCGCTGAAGCCTACTAAGGGTCAGTGAGCATTTCGCAGTTATAAAGTAGGGTAGGCACTTGCTTCAGTCAGTCTATTGTGCCAAGGGCAAGATGGAGCCTCAGCTTTTCATGTTGCAAATAAAATATTAAACTCATGGGGTTTTGGTTTGTTCTGTGAAGATGCCATGTGGCAACGGATAACAAGAGAATTGGTTTGGTTTAACACTGAGCTGGGAACTTCAGTGCAGCTCAGACAACATTATCGTCAGCCTTTTTCTGACCTTCAGCCTCAGACTCTTTTTTTTCACTGCAGAAGAACTTACACCCACGTGTGGACTACTGACGACTACCAACACAGGCGTGTTTCACCATTGTGGGATTTTGAATTGAAATGATTGTACTGTAGCGATGATACAATTTGGCAGGGCAGCAGCAGATCACCAGCTGGAGCCTCATGGGGCACAGTTTGAAAACCAATATGGCCGTAGATCTCACTGGGGCATTTGGCTTATAGCAGGAATCCCAAGAACATCTTCAGGACAAGCAAGAGCACTGTAAGTGGGTTTAAATCCTTCATGCATCCCTGTTCAGACTCATGGCTTGTTTTCCTCCACGTATTTCCAAGCTGCAGTGAGCGTCTTGGCCATTGCTTGTAAGGCTGATCGTAGGACATGTTATATATGGCACTGTGATGTATGCCACGGGCAGACTGCACATGCCATGGAGGAGCAGGTACTCCTCTGTGGGGGGCTCACAAAGCTGTAGGTCAGCCCTGATGTGGAGATATGTGTTGTTTTTGTGAACAGATCTCTGAGCGCCTACAGGAGCCCTGCAGGCTCCGGCAGATTCCTCCCACATATTTGTTCATCCCCAGCTGACATCCCAGCTGACCACGCTTGGCAGGCACTGCCTGAGGCATTTCCTAAAGGATTCCTGCAGGCAAAAAGGAAAACAAAACTTTTTCTTTTGCAATGTTGAAAATGTGTTTTCTAAATGTGGGTCGATTCCCAAAGTGTCCAAGTGACTTAGAAGTCAATGGCAATGCCATAAAGGGCTTTAAGCACACGAGTCCCAATTAGAATCATAGAATCATTTAACCATTAACCCAGCACTGCCAAGTCCACCACTAAACCAAGTCCCTAAGCACCACATCTACACGTCTTTTAAATACCTCCAGGGATGGTGACTCCACCACTTCCATGGGCAGCTCGTCCCAATGCTTGAAAATTATGGCTTTGAAAGCTGCACCCAGGCAGTGCTGGAAAACTGTGTGTTCCTGTGGTTTTGGTAGGAAAGGTCTTTAGGGAGTTGATCATCTGACAAAGAAGGAGGATCCTGATACCTCTTCAGGGATGGTCTAAGTCCATCTGTAATTCACATTTAGGGTATTATCCCAACTTTCTTATTTGGGACTGATGCTCAAAACAAACCTTTCAAACAGGACTTCACTTGAACACCCCCTGAGAAGGCAGAGACTGGGAACAGCGCTGGGATGGGGGCTGCTGTCCAAATCCTTATGTTTCAGTGCAGTTCCCCTCCTCACTGAGTTCCCGCCACACTCCAGGGCTGGCGGGGACCTGTGGGTCCAGGCATTTGCAAAGCACTGGAAAATTGCTAAGTATTGCAGCAAGGTGGACCAGAAATGCAGAGACCACTCATCTCACAGCACTGCTGCCCCCTTTTAAAATCTTTTCTCCCTGAGTTTGGTGTCTTCAACCCCATTGTAATGCAAGGGGAGAACTGGTTATGTGGGAAACATGATCCAGAAACTGTGGGAAGGGGAAGCTGCTGAACATGCCCATGGGGAGATGCTGAGCTCAGCCCTTCTCTGGGAAATCAAGCAACTTCCCCCACTTTGGGTAGGCAAGAAGAAACTTCTCCTGCTTTTCATGGCTTTTTCCATGTAGCTCAGCCAGGGCTGCCTCCTTACACTGGGATCTGGTGGTGAGGGCCACGGCCATGAGGAGATGACACTTGGATAGCTGTGAAAGAGCATCTGAAAAGTTTACTCTGTTCATTTGTTCTCCAAAACTAGTTTCTAGCTGCTATCAATCAGACAAAAAATTAAAACATTTGTTTCTCATTTTAGAAACAAAAATTCTTTGGGTTTCCCGTTTCCCAGTACTTTTGCCAACTTGGAAAAGGTACTGAAGGGCCCCATTCAAAGGGATAAAGAATGATGAATAACAGGAAACCAAATCTTTAAAAAATCAAACAGGCTTATTTTTTTTTTCTTTAACACAGAACTGGAAGGGTAAATTTAAAATCCAAGCACTAAGTAAAAAAAGGTTATTTTTCATGTGTCAAAGTTTGAAATGAAAAACATCGATTTGCTCTAACTGCAGTTTTTTTATACCACTTTTATCTTTGATAGGGATGAGGGTGAATCATGGCAGAGGGATGCCACTTCAGAAAGAACAGCCAAGTGTGACATTGTCGCCGGTAACCTATAAATTATACACGGAGAACTGCTGCTTGTTTAATCTTATACTCAAAGCCAATCAATAACTTTTCTAGTTTGCACTAATGGAAGTTCACAGGCTCTCCTGGGTACCTTGACAGCACGTTCTGGGTGAGCATTGCCTCTCCTGCTAATTCCCTACCTCTGATGAACCACTTCTGCCTCTGCAATGAATTTTCACATCGCTGCGGTAACATATTTTCATTATTTTATGCTACACCACAAGCCAGTGAAGAGGTGCTGCTAGCTACCTCCACCTAAGGAGTTTAGAAAATCTTCACAGATGGATATTTTTCTTCTATGAAAAGATACGAGCACTGGATTTTCCCTTTATTGCTTTCATATAAATTCAGTCTTATAGAAAAGCAATTTTCAGTAAGCAATTTTCTGTCTTCACTTTAGAGCTGGTTGTTTTTCACGGCACATGATTTATTTTTTAAACAAACTAAAAAGATTTTTGCATTTTAGTGGGATTTTCATTTTCTAACTCAATGCATCAGCAGCCAACCTGCAATCAAGTTTATGAAGATTCAGAAATAAGTTTCCCTTTCCCCACTATCAAGCACAAAAGACTGGGTTTCAGACACATCCTACTAACATAAATGTTTTCTGTAACCTGCTGTCCCATTGATCTGGGATTTCATGTGTTTTGAGTAAGCACAAAGCAATAAGTAGACTTAAGTCTTTTGTTAAATCAACCTCATCAGCCACCTCTTCTGGACATCAAATGTCTAAATACCCTCTCAAGACATTGCACAGAAGAGACTCTAGAACACTTTTTTTAATCATATATTTCTTTTTTGGATCTCTTCAGGCATTTTTTTTGCCAGGCCTTTCTAGTTTTTAAGATCAATCTGTTTAAAACATGTATTATCATTCAAGTGGTGGAGGATGATGACGCAGATGAGTTCCTGAACACGCTCTTGCTTTAGCAGCCTAGCTGCAGAATTGCATATATTGGCTTTGCAATCCACAGAAGCACGGTGCCCACAAATGAAATACTGCTTATTTTTTTTTAAATGACAGCCCTTCTATCAGAGGAACCTGGGGAATACGATCAATACATAAATCTACACATTGGGAAAAAGAAATAGAGTTGCAGGGTTCTGCTCTGAGATCTTCAATTTTGTGAGTCATGCAATTCACAAGGACAGGTTAAAAGCGTTCTTGGGCTTGACTTGTAACACAGGGGTTGCCAAACTTTACTGATTGCTGTGTCTCTTAAAAAAAGATATGGAGAAATTTCATATGCAAGACTCTCCTCCTAATGCATGTTTAATTAAAAACTTAATTGGCTCGAGCTAAGTATTTTTGAACTCTGGCAAAGTAAATGAACATTTAAAGCTCCCTTGAGGCCATTATAACAAGCACTAGCCAGAAAAATAGGATCTTGTTTTACCAAAATTAAAGGCTTTAACACAACATGATATAACACCAAGACCTGTCAAACAGTCAAAAGGGCAGCGGGCAGGACAGCCAGGTCTGAACTGGGCAGAGTGGGGGGGACCCTGAACTGTTTCAGGGTTTTTTTTTTATTTTTGCCAGAAACTCTGTTTTGTTTTCTGTTCCCCAACAGGTTTTTTTATATTCTCTTTTTTTTTTGAGGAGTCTATATTTCTGTTATATTCTTTCTTCTTTCTAATGGAGTAGCATTCCCCAAGCAGCCACCTCACTGGAAAGCATTTGAATTGCTCTAATTAGAGCAGCCTTTGAGGACATCTTGTGTTTTCATTTAAAAAAAGGAACAGCACATGATAGTCTCTGTTAACGCTCTGTGCAACACGAACTATAAAAAACAAAAAAGAAATACCTAATTATCAGAAAAGCCACCTTGATATCCCTCTTAATATTCTGCAATAATCTAGAAAAAAATTATTTTTCTAAGACAGCCTAAGATCTGATGACCCATAAAAGGGACTCATTCCCCAGGATGAAGCTTTGGGAAATGCAGGATTCTGTATTCAGGGGCTTGGCTTGTAGCTAAATCTCTGCTGGGTTTTTCACACAAACCTCAGACATTTGGAGACCACCCAGCAGAGGCCAAACCGCAGGGATGGCCACCCTTGCAAAGATGCTCCAGAGAGAGGGGCAGAGTCCCTGCCTGATAGTCAGAGCCAAAAAGCTGGAGCTCTGCCTCATGTAGGGTCTGATTTCTGGGTTAATGGTTGGACTTGATGATCTTAAAGGTCCTTTCCAACCAAAACAGTTCCATGATTCTATGATTTTAGCACATCAGAAACACAAGTCACCCCTTGCCTAGTCTTCCTCTGTAGACTCATCCCCAAGCTGCAGAGAGGTACTTATCACTCAGCATTAATGTGGCTGAGAACTTCAAATGCTTTAAATTCAACCTCTTACATGAGAAGTGTTCAGTTCCTCCCTGTGATGCTTTGTGGACCTGTCAATCAATTAGGGCATCAGAGCTGAAGCTGACAGCCTCCCACCACTGGTTATATGGCTTGTGAAGTCTTCACTGTCTGCGGTGATGGCTTCACCTCAGGTTTTTCTCCTCATTTTATTCCTGGCATAATGTGGGATTCAGGCTTCAGAGTCAAAGGACTCTGCTTCAGCCATGGTTTTAATGGATGAGCACTAATTATTGACCATGAGTTTCTGCAAAATGCAGCCAGTTCCAGCTCCTTCACGTCAGAGTGCCCAAAGGCTCCTGGAGATGCTCTGCCAGCCATGCTGGGTGGGGTGATCTTCCACTGGATGGTGGGATGGGAAAGTTTCCTCAACCCTTGCCTTGGGTTGTCCTCCTGCACATGCCCAGCCAGCCAGCCCTCCTGGAAAAATAAGAAATATACTCCCACCCTGGACAAACCCACATCCCACCAGTGACAAAGGTACCACAGATCTCTGATTTGAATCCATGTCTCTGTACCACCACGTGTCCCTGCCTAGGTACACATATGTCCCAACTGAGTGGATCACGCAGACTGGAAATCAGAGTCACTGCAAGCATTTTTGGTTTTGTCCATGAAGGGATTGTTTTTCTATTGGTTTTGAGACAAGACCAAGCAAATTCCCTGTCGTGACAGCTGGATCCATATTCTCCAGAGCTTAGACTGGCCTTGGTGTGAGGTGGTAATGAATGAAGAGTACCTCAGGTCTGCATGTTGTCTAGATATAGAGAGAAAAGTCCTGCTTAACTCACTCTCAGATAGAAAGAGAGCTGAGAAAGTCTTCCTGAATTTGCCTTGTACTGGGCTGTATCCTGCTTCTGGGTTTGCTGTGGCAAGGGCAGATGCAGCTGCCTGGTCCTCTGCAAGAGGATGCAGGTGTACAATGCGAGTGTACAAGAACAAAACCCACACTATAGAGACTGAACTGGGCAGCTTACAGCTTCAGAAGTACCAGGAACTCAGGCAAACATCACCATGCAAACTGCTTTGTCAGCTAAGGAGACTTTCTAATGAGCTTGAGGAAGCCGAGATGAAGAAACCCCCCAGGTCCTCTCCCAAACCAAGCTCTGCTTATACTGATCTTGCTGAAGTTCAAGCACGCTGGTGTTCAGCCCAGTGAGAGGAGGGAAGGGTCCTCAGTGCACAGCTGTGATTTCTTTGGGTTGGCTCTCCTGACTTTGAAAGGGGAGAGTTGCGCAGCCTGAATGGTTTGCAGAGGGTAAAGCTTTGCTTTGGGTAGTGTTAGCAGTTAGGCTCAAGCTCATTGCCTCCAGATGACGTCCTGGTGAGCCTAAGGCTCACTCTGTCCTTGATCTGCTTTTGTAGATGTGCCTGATTTGGGAAGTGCCAGCTTTGTGGCTATGGATGATGTCACTTAAGGGGTGAATGATGGCTTCATCACCATAATCAGAAAAAGGGAGTTTTGCAAAGAAAATAAAAGGTATCAGAACATCTTATAACCTGTGTTCTTGTTTATATTTGGTTCTTTTTCTATATTCAGATTTTATTTATCTAGCTAGATTAAAACTGATTCAGTAAAACTGCTAACATAAATAATCTGGATACTAATTCTCTGAATCCAACCTATATTTATATAGGATAAATAATATTTATCTTGCATACATCAGTGTCAAATAAATCAGCATAGCCTGGCTTGTATGAATATTGTCCCTGTCTTTTGCATTATCTGGCTGGATTAAAAGGGGATATCTCTGTAACCACCTTTGGAGACAGAAGAAGGGTACCTCTCACCAGCTACTGAGCACCCCTCATCTGACAGTGCCTGCTCTTCCCCCCCTCTCATGCTGAACTATGTGTGAGAGCTTTCTAGGAATTTCAGTCAAAATCACCCAGGTCAGCTGAAATGTAGCTGACAGGTCTGTATCTAGCAGCTGATTTTGACTAAAATAGGTATTAGTGTGTGCACACAGGCAGTCCTCTGGCAAACCAGCAATAGATGTGGACAGAAACATGGGGTGCTGATCCTGTGCAATCCAGCATGGGCATCACTCCCTGAGAGCCTCTGCTGTGAATATGGGCAAAGCCTTCAGGTAAATACCTCCTTTGAGCAATAAAAGAGGCTTTATTTAGAGCCTGATCTGGCAGCTTCACTGCATGTGGAGCAGATCCATTGACAAAGAGTTAAAGTGCAGCTTTGGCAGAATTTAAGTACAGTAGACCAAGTGTTAAAACAAGCAGCCAAAGTGCAATGAGGGCCAAGTACCTGAGATGTCACAGACACCTGTCTCAGGAAATTTCTACCAGGAAAACTTGCTTAGAAACCTAAAACCCCACTGTGTGTGCCTAGAGGAGCCCACGTCATGGCTTTGGGTAAACACCTAGCTACTTGTCTCTAGACTGATGCTGCCTGGGAATTCATAAATAAGGCAAGTCTGAACTTAAAACCTTTCAAAGTCACACACAGCATGGCTAGAGTGTGCAGAGAGGAGGGAACAGCAGATTTTTTGGGTAACAGTAGTAATAACTTAGTTCAACAAGGAGAAGTGCAAAGTCCTGCAGCTGGGGAGGAACAAACTCATGCACAAGTATATGCTGGGGGCCACCCAGCTGGAAAGCAGCTTGGCAGAAAAGGATCTGGATGTCCTGGTGGACACCAAGTTGAACATGAGCCAGCAATGTGCCCTTGCAACCAAGAAGGTGGGAAGATGTCTGTTGTGTGCAGACAACGGGATTTGAGTGTAACGCAATCACAGAACCAATACAGACACTAAATCATACAGACTTTTACTCCAGCACTCTGCTCTCCAAAGGATGGGAATAAAATTCATGGAAGAAAGCAGAAGAGGAGGAATATTTCTCCTTTTATTTGTATAAAAGTAACATAGTAACTTTGGCTCTATAACATTGAATCCTGATTTCCCCTGAAAACAGTCCTCTGATTGAAAAATATAACACAGCCCCCCTATGTTATTAGGTACAAACAGAGTTTTCTTAGCAGACACACACATGTACATATATATAAAACATCTTCGTATAGTCTGTCTCCGATACATCAGTGATAGAAGCTCAAACACCAAAAGCACGTAAAATGGAAATGGGAGAAAAGCAAATGTTCTCTCATTGAGATGACAAAGGTGTTCAACAGGATTAAAGATTTCCAAACTCTATTAAAATCAGATTGCCAGAGCCAGAGCCAGCAATGAAAAATAAAATAACCAAAAAGTGGGTTAATCTATGTTTTAGCATTCCAGATCAGGCAGTGGAAAACAGACAGATTATTGTGGTGAAAGGAAGTCTTTGGGAGTCCTTAGGACTCAGTCTGACACAGACGTCAACAGAAATACATTTTTGGACTTTGTTAATAAGTTATTGGCTGGATAAAGTAATTATAGATCCACACAGAGACAGCACCTGGTGCACTGCTCTATGCGAATGCCCAGGGGAGAATGACAGAGCTGGAAGGTCAGGGTGAAAGGAAAAAGAAAGTAAATGCAAGAAAGCAAGGAGCCAATATAGAGATCTGCTGGTCCCCTGGCAGGGCAATGCCCCACCACAACTTCTGTTGTCCCCATCAACCATGTAAGATTTTCATTCCCTTCCCCACTTTCTTTATATTTGCTCCTGGAAAGTGTAAGTTTTTGGTGAGATGGATTTTTGTCCTGTTGCTAAAAAGCCATGTATTCCAGCTCACAGTAGTTCATCTTCTTGGCAGACAAGATGTCTTATGCTCTATTCAGCCCCTTTTATATCATAACCTATATCAAATTAAGTTTCCCTCTCTCCTGCTCCTGCTGAGATCCAGGAGATGCAATTGTGCAGTGGCAGAGGGCACAGCTGGGCACAGCTGGGCACAGCTTGGCATCCCCAGCAGAGGTGCCAGGAGCTGCTGGCTCACCGCACGCATGCCCCGAACAACCTACCAACATGTGCAATGATTCTTGCTGGCTCCCAAAGAGTTTCATTTTTTATCTTCCTTCACTGACCTTGCATTTATACGCTAGCCCTTCTCTTGCCATCCAGATTTTATGACCAAGTAAGATTCACATATTGTATATCAAAAAAAAAGTCCTTGGAGTATAACATTTAATTTCCAACACATGCTCCTTTAATCTCCCCAAGGCTCTTACCTTTGGAGCAAGATACCATTGCCAGAGTTTGATTTCCCATCACAGTGAAGCAGCTTGTTTCTCACCCTGCTAGTTTAAACACATCCCCATTTCCACCAGCACTTCCATAGACAGATATTCAGATCAGGTGTGTACTCCCAGCACAACCGTGGGCCATTATCCCACACTTTCCGGTGGAACAGCAATGCTCTGACTGCTCTGTTCAACCTTCCACCCATGGAGCTGCAAGGCATATTACAGCATTAGTTAAGCTTAAGAAGACAAGCGATGGTATGGTTTTTTTATATGTGAATGCTCTATGGATTTAGCATCACCATGTTACCGAAGTTAGTAAAATGTTTTTCTCTATTGGCAAAGGAATTAAGTTATACAGCTCTACAGTATTTTGTAACTGTAATTGTTATTTTATTGAGAGGTACTGTGGGGGGAAAATAATGTTCTTAATTTAAAAAAAAAAGGATATTTGCTGCAAAAAATAATGTGTAGATCAGGCTGTAAGGTTTGTAAATATTTTGAGATCCTCGGGTGAAAATCCGTATTAAAATGTGAAATATCAGCCTTGCCAGGCAACAATTTATTCTCCAACTATGAATCACATCAGTAAACAAGTCTCTCCTGGATTCAGGATGAAATGCCTGGGAGAAAAGATTATGAATTTGCCATTGCCGTGCTCTTCAGAATAAAGTAGTCTATGTTATGTTTGTATTTATGTCCACACCACTTGATACGGTGGGTGGTGATGATATTTGAAAGGAGATATTCAACTAAAGCTAAAAATAAACCTCAGTTATATTTGTTGAATGACAAAAACTTAATGCAGCTGTTTGTAGAGGAGAGGATGTAGACCATCCCATGCTGCAATATCTCAATGCAGCATAGGATGGTCTGAGACTTAAACAGTCTAATGCCAAAAAAGCACCGTGCCTAGTTCTTTTACTTTCCACAACTTCCCTGCCTACCTGAGTATTTCTTCCCGATTTGTAATATTCTGCTGTGAATCTTCTCTGAAGATCAGGCACTACCATCCTGGCGTCACCCAGTGAGATAAAGTCTTTGCTCCAGGCAGGTGAGAAGGAGCCGGTGGCGTGGAGCACACACATTTCACAGCTCAGCAGCCAGCCTTGGCTCGAGCCACGCTGGGAAGTGCTGCACATGTGAATGAGACCAAGCGCTGCGCTCCGGGGGGGGGGAAATTACACAGTGAGGGGATGTGTTTTCAAATGGGATTGTAAAAGCAAAACGAGGATGGCTCTAGTTGGGACAGACAGGTCCTGGCACGAGGATCTGTGCCAGCAAATCAGTGCCGTGAAAGCTGAGGAAGAGCATTTAAGAAAAACTGTGTTTCAGAAATTTACTGCCCACCTTGCTATGAAAGGAAGTTTCTTCAAAGTTCCCCAGGGCTTTCAGAAGTAACTGTGATTTTTATTTTTTTTTTAAAAGCTTGTCTATAGCAGATTCATCAGGTTTGATGCTCTGGGCTGAGACTTACTCTTTTGGACCCATCTTCTACTCTGCCCAATGCACTTATCTTTGGTTCTGTTCTGCCCCAACACGTGTAGACCCAGAGCAGAGGAGAAGCTGTGCTGTAAGGGGGCCTACAGGAAAGCGGGAGAGGGGCTTTTTACAAGGGCATGTAGTGATAGGACAAGGGGTAATGGTTTTAAACTGAAAGAGGGGAGATTTAGATTAGATCTTAGGAAGAAATTCTTTCCTGTGAGGGTGGTGAGACACTGGCACAGGTTGCCCAGAGAAGCTGTGGATGCCCCCTCCCTGGCAGTGTTCAAGGCCAGGTTGGATGGGGCTTGGAGCAACCTGGTCTAGTGGAATGTGTCCCTGCCCATGGCAGGGGGGTTGGAACTAGATGATCTTTAAGGTCCCTTCCAACCCAAACCATTCTAGGATTCTATGATACTACCCAGCAGGAACCCAATCTTCCAATGAGGTCTGCAAAAAAATAAAATGCTTTTCCTGTGCAGCACTGTCTGCAACCATGTGAGAAGGTGCACTCTGGTGAGGACGTCTGGGGTCTCACCATGGTGCACTGGAAACCCTCATCCCCACCACCTCGTCCAGAGAAGGGCTTTCAGGCATCAGCCTCACTCCTGCACAGGAGGTGGCCATGAAGATGTAATCCAGAGAGGAGCCCACTTTTTGTTTTAAAACAGGAGGCTCAAGTTATGGTTTCACAGCCCTTTATTTTAAATGTAAGACTAAATTTGACTTCATAGGTTAGAACTGGACAGCCTGATTAAGGCAGGGCAACCCTAGAGAAGCACTCAGCTTGTGTTTGTGATACAAGTGTAGCTTGTGACCCCGTTGAGCTTCCCAAGGTCTATCTGAGGTGAGAAGTTCAAGTTACGATAGCAGTGGCTTGTCAGGAGCAGGTCTGGGCTTTGGTTTCGGTGGCTGCTGCAGTAACAGGGTGCATGAGAAGAAAGCCATTCCCAGGGAACGGTTGTGTTTAAGACATTATTGTTCTCAGGTGTTGCCCAATGTGGGTGTCTCCTCCTCCATTTCGACAATGCTCTGTTTCTTCATGGTTCCTGGGCTGTACAAACCATAACGCCCTGCCATGGGCATTGCCATTGAAGGCACTAGATAGTCTTTTAGTGGTTTATCTTCTGCAGTGTTTCCAGCACACAATAATCCCAGATGTCCAGTGAAATCTTCCATCTTCTCCCAATTACTCAGCCTAATCCTTGCCAGACTGTAATCAAGCCAAGCAGCCTTGTGAGACACTAATGTGTTTTGTGGTTGTAGTTTGCTTGCCAGCATTTATGACATTTGGAAAGACAGTGGTGAGTCATGCGAGACAAATGGTTAGTGCCGTCTATTTTTTTATGTACGTATATAATTAGATTTTGCAGCACAAGAGAAAACAGCCCCTGTCCAGCTTGTCAGGAAAACAATAAAAAGGGAAAAGACAATTTTCTTTGGCAACTTTTTCTCAGCCTGACAAGTGGTTTCGATGATAAGTTTCTTAGATGGCTTTTTTCCCCAACGAGTTATGAAAGAATTTGAGCACTGTTGCTAGAAATACATAATAGAGCCATGAAACGGAATTGTTGGAAACAAGTAAAAATACCACAGCTATTCAAATAGATACTGTGTCCTGATACAGTGTGTAGGACATACTGCCTTTTTTCCTCTGATGGTTTTGTGTGTGGACCTTCAGTGCTCTCCTCCCTCTCAGGACGCTGTTTTGTGTGTCACTGTGCCCAGTGGAGGTCTTTTCTTCCAAGGTCAATGAAAGCCTTTGCAACTCCCCTTGGTGGTCTCTGCAGCAGATCTCTAGTGTCTGCTCAGTGAGATTTCTGACTAGATTTATATTTTTCTCCCTCCCTCACATCAGACATGGTCTAATAGTTAACGCACAGGACTCAGGTTTTATGTTTCAGACCATGACCATGTTGACTCATTATGCAGTTTTTGGCAAGCAACGGAGGCTTACAAAAATGTCCACTCATTTCTGATGACTCAGTCTGAGCATCTCCATACCTCTTGGGCTTGAATTTTCTGAAGGTCTTTGAGAACTCAAAGCACTCACAGGACTAAGTTACACAACCCTGCTGCAAACCCAGCCAAGGTAACCCAACCTGGACGCTGAGGAACGGAGGTGCCCATAATTAGAGAGCACTTTGGGAATGTTGGTGTTACTCACTGGGTTTCGGTTTATTCCTCATTAACATAAGGGTAAAAATACCAAGGCTTCTTCTTGACAATGGACTTTTGTTTGCAAAACACAGCGATCCTCAGGTGAAAGTGCAGTGGTGTAAACAAGGGAAAGGAGTGTGCCCATGTTGAAAGACTGACCATCTGATAACTAGGACATGCCCTTTTACAGGCAAAACCATTTTGCTTAGAAGTATCATCAAATTTCTGGAGAAATCTCCCACACAAATACAACGCATCTGCCCAGCAGCTACAAAGAGATAACCAAGCCACTTCAGAGATGTGAGCGAGCAATTTCATTAGAATATATAGCAGATGCATGCACACTTCAATGCAAGCTAACCAAAGTTCCCAGAAAGTCTCCTGATACGTAACAGCTGGTCCTACTGTAAAAATCATGATTGCTTTCATGTAAACTCAGGGATATTTTCCTGCCAGCCTTAGATACCTCTACTTGAATCACAGGATATCTCAGGCGTAACTATGGCTGTTGGATTATCAGTCAGTGTGAAAGGACTGCGATCTGGCAGCATCAGATCTTTCTCGATGGGATAAAGTGCCCAAGGTCTCCTCAAGGTGTCATGAAGATTCAGCTGGAGCTGCTGACTGACGTGTGGAGTAATGCCTGAGTGTGGCTGAAATGAAGCCACAACGAACGATTCAAACATTAAGGCGCGTTCAGGAACTGTCACCATTGCGAGTTATGGGCAGTGCTATGCCATTTCTGTTCCTGAACATGCTTTTGCAGCTTACAAGCCTCAAACTCTTCTGTAGGGAGAATCCATAATAGAGCAGAATTTGGACACATAAATCCACATAGGAAATAACTTGGTTCAGCACCTACAGCCCTGCAGTTGAGGAGTTGTGAGAAGAGGTATGGGGAAAGCAACCACAGGTTCTTCTGGAAACCACACTTTGCTTGTTTGTACCAATGCAAAACCTGTGTAGAACAAAAGAATAGGGATGTTGAAACTCATTTTCATGCACAACAAGCTACCAAGGATACACTGTCCTCTCAACATGAGTCACACAGACTATACCTCAGGAGTTCCCCCGCAAAACTGCCTTCTTCTTTGCTCTGATCTCTGTTGCAGCTGGCCAGTCCTGCTCTTTGTCAGAGATTACATTTCCATTGTCAACACCAAGAAAGACTGGGGTGGATCAACGCTTGGATGGGAGACTTCTACTGCACTTTAGAGTTTGGTTTTTGAAGTTTTGAAATTACAGTTGCCCTTCCTCTCCAAGTAGGGCTGATCCAATGACCCAAAATTGCCCTATAAGACCAAAAACACCGAGCACTTCCAGGAAAACCTCCTGATGCTTACAAACACCTGCTGTGCTGAGCCAGTTTATATTTTGAGAATTGTTTTTCTTTTATTCTTTCTATAAGTCCATAAATATATATCCATCTTCCTGCCTTGAATTAATGGGTGCTGTGATAATAAATGCCTGATAAACTCTATCCCAGGCTCCAGTAGTTTCCGTGGATTTTATTAGAAATGTTTTTGGGACTTCTAGTTTCTTTGAAAACGAGGAGGATCCTGATTTTCCAACAGAAAGAAACAGTACTATTTACTTCCAGAATATAAATTGGATACAACTGAGACAGGAAAGATTAGGAGTGTATGTCCCCTACACAGGCATGGTAGAAGAGAGAGACCACCTTTGGGGTCAGAGGGGCAAGCGGAAGCAGCGTAGAACAGTTGAAGTGAATTCCTGCAGCAGACAATAGCAGTAATCCCTCAGTGTTCATCTTAAGAGTGAATACATCAAGGTAGAAGGATCACAAAATCCACCTGAAAGAGAAAATATAAATACATGGGGTCTGATGAAGGAAAATTGAAAGGGAAACTGTCAGATAGAATTCATCAAGTACAAGAAATGTCTCAGACACAACAGCATGTAAGATATTAAAAAAGCACAATCAGGGAGCACAGCAGGTATCATGTGCCAGAGGAACTTCATTGCTTGAGCTGGTGACTAACAGCATTTATACAGAAATCAGGCGCAGCATGCCAATGCAACCTGACAGAGAGCACATCTCGGAGGCAGCTGTCTCTGATCCCCAGAGCTGCTAGAAATGCAGTAGTTAGCAAGCAACTTTGGTGGCTTCTGCTCAGAAACCCCGTCAATCAGCAGAGCTATTAAAGAGTTGTTTAACAGTAGAGGCATCTGTTCGTACAGTTTCACACCTGGCTAAATCGAGACAGACAGGAAAGCAAATGCTCATTCCTTCCTTCTACCTCTCATGCGGCTGCCCGAAGGATGGTGTTTAACAAGGAGCAGCACCATCAGGACAGGCTTCCCCTAAAAAAACAAAGGAGGAGAAAACACAAGAACAAACCTGCCACTCCTACGAGCCTGTTTATCCAACGCCATGTGATTTACAGGTCTTCTTCATTTGCTATTCTCTATGCCTTTGGCCGATCTCCTTGTGTGATGGGGTTATCGCGTGCCATGGCAGTATCCCCACTGCTGGAGCCTTGACGTCTAAAACCCACCAAGGAAAGTGTTTCCTTGTGCCCTTCCACTTCATAGAATCATAGAATCACAGAATAGTTTGGGTTAGAAGGGACCTTAAAGATCATCTAGTTCCAACCCCCCTGCCATGGGCAGGGACACCTTCCACTAGACCAGGTTCCTCCAAAGCCCCATCCATCCTGGCCTTGAACACTGCCAGGGAGGGGGCAGCCACAGCTTCTCTGGGCAACCTGGGCCAGTGTCTCACCACCCTCACAGGAAATAATTTCTTTCTAATATCCAATCTAAATCTCTCCTCTTTCAGTTTAAAACCGTTCCCCCTTGTCCTATCACTCCGTGCCCTTGTACAAAGCCCCTCTCCAGCTTTTCTGTAGCCCCTTCAGGTACTGGAAGGCTGCTCTAAGATCTCCCCGGAGCCTTCTCTTCTCCAGGCTGAAGAGCCCCAACTCTCTCAGCCTGTCTTCATAGGAGAGGTTTTTCAGCCCTTGACAACATAACAAGTGTCTGAGATCCTTCCCAGTTTCATCAATGCTTTCCAAGTGGGTACCAAAGGTAAATGAAGCCTCAAAACAAGTCTGGGTATTCCACACCCTGATCCTTCTTACTTGGCAATTTAAGGAGATTTGCTGCATTCTACCTTTAGCTGTACCTTCATGTCTGCATGAACACAGCTCTACCACTGTTCAGGTTTTCTGAGATCAAGCTGCTTTTGATATGCAAAAGACTCTGGAATGTACATTTCCTATTTCTCTTCTTGTTTCCAAGACCAGAAAGTCAATTAAATTATAATATTCCTCACTCCTCCCTTTTCATAGAGCATGGCATATCATGTAAAAACAAACCCCCAGTGAGAAAAACCCATGCAACCTTTTCCTGCTTGACAATACCCTCGAAGTTCCAATAAATATTAAATTGTGCCATGTTTTTTGATGGCTTGTGACACGCTCACGGGTGATATCAACCACAGATGACACTAATACGAGTGCTGACACAGCATTTGCAGCACTTTGTCCAAACCACTTTCTTCTTCTTCTTGCTGTTATCTATCTTCTTTGACAGTTTTTTTGGATAGGTGCTATTATGCTTAAAGAACTGCAGGCCTTTATTACTATTCTCTATTCTGTAAAAACTGATATTATTCAAGTGTGACAGCCTTCCTAGATTACATGAGGATAAAGAAAGCCACAGCGAGAGGAAAGCCGTGATGCCTGAGTGAGGCAGAGTGAGCCCCTGCATACTGGGAGGGGCTAGGTCAGGTTGGACGGGGCTCTGAGCAACCTGATCTAGTTGAAGATGTCCCTGCTCAGTGCAGGGGGGTTGGACTAGATGACTGTTAAAGGTCCCTTCCAACCCAAACTACTCTGTGATTCTAT
The DNA here is from genome assembly GCF_013368605.1 of Nyctibius grandis. NCBI lineage: Eukaryota > Metazoa > Chordata > Aves > Nyctibiiformes > Nyctibiidae > Nyctibius > Nyctibius grandis. Next base: position 6,143,224 of record NC_090663.1, on the reverse strand, counting down.
GAAAAAGCATACTTTAGGAAGGGTCTGTCAAAAAAAAAACAACAAAAACTAGCCATTATTTAAAATGACAAGGTTTTTCTTGTTTCTGTAATTTTGTATAGATATTATGTATTTAAAAATTATAAAATAATATAAAAATATAATATGATATGTAATTTATATATATTTTATATATATAATTTAATTTTATTTGTTGATGTTTGATTGTCAGCACTGGAGAAATAACAGAGTTTGGTACAAGCTTTTCAACAAAATCCTCAATCCATAAACTATTTTTATTATAACTTCTTGCCCTTTGCTTATCTTCCCTCTTTGGGTGCTCATGGCATGAGTAAGGAGCTCAGAAAGTGGCTTCCAGAGCTCAGCTTGCAAAGAGGGTCGGAGAACAGTACACAAAAACTTTTCTTCAGGTTTTTGATCAGAAATAAAATATTTTGATCAGATTTCAAGTTTTATAAAAGCCTTTAATTTTTTAAATGAAATGTAAATTAGAAGATTACTTTAAACATAATAATGTTGAAGCATTTTACACAGAAGTTGTCAAAACTGACTTTTTTAGAAATACACAGAAGTTTATGTTGACTAAAGCAATGAAATCACTCTAGATTGACAAAATACTCCAACCCACACATGAGTTATTTCTCCACCTTTATAGAAAATAATTTATACAACTTTATTAAAGAAAATACAGAGATGAGATTGTGTTTGGGTGTGATACAAATTATTTCCTCTCTCCTTCCTCCCTTCTTTCCTTCCTTTCTTCCATCCCTGAGTGGAAAAGCATCATTTAAAGTAGAATTTATTATTTTCAAAGGGTTATCTGCTACTTCTGAAGCACTAAAGATGACACAAAATGTTCCAAGCATGCTCATCCATCACAGTTTGGTTGTTAATGTCAAACACGAGTTTGAAACCTGAAAGGCCAATGGCCAGCCAAGAGCTGAGCTGTTCCAGGGAGAGGACAGTAAATCTGGGTGTCTTTATTTTCACAGAATCACAGAATCACAGAATCAACCAGGTTGGAAGAGACCTCAGGGATCATCGAGTCCAACCGCTGCCCTGACACCACCATGTCAACTAGACCATGGCACTAAGTGCCATGTCCAGTCTTTTCTTAAACACAGCCAGAGATGGTGACTCCACCACCTCCCTGGGCAGCCCATTCCAATGTCTAATAACCCTTTCTGAGAAGAAATCCTTCCTGATGTCCAACCTGAACCTCCCCTGGCGAAGCTTGAGGCTGTGTCCTCTTGTCCTATCGCTAGTTGCCCGGGAGAAGAGGCCAACTCCCACTTCACTACAACCTCCCTTCAGGTAGTTGTAGACTGCAATAAGGTCACCTCTGAGCCTCCTCTTCTCCAGGCTAAACAACCCCAGCTCCCTCAGCCGTTCCTCGTAGGTCAGACCCTCCAGACCCTTCACCAGCTTGGTCGCCCTCCTCTGGACTCGCTCCAACACCTCAACATCTTTCTTGAAGTGCGCGGCCAAGAACTGAACACAGTACTCAAGATGCGGCCTCACCAGCGCCGAGTAGAGAGGGACGATCACTTCTCTAGACGGGCTGGCTACACTATTCCTAATAGAGGCCAGGATGCCATTGGCCTTCTTGGCCACCCGGGCACACTGCTGGCTCATGTTTAGCCGGCTGTCGATCAGCACCCCCAGGTCTCTTTCCACCGGGCCGCTTTCTAACCACTCTTCCCCCAGCCTGTAGAGCTGCATGGGGTTGTTGTGGCCGAAGTGTAAGACCAACTTTCCACCAACCCTGCTCAAGAGCTTTCCTCTCTAGACTCATTGAAAAAATTCTCCAAGGGCATTTTTGGTGGCGGGTGAAGCTGCAGTCCAAAGTGTTAGCAATTGTCTTTGGAAAACAAGTGGGACAGGAGAGGGACTTTTTGGTGACAGCAAGTGTGAAAAGTTGATGCCTTTGAGTGTGATTTGGGGGGTGTTTTAGGACAGGAGCTATGCACGAAGTTTACACATGCCCGGCTTTGTGTGTCACACTCACCCAAGCTCTCAAAGAACCAGATTTTTACACCTCTTCTTGCTGAGTTAATTTTCTGCCAGAACATTGAGCTGAATCAGCTCCCAGTGCCAGTCACGCCTTCCAGCCCAGACCTGCAGCTGGGAGGAGGACCTCTCCTTTCCAAGCAGCCAGTTTAGCCAGGTTTCCCCAAGGGACGTGCCTACACAAGCCAGTGCCCAGTTTCCAACCTGGCCAGCACTGCTCCAAAACCCACTGACCACCATTCCATCGCAGAGAGCCTGACTCAGCCTTCCTGGCAAGGCGAAGTGGGGCTGGGCAGGTAACATGGAAATACAGAACGGTTTGGGTTGGATGGGATACCTTAAAGATCATCTAGTTCCAACCCCCCTGCCATGGGCAGGGACACATTCCACTAGACCAGGTTGCTCCAAGCCCCATCCAACCTGACCTTGAACACTGCCAGGGAGGGGGCAGCCACAGCTTCTCTGGGCAACCTGAGCCAGGGTCTCACCATCCCCACAGGAAAGAATTTCTTCCTAATATCTAATCTAAATCTCCCCTCTTGCAGTTTAAAACCATTCCCCCTTGTCCTGTCACTACTTGCCCTTGTAAAAAGCCCCTCTCCCACTTTCCTGCAGCCCCTTCAGGTACTGGAAGGCTGCTCTAAGGTCTCCCCGGAGCCTTCTCTTCTCCAGGCTGAACAGCCCCAACTCTCAGCGTCTCTGCTGCAGCCCTCTCATCATCTCCGGGCTCGCTCCAACAGCTCCGTGTCCTCACCCACGCCAGCGCTCACAGACCCCTCTCTCCACACCCAGTATTTTACCGTTTTGGTTCAGTTTATGCACAAAGCGCCCCTTCGCTGTCGGTACCGGGGAGCCCGGCCGCTGGACGCCTCTCGGGGTTGTTTCCACCCCGCCGTGCCCGTGCCCGAGCCCGAGCTGGGCGCTGGGAGGGCACCACCGAGGGGACCCCGCGCCCGGAGGGACCGGCCGCGCCCAGCGGGGAGCGGGGAGGGGCGGAGGGGCGGGGCGGGGAGGGTCCCGGCTGCCGCCCCCCCCCCGGAGGCGGGCTGCATGGCGGCCCCGCTGCCGGTAAGTGCCGCCGCCGGCATCCCCCTCCCCATCCCCGGGCAGCTCCGGCGGTCCCCTCCCCGGGCAGGGCTCCCTGCCGCTGCTCGCCCCTCCGGGTGGGAACCCCCGCCTCAGCAGGCTCCCCGCAGGTAGGTCCTATACCCACCCCCCCGCCGAAGGACACCCCCCCAAACACTGCCTCACCCCCGGGCAGGGCTCACCCTCCTTCCCTCCCTCCGAGGCAGACGCCCTTCCCGGGCAGGACCCCCCAGCCCCTCTCCGGACCGACTCCCCCTGCCCCCGGCTGGGGCAGTGTGGGCTGCGCCCTCCGGCATCGTTGGGGTTTTTGCCCCCCCGGCGGTTGGGGTTTTTGCCCCCCCCCGGCGGTTGGGGTTTTTGCCCCCCCCCGGGGCTGGGTTTTTGCCCCCCCCAGGGGTTGGGTTTTTGCCCCCCCGGGGGTTGGGGGGTTTTTTCCCCCCGGGGGTTGGTTTTTTTTCCCCCTGGGGGTTGGGGTTTTTCCCCCGGGGGGGGTGGGTTTTTGCACCCCAGGGCTGGGTTTTTGCACCCCAGAGGTTGGCATTTTTGCACCCCAGAGGTTGGGGGTTTTTGCCCCCCTCAGGGACTGGGGTTTGGCACCCCGGCTCAGCTGCTCCCCCAACACCCGCGGGCACCCCCGCGTTTTAACTTTGCCTGGAGTTTTACTGCTGCGGTCGCACTTCGTCTCTTCTCGCTCCTCGGAGAGGTGGTTGCGATAGATTCGCTTTTGCTGTGGAAGAGCGTTCGCTGCTTCTGGGGAGGAGATGGCAAAGGGCGACCGGCTGCGCTGTCTCCTAGATGCAGGTTCGACGTCCTGCGTTGGGGCAGAAACCATCAGCCACGCGTAGCCAGGCCGGGAGCAGCTCCGTGGGGTGGGAGCTGGGAGCTGGAGTGGGTCCCTTGTACCCAGCTGCTGGGACAAGCCCCGCGCGCCCGGCTTGGCCGTGCTGCTGAGCTGCCTCGGGCTGGCTGGCTGCCTTCAACCATCTGTTTGGAAGGTAAGGATTGCACGTTCACCTCTGCTGGGTTTCCAGACTTGGGGCTGGTTGGCTGTCGGAGAGGTTGTACGAGTTGTTCTGGGCTGATTTGGTGGTGGAAGGAAACCATTCATACCCTGAGAAATGCTGCCCTGCAAGTGGGAAAGTTGGATGGAGGAAGAGAGAGAGGGAAGGAAAGTCAGTGCAAAGGCTCGCTTGCTGCCTGGCCTGCCTGAATGCATGTTTGACAGGTGGAAGCATCCCCAGGGATGTTCCTCCTCCGTTATCACCGCACACCAGCCTTGCAGAGTGATGCACCGCTCAAAAAATTACCGAGCTCCTGCAGTCTCTGTTCGTGGCAGAGAGGAGGAGGGAAATGTGTGTTTGGGTCCTGGGGCAGGTACAGTTGCCTGCTGCTGTACGCTAATTCGTACTTGGTTTAGCAGAGGAGCTGAGTCTGGCAGCAAATATATTTCCAATTTTTGTAATTCCTCTAAGATTTTAAAGTGCAGTCAGCCTGGAGACTGCAGAGCTTTTTTTTTTTTCCTCCCCTGCCATCAAAAGACACCATTTAGTGATGAAATTAACCTTTTGCTTGGGATTTGTCTGCTGAATAGGTTAGGTCAAACTTTCTGTACATTAAAGGAAAACTGCTGAAATGATGGAGCTGCTTCGCTCAGGCAGGCTGCGAGCAGAGTCTAGCCCATCAATTTTTGGAGGGAAGCAAAACTGTCGTGTCCGAATAAGAACAACGCAAACCATCAGGCATCTGAGATCCCCAGGAAACCTGGGATGATCCCCCATCATGGTACAACTGGGTATTTACCCCATTGGTAAATACCCCAGAGGGGTCCTTACAGGGAAGGCTGGAAGACTGGGCTGTATCAGCAGCGTAACCACATGAGCTGCTGCAGCTCACAGGATAATTTAAAAGCTCCAGTATTTAAGTTGTGGAAGTACATCCCTGGGAAGGATGGCACATCTCACTTTGTCGCAAAGATTTCCACAGAGATGTTAAGACTGTATCATCCCCCGCTTTCCTGTATTAACAATGCTCCAGATGGTTGAGGAGTAGCACTTCTTAGCAAGAGATAAGTTGCTGGCTGCCCAGTCAGAGGCAAAAAGGATGAGAGACGTCAAGCTTGGGTTGTTGGCTGTGACACTGACTGCAGATGAGCTTCCAGGGACTCTTTGCCTGGGGATCCTTGAAAAGAAGCCAGGAGCAGCAGCACCCTGTTGTCTGCACCCTGAATTAGAGTTCAGGGTTCAAACATGAAGTTTCAAGCATCCATCATCTCTTCTGTTTGTTGTCAGAGAAATCATGGAGGTCCAATGGGGAGAGTCATTTCCAGCTCCTCAGCCTATTGTTGCATTGACCAAAAAATAGTACAACCAAGAGAATGTTTCTCTAATGTTTTAGGAGTGGGAGCACATTTGTCTCCTGTATTTCTGCACCGTTGTGTCGTACTCCTAGGTGTATCCTGCATTAGGCAACCTGCGGTTAGTTTTTCACTTGAGAAGACCTTCTGACCCAGGCTGGTGGCTAAGGTGTTACTCAAGTAGCATATAGAGCTTCCAAAGATGAACTCTAATAGCTGCGTCCTACTTCTTCTTAAAGTGTGAGTGCAGTGTGTCTTCACAGATCTATACCAGAGCAATGCTGTGTAAGCAATGATCCGCTTTAATTAGAGTTGTACTGACACTGATACGTACTAAACAATCGTGTGAGCACAGTCATTGTTTGCAGGAGAAGGAAGATGTGACTTCTCAACCTTCTTTCAGTGTTACATCTAAAAACCCCAGACAATTAATCCTGGATTCGCACGTATGATTATTCAAGGCCATAAACCAAAAATTTGACATTGATTTTTTTAAACCTTAAAATTTGACATTGATTTTTTTTTTTTTTAAACCATTGATTTTTCATTAAACCTGATTTTTGCTATTCACATTTTGGGAGCCTATCTTAATGCTGCACCCTTCTGGGAGAACGTAGGGCTGTCTGAGTGGTGTCCATGTGCCTAAACTGGTTAGGGGTCAGCTTGAGGTGGAAATCAGAGGACTGTTTCTAGACCCACAGAGGCCCCGGAGGTGTGAGGAGGATACCAGCATCTCCGAGCAGGTATGGGAGGCAGCAGATGACCAGATGAACGGGAAGATGGAGGTGGACCACGTAACGGACCTTGTGGTGGCAGGTTCTGTAGCCTGGTCGATGTGCGGCCGTGTGTTGTCACCACGTGGTTTTGTCAGCCAGCAGTCACAGTGCCATCTGTGCGGACCATGTAGGGAGGAGAACGGGCTGAACAATTTTTCTGCCAGAAAGTGTGGTTGCATCAAAACCAAACTGTTCCGTAGGAGCTCATCCAGTTTGAGGACATCCTCAGCGGGGTTGTTAGGAAGAACGGTGCAGATTATCCTCTTCCCTGCCAATAACGTCAGAGCTGGAGATAGGATTTTTTATTTTATTTTTATGGGGTGTTATCAGGATGTGAAATGTTGTCCAAGGAATATTTTCATTAAGAATGATGTACTTAAGACACCCTGTAGACTTTTAGTAGCGCCTGCTCAGGGACCTGCCACAGATCTTGATGTCCAACAAACCGGCTTGTTCTCAGCACTGGAGCAGGGGAGCTTCAGGTCTCAGTCAGCAAGTCCCAGCACCGGTGAGGAGGGGCAGAGGAGGAGCTTTCCTTCTTAATTTTTTCTAGACAGCTGTAGTTATTTCTTGATTTTTATTTTTTATTTTTATTTTTTAAGTCAAAAGAAAGGAAACCACTAAATCCAGCAAGTAAATAGGAGTCAGGGGAGGGAGCTGAGAATTTTGAAGGATGAGTGCGTGCACGTAATACATGATTACATCCAAGGACAAAGTCAGTATTGCTTTTACAAAAGGCAGCCCAGCCTCATGGTCATATGGGAATGCTTGGAAGCAGACAGCAAGTATGTGGATGGGAAGGACCTAGCTGGTGTAGTCTGCTTGGATTTCTGAAAGGTTTCCTATATGGTCCCTCATGGGAGGCTTTTGCTGAAACTTAACAGTCCTGGGTTAAAAAGGAAGTTCCTTGCATGGATAAATAATTGTCTCAAAGGTGAAATGCAGGGGGAGAAGTGGATGGTGAGTTACCATGTGGAAAAGACATCAGCATTGCTCTTGACAGGGAATAGGGGCTGGGAGGTATGGAGTTCAATATATCACTCACAAACTGGAAAAAATGTGAGTAGCGAAGTGGTGATATTTGCAGGTGACACAAAGTTTAATCAGGGCATGAAGGGTAAGGCCTGACTTAAAGAATTTTGCAGAAAAGCTTTTATGAGGCTCAGCGAGCATTAAAATGGAAGAAGAAATTCAACTGTGAAGTGATGGACTTTGGGGAAGATGGAGAGAACCTAATTTCCTCATTTCATCCTATTTTCCTGGACCGTTACCGCTCAGGAATGAGATCTTTGGATGGCAAGAGGTGGTTCTGTGGCAAGGTCAGCTCGGTGCTAAGTGCCAATCAAAAGCAGCAAACCATGTTAGGGATTGTTATGGAAGGGAAGCAGGACAAAACAGAGAACATCATTATGCCCTTATGTAAATCCACAGTGCATTTACCTCTTGGAAACTGTTTGCAGTTTTGGTCCATCTCAGGGGCTCAGAAGAGCAGGAGGGATGGCCAGGAGTCCTCAATCACTTCAATACGAGGATGAGCAAGTTGGCGAAGGCTCCTCAGCCTGACCAAGAGGTCATGAGGGGGCTGGGGGATGTGACAGAGATTAAAGAGCCCACCAATGGCACTGAGAGAGTGGATGGGGATTGCTTGAGTGATGTCTCTTCCAATAGAAGGACCAGAGGGCATCAAACGAAACTGGCTGGTGACAGGCTCAAAACAAGCAAAAAGGTGTTTCTTTGCACAGCGCATGGCTGAGCTGTGGAAGGTGTTGCCGTAGGAGGTCATGGATGCTAAAATTTTGCATGAGTCAAAGAGGAAGCAGGACAGCTTCATGACTTAGCAGTCCTTGAAACCATCTTTAGAGGTAATTCTGGATCACAGGCTGCTGGCAGGAAAAACAGACATCGGGGAAATTTTGCTCCATGCTGCCTTGTTCTTATAAGCCTCCTGAGGCAAAGTTTGGCCACTGTGAGATAAGGCACGTTGGGCTACATGGGTCCCCTCAAGTTTTGCCTTTGTATTCCCATTAGCCACACCAGTGAATTTTGAACTGCTGGAATTTTTGCAGTGCATCATTCCCACCTTCCCAGGTACCTGTGACACCACTCAGTCAAAGTCTGGGAACTGAGCTGTGGACACAAGCATGTGAATTTCCTTGACTTAAAAGTCCCCCATTACGGAGTTGGGAGCGTCCTCTCCCAGATGGGTGCAGAAGGGGACATGAAACAGAGGTCACTGCTGCACCCGAGATGCCTCAGTTACTTGCATGAAGCTCCGTGTGTGGTTGCTGGCAGCTCTGCATGGCCATTCAGGCTGTAGGATGGAGCTGCCCACCGTGGTAGTAAACAGCTCTTAACTTCAGAGCCTAAAAAAGTACCAGGATGACCCAGGGTCATGTAGTGAATAGTGGGGTTATGAAAGCAGCTGGACTGGGCAAGGAGTCTCACCCAGTCTGTGGGTGGCAAAGATGATAATGAGAATATAGAATCACAGAATGGTTTGGGTTGGAAGGGACCTTACAGATCATGTAGTTCCATCCCCCATATTTTGTGGACACGGCGTGCTGTTCAGTGGGATTTAGCAGAGCTGCTTTAATTTTGGATTTCGGTTGCTTGCTTGTCCTCTCTCTGCTCTCAGTGCTTTTATTTTTTTTTTTTTTTTTGTATCACGCTTCACGTGATGATGCGTTTTCGTTCACAGGAGGGCTTTTAATTGCCATGAAGGACTTCAGCCAGTGCTGCACATTTATCCTCACCCTCAGGATTTCAGACACTTCTAACGGACCGATAACCGTGGGACAGTGATGGCACAGCAGGGTGTGTGCATTTTTCTTGAAGTAAATGACGCATAAACATTATTTCTGTACTTCCTTTCATAGACCTACAAGCCGTGTGCATTAAAGTCCTTATTGATTTTTTTTTGCCCTTTCCTCTCTTTCAGGTTTTAGCAGTGGGAAGATGCTGATGGACAAAAATGAATCATGGCTGTCTAATTTCTCCTCTGCTGCATCCTCCTTTGTGAAAGGAGGTGGCAACTGGGCAGGGATCGGCCTCCAGGAGGTGGTCATCGGGCTGATACTGACCCTCATTGACTTGATCACGCTCCTGGGAAATACGGTAGTCTTCATCTGCCCGGTGGTGGAGAAGAGGCTGCGCACCGTCACCTACATGTTTATCATGTCCTTGGCCATGGCAGATTTCCTTGTAGCTTGTCTGGTCATGCCCTTTAGGTAAGAAGTGCTTGTAAGGTGAGATCAGATGGCGATGTGTGCGTGCAATGTCGCCTCTCCTTGCTCAGCCACCGCTGTTTGAGCAGGGCTGGCTGGAAGTTCACGTGTCGTGCTTAGGGCTGGGCTCTCCAAAGAGCTTAACTATGGGTCAGTAATTGTATGTGCTTCTGTGCCTCAGTTTCCCTACCCTTTATAATCATAGAATCGTTTTGTTTGGAAAGGGCCTTTAAGATCATCGAGTCCAAATGGAGGTTGGGCATTTCCAGCATCCTCGTTACTTCTGCCTCCCTCCTACCGAGGTGGTATTTGCAATCTGGGTGATGGGAGGGAGCGGTAGCAAAGAGCAAAGGCAGGCAGGTGTCTCGGCAGCTGGAATTTCCCCCCACAAGACTGATAGCATCTCCCATAGCTGGAGTAAGACCTCTTCCTTGGCAAGGAGAAAGAGGGAATTTGGCACTAGGTTTTGCTCAGTTAGGAACACAAAGGGGAAGGAAATTGGACAATTCCTACTTCCTACTTCCAGGAAAGCATGGAAGGAATGAGAAGAAGCAGCTGAAAATATATTTCGTTGGGAAATCTGTCTGTGGCTTCCCATGCCCAGCAAGAAAGGAGAAGAATGGCACAACAGGGATGAGGAGGGGACCACAGCTGTAAAGAATATGAGGGGAGTGGAAAGATCATAGAATCACAGAATGCTTTGGGTTGGAAGGGACCTTTAAAGGTCTTCTAGTCCAGCCCCTCTGCACTGAGCAGGGACATCTTCAACTAGATCAGGTTGCTCAGAGCCCAGTCCAACCTGACCTTGAATGTTTCCAGGGATGGGGCATCTACCACCTCCCTGGGCAACCTGTGCCAGTGTGTCACCACCCTCATTGTAAAAAATTTCTTCCTACTGTCTAGTCTGAATCTACCCTCTTTTAGTTTAAAACCATTACCGTTTGTCTGATCAAAGGATGGTAAGAGGGCATGATAAGGGGGGAAGGATTTCCACGAAAACCAATGGCTTTGCTAGGCAGCCAGAGAGAAAACAGCCCACCTAGGAGAGTGATGTCTTATTTAACAAAAAAAAATAGGAAGGGGAGCAAAAAGCAGAGCACGATTGATGCTTTGTGCCCCTCCTGAATGCCCTGGTGAAGTCTTGCCAGCTCTCGGTGGGCCACATGGTGAGGATTGGACCCTGCTGGCTCCGTTGGGTGTTGTTCAGCCCTGCTGGTGGGGTGGCTCTTGGTCCACATCTTCCCCACTGTCTCAGCTTCGTATCTATATTGCTGATTTGAATTGCAGTTTGCTCTCAGCCAGCATGTTAGCACATGCCAAAGAGAAGGAAAATAAATGACCTTAGGAGCCCGTTTGGCTCAGGAATAAGAGGTTTTGTGATGGGAAACCAAGGTTGTTTCCCGCTGCCTTAATTTCATAAGAGCAAGGCTTCAGTTTTGTTCCTGGTTTGGCTTGTTTGCAGGAGCCATTCAGCTGTGCTTAGCTTGTTGTCTGGGTACTCCAGCCAGCCCAGCCATTTCCAGGCTGAATATTTCCACCTACTCTTTTTCTTTTGCACGTGTAAGTGAAACACAGAGGTGACTTCACTTCTGCTCATACTGTGCGTTTCTTTGGGCTTTCATTATTCCTTTTTAACCAGCATCATTTCCAGGCTGCAGAGATGGAAATGATGTAAAATGTAAAATGTTCTTTTTACACCAGAGAAGAGGGAACAGGTATCTGCTACTCTGTGCTGTGAGAACATCTGCTAGGTCAGGCATCCCACCAGATGCGTGCTGATGAGAGCTAGGTACCTGCTCAGCTGGGATCTGTGTGCAGGGATGTTCATGACAGCAGCACGGTCTCCTTCTGGCAGGCCATGGTGCTCACTCCACAGGCTTTGCAGCATCTCTGTAGATAAGGAGGACTTCTGAGGAATGGCACCAAGACATCCAACTCCCTTACTGGACCCATGCTTCAACTTCTAGATGTCTCATTTCCCCATCTAAAAAAAGAGCCACGAAACCCTTCCATGTGTGCGTGGTGGGACCCTCCATGCTGGCCCTGTGGAGGCCACCACAGTGTAGGGACAGGTTCTGCTGTCGATTAACGTTTGCTTGAATTTTTGTGTAGCATCCCGCATCACAAAATGCTGCCGAGGGCAGTACTGTACCCGCTTACCGCAGTTGTGCTCTAAGACAACCTTCACAAGTAATTTTAATGAATTGTTGCTAATTAGATGCAGAGTAGGGGTTGGTTTCTGACTCCTCTGACACCGAGTTGACTCTCTGCCCGTGCCGACGGCAGAGCCCACCTGAGCGCACTGCAGCGCAGCAGCAGCCCTGCTTTCGCCGTGTTTGACCAGCAAGCTGTGAAGCTACAGGATAATTAAAGCTTTGCAGGACTAGGTACTTACTCAGCCTTTCACATCAAATTCACACACAATGGTTACTTCAGCAGCACCACAAGGGTTCCAGAAAGCTGGTGAAAGGAAGGGGAAGCGAACGGCATCTAACTGAATGCTACAGAAACAGGCATCAGCCTTCCTACAGCTGCCATATGTTCCTTCCTCCGCTGCTCACTTCTTGCAGGCCCCTCTTGACTTTGTTAGGAATAATTTTGGCGTGATGTCTGCTTTTTGATAGTGCACTTACCTCGCTGAGGCATTCGTCAGCTACACAATGTACAAGCCGCATAGGCTTCCTCTAGGATTTATTTTTTTTTTTAAGAAAAGTTGAAATCCTTTAGTTTTGAAGCATGAGACCAGATGAAAAAGAGCATCTTCCACGCCCCAGGAACTGGGGAGAATTCATAAACCTCCATGCTTCACAGGGCACTGGAAAAGCTGTGATAAACAAAGCTGTGCAGACGTAAATTTGGGGAGCTTTGTGGGAGCAAAGCTCCTCTCTCAAGGCACCTGCTTGTGACAGAGTGCAGGCAAGGGTGACATGGATTTAGTATTGTACTTAAATACATGCAGACATGTATTTAGTTGTAGCGAGGAGAGTGTTAGTCTCTTCTCCCAGGTAACAAGTTGTAGGACGAGAGGAAACAGCCTGAAGTTGCGCCAGGGGAGGTTTGGGTTGGATATCAGGGACAATTTCTTCACCCAAAGGGTTGTCAAGTGTTGGAACAGGCTGCCCAGGGAAGTGATGGGAGTCACCATCCCTGGAGGGATTTAAAAACCGTGTAGATGTAGTGCTGAGGGACATGGATTAGTGGTGGGCTTGGCAGTGCTGGGTTAACAGTTGGACTCGATGATCTTAAAGGTCCCTTCCAACCAAAACAATTCTGTGATCCTATGATAAGGAGCATATGTTTGGTCTTCTTCAGCCATGCCCCACCTGTGGGCTATTGCCTTGGGTTGCACTTTGAGGATGCAACCCCGCTGTCTAACTGAGCCTCCCTATGCTGGCCGTCTTTAGCACCTCCACGTTAAAATATGATGTTACCTCAATGCAGTCTTGAAGAAATGCATGAAATCAGTCCTTCTAGCTTTGATTTCTAGCCATTTTTCTCTCACAGTATCATTTACGAGGTGACGGGGATGTGGTTGTTCGGGAAGCTATTCTGCAAAGTCTGGATCTCCTTTGACGTCATGTTCTGCACTGCATCCATCGTCACGTTGTGCTTCATTAGCCTGGACAGATACTGCTCCGTGGTGACCCCGTACCACTATTCAAGAAGGATGTCCCGTGGCAGGTGGGTGAAGAGGCTCCTCACTTTGTGTCCCTTCAAATTCTTACTTGGCCATGGCCTATGTTGACTAGGGACCAAATGAGCTATTGACAATTGTTGCCCAAAAGCAGAGCGGTGTGACAAAAGGATCTTTGCACCATTTAAAACTTCACAGAAACTGTTTAATGTGGTGCAGGAGAAAAGGAGAATGCAGCTGAGCTGGTTTGATGGCGCTCCTGGGAAAGCACTGTTTAAGGATGGGTTGCAAAATGGGGTAGAAACCAGGGGTGTGGGCTGACTTGTGCCTACAGCTTCTGCCCTGTGCAGGCATTTCATGGGAATTTCCCCAAGGACGAAGGGACACTACACCCAGGAGAAGGCATGTAGCAGTAGTCTTCCCCCTCAAACTCATGATATTCCTGGGGAAAATAAAGAGAAAACAGGATAAGTTTCTAAGCTCCTGTCAAGGTTTCATGTGAAACGTTGAAATGAGGACTGAAGGGTGGGGAAAGTTGTCTGAGGATGGGTAGAGAGGACACTGCAGCTGCGGGGTGCTTTACAAGGTGGGTTCAGGCTCTTTTGGGGATGTTTTTCCCACTGCCACTCTTGCTGTGTACGATCTGTGGAGCGTGGGCAGTCACCAAAACGAGGAGGGGGCTGCGCAGCACGCCCTGTCGCAGAGCAAGTGCTGCAGCGGTTCTGGGATCTAGTGTCCATCAGCTCCACCCCTATTGCTCCTCAGAGGGTAAGATAACGGCCAGATATTAAAGCTGGAACCAAGCAGAAAAATCTACTAAAAATATTAAATATTAACAAAAATCCTCTGTAAAACCTTTCCTCCTCTTTTTTCAGCCAGCTCTGAGCAGGCCCTTACGTTGACCCCCGTTCTGTAAACCACAGACCCAATTACCCAGTCGATAGAGATATTAACGTATGGACTTGTTGTACCCCAGCTTTTTTCCTGCTCAGCCACCTCTCCGAGCCCAGTGGGACTGCTGAGCAGTGATATCCCACACGGGTTACCATGGGGATTGAATTGTACTGGATGTTCTCAACTCAAAATAACTCAGACCCTCTCTTTCCCTCCCCATCTCTTTCCTTTCACAGATGCATCGTGATGACCTGCATGGTCTGGGTGTACTCCTCCCTCATTTCCTTCCTTCCTGTCATGCAAGGCTGGAATGAGATCCCCGGGGTGGACTTTGATGCAGGCAGAGAATGCATCTTTGTCACCAACTGGATTTTTGCCATCGTGGCTTCCGCTCTGGCATTTTTCGTCCCCTTCATGGTCATGTGCAGCATGTATTTCTTCATCTACCGAGCTTCACGGCTCAAGGCTACTCGTATTATGTCTCAGACCCTGGAGATTCACTACCACCCCAACAGCAAGCGGCAGAACCATCTGCAGCTGGAGAACAAGGCCACACGGACCATTAGCATTATCATTTCAGTCTTTGTTCTCTGCTGGCTGCCATACTTTGTCCTGAACGTTTGGCTTGCTGCCCGAGGCACCGACTCCACTAGCACGGTCTTGGTAGACACCTTCAAGATCATCACTTGGTTAGGGTATTGCAACTCCACCATCAACCCAATGCTCTATGCTTTCCTGAACCGGGATTTCCAACGGGCCCTGAAGAAGCTGCTCATTTGCAGACACAGGTCTCAGGTGGACATCGGAGAAGACATGGTTTCCATCGCCACCTTTTCCAAGACTGCTCCAGACCTAGAATATAGCATTACGGTGCCAGTGCCCAATGGTGCCCTGAAGGGCAAACCCAAGTAAGAGGGATGCAGGATCAGTTGCTGGAGGTGGTAGTACAGAAAGTGCCAGAGCATATCCTAAGGGAAAAACAACACGTAGGAAAATAAGGGAAGGAGGAGCTGGAACACTACAGCTGGGGGCATACGACAAAGATGTATTTCTTCATCTTCCATCTTTTACGAATGAAGAACTTTGATATTTTAGGGGCAATTTGTTATAGCTAATGGAGCTAATTCCTTCCTGGGTAATTATTTTTTTAATGAGCATTTCCTAAGACAAATTCAATCCTCATGCTGGGGGAAAAAATCAGTATGATAATGTGAACTTGCCTTTGTGTACATCCTGGTGATCTACAGTTTAAGGTGGGACAGTATTTCTTTCTTATCAAGCCACTGTAGCTCTCACCTTGCAGCTTACATTACAAATTTGAGCAGTTTTAATAACTCCACGTGCCCATGTACGGGAGTTAGGAGGGATGTGGTCAAAGAGCAGAGGTCACTTTACGAAGGCACCACTCTGCAGTCTGGGCTGTTGTTCAGGGTTCAACTCACTTGCTTCTGAAGTATCAAGAGGTTCAGAGATTTCAGTGGCTTTCTGTGAATTATCTGTGAGTTTCCTCATTCATTCTGGAAGGGAATCTCCTACGTGGCAGACCCCAGGAGATGAGCAAGACTTGCTGTAAGCACTGAGTGCCCAGAGAGTTCAAAGGGGGCTACAGGTGACTGACTCCAGCCAAAGAGGGGATGTGAAGAGGAATTCTTACTTGTGTGTTTTGCACTGTGATGTCTATGCCTTGATGCTAGGAGTGCAACTATAGAGTATTGCTGGACCACACAGCCATAAAAGAATGATGAGAAATGGGAATGATTATTTTTACCACTCCCAAGTGCTTGTCTGGACTTCAAACAGCATCAAACAGCACTGGCTCCCCGCAGGAGGGCCATGGAGTACCTCGCTGAAGGATGGCCCTGGAAAGGCAGGACTGCTCCTGAACGTCTCTGCAGCATCGTAACAGTGAGTAAAAGCAGGAGCGGAGCCCCCAGGACCACAGCTTTTCTGTGGCAGCATCACGGGAGGGCTGGTGACCGCTCAGACAACTGCCATCGCTTCCCTTGGCACAGTTCTGGTGGGGGTCTCACACTGATTTACATGGGAGAGTCACTGCAAGGATGGTTTTTAAAATAGCTTTTTCTGAGTGCTCAAACACCTATGTGGGACAGGCAAGGCTTCTTCAGCCTGGGAAGCAGAGCAAACACAGCAGAAGGATATCCAGGCCAACATTTAATGCTAAAGCGACTGAACTGAGGCACTCAAGAGTGCTGAAGAATGTCACTTTGTTAATAAATAAACAAAGTGGGGGGTTAGTAGAAGTCCTGAGTCCTTCTGCTCTTCCAGCTCAGAGGTAGCAGAGGACTGTCCTCAGAGATATAGCAAAAAGCAAGTAGCTACTGCCTGGAGCAGCTCAGCTACTGAAGACACGGGTGCAAGGGTCAGAAGTTCTCTCTCAAGAGCTTGGTAGAAGAAACAGCCCCGACCTGGGGTTGCAACGCTGGTACTCCTGTCAAATGACTCTTCATGGAGTGGGGTAGGTCTCCCAGCTCCGACGACTCCAGTAACAACACTGAAGCAGTAAGGAGAATAACTACACAATCCTGCCCTTAGTCTGGGGGAAGCATCTAGGTCCAGTGGGCACAAAGGTGGACGGGATGGGATTCTTGCTCCTGACACCCAGTTCATTTTGATAAACAGGACAAGGGTTTGTGTTTCAGCCCCAGGAACTATGGGGTGGAGGGAGCTGAGGGATAGGCAACACCCTCTGCAAGAACAGGCCAGGACCACCATGCTGCACAGTGCAGCAGAGCCTGAGACCAGCGCTCCCCTTGGCAGGGCTGGGAGCTGGCAGCTGTGCTGGCCTCCATGTTCAGGTGTCCCTTTGCAAAAAAAAAAGTTGGCAGGAAGATACACAGCAATTCCTGTGGCCAGAGGAAGACCTGAGACAGTCTGATAGTGGGTTTCTAGATGTTGACAAACTGAAAGAAGGCAAATAAACTTGTCTATGAGCCATCAGATGTTCCTGCCACCAGGGCTGTCTTGGAAAGACTGGGATCTCACAGAGAAGCTGGAAAGCTGCTGCTGTCACCTGTACAGAGCTGAGAAAATCCTTCCTTGCTTGCCCTTCCACGATGTGAGCACAGAGCAAATGCACATTAGACCTAAAGGCCTTTGGTCTTTCAGCCATGGTTGACCATTTGGTCTGAGCTGACTGAAGAACATCACCTGGCAGGACAGGGATGGAACAGGGAAGTGTGGTATAATTAAAACCCAACTTAGAGGAGGAAAACAACATGGGAGGTGCATCCCTGTGGGTAGCCGGGTTCTGAAGAGCTGCTACAACAGTCCTGGAGCTGAAGGGGGTGTTGAAGCCCAGGTGGATGTTTCAGAGCACAGAGAAGTGTCCTCTTCCCCCACTGGTGGGGCAGAGCAAGTGGAGCTGCCAGAGGCAGGGAAATGAGTGCTTGCAGGCAAGACCTGAGTTCAGAGAAAGTCTCCCTGGTTAGGGAGAAGACTTCCTTAGTCAAAGCCTGGAGCAAAAAAGAGCAGACAGGGATGCCACACTCCAGCATCCAGCGTTAAGAGAACCAAAGTCTGACTGACACAGACAGTTAACAGCTGCGCATGGCCAGATGCTTTTGTGGCACGTTGACACGGTAGGATTTGTATATCCCTTTGGGGATACGTGTAACATCCCAGAATATGCAGACACACCCAGGGTGAACAGGTATGCCATTTTTGGTACCGAAATCCTGCAGGGCCCTTGGAACAGGCAGCTACTTACATCCAGCACAGACATACAGCAAGTTAAAAATACCTTATTCTTCATTTCCTGTGCTCCATCTGCAATCATTGCACTGTCAGGGAAGCTGGAGAGGCTTCGAAGTGGCCATTAACTGTGCATTTATAGCTGGGGCTAACAGGGACATCCAAAGGAAGAGGACACACTTTGCTGTCTTCTGTTTTAACCCGGGTAAACTCGGTAAAGTTGTTTTTGACCAAATACTCACTGCAGCGTTCTGGCTTCCCCGGGAGAAGCCAGTATCTAGGAGCATTATCCAAGAACACAAGACAATCCTTGTAAGGCAAAAGTGGATTATCATAAGGCTGCAGGGTGTCAGATGGTTTCATTGCTCATTGTAGAGTCACACCACAGTAGTGATGCAGAGAAGGGTTTGAATCCAGCATCTTTTTAAGAAACTGATTTCAGAGACTACAACTTCAAAAATTTGAGCCTGTAAAACAAGAAAATGCATTTATGCAAAAACAGTTCCAATAGCGTAAGAGTTACCCCTTCTTCTGGGGTTACTGAAGTTACTTCTTCTGGGGGTGCTGATTGACAGCCGGCTAAACATGAGCCAGCAGTGTGCCCAGGTGGCCAAGAAGGCCAATGGCATCCTGGCCTCTATTAGGAGTAGTGTAGCCAGCCGGTCTAGGGAAGTGATTGTCCCTCTGTACTCGGCCCTGGTGAGGCCGCACCTTGAATCCTGTGTCCAGTTCTGGGCCCCACACTTCAAGAAAGATGTTGAGGTGTTGGAGCGAGTCCAGAGGAGGGCGACCAAGCTGGTGAAGGGTCTGGAGGGTCTGACCTATGAGGAGCGGCTGAGGGAGCTGGGGGTGTTTAGCCTGGAGAAGAGGAGGCTCAGAGGTGACCTTATTGCCATCTACAACTACCTGAAGGGAGGTTGTAGCAGAGTGGGAGTTGGCCTCTTCTCCCGGGCAACTAGCAATAGGACAAGAGGACATAGACTCAAGCTTGGCCAGGGGAGGTTCAGGTTGGACATTAGGAAGCATTTCTTCTCAGCAAGGGTCATTAGCCATTGGAAGGGGCTGCCCAGGCAGGTGGTGGAGTCACCATCTCTGGATGTGTTTAAGAAAAGACTGGACATGGCACTTAGACCATGGCACTAGTTGACATGGTGGTGTCAGGGCAACGGTTGGACTCAATGATCCCAGAGGTCTCTTCCAACCTGGCTGATTCTGTGATTCGTCTTCCCTGTTAACAGCTGAGAGATCGCCTCCATAATGCACTCAGGTTAGAAGAGCTCGGTTCCCTTTGGACAGAATCTCACTTCCAAGCAGCACATTCACCTCCGCACCATCACGTGCACTGGGGCAAGTGTGAGATGGGAAAGCAAAGCACGTTACAGAAAGGCAGTGCCCGTCCCTCCTGTCCCCACTGCAGGCGGCTGCCATCTGCAGCGTGCACTGAGGCGGGCTTTGAACAGAAACAACTACTATTTTTCTTTTTTTTTTTATAAATAAAAAAGTTTATTAAATCATTTAGACTTGAAAGAAGTCACAATAATTAGTGCACTCAACAACTGTAGCAAGTGCATTCTGTACACCACCAACCCAAATGGATTGATTCTGTATTTTATAAATAAAAATTAACATATTTACAATGAGAAATAAAAGCATGGCATTTAGGCAGTTAAATTAGCAGATTACACAAATGCCTACCGTTGATTTTTTTAAAAAGTACAAATCTACAAGATTACATACAACACGTATGACTTCATTAGGTTTAAATTTTCAGAATCACAACATTTTCGTACATAATTTTTACTATGGCTCTTCCAACCATTGCCTATAAAACCCCCTTTTTTAATGGCAAAAAGCTCCTTTTCCTTCTCTACAGGTTTATCTGTATAAAATGCATTTCCTAAGATCTACTATAGTGCAGAAGTATGAAACGATTTCCTCTAATGACTGGCTATGGAGAGTGAGAGTATGTACAGCTGTGGTACTTTTTTGCTTTAAAAATAGTGCATATTCCCAGTTTACCCACCAGGGACAAAAATGGAGTCAGAGTTCATTTCAAAATGATCTTCATTTCACCAAAGAGCAAGTGATCCAGATAGATACTCACTAGGCTTAGAGACTGTAATTTGCTCTATAAAAATACAGTATTTGAATTCTATTTACATGTTACAGATCTCTCACTTACCCAGCAAGCTGACACTTACAAGCTTCAAAAAAAAACCCCCAACAAACCCAAAAAAAGGATAATGGAGCACAACCTCGGTAAACACAGTAGCTGGACCCATCCGCCTAGGAGAGTTAAGGTAAGAAAAATGGAATGTGAAACGTGTGGTTACTGGCTTTCGTTGGCTGTCAAAGTAAACGAAAATCTGTCCAACATGTCTTATACATTAAACATGGCAAAAAAAGTTTAAGTAAACTATTTCCAAGATAGACATTCTGCATCATAGGATCCTTCTGCTGAACAATCCCTGTAAAACCTCCCGAGTGGAAGAAGTGATCCTGAGGATAATTATTTGCTTGGTTGTCTTGAATGCTTATTTCCTGATAAACTCATTGTCCGTGACCTCTGCCTAAGCACTGGTTTTGGTGGCAGTTCCATGTCTTCAAATACAGAATTTTCTATGATTGCTGCAGCCTCTGGTCTTTCAGTGGGACTCGGAGAGAGCATGTCCTTCACCATGGTGTACTAAAAGAAAACACGACATGTGCTACGTGAACCAAGTCATAAATTCTTTCTTATTTCATATTCTGACTTCAACTGTGGCTGTATGAACATGTGGAAAATGTCCCCAGTTGCTTTCTGAGTAATTGGGGTGTTAGTGCTTTGGCACAGTAGTTGGAAGTGCATTAAACATTTGAAAATGTGTCACTGTGCATCCATTAAACTGTCTTTACTGCCAAAGACTACAATCGATTTGGCAAATCAAATCTGACCCGAGATTCAATACAGTTATAAAACCTTTACATTAATTTGCAATCAAAATAATTTAAAAACATATGAAATATAATTTATGAGTAATTTTTAGCTTCACGTTTAAGCCACCATGTTTTAAGCCACGCAGTAATTTTTCACAGTGAATTAGAGGTTTTCCTTTAAATATACAGGTAGTTTGAATATTTGTCTCAAATTTAATCAGAATTAGTGTCCTACTCCAGCTGAGCACAGCACATCACATCCCCCCGGGCAGCCTGCAGCTGTAAAGCAAGAAAGCCTAGTCTCATTTAGCTGCTGGTCTGAAGCTACCATGAACACCTGAAAGCATCTCAGCTTTTTATTGAAGAGGTTTCGTACATCATCTCCTCTTTTTCTGCAACCGTTATCACTTTAAAGATCTGACTAGTAAGAACACATATGGTTTCCCACTTGAGAGATCCAGTTCCTGGAGTGAGACCCCATACATCCATGATGCTACCTACAGTCTCCCCTTTGCCTGTCTAGAATTCTGCACTTTGTGAATATGGATTTGTTGCAAGAAATCATGTCAGGATGCATGCAAAATGAATGACAGCAAGTGACAAAGGGAAGCCAGGTAATATTGTATAGTTACTGGAAGTAAACTGTGACAAAAGTATCATCATCCACATTATTGTAACATTACAGCTTTGAAATGTAGAAAAGTACAGGGATAGAGAAATGCATCTTAATAACATGAAAGCTTTTTTTTTGCTCCTCTATTTTTACCTGCAAAGCAATTGGAAAGCAAAGAAAAAAGCTACAATTATTAAAGAAAAAGCTACAATTAATAGCATCAGATATACTTACCTCTTGTGCATATTTCTGAGTGAACAATGGTGGAAACTTCAAATTTCTAACATCACTTAAGGTCTGCAAAAATATTAAGAAAAACATGTAACTTCTCCAAAATACCATTCTTCAGCAGTATTACTTTATATATTCTTAAAAAAATATGCAAACTATGCAAACAAATCAGCCTGATGTAAAAAACCCTTGGTTTAAAGTCTTGCTTTAGTGGTTAAAAATCACAACATAGTTAAATGGGCAAGTTGCTGCTCCCTTAGGTACACAGCCTGCAACAGGAATCCTGTTACAAGAATTCTGATCTCTGCAGTTTTAATTCAGCCAGAAACACAAATTCGTACTTCCCTCACTTTGGCTCAACAAACTCCACAAATCCGTGCTCCACCCATAATCCCCAAGATCACCTACACCAGTATTAAGACACATGAAATGACTGGCTCTGTCTTAACAACGTAAGCACTAGTCTGTATTTAATGTTTATAGACTAATGAGCAGATTTATCAGGAGTTCATGTTGTGTATTTCTGTGTCCTTACAAGGCAGCTGGTCTCCTTCAGTGTTTCTTCCATAACAAGCACATTTGCTCCATCTAGTGACAGTAATTTTCCTATGTTCAGCCACACAATTATTTGCAGCAGGCTACCTTAGGAATTTAAGTTCTGTAATTGCCATGAACCACTTTAACATGTTTTTAGCACAGAAGGACAATATTTAGCGCTTAATTTCTTTTAGGAAGGATCTCCTTTTGCAGAAGTTTGAGCAGAAAATATAAGAATTCTAAAGTTAAAACAAAATTAATTTTGCTATTACTCCACTGAAAGTATAAACTGACCAGTTAATAGTGATGGGCAATAGTCAAACTCCTCTTCAGGAGAACTGAGCTTTATGACAGTAAAATGCTTCAAAAAATTGTTCTCCTCCTCTACCAACTCAGTCTGCAATTTAGGGATGTTTTCAAACATCTAATTTGGAAATAAATTGCACTGTCACAGACTAACTGCTAACAGCTTGAGACAGAGGCAGGTCTCACACTCCTCCTCTGGGGATTTTTCCAGCCCTTTATCACAGATGCCTACAATTTGCTGGGCTACCTGGTCAGGCAGAGCATGCTTTGCTTCAGCAATTAGTGCTAACGTGTGGCTGATGCCAACAAAAACTTCAGTGTAACAACTCGGAAACAACTACTAAAGTAGCTAAACTCCAGAACTTGACAATAAAGGGCTGTGGGTTTCTTGTAGATTTTATCAAAGAGAGTGGAACGACAGAAACTGGAAGGGCAAAGCTTGTAGTCGCGGCTGCACGAGATCTTGAGAATCCAGGATAGCTCTTTATTGTGTATGTGTCTCAATAAAACTGATTTTATTTAGGGAAACTGAAATTGGTTTCATTGCCAGGGGTTCAAATCAAGCACTGTCATTCCTCCTCTAGACTATGCTCTTTTGTACTATAAAAAGCCAGAGCAGTTCAAGCAAGAGAATGCAACACCAGCATAGGTGAAGCATTCCGTCAGGCTGCATTCATGGTGCAGTTCAAGCTGCTTCTTACACCTCTGCTAAAAACAATTGATAACCAGATGAGAATTACCCCCCCCAAGCACATATAAATGATAAATACAAATTATAATGACTCTTTCTTTCCTGCATAGGTCACTAGTCACCATATACAAGAGGAAAAACCTTTCTGGCTGTAGCCCCTGTTCTCTATGAACTTGTTCCTGAGCAAGATGGATCTCTCATGCATTTTAACAGCAAGGAAGAGCTGTAATGCACCATCAAACCTCCCAAATTCACATTTGATGCAATGAAGGTCATCAATTACTGGGAAGATTGTGCTTGAAGCTGAGTGAGACTCAAAGCTAAGACCTACTATAGGAAAAGGAACAGCAATTTTTCACTAAGTGCTTTGGGTGAAAAGCATTGCAGATGCAAATGAAGGAAGAAATGATAAAAATGCACAGTATGGTTCCCATTCTTGAGTGAAAAACAAGCTGGTAGGCTTAAAGTCACAAGCTATATTTGTTGCTTGAGTTCTTGGATATCCTAGTTCAATAGTTTCTCTTACTTGGCTTGACAACAGAGGAGCTTTGTAAAGAAATTAAGGCCTCAATTCAACTGCACACATTAGGAAGACTGCAATTTATTTTCAGTGATTCAGGAGCTCTGTATGAGGCTGAAGAAGTTGTGCTCCTAATTGCAAAGCTTTTTCTTAACTGAAAATAACCTCTTGCAAGTGTTTCACCAAGCGAATAGCTATTTTAAACAAATGATCAAACTGAGGATAATCCAATACCATACATACCCTGACCCTCTCCATCTGTGTGCTGAAAGGGTAAAGCAGCTCAAAGAGAATCAGTCCCAAAGAAAAGATATCAACTTTGTGCGAATAGGTGTTCCCACAGATCTGAAAATTCAAAATTAGGGTTAGGTCAATCAAGCTGCTCACTGTATGTAATTATGTAATTATGTACAACACAAACAACACCCTTTCAAGTCAACATATGGAAGTGATTAGCCCTGTGCAGAGCTGAAAACTGCAGGACAGGCACATTGGCAAACTTTGTCAAATGAGCATGGGTGAGCAAGGCCCCGATCACCAGCTCCTCTTTGCCGACACAACTGCAAAGCAAAATGTTTCAACTTACTTAAGCCTCACGCGCAATAGTGTGTCTTGCTCAATTAACTTGAATATTATACTGTTATCTTTCTACTACATTAAAAGCAAGATAAATTAATGCATCTAAGTACGAAGCATTAGCCGCTT